>NC_090265.1:614983678-616183678 GCF_040414725.1 Anabrus simplex | reverse complement strand
TAAAATATTCGCATTCGATATGAATGATTGCCAGATATGGTGAACTGATTGTGTGCAGATCATTCTCATTCTTGTTGGTCTTTATAGCATTTATTTTAAAACCGACAGCTGTACTTCATATGTCTCTGAAAGACTGACATTTAGACTAGATGAAAAAATGTTACAGCACTGAAACTCCGAGCTATCATGTTAGTGTCCTAATTAATAAATGTATGGGCATATTTCAAATACGCTACCAGGCCCGTCACCAAGGATAATAACAAGTAAGTGGTCAGAGAGAGCATGAATCAAAACAGAAAGACCATAGAAGTAAAATTAATTATTCCATGGCCATGGTACAAGATGATGATCTAGCTATCGATGGCAGCTATGATCCACTTAGTTGAATATTATGCAGCAATCTATATGTATCTCGAATGATTATGTGTGTAAAACGTTTCTCTTAAAAAATAAATTTTTGATCAAAAGGAATGTAATGGTCAGCATGTAAGGCATGTTCAGCTACAGCAGACTCTGTGGTTGACTGTTTTAAATCCCAATAATGTTCTTGAACTCCGGACTATTATGTTCGTGTGCTAATTAATATTTTTTATTTACCTGTGTGTCTGACTTACACAAAACATATCCACAGGAACAAGGAATTAATCTAGCACGGTTAGTGTTGATTATCCGGGATAGCTTGCTGTTCTTCCAAATAGGGTATAGTAAAATTAATGCCCCATTCGCTTTCTGGACTCGAACCTTGACGTCTTCCTCTGTTCCGACAGTTTTTCTAATTGTGCTCCCAAGGTATAAACAGGAACTAACTTACTTTATTTGCTTGCCAGATATGGTGAACTGATGGCTTGCAGTAATATTTACTCTCATCCTCTTGGTCTTTACAACATTTATGTTAAGGCCGACAGCTGCTGCTTCTTATTCTAACTCCAACAACATTCCCTTCATATCTCCAAAGTCCTTGAAGAGTAGGCAGATATCAGCAGGAAAGTACAGGTCTTCAAGGAAGTCAACTTCGAGTGTTCCTGAATCGCTGCCTGCGACGCATTATCAATATAAGACACGTATTATTAATATAAGACGGCCTGATGTGATCATAAACGAAAACATATGGAAGAAAATCAAGCAAAAACTCAATGTGGAAATCTGGAAGATAGTGTGGAGATGGATAGGTCACACATTAAGAAAACAGGACACAGCAGTTGAAAAGTCGGGCGTAGAATAGAATCCAAGAAGAAAAATGAAGAGTGGAAAGCCCAGAATCAATTGGAGACGAACAAATTTAAAGACCGAATGGAGAGATTATTTAATCCACAAGTAGAAATAGGAATTATATAGATTTTTATATTGATAGATAGCACGATTAAGACCAATATGCTATTTAAAAGAACGTAAATGTTGTCCACGCTAATAGTAGACTTGAGCATAGTCTTGACATCGTGCGTCCCAAAATTTTTGCTAATCCTATCCGTGAGAGTTTACATATACCGTGTAGTAAGGAAGTCAAATAGTTGCCATAATTTGTCGTTATGCTTAGGATGTGACACTTCGTAATGTGTCTCTCTGTAATGTCTCGGACAGGAAATCATTATCACCACAATCAGTAATCAAATTCCGAACCATACGAATGAAAATGTAATTTTCAAAATCCTTACACACTATCTGACGTAGAACTTGGCGTCTGGCGTCTTTAAAAGTAGGAAAGATCACATTATGAAGATAAAGTTGGAATTCAAGAGGACAAACTGGGGCAAATATTTATTTATAGGAAGGGGAGGTAGGGATTGGAATAACTTACCAAGGGAGATGTTCAATAAATTTCCAATTTCTTTGAAATCATTTAAGAAAAGGCTAGGGAGACAACAGATAGGGAATCTGCCACCTGAGTGACTGCCCTAAATGCAGATCAGTATTGACTGATTGATCGATTTATTGATTTGAACTCACTGTCCTTCTGTCCTCAAGACTGTTAAAGGTGTAATAAATTCGCACAAGTTGCAAACAGGTTCTCTATCGGATCTTGATAAGCAAACTATGAACTTCATGTTTATGCGATTCAAGCTAATACCTGCACGTCCTTCTAAAGGCAAACTACCAGCATGCTGCCATCAATTAATGGTATGATCAGATACCGCACATTCATTTCAAATATTTTGACGACTCAATACAGTTTATGTCGCAAAGTATCATTAACGTTTCGAGACACAATAACTTCAGTTTAACAGCTGTGCGATGACGGCTTCTCATTTGAACACCGCCCGTATTGGATTGTAGCATTTCTAACTCTAATAATAAAGGTGGTCATTCAGAATGGAAAATAAGGTCAGTCTGAAGTTTATTGGTCACTAAATTATACCCGAGGGTTAAATAAGCCAAAAATGAATCTAAAACTATAGCGAGAATGGTCCTGAAAGGGAATATTGTAGCATCCTTATAACTGTAATTCTGCGTTTATTCTTTTATTGAAAAGTTAGTAGGTTAGTAAGATAATTAGTTGCCGATATCAGGGGCGTCGTTTGTTAATATTTTTAAGTGGTATCCTGTTGTTCCAAAGATAGCAGGTTCGATCTCAGTTGAATCCGGTGGTATTCGATGGTGCTCAAATAGAACAATACCAGGTCCTCGGCTTCCAGTACATTAAACATCTAGTTTTAAATACATAAAAATAGAAGAGACGGTAAACAAATAATATTATTATTTGTTGTTAGGTCGGGACTTGGTGCGAACACTCCTTTTCTGCTAGAACTATGGAAGAAATATATGGCAACCTTTATCCGGTTATTATTAAATATGTTTTGTCCGAGGAATTTTAAGGCTGGATGGCCTTCCTGGCGTAAGTTTTGAATTGAAAATATCAAACCAGGATTGACCGCGACTCGAACCTCAGACTTCCGCGTGAGAAGCCAGCAGCTAAGCCACTCAGCTAATCACGCTCTCTTGTTTTTGTTTAATAGTATTCATTCTACAGGCTTTATCTGTCTCCTTGGCTGAACGGTCAGTTTATTGGGTCACGAGTTCCATTCCCGGCCAGACCATGGTAGGCCCTATTTAATCTGTATCTGGGTAACTCCATTAGCTTGAGGACTGAGTGTTCGTGTTTGCCTTAAACCACACCTTTCAGTTCACACACAACATACGACACTAACAACCACCATAGTGAATACATCACTTAATATGAAGTTGACGTCACGAAGGGCAACCGGGCGTAAAATTTGCTGTCCACATATACTTACAACACAGTTCACGCCCGTGACTAAACAACAGTATGGGAAAAGTGGGAGAAGAACAAGAAGATTCACTTTTACTGTCTTTGCGATAATTTCTCTAATGTATAAGCGAATAAAATTTGCATAAATGACAAAAAATTTCAGTGGTCTTGTGTTCGATTCATTATTTAGTTTTCAATTTTATTTCCCCTGTGTTCTATTTATTCATCAGTTCCACATTTTATTTGAGCTCATTTTTTCAGAACATTGCATAAAGAATGCCTTTTAAGGAGAGTCCATTTTAAAGCACTAACTCACATTGATCGGCGTCGATTGTATGGGAAAACTTTAGGACTAGGAAGATGCCAGTAGTGGCTTTAATTAACACACAGTCTAGTCTAAAAACATGAAACTATTGGAGAATTATCTTCAGGAATATTAATGATGGTATTCGAACACACTGTCACGACTAATGAAGGATTACAGCAACACGGACAACAACAACACCGTGAATCCAATTCGTGAAAATGCACATTATTTTAGATCTGTCAACCTCGAAGCATGTACAGTAAACGCGGAAGGTCTTTATCCATAAAGTCACTAATAATCTGGAAATAAGAAAACTCTTTTACATTAATAGTTTACAAACAACTAACATAATATAATCTGATTACATCTACTGCTTAAATGTAAAGAATCGTTACTTTGTTAAGCATGAACCGGCTTTTGTGAAACTTAGAATAGAAGTAACTACGATCTAAGGCTATGGGTTTAGTGGTGATAATCTAGTGCATGAAGAGCACCTATCTCATTTTCTTCACCTGAAGAACCATTGTATCCTCGTATTGAACTCATCACTGAAGAGTAACTATCTCATTTTCTTCAATAGAAGTATTATCATGTTCATGTAATGAAATCTATCATTTAAAATTATTGTAAGTTTCAAATGTCAATATAGTTCAGTCTTTTCTCTGACGAATAAAGCACTAATTATGGAATTAACAATGATATTTATTTGGTTAATTTTATTATTATTATTATTATTATTATTATTATTATTATTATTATTATTATTATTATTATTATTATTATTATTATTATTATTATTATTATTATTTTCATTGGATTAACATTACACTGAGAACGCCTGTGTTGGAATAGTTTTACAGAGACTCTGAGAAGGTTTTATCAAAAGAAAATATGAGTTACGAGCATTAAAATCTCCGCATCACATGTATCGCTAAATGGTTCATTGGAGAAAGGTCACAGTGAACTAAACTCATAGTCTCGAAGGGTTTTGACAATGAGGGAGCTGCAGCTTAACATGATATAGGGCTTTATAAATAAGCATTTAGTCTTGAAAGACCTGTTGATTGCTGACGCCTCGGGAAATGAGTTACGTGAAGCGTATAGTCAGTCATTACCAGGCGCTACAGTGCTTGAAAGGTCGCGAAGAATTCTAACAGCGTAGGCATCAATACCATGTATATAACGAATTCAACGCTGTCGTCGTCTAGGCTCTATATTTTCAAAGTGTGTTGGATCACTAAAATTTGAAACTCTGACATTTTTCTATTTTCATTCCACAAAGAAATTTACAATTTCCAGATTTAGATGGTGTATCAGTTATTAAGAAACTCGCCCCAGAAAGAGTTTTATATTTAGTTATAGTAAAAATTACTCCATTTTTCAAGTTCTTCTTTTGAAATCTCTGGATTTTGAAAACCAAGTGTGACAGAGAAGGGTTTGGTTTTCAATAATTTGTAAACACTTTATTATATACATTGGTAGAATTGCCACAAAAATATAGCTGCTTGGTTTGTAATGGGATGCTTCGTTGTATGAGTATACATATGCATTACTTTGACGGCAATTTGGCATTTGATTTTTTAAATATAATATGTTTGTATATCTCTGTCCGCCTCCATTGCTGAGTTGTCAGTATCTTGGCCTTCGGATCTCAGAGCTTCGGTTTGGTTCCTGACCGGTCGTGATTTTAAACGTAAACGATTCATTCCCTCGGTTCGTGGTCTGAGTGTTTGCGGTCCCTAACATGCCTACAACTCACAGATCACACACGATACTATCCCGCACAAAAGAAAAAACGCAGCTTCCCATATAAGGTAGAAGCCGCCCACCTTCATCGGAGAGTCTGCGTTACGAGGTCAGTATTCGGCTGTAATACAAAACAACCTCCACTCGCTCCCCATCCCCACCCAAAATCCCTGATAGGCCTTGGCCTACCAAGCGACCGCTGCTCAGCGCGTAGGCCTGCAGTTTACGAAGTTCTGCGTGGTCAACGCGGTGATTCCTCTAGGCCATTATTCTTGGCCTTCTAGAACGAGGCCGCCATCTCACCGTCAGATAGCTCCTCAAATGTAATCACGTTGGCTGAGCGGACCTCGAAGCAGCCCTCAGATCCAGGCAAAATTCCCTGACTTGGGCGGGAATCGAACTTGGGGCCTCTGGGAAAGAGGCAGGCAGGACTACTAGTAAAGAAATTATTGGTTTTACTTTTTTATTCCTTTTAATTCTTGAACTTTGACCGAGAGGTCTTTTAAGATAGTTGGGTCTCAGCCTGCAGTGTTAATTTATTTAGTCCTACCTTGGAAACACGTGTGTGTGTGTTTTTACATCTCACTGACACATATAGGTCTTATGACGATGATAGGATAGGAAAGGGCTAGGAGTGGGAAGAAAGCGGCCGTGGCCTTAATTGCCTGGTGTGAAAATGGGAAACCACGGAAAATCGTCTTCAGTGCTGCCGACAGTGGGGTTCGAACACACTATCTCCCGAATACAAGCTCACAGCTGCGCACCCTAACCGCACGGCTAGCTCGCTCGGTACACGTCTAAATTAAGAAATACGTATAATGGAAGTGAGCTACTCTACCTCCCAGAACACACGCTTAATACTAAAACTCAATAAGGAGACTACACCCTCAAACATGCAGCTAAAATCAAGACTAACATCATGGTGAGCAGTACTTGATCTACAGGTGAGATCCTTCAACATTTTCAAACTTTGGAAAGATCAGTGGCTACAGAAGACCAGACTATGTCATTGCCATATTATCCAGAATCCCTGTAAGCGATCTCCTGTATTCTAACAATCCAGACGTCAGTGGAGAATTTTGAATCGCATTTCAGCTTGCTAAGGAAGATGCGAAACCATAAGCATACCGTGGACGTGGAAGACCTGACCTTGCTGTGACGGTGGAGACGAGCAGCTAACTGGGAGCATGTAACCTTTCAATGCTCCCATCCGTTCATTCAAATGTACACTAGAAGACCTCCACCGTATATAATGAATCAGCTTCCTGGTTATCTCTGCTAGATCTGGATGCCTGAACATTTTATTTTATTTTAATGCGTTTACTGTAAATATGTTCTCAATTATTATACGCTAAATAAATAAAATTTATTTTATTATTATTTATTTATTTATTTATTTATTTATTTATTTATTTATTTATTTATTTATTTATTTATTTATTTATTTATTTATTTATTTATTTATTTATTTATTTATTTATTTCTGAATCCGTTTACACTCCAGGATCGGTTTTTCCCTCGTACTCAGCGAGGGATCTCTACCGCCTCAAGGGCAATG
Organism: Anabrus simplex; assembly: GCF_040414725.1. Classification (NCBI taxonomy): domain Eukaryota; kingdom Metazoa; phylum Arthropoda; class Insecta; order Orthoptera; family Tettigoniidae; genus Anabrus; species Anabrus simplex. The sequence continues at coordinate 616,176,862 of NC_090265.1, read as the reverse complement.
TCCTAGAGCGTAAGACTTTGGGTCGGGAGGATACAACTGGGAATGGGGATTTTTATTTCTTTTTGCTAGTTGCTTTACGTCGCACCGACACAGATAGGCCCTAGGTCTTATGGCGACGATGGGACAGGGAAGGGGTAGGAGTGGTAAGGAAGCGGCCGTGGCCTTAATTAAGGTACAGCCCCAGCATTTGCCTGGTGTGAAAATGGGAAACCACGGAAAACCATTTTCAGGGCTGCCGACAGTGGGGTTCGAACCTACTATCTCCCGAATACAGGATACTGGCCGCACTTAAGCGACTGCAGCTATCGAGCTCGGTGATTTTTCTTTCCTTCTTTCTTTCTTTCTTTCTTTCTGAATCCGTTTACCCTCCAGGGTCGGATATTCCCTGGTACTCAGTGAGGGATCTCTACCGCCTCAAGAGCAATGTCCTGGAACGTGAGACTTTGGGTCGATAGGATACAACTGGGAAGGAGGACCTGTACCTCTCCCTGGCGGCCTCACCTGCTGTGCTGAACAGGAGCCTTGTAGGGGGATGGGAAGATTGGAAGGGGTAGAGAAGGAAGAGGGAAAAAAGCGGCCGTGGCCTTAAGTTACGTACCATCCCAGCATTTGCCTGGAGAAGAAGTGGGGAACCACAGAAAACCACTTCGAGGATGGCTGAGGTGGGAATTTAACCCCCCCCCCCTACTCAGTTGACATCCCGAAGCTGAGTGAACCCCGTTCCAGCCCTTGTACCACTTTTCAAATTTCGTGGCAGAGCCGAGAATCGAACCCGGACCTCCAGGGGTAGCAGATAATCACGCTAACCACTACGCCAGAGAGGATATTATTATTATTATTATTATTATTATTATTATTATTATTATTATTATTATTATTATTATTATTATTATTATTAATCACCTGGTTTGGAACATCGACTGTTTAAGCCACTGTGTTAATCACGCCTCAAACAACTGAGAAAGGAAATAAGATCGCTTCTCCACTATCCTAGGAATGGTCTTCCATGATTTTCTCTACTTTACCAGGCGAATGTAGAGATTGTAACTACAACCGCATCATTAGCCCCTAATTCTGGTATATTATATCTCTCAGCACTGTGAATGACTCCTTCTCTAACCTTCCCTCAAGTGATAGACGTCACACGTCAACTTACTACTCAGTATCACAGGTTATAAGGAAGAATGTTATATACAAGCTCCTAAAATACACTGTTGATATTCACGATCGTACAAGGGAAGTATCACACCTCTCATACTGCAACCTAGCTTGAAATTTCAGTGGCAGAGCGATGTACCGTAAGAAGATCATACTCAGGAAGTTAGCCGCTACTTTAAACAGTAAGGCCCCGAAATGTAGCGCCAAATTGCCCATTCAAAGTGTACGCAAATAACACAACTTACTGCGTGGATTGGATGCCCTGACTGCTTACCTGAAGGGTCGTGCGGGGAATGCTGGGAACAGAGCAGAGAGATCGGCCATACAACGCGGGGAAGACGGGAGAGAACGAACCGTGTTAAAATATAGATCAGCTGTTTGTTGGCATTCAGATTACTGTTAGCGAAATAATTGTTAACACGAGTTGTGAGGGTAGTTTAAAAATAGACACAACAGTCGCAATGTGCTCCACTGATCGTGAGCGAAGGTTCTAAATTTCTTAATATCGTCGAGCTCGTGTTGAGTTATTTTCACGAAAAACTGTTTCTCTTCTACACACATGAGAAGGAAATCTCATAGAAATATACAGTTGATCGAATTGAGGAGAAAGTTCTCGAGGTACATGAGGAAGACAATGAAAATGAGTCTAGGTATACCAGTTTCAAAGCCAATTCTCCAACCGAAGGTGACGCTGCGATTTGGAGCGCGAGTTCCAAGCCAGAGTTGGAATAGTCAGTAATACAAGTCAGTCGCCCTACAAATTCTCTATAGTTCAGTTCTTTTATGAGATTCGACTTAACATTTGAGCGCTGCCTTTTGGCGGAGGCGTGGTGAATGAATAAACAGCCAATCATAGGCAGCCGATCGCTCCGATAGAGCGCGTTAGACTCTAACTCCGGTTACCAGTGTTGTCGATCTGTTGTTTTCTGTAACCACGTGCTATCAGCTGTGTGTTGTACTGTGCTCAGTTCTCTTCTTGTTCTTTGTCAAGTTCACTCGGTCATTCTTGACAAAGCACCAACATCAGCGTCCGGCTCCATGGCTAAATGGTTAGCGTGCTGGCCTTTGGTCACAAGGGTCCCGGCTTCGATTCCCGGCAGGGTCGGAAATTCTAACCATCATTGGTTAATTTCGCTGGCACGGGGGATGGGTGTATGTGTTGTCTTCATCATCATTTCATCTTCGTCACGACGCGCAGGTCGCCTACGGAAGTCAAATCGAAAGACCTGCACCTGGCGAGCCGAACATGTCCTCGGACTCTCCCAGCACTAAAAGCCATACGCCATTTCATTTTACCAACACCAGCGGCTAGAAATAATTGGTTGATTGAGTGGTCCAAGGAGTATTACAATGAATAAACTTTTAATGTCCACCTATTCAATACAATACAATAACATTCAAAGTTTATTCATTGTAATGCTCAATTCAATACGGACAAAAAATGAAATTTCTTAGGTTAACTGGTCCTAGGAGCACAATACTTCCGTTCGCGATAACATGAGTAGGAGGGGGGGACCTCATGCATCTCGTGAAACAAAACAAGCTCTAGTACCCAGTTTACGTGATGGATGAAATAGCCAGGAGCCATGGGCATAAAGTTGTTCGCCTTCCTCCATACCACTGCCATTTAACGCCATATAATTGATTTGGGCCCAAGTGAAGGATTATGCAGCTGCGAATTATCGACTCTTCATAGTTTCCGAAGTTGAAAGACTTCTGTGGGAGGCCGCAGGCCGTGTAAGTGCATGTTGTGAGAGACAGTCCGAGGTGAGTGAAGTTTGGGAGAGGGAAAGTATCACAGACGATTATGTTGAAGACGTTATAATCTCGTTACGGTCAAGCGAGAATGAAAACTCAACAAAAGATGACAGTGACTCAGAAATGAGTGGTGTATTCCCGTTGTAGGAATTTTTCCTTCCTTAGGAGGAACTGAATCTATTAGCAACGCGAGCTGTTCTAGATGGTGAGTAGAAATTTAATTATCTTGCGTTTTATCTGTTCGAGCATTGATCTGTTTTATCTCATAAAACCAAACCAAACCCCACGGCACTTAACGTCCTTGAAGGGGCTATGGCCTGCCCAGCGACCGTTGCTAAGCCCGAAGGCCTGCAGATTACAATGGGCCGTGTGGTCAGCACGCGCATTCTCTCGGCCGTTATTCTAGGCTTTCGAGAACCATCCCTCAGGTCGAGAGAAAAATCTCTGACCTTGCCGGGAATCGAGCCCGGGGCCTCCGGGTGAGAGGCATGCACGCTACCCCTACACCACGGGGCCGGCTTTTTTATTTTATAGCCTTATCCTAAATGTGTTATGTGTTATTGTTAACCAGGGGCTGCCTGGCCGAGGCGGTAAAGGCATGCTCGGTTCGCCCGGAAGGACGTGGGCTCGAATCCCCGTCAGGAAGTCGTAAAATTTAAGAAACGAGATTTCCACTTCCGTAGGAAACGACGAAAACATTGGGTCCAGTAGTTTCTAAAGGATTATTCAAAGCTGATAACATTATTAGCTAGGCTGCCTGGCCGAGGCGGTAAAGGCGTACTCGGTTCACCCGGTAGGACGTGGGTTCAATTCCCCGTCAGGAATCGAGAAAATTAAGAAGCGAGATTTCCACTTCCGAAGGAACCATGGCTCTGAGGTTCACTCAGCCTCCCGACAAAAGAGTAGCGTTACAAAAATCGCTCTACCCAACCAAGTGCCGAGGTTAAAGATAGTGGAAGCCGTTACCTTCCACCCCTCCCAGGGTCTTCAAGGCCTGTATGGAGAAGTATTTGTCGATCAATCAATCAATCAATCAATCAATCAATCAATCAATCAATCAATCAATCAATCAATCAATCAATACTGATCTGCATTTAGGAACAGTCGCCCAGGTGGCAGATTCCCTATCTGTTGTTTTCCTAGCCTTTTCTTAAATGATTTCAAAGAAATTGGAAATGTATTGAACATCCCTAACTAGCCTTCCTATAAATGAATATTTGCCCCAATTTGCCCTCTTGAATTACAACTTTATCTTCATAATGTGATCTTTCCTAGTTTTAAAGACGCCACTCAAACTTATCCGTCTACTAATTTCATTCCACGCCACCTCTCCGCTGACAGCTCGGAACATACCACTTAGTCGAGCAGCTCGTCTTCTTTCTCCCAATTCTTCCCAGCCCAAACTTTGCAACATTTTGGTAACGCTACTCTTTTGTCGGGAATCACCCAGGACAAATCGAGCTGCTTTTATTTGGATTTTTTTTCCATTTCTTGAATCAAGTAATCCTGGTGAGGGTCCCATACACTGGAACCATACTCTAGTTGGGGTCTTACCAGAGACTTAAATGCCCTCTCCTTTATATCCTTACTACAACCCCTAAACACCCTCAAACCCATGTGCAGAGATCTGTACCCTTTATTTACAATCCCAGGTATGTGTTTACCCCAATGAAGATATTTCCTTATATTAACACCTAGATACTAGCAACATTATCGAGGTCAGGTTGCAGTTGCTCACAATCTTGTAACTTATTACTCTATACAGAATAACATCCTCCGCAAAAAGCCTTACCTCTGATTCCACTCCATTACTCATATCATAGATATATAAGAAAACATAAAGGCCCAATAATAGTGCCTTGAGGAATTTCCCTCTTAATTACGTATTACAGGGTCAGATAAAGCTTTGCCTACTCTAATTATATGAGATATATTTTCGAGAAATATAGCAACCCATTCAGTCACTCTTTTATCTAGTCCAATCGCACTCATTTTTGCCAGTAGTCTCCCATGATCCACCCTATCAAATGCTTTAGACTGGTCAATCGCGATACAGTCCATGTGACCTTCTGAATCCAAGATATCTGCTATATCCTGCTGTAATCCTACAAGATGAGCTTCAGTGGAATAACCTTTCCTAAAACCGAAACTGCCTTCTATCGAACCAGCAATTAATTTCGCAAACAAGTCTAAGATATCAGAAAGAATGCCTTCCCAAAACTTACATGCACGCATGTCAAACTTACTGGCCTGTAATTTACAGCTTTATGTATGTCACCCTTTCCTTTATACACAGGCGCTACTGTAGTCACTCTCAATTCATTTTGTATAGCTCCTTCAACCAAACAATAATCAAATAAGTACTTCACATATCGTACAATATCCCAACCCATTGTCTTTAGTATATCCCCAGAAATCTTATCTATTCCAGCCGCTCTTCTAGTTTTCAACTTTTGTACCTTATTGTAAATGTCATTGTTTTCGTATATAAATTTTAATACTTCTTTAGCAGTAGTCTGCTCCTCTATCTTGATATTTTCCTTGCAACAAACAATCTTTACATACTGCTGACTGAATACTTCTGCCTTTTGAAGATTCTCACGTACACACTCCCTTTGCTCATTAATTATTCCTGGAATGTCCTTCTTGGAAACTGTTTCTGCCTTAAAGTACCTATACATACCCTTCCATTTTTCACTAAAATTTGTATGACTGCCAATTATGCTTGCATTCATGTTATCCTTATCTGCCTTCTTTGCTGCATTTCCTTGTAAGTTCCTTCAATTTCTCCTTACTTCCACAGCCATTTCTAACTCTATTTCCTTCCAATCTGCACCTCCTTCTTAGTCTCTTTATTTCTATATTACTATAAGGTGGGTATTTACCATTCCTTACCACCTTTAAAGGTACAAACCTGTTTTCACATACCTCAACAATTGCTTTAAACCCATCCTAGAGTCTGTTTATAATTCTATTACCGTTTTCCACCGATCATATACTGCCCCATACCTGCTTTATTAGCCATATGGTACTGCTTAATAGTCCTAATTTTAAGACCTTCCTTTCTATCACATTTATTTTTAACTACGACAAAAACAGCTTCATGATCACTAATACCATCTATTACTTCAGTTTCTCTATAGAGCTCATCTGGTTTTACCAGCACCACATCCAGGGTATTTTTTCCCTCTAGTAGGGTCCATCACTTTCTGAATCAGCTGTCCTTCCCAATTAGCTTATTTTCTATTTGTTGGTCATGCTTCCTGCCGTTCGCATTTCCTTCCCAACTGACATCTGGTAAATTCAGATCTCCTGCTACAATTACATTACTTTCCATGTCGTTTCCCACATAGCTGATTATCTTATCAAATAATTCTGAATCCGTGTCAGCGCTACCCTTTCCCGGTCTGTACACTCCAAAGACATCAAGTTGCCAATTATCTTTAGAAATAAGCCTTACACGTAGAATGTCATGTTTGTCATCTTTAACCTTTCCGCAGCTTACAAATCCTTCTTTCACCAGAATGAATACTCCCCCTCCCACCATTCCTATCCTATCTCTACGATACACACTCCAGTTGCGTGAGAAAATTTCTGCATCCATTATATAATTTCTCAGCCATAATTCAACTCCTATTACAATATCCGGTAAATATATATTAAATACTTGATTCTATTCCTTTCTTTACAAAACTTCTACAGTTCAACACTAACATTTTTACGTCATCACTACTTAACTTCCAGATCTCCGTACCCTCATCACCACTCCCTAGAACACCTCGTTTCCCTGAATGTGCCTCCCTATTACTCTTCCAAACAAATTTCCTAACTTATATGTACCACTGCGGTTTAAGTGAAGGCCATCTGAGCGTAGATCCCTATCTCCTACCCACCCATTAGGATCTAGTACAAACACCCAGCCTCCAAGCCAGGTGAATTAATCATTTAAGGTTAAAACTCACCGACCCGACCGGGAATCGAACCCGATGCCCTCTGAACCGAAGGTGACTACGCCGACCACTCAGTTAGCGAGCTAGACTTCTCATCTGATGATAATTATTTATAATTTATAATTTATTTGCTTCTTGTTAAATTAATTATTACTGCCTCAGAATTAGGGAAAATGAAAACGATGTGGTTGAAACTTCTTCCCTTTTTTTCCTGAAGAAAATTGTGTCCTTCTTTTCGATTCACTGATTAAATATACAATGAAACGACTTTTCTCAATATGTGCCTGCAGACATGACCACATAGATGCTCCAGAATCGCCTTGGTACTACGGAGGAATTTCAAATACTGGACTTTTTGTAGTAGAAAGCCCTCCATCACCGCTCATTATACATAATTATCATAAGGTGAGAAGTCTAGCTCGTTGGCTGAATGGTAGACATAGTCGCCTTCGGTTCAGAGGGCCATGGGTTCGATTCCCGGCCGGGTCGGAGAGTTTAACCTTAAATGATTAATTCACCTGGCTTGGAGGCTGGGTGTTCGTACCGTCCCCAACATCCCTGCAACTCACACACCACACCTAACACTACAATAACTAGCAATTCCCATACGCGCCAGATGTCGCCCACCCTGGTCGGAGGGTCTGCCTTACAAGGGCTGCACCAAGCTAGCAATAGCCACACAAAGTTAAATTAACAAATCAGATGAAAACATTCAAGAGGAGGCTTTCCGCAGACACCATCCTGAAATACGATTTTTTTGTGCACTTATCAGTTTTTACCCCCAAAGATTCGGAACTTGATAAAATATTCTTGGTCTACAAGCAGATATACAACAAAGCAACCTGCCTACGAAATATTACCTGGAAAGGAAAGGCAGAATGAGAATAAAATGATTATTCGTTTTGAATGGTGCAAAAGTGATTTGAATTTTCACCAATCAATTAACTTTTACTTTCCTTTTCTTGCTGATTGAAACGATAAGGAAGTAGCGAGACAGAGCATATCATGCCGCGGCGGATCTTGCTGGGCAGCGCATTCGAACTCCATGCTCCCTCACCTTGAAGCAAGGATGTCCATCTGCACAGCTGAGTTGGCGTTGCAGGATTCCAGCTTGAATTTCGGGACCTTAACATTTAAAGTAGGCTATATTTTGTATATGGCCTATTCTGCAGGTTTTGGCATGGTGGTACTTCACTCGTTAGGACTGTGAAATGTAATATTCTTGATTTTAAGTCTTACTATTTCACCGAGCAGAGTACGCCTCGGCTTAGCAGTGGCTACAGCTTTACTATGGCTCTATAGCTCCGCGTTCGTGAGAGGGGGTGGCATGAGAATGGTTTTCAATTCAATTCAATTCAATTCAATTCAATTCAATTCAATTCAATTCAATTCTCCTCACTAAGGTGAATGTCGGGACAGATTCTTTTATAGGCCGGCCCTCCTCTCACCTTCTCCGCATCTCAAATCACCGTAACACAACTCCTGGCCTGAGAGAGGGCATTACCCCCTAGGAGGCCTGCCGCACCCCATCAAGGTAAGGATTTCTTTTTGCGGTTTTCGGACACGCAGAGGTGCCAGAATTGTGTCCTATAGTTCCTTTGCGCTCCAGTAAATGCACCGAGAGAAGGTTAAGCACCTTCAAATACCAGCGGACTGAGCCTGAATGGAACCCACCAACGTGGCTCAGAAAGCCAGCACTCCACAGTCTGAGCGGCTTATTCCGGCTGTGAAACATTCGATGTCCTATCGTAGAACGCCCTTCAACTCGCTAAGCTACGAAATTAGATGTCTGATGTGTGAACCCCACACTGATGCAACGGCATGCGGCATTGGCAGCCTGCTTCTTCAGCTTGCGACAGTCCGTAGAGAGGAGATAAAAAAGGATCTTCTCTTCCCCAGAGTTTCACGACATCTGTCAAATGCAACACCTTCCAGTGGCGCCCTTGACTAAGTCCCACCTGATCTTATCACAAGCCCCAGTGAGTGCGATACTTCTGAGTCTGCTGTGCGGACACAATGGCTTCCTTTATTGTCTCCGACAACTCTTTAACTTTCGGATTAGAGCCTTTCAAAAAAAGTGTCAGAAATGCATTATGATGTTTGTATAGCGTGATAGGGAGATGCGGTGTTGACAGAGGGAAGGCAGGTTGGTTATACTGAAGATGCCGACAGACGCGGCTTTCTGAAGTCAAGTCAGGGTGAGAATTTGAGAGACATTCGATAAAACAAGCGGTTAGTCTCTAAGATAAAAACTGATTTCAACCCAGAAAACATGCAGACCCATCTGGAGAGATAAATTCACTTCCTGGCTAAACTTTTAAAATCACAAACGTATATTTCTAATAAATAACTCTAGAAATCACAGGCGTATATTTATAATAAATAACTTTATAAATCACAAACGTACATTTCTAATAATTTAAGAAATCACAGGCGTATATTTTCATTAAAAAGAATAAACATTTTTACCTATCGTTGAGATTTGGACTGTGATCACACTCTACCTTCCTAACATCATTCCCACCAATCCCTGGAGTTTCTTAGAGGTTACTGCCTAGATTTGGGTATGTCATATGGTCAGCGTAACGAATTCCCAACCGCATTTCTGGTTCTAAGCGCGGAGTCCATTACCTCTCATGGTCGGAGAGCTCTTCAGTTCACGTGCCTGTTTTAAGAGGTCACTAAAACACGGGACGCTCCACGAGGCACTCTCAACTTGGGATCGTAGGTTGGTGACTGCAGGTCTCCTAGCTGAGTGAGTTATTGCTTCCACTTACTTGTTTCACGCTGCTCATGTTATTCTATCCTGTTCGACCTTCTTCGGTCAATACTTTCACTCTTCCGACCCTGACTGTATAAGGTTTGCGAGGCCCAGGGAGTCTTTCAATTTCAAACCATTTGTTGCCCTTCTACATTGTTTTATCATAATTCTTTCTTCGAAAGATTTTTACCTATTTCTTTTTTTCTTCTGATTAGTATTAGAAATAAATTCTTGTTTGAAGAGCTACATATCTTAGACTCAATTCAAGAACACCACCATGATTAAGAGATTCGTCGATCCCTTGTTTCTTTCTAAATCAAATTGAAGAAAAAGTGGATTACTTCACTGGCCGTCCGGCTCCATGGCTAAATGGTTAGCGTGCTGGCCTTTGGTCATAGGGGTCCCGGGTTCGATTCCCGGCAGGGTGGGGAATTTTAACCATCATTGGTTAATTTCACTGGGACGGGGGCTGGGTGTATGTGTCGTCTTCATCACCATTTCATCATCATCATCATCACAACCACTACCACCACCACGACACGCAGGTCGCCTATGGGAGTCAGATCAAAAGACCTGCACCTGGCGAGCCGAACTTGTCCGCGGACACTCCCGGCACTAAAAGCCATACGCCATTTCATTTCACTTCACTGGCCGAAAATGGCCACATTGTCTAAGATCCAAGTGCCTCATAACCTGGTTATAATTTAAAACGGTATGAAGGGACCCTTCTGAATCACTTTAGGACAGCTGAAGTAAGGTGTACCTTTGTAATTTGAGTTGGCCAGATCACTATGTAATGATTGAGAAACTCAACAGAACACTGCACTTCCCTCAGTGTCCTATCAGACCCTCACACAGATAGGCGACGATGGCAAAGGGAAGGATTCGGAGTGGGAAGGAAGCGACCATGGCCTCAATTAAGGTACAGCCCCAGCATTTGCCTGGTGTGAAAGTGGGAAACCAGGGAAAAACATCTTCAGGGCTGCCGACAGTGAGATTCGAACCAGCTATCTCCCGAATTCAAGCTCACAGCTACGCGCCCCGAACTGCACGGCCAACTCGCGCGGCAATCAGACTCTTCCCAGGACGACTTGCAGAGCTTCATGTTACTACTTCAGAGCTGAAGAACATCTCAAGCATTTGAATGTTGCACTTTAGCGAAATCTTTGTCTCTTATTTCATTATTGTTCTATGGCATATGGATGAATAAACAAGTACATAAATAAATAATAAATTAATAAATGTCAAGAAGGAATTTCCGACTCTTTGACTGAATGGTCAGCGTTGAGGCCTTCGGTTCAGAGGGTCCCGGGTTCGATTTCCGGTCGGGTCGGGGATTGTAATCACGTCTGATTAATTCTTCTGGTTCGGGGACTGGGTGTTTGTGTTTGTCCCAACACTTTCCTCTTCATATTCAGACAACATACTACTCTACCAACCACCACATGTAATAGCAATTACATCCCTCCACATAGGGTTGGCGTCAGGAAGGGCATCCGTCCGTAAAACAGGGTTAAATCACCTGTGCTATGCAGTTCGTACCCGCCCCCCCCCCCAAGTATGGAAAAAGCGGTAGAAGAATAATAAGGAGAATGTTAAGAAGGAATAGATGCCTGTACTTAATTACCTTTTAAACTATTACCACTACTACCATCACTATCACTTGACTAATATTATACTACAACTATCCCCTTCGTAACGACTTTTACCTTGTGGTTGTTAGTAGCGGGATATTCCTCATTACCACACACAATAAGAAGATTCTGGAGTGGAATTCATACTTAAACCAGCCTTAAGCAGCGCTCCAAGGAACAGTAGAAATGTCGCTGAACTCAACAGGTTCCCGTTTTTGTCTTCGTTGCGTTTGAGAGCTGCTAACTCACATAGAGAATAACTGTAATTATACGAAGCCCGCATAATCACAATGCCACACTTTGATAGTATAAAAAGGCGTAAGTGTACCGTTTTTGTTCTCTTGTTTGTTGATGCGTGTGTTTTCCTTTTTTGGTGGTGTCATTAGCGTGTGAGAGCGTGGGTGGTTTGGTAAGGGGCTCCATACCTTCTCATGCTCAAAAATCTTCCGTGTGTCCTTATATTAACTGGATTTTCAGTTCATATGACGTACTTGGCACAAGCAGATAAATCACTTCCTCATTCCCTCATTGCCCGGTTCCATAGCTGAGTGATCTGCGTCTTGGGTGTTCGTTCCTCGGGGCCCAACGTTCGATTCCCGGCCGGTTAATCTTAAACTATTAATTTACTTGGCTCGAGGACAGGATGTTTGTGTCATCGCCAACATACCTGCAACTCAAACAACACTACCCTAACACCACATTAACACTCAGTTTCATGTAAATACATAGCAGATGCCACCCACCCTCATCGGAGGATCTGCCTTACTAAGGCTGCGATAGGCATGCTCCACCTACGTACCGTAACGGTTAACCCGATTAGTTGCCTATTCAGAGGACCGTATTCAATTCCCGGTACTGCCAGAGATTTAAGAATGACGGGAGTATTGTTGTGTGGTAATTATAATAATTTCGTGTGGCTATTTCTAGCCGAGTGCAGCCCTTGTAAGGCAGACCCTCCGATGAGGGTGGGCGGCATCTGCGATGTGTAGGTAACTGCGTGTTATTGTGGTGGAGGATAGTGTTATGTGTGGTGTGTGAGATGCAGGAATGTTGGGGACATCACAAACACCCAGCCCCCGGGCCACTGGAATAAACCAATTAAGGTTAAAATCCCTGACCCGGCCGGGAATCGAACCCGGGACCCTCTGAACCGAAGGCCAGTACGCTGACCATTCAGCCAACGAGTCGGACATTGTTGTGTGGTTAAAATGGTACATGCAGCTCACTTCCATAGGGGATGTGCTGAAAAGAGCTGCATCACCTCAGGATGAGAACACGAGTTTACTTTTGTCCGGCTCCGTGGCTAAATGGTTAGCGTGCTGGCCTTTAGTCGAAGAGAACGTGGGCTCGATTCTCGGCAGTGTTGGGGATTTAATTTGTTAATTCATCTGGCTCGGGGAATGTGTATGTTTTTTCCGTCTTCAACATTAGAGTTGTCCGGCTCTATGGCTTAATGGTTAGCGTGCTGGCCTTTGGTTCAAGGGGCCCCGCGTTTGCCTCCCGGCCGAATCAGCGATATTTAACCTTAATTGGTTAGTTCTCCTAGTTCGAGGGATGGGTGCCTTCTTCAGTATTAATTTTTTTTTAGCTAGGGCCACGTCCTCACATATGCGCAGGTCGCCTCGTCATCTCAAAAGACCTGTACCAGGCCTCTCCGGATGTCATAGGCCATTAAAACACATTAGAATTAATCATAGGTAGGGAGGGACCCATTCTCATAGACACGCTAGTCGCTTAGAGGCATCAGTTGGAAAGACCTGCACCAAGCCTGTCCGGATGCCATACGCCATTAATTAATTAAGCTGCTTGTGTATGTGACAATACCCGCAGTTACTGATGCTTTTATTTAGTGAAGTTGACGACTATGACACTCATGACCACTTCTTGATACTCTACATTGTAATGATCCAGTATTTCATGCCTGTCATTAGCACGTATTGTATAATAGATTGTATATATCTGGGTTTGTATTAAACAATAACATTCATTAATATGTACAATTTATTCGTAGCATTTACATATTCTAATAATGTAAATTATATATAAGATAGTGATGGTCAGTACCCAGTTGTGTATCAAGGAACAAGGACAGGATGTTTCTAAATCCCTGAACTGACTGGGGGTTTATACGAAACCGAAACCGTGATTTTGCACTTCCACAAAATATACACAACCACACTTAATGGAAATCTGCCTGCCTTAATGGAAATAAATTTCTAAACCTTCTTTCACATGTGAATCATTTCGAGCCGAGGATTAATAAGGGAGATATCATTAACGGACCGTTTTTTGGTACAAGTCCCACCGGGCTTAACTCAAAATCGGGTGCGTGTAAAGCGTATTTCTTATAACTTGAAAACTACTGGAGATATGTCACCTAACATATTTATCATCCACCTGTCCAAAGGTAAATTTTTACGTCCATACCATTTCAATTTCCCGGAATGGACTGGGGGTTTATAGAGAACCGAAATAGTGATTAAAACTTTTTTTTTGCTAGTCGGTGGCTTTACGTCGCACCGACACAGATAGGTCTTATGGCGACAATGGGATGGGGAAGGCCTGGGAGTTGGAAGGGAGCGGCCGTGGCCTTAATTGAGGTGCAGCCCCAGCATTTGTCTGGTGTGAAAATGGGAAACCACGGAAACCATCTTCAGGGCTGCCGACAGTGGGATTCGAACCCACTATCTCCCGGATGCAAGCTCACAGCCGCGCACTCCTAACCGCACGGCCAACTCGCCCGGTAAAATGTTTTTCTCATGTGTATTTTTTCGATAGGAGGATTAATTAGGGATATATTGTGAACGGTATGTTTTGCAGGCTAATTCCAGCGGACATAGCTCAAAAGGTGTTGTACGTAGAGCAGATTCCTTATCTATATACATAAAATCGTAACGACCGTGCGTCTGTACGTTGACTATTTTGGCGAAAATTCCGTACAGTCCTCATTTTAACACTCTCCCTCCCTCAAAACAACATTGAGGCAAAATCTACTAGACGAGCTAGAAAATTGAAATTTAGTAAAATGATATGTCTTAGCCCGCAATCGACGGAAATCTTCCAAGACCGTTACATATTTATTATTTACCGCCGAAAAATATCGGAATATTGAGGCAATTTTAATATTGGTGCAGATCTTCGTTTCGAAGTATTTCGGATGGCACAATCTCAGTTTAATTTGGAGTAATCTACAATTGGTCATATAACGTTTCGTCGTATCTCTTCTCCTTATATGTTAGATTTGTCTCTATTTCTCGATTCTACCTACATTTTGCTCTTTGTACACGTATAATTTGTATTTCGAATCACTTATACGAAAGGTAGCATAATATAATTCTACACGAACATTGGTCCACCTAATATTCGTACGTGAGCCAAATTCTATGTTTGTGGCTGTCATATATATACCCACAGTAATTCACTGTGATTAAGCACCAAAATTTCACCCTATTCAACGCTTCTAACTCAATTTTACACATGAATATATGAGACAGGAGAAAATATCTTAAGACCAGCCATTTAGACCGCTAAATAAGGCGTCTTATGATATAATCCGTTTGTCGATATGATGTATCGTTTATCAGCAGTTAGTCTGTAAATGAAGATTTGCAATATTGTAAACATGCATATACTTCGTATGTCGATCTAGATATATTCATTGAAGTCGATAGTCGATTTGTAGCGATGTAGAAAGAGTGTATTTGAAATTATCTATCTATATAAATAAAATTGTAGGGGGTCCGCTGTCGGTAATTTCTTTTGTTTTGCCAATTTTTCAGATATTTATCCGTTTTAGGTCAACTCATAGACCGAATCAGTGGTTTTTACGTTTCGTGTCTGTTTGTTTGTCTGTTTGTCTGTCTGTTTGTCTGTTTGTCTGTTCCACCATCACGTCGAAACGGCTGGATAGATCTCAACCAAACTTCATATTTAGAGTATACTCATCCCGGGGAAGGTTTCGATATGCATATCATTTTAAAATCTTTGCATACACGGGGGGTTTATAGGAAAACCAGAATGGTTTTTCCACCATCACGTCGAAACGGCTGGATTGATCTATACCAAACTTCATATTTAGAGTACACTCATCCCGGGGAAGGTTTCGATATGCATATCATTTTAAAATCTTTGAATACACGGGGGGTTTATAGGAAAACCAGAATGGTTTTTCCACCATCACGTCGAAACGGCTGGATAGATCTCAACCAAACTTCATATTTAGAGTATACTCATCCCGGGGAAGGTTTCGATATGCATATCATTTTATAATCTTTGAACAGACAGTGGGTTTATAGGAAAACCAGAATGGTTTTTCCACCATCACGTCGAAACGGCTGGATAGATCGCAACCAAACTTCATATTTAGAGTGTACTCATCCCGTGGAAGGTTTCCATATGCATATCATTTTAAAATCATTGAATAGACGGGGTGTTTATAGGAAAACCTAAATGGTTTTTCCACCATCACTTCGAAACGGCTGGATAGATCTCAACCAAATTTCACATTTAGAGTATACTCATCGCGGGGAAGGTTTCGATATGCATATTATTTTTAAGTCTTTGAATAGACGGGGGTTTATAGGAAAACCAGAATGGTTTTCCTCCCCCCATTTTCTCTTATACTATTGATTTTCTGTAAACTTCGTTTACCGTACGTGAAACGTCTCTTCATTATAAACAACTTTCGTTATGTTCATAATTTACCTTACTCTTCACATGACGGAGAAATTTACAATTTTCCGCCGGTATCATGCTCTGCATTGAGTGATCGACAGACCGACAACGAACCTACAGGTTACCGTGGCAACGTCTCTGACTGCATGCCAGCAGGGAAGTAACGTATTGCCATTTTCCTCATCACGCTTTTAAATTCGTGTTTGTTCCTTGGGTAGAAGAAAAGAGAGGCGTCAATCGGCCTATCTGCGGGATATTGGCGGAATATCGTTGGATGTTATAACCGCCCTCGAATAGATTAAGTAATAACACCATTAGTCATCTTATTATTATTTGTTTACCTAAGAATCACTGGACCTAAATTTCTCCTCTGTTACGCTTTATTATATCCATAACTCACACTAGCATAATTTATTGAGGGGCATTTGATTTTCCAATACATTCACTTGGCATTTACATATTTGTCGTTATCCGGCTGTCCTCAGTTATAATCCATTTTCTATTACTTTCAACTTTCTTAACTGTATTATTTTCTTCCTTAATTACGCCGTATGTACGCGAGTGCTACAAACTACTGGATGTATTTCCACCAAGACTCATATTTAGAATATACCTGTCCTTGATAGGTTTTAAGGCAAATATTGTTTCTAAATCCCTGAACTGACTGGGGGTTTATACGAAACCGAAACAGTGATTTTGCACTTCCACAAAATATACACTTCCAACGTTAATTTAAATCTACCTGCCTTGGTAGAAATTAATTTCTAAACCTTTTTTCTCATGTGCATCATTTCGATACGAGGATTAATAAGGGAGATATCATTAACGGACCGTTTTTCTGTACAAGTCCCATTGGACTTAACTCACGAGCGAGTGCGTGTAAAGCGTATTCCTTATAACTTGAAAACTACTGAAGACATTCGAACCAAACTTTATATTTTGCATCCACCTGTCCAAAGGTAGGTTTTAAACGTAAATAACATTTCATGTTCCGGAATGGACTGGTGGTTTATAGGGAACCGTAATGGTGATTTTACTCTTCCACAATATATACAGAAGAAGACCAACCTGACTGGAAATCTACCAAACGTGATGGAATTCCACCTCTAAACCTTTTTTTTCATGTGCATTTTTCGTCAGGAGGATTAATAAGGGAGATATGAATGGTCACTTTTGCAGGTTAAGTCCAGCGGACATAGCCCAAAAGGTGTTTTACATGGAGCAGATTCTTTATCTGTATAAATCAAATCGTAACGTAATAGTCTACACTGACTATTTTTGCGAAATTTTCGTACAGCTTTCCGTTTAAGGGGTAATAATGACCATCTCCATAATTTTTGGTTTAGTTTCCTGAAAGTCCTAATTCTTTCCCGCCTCGCTCAAAATCCAGATTGCGGCATAATCTGCCAGAAGAAAAAGAAGATAATTGAAATTTGACAAAATTATACGTTTTAGCCTGTAACGAACGGAAAACATCCAAGATCATTAAATTTTTCACTTTTTATCCCCGAAGAATATCGAAATATGCAGGCAATTTTAATGATGATGCAGACCTTCGGAAATTCCTATCACATAACGGATTGCACAATCTCCGTTCAATTTGGAATGATCTACAACCTTGGTCTTATGACTTTTTGCCGTATCTGTATCCCTTTTACGTTTGATTTTTCTCCATTAATCGATGTTAAGTCAATTTGGAATTTTCACATGCATAATTCATACCTTCAATTACTTATATGAAATACAGAATCATCAAACTCTTCACGAAAATTGGCCCACCCAGTAGCCATATGTGAGCCAAATGCTATGTATGTAGCTGTCACATAATTATCCGAAAAGTAATGTAATGTGAGATAATCTTACAAAACCTGTACCCTGTTCCACGTTTCTAACTCAATCTGACCCAAGAATAGATGACATATCATAGGACCACCCGTTTAGGCCACTAAATCCGGCGTGTCTTATGGTATAATCCTTTGTCGATATGACGTACGTTTAGTAGCAGTTAATCTGTAAATGAAGGTCTTCAATATTGTAAACACGCATATACTTTCGTATGTCGATCTATATATATTCACTGATGTCGATTTGTAGTGATCGAGAAAGGGTGGGTCTGCTATTGTAATCAGTACTCCCCACACCGACTTTGAATGGAAGTAGGAAAGGGTTCCTTCTCCAACTCCTGTGTAACTGTCATTAGTAAGGAAGGCCTACAATAATTGTAATGAATAGTTCACTTCTCGATTTGACTTGCAGAAGGCAAGTGAGCATGCAGTTTTGTTTAAAACTCCCCTACCCGATTGTGTTTGGCAGTAGGCAAGGGTACCCGCCATTATAAAGAAATGTCCTCATCTAAAATGTGACTGGCATTAGGCATAGTGGCCTGCTATTTTGATGGAAACTCACCAACTTGGTGTGACTGGCAGTAAGCTTGCTGGCAGTAGGAAAATGGGTCTGGCATTATAATGATAACTGCACAACTCAATTTCGAGTGATAGTAGGGTAATTGCCTGCCATTATAATAAGAACTCCTCAACTGTAATCTGTCTGGAAGTAGGAAAGGGGGCTGCCATTTTAACGAAAACTCCCCAAATCGATTCTGTCCGCGTAGTAGGCAATGGGACCTGCAATTATAATGTAAACTTCCCAACTCGATTGTGAATGGCAGTAGGCAAGTGAGCCTGCCGTTATATCACAAATCCGTAACAAACACTTTACATTGGAAACAACGTATAGGGACCTCCCCATGCTGTTTCTCGGATAACGCTAAGAGACATGCAATTTTAAAACAATCTTATTTACTGCATGCACACTATTTACTTCGATATTCGAATACAATGTAGAATACCGTAGCGAAGCACGGGTACATTCGCTAGTAATTAATATTTTTCATTGATAGTGACTCTCAGCAGAAGGGCGTCTGCTATTGTAATTATTACTCTCCACATCGACTTTGACTGGCAGTAGGAATGGGATTCTTCCCCAACTCCTTTGTAACTAGCATTAGTAAGGAGGGACTACCCTTGTAATTAATAATTCCCTTTTCGATTTGACTGCCAGAAGTCAAGGAGGCATGCAATTTTGTTCAAAACTCCTCTAACTGATTCTTTTTGGGAGTAGGAATGTGTGCCCGCCATTATAAACAAATTTATCCACTTGAAATGTGACTGGCATTAGGCATAGTGACCTTGCTATTATAATGGAAACTCACCAACTCGGTGTGACTGTCATTAGGAAAAGGGGCCTGTCATTACAATGATAATAGTACAACTCAATTTTGACTGGCAGTAGGGAAGGTGTCTGCTATTATAATAAAAACTCTTCAGCTGTAATCTGTCTGGAAGCAGGAAAGGGCGCCTGCCATTGTAACGAAAACTCTCCGAATCGATTCTGACCACACAGTAGGTAATGGGCCCTACCATTACAATGAAAACTTACCCACTCGGTTGTGAACAGCATTAGGCAAGTGAGCCCGCCGTTATCGTCACAACTCCGCAACTCGCACTTTATATCGGAAACAACGCTGTCCTGCTGTCTCTGGATAACGCTAAGAGACATGCAATATTAGGATATCTTATTCAATGCATGTACAGTAATTTACTTCTATATCCGTATACAATTTAGAATACCGTAGCGAAGCACGGGTACATTTGCTGGTTACTCATAATTGCAGTTAGAATGTGTTATATTTTCAACAAAATTGCTGCATGTAATCAGAGAATTGACTTAAGTATGACGCGTCCAGAATTCATGCATCATGTAAAAACTGTAATTTCACAAAGATATCATCCTCTGATCAAAAATCAAATATTGTATCGTTATTCAGTAGTTCCTGTAAATAAAAAATCGGTTATAACAGGTTTTTGTTAAAATATTATGTTAGAAATATTATATTTCTGTATAATAACATTAATATTTATACTAAATATCCTGGTAAAAACAACAAGCGTACTAAATTTGTTGTATTATTTATCATGTTTGTTTCTCTTTCTCTTGTTTCATTTTTTTCTACTTTCTTGTTATTTATTCAAAAAAATTGTTCTTTATAATGTGCATTAAGTTGTATAAAATCCACCTGTAAATGGAGGATGTCTGTTGGTGGTATTTTAAATAAATAAATAAATAAATAAATAAATAAATGTATTGCCACAATAGCTCTAGGATGGTTCCCCAGTTGCACTTCTTCTTAAATCAATAACCACTACTACCAATAGCACTAAACATTCCTTTATATAGTTCAATAATAAATTTAAAGGCGTTGTCTTCAAAATAAGACACTGACTTTTTAACGGATTAAAGGTGTAGTATAAATTCCTGACAAAGTCAGATGGCATATTTAAGAGCCCTTAAATGTTAGAAAGCAGCTTTGCTGCACCTTGATTAAATTCTACGCAGTATTCTACCACCCTGGGAGAATACGCATTCTAAGTAGACTCCTTGAAATGATACACTAATTCCAGATTCGTATCCTCTTCCTGCCATTCAGTCCTCTAAAGTTCCCACCAGACTGACATCACTTTAGCCTTGCAAATGCTTATTTTCGTAAAATAAAGAGCAAAAAAGCAAAGTCATCTCCGTACAGGCCATGGAAGCCCTTGGAGCGGTGGAAGATAAATGCTTCCACTATACGTAACTCCAGCACCTGATGGGGTAGAGTGAGTAGCTCTACGCCCGGCCACCTTTGGCTCCAGGAATTAACATGGTACTCATTTTTTCTATAGGCTGAGTGAACCTCAGGACTTTCTGAAGAGGAATCGAACCCACGTCCTTCCGGATGAACCAAGTACGCCTTTACCTCCTCGGCCAGGCAGGCCCTCATATCATATACGCTGCATATTATTATTATTATTATTATTATTATTATTATTATTATTATTATTATTATTATTATTATTATTACATGCGAATAAGCTCATTAAGACTATGCAAATGTCCGCCTCTGTGGTGTAGTCTTTAACGTGATTAGCTGCCATACTCGGAGACACGGGTTCGATTCCCGGCTCTGCCACGAAATTTGAAAAGTGGCACGAGGGCTGTAACGGGGTTCTCTCAGCCTTAGGAGGTCAACTGGTGGGTTCGATTCCCTCCTCAGCCATCCCGGAAGTGGTTTTCCGTGGTTCCCACTTATCCTCCAGGCAAATGCCGGGATGGTACCTAACTTACGGCCACGGCCGCTTCCTTCCCTCTTCCTTGTCTATCCCTCCCGAACGTTCTGTCCCACTGCAAGGCCCCTGATCAGCATAACAGGTGAGGCCGCCTGGGGGATGTACTGGTCCTCCTCCCCAGCTGTATCCCCGACCCAAATTCTCCTGTTCCAGGACACTGGACTTGAGGCGGTAGAGGTGGGATCCCTCATAGAGTACGAGAGAATAACAAGCCCTAGAGGTTAAAAAGATTAAGAAAGAAAGAAAGAAAGAAAGAAAGAAAGAAAGAAAGAAAGAAAGAAAGAAAGAAAGAAAGAAAGAAAAGGACTATGCAAAGTAGTTAGAGGCGTGCATTTTCCTTCTTTTGTGCCCATTCATTCTTTTACTTTGCGTTTTTGTCCTCCATCCAGATTGTTCCACTCTCCTTCTTTGGTCTTTCGTCTTGGTCAACTTGCCATTTCTGAATTTTTTCTACCTTGTTTTGGACGTCTGCTGGTGTAATTCCTTCCTGTTTCAAATTGATTTTGATTTCACCAATCCATTTCAATGCTTCTGTTTTGGCTTTACTCTTTGTTTCGTAGAATTCGACTATTTGTTTTCTAAGTTTGTCTGGATTCATTCTTTTAATATGTTCATAAAATCTTAACCTATATTTTCTAATGTCACTGTGAATGTTTGTGATTGCTTGCATGTCTGCCTATGAGTCGGTATTGTCCGTCGGCTAGCTCTGGACCTAGTATTTTTCTTATGACTTTGCGTTCCTATTTCTCAATGTTTTCAGTGTCAGCTTTCCTGTTCAAATTTAGCGTTTCTGACCCATTATTATTATTATTATTATTATTATTATTATTATTATTATTATTATTATTATTATTATTAATATTATTATTATTATTATTTCTTAATCTGCTTACCCTCCAGGGTTGGTTTCTCCCTCGGACTCAGCGAGGGATCCCACCTCTACCGCCTCAAGGGCAGTGTTCTGGAGCTTGAGACATTTGGTCGTAGGATACAACTGGGGAGGATGGCCAGTACCTCTCCCAGGCGGCCTCACCTGCTATGCTGAACAGGGGCCTTGCTGGGGGATGGGAAGATTGGAAGGGATAGACAAGGAAGAGGGAAGGAAGCGGCCGTGGCCTTAAGTTAGGTACCATCCCGGCATTTGTCTGAAGGAGAAGTGGGAAAATGCGAAAAACCACTTCCAGGACGGCTGAGGTGGGAATCGAACACACCTCTACTCAGTTGACCTCCCGGGGCTGAGTGGACCCCGTTCCAGCCCTCGTACCAATTTTCAAATTTCGTGGCAGAGCCGGAAATCGAACCCGGGTCTCCGGGGGTGGCAGCTAATCACACTAACTACTACACCACAGGGGCGGACATTATTATTATTATTATTATTATTATTATTATTATTATTATTATTATTATTTTCACATTATTTCTGACATCTGCTCATTGTTTTACAGATGTGGAATCGACAAGCAGCGGTAACCCTCCGAGGATTCCTGTGGGAACCCCATCTCCCGACATTGACCGGGATCTTGAGCGACTCAGAAGTAACCTCAAGGTGGAGCTGTGTTCCCGCGAACTGTGGAGAAAGTTCCATTCGCTTGGCACCGAGATGATCATCACTAAGGCTGGCAGGTAACACGGCTTCTGTTCTAATACAGGTGTGAGTAGGCCTACTGAAAACAAAATTTCATTATTCTCAACAGACAACTGCAATTTCCAAGTCTGAAGTAAGCCTACTGTACCAAATACAACCTCTTCCTATTTGTTTTTCTACTGATGTAACTTTTACAAGTTTTTTTGCATTTTGCATTTTGGTTCCACAGTTAAAAATCTCACACTTTTTTGTTTCTAACTTTGTGATTAAAATTTTCTGAAAAATTTTTTGAACGGAAAGAGCAGAATTTTCTCTTTTTAACAACGTTGTCAGACTGAGGTGGTTAAGCCACGCTTGGTTTACCCGGAATTACACGTTGTTGATTCCCTGTTAGGAAAATTTAGACATGATATTTCAATGTAGCCTCCGTGGCTCAGACGGGAGCGCGTCGGCCTCTCACCGCTGGATACCGCGGTTCAAATCCCGGTCACTCCATGTGAGATTTGTGCTGGACAAAGCGGAGGCGGGACAGGTTTTTCTCCGGGTACTCCGGTTTTCCCTGTCATCTTTCATTCCAGCAATACTCTCCATTCTCATTTCATAGCATCTATCATTCATTAATAAATCACTTTGGGAGTGGCGACCCCATCGTACTAACAGCCTATATCTGCTTCATTCATTCCATCCCTGACCCGGTCAATGACTGGAAAACAGGTTGTAGGTTTTCATTTTTCATTTCAATGTAATATCACTAGTATTAATCAAACTGCATCAAATATGAGAATCACTTCAATTTCTGAGAACAGCAACAGTCGTGTATAGAGGTAACCACTCTGTTCCTTTACGTGCCGAGGTTCTGTATAACGTAGGACTTCGTAATAGCCTATATTCCAAACAAAACAAAACCCCATGGCGTAACAGTCCCTAAAACCTTAGCCTACCAGGCGACCGCTGCTCATCCTGAAGACCCGCAGATTACGAGGTGTCATGGTCGACACGACGAATCCTCTCTCGGCCGTTATTCGTGGCTTTCTAGGCCAAAGCCACTATCTCACCGTTAGATAGCTCCTGAATTGTAATCACGTAGGCTTTAATGGACCTGGAACTAACCCGCAGATACGGGTAAAAATCACTGACCTGACCGAGAATCGAATCCGGGGCTTCCGGAGCCCTACACGACGGGGCCAGCCGATAAAATATTCCAGCTAGGAATATTCTGCTATATATTTCCACCTTATTTATGCTTTATTTCTGTCCGATAGGGTATTCTGCTATATATTTCCACCTTATTTATGCTTTATTTCTGTCCGATCTGCTATATATTTCCCCCTTATTTATGTTTTATTTCTGTCCGATAGTATCGCAATATTATTATTTATCCTTTTTAACGAAATAAATTAATTTGTGTAAAAACTACGAAATTATTTCCTTCCTTTACCCATTAACTGCCAATTTCTTCCTATTTTAAACTGATTCCTAGAGTTCTAAAAGCGTCTAGTAACAGAGAAAGAATAGCAATAATCTACCACGAGCTCCAAAATCGGATCTATCTTAAATAATTGCATAGGAAATCAGTTGTAAAAACAAAATTTTATTCGATATAATCCGTAGCTTAAAAGAAATAACTAATATGCTTCCAACAGTTCAACAATTACTTCTCGCTTGCAAATTCTGGACAACAATGGAAGTAATAAATGGACACTGTCAGTCTAAGGATTGCTTAAAAATTATATACAGGAAAATTAAGTTCCCGAATGGGGATAATGGTACGAGGGCAGATCAGAAAATAAGTTGCACTTCCCAGTTATGGCCATTTATTACACCACCTATACAACAGCAACACGACTTTACGACATACACTGTAACGTCACTTTTCCATATAGTTTCCAAGAGACTCCAAACATTTCTGCGAACGCACAACCAACTTGTCGATGGCGGATGCATAGAAATTTCTTCCCGCGTTCAACCACTCGGAGACAGCGGCCTTCACCTCCTCATCGGTCTGGAAACGTCGACCACCGAGCTCCGTTTTGAGCTTACCGAACAGATGAAAGTCACATGGCGAAAGATCGGGCCTGTAGGGTGGATGTTGCCAGACCTCCCACTTGAAACGCTGCAGCAGTTCTCGCGTTTGGCGGGCCTTGTGAGGTGTTGCGTTATCGTGGAACAAAATCACACCCGCGCTCAATTTCTCCCGGCGCTTCTCTTTAATCGCTTTACGCAACCGGAGCAACGTTTGACAATACGGCGCCGCGTTCATCGTCGTTCCTTTCGGCATGAATTCCACGTGCAGCAAACCCTCCATGTCAAAGAACACTGTCGCCATAACCTTACCGCCTGAAGGTTGAACCTTGGCCTTCTTTCGTTGTGGTGATGAGGGGTGCTTTTCGTCCCACCGACACAGATAGGCCTTATAGCAAGGATGGGATAGGAAGAGGCTAGGAGTGGAAGGGAAGCGACCGTGGCATGGTACCTAACTTAAGGCCACGGCCGCTTCCTTCCCTCTTCCTTCTCTATCCTTTCCAAAGTGCCCATCCGCCCACAAGGCCCCTGTTCAGCATATCAGGTGAGGCCGCCTGGGCGAGATACTGGTCCTCCTCTCCAGTTGTATCCCCGACCAAATGTCTCGCGCTCCAGGACACTGCCCTTGAGGTGGTAGAGGTGGGATCTCAGGCTGAGTTCGAGGGGAAAGCCAACTCTGGAATTTAAACGGATGAATAATGAAATGTCGTATGGCTTTTAGTGCCGGGATATCCCAGGACGGGTTCGGCTCACCAGGTGCAGGTCTTTCTATTTGACTCCCGTAGGCGACTTGCGCGTCATTATGAGGATGAAATGATGATGAAGACAACACATACACCCAGCCCCCGTGTCATTGGAATTAACCAATGAAGGTTAAAATCACCGACCAGACCGGGATTCGAACTCGGGACCCTCTGAACCGAAGGCCAGTACGATGACCGTTCAGCCATTTAAACGGATAATGAAATAATAATAATAATAATAATAATAATAATAATAATAATAATAATAATAATAATAATAATTTAAGAAACGAAGAAAGAAAATGTTATTTTTTAAAGATGCAGCTGGTCACATTGTTTGCACCTTCCCACACAAGTCTGGGAACTTGCTATCCAGATGGCCTGTTATGCAAAGCATCATAATTTTCCACTCACTATAATAGGTAGCCTATTTTTTTTTTCTAAAACTCACTTAATTATAAAATACTACAGTGAAGGGATTACACCTCTTAATACTGCACCAGGTGCGAGCTTGAACGTTTGTTTTAGTTTATCATCTATTGTTGTTTGTCGGCTGACTGTTAACTCACATACCACGAGCATCAAATAAGCTCCCATAAAAAACAAAAGAAAAATGAAAGTTCACGCATCCCTGAGCAGGGAGAGCTAATTATTCTGGTGACGTCACGAGCCTACCTTCTCTCACTCAGCACCTTAATAGCCGCCCATTTGTCACGTTTTAATAGTCCGCATTTTACACGGTCCCTCTTGTTCAACAGAGCTTCCGGACCTGGCGCTAACTTCAAATACTACATATAGGCTACGTCAGACCAACGTTGCTACAGTATATTCGTCTTTAAATACATTATTAGAAAATCTTCAGCGAGACTGGAACTACAAAACGATGTGCCGACCTGGGATTTACATTGCTTATAGTTCTCTTTTGTCAGGTAAATCTATTCTTGGTATTAACTGTCCTATTTCAACAACAACAACAACAACAACAACAACAATAATAATAATAATAATAATAATAATAATAATAATAATAATAATAATAATAATAATAATAATAATAATAATCTTTCTTTCTTAATCCGTTTACCCTCTAGGGTTGGTTTTTCCCTCGGACTCGGCGAGGGATCTCACCTCTATCGCCTCAAGTGCAGTGTCCTGGAGCGTGAGACTTTGGATTGGGAGAAACAACTGGGCACAAGGACCACTACCTCGTCCAGACAGCCTCACCTGCTATGCTGAACATGGCCTTGGTGGGGGATGGGAAGATTGAAAGTTATGGACAAGGAAGAGGGAAGGAAGTGGCCGTGGCCTTAAGTTAGGTACCATCCTGGCATTCACCTGGAGGAGAAGTGGAAAACCACAGAAAAAACTTCGAGGATGGTTGAAGTGGGAATCGAATTCCCTCTACTAAGTTGACCTCCCGAGGCTGAGTGAACCCCGTTCCAGCCTTCATACCACCTTTCAAATTTCGTGGTACAGCCTAGAATCGAACTCGGCCCTCCGTGGGTGGTAGCTTATCACACTAACCACTACACAAGGGAGGTGGACCCAGTTCACTTCTGCCAGGCAAATATCCTGTCCTATCTCAATAAGAAGTAGAAAAATAAGAAGAAAAAGCACCGACATGCTCAGGTAGCTAAAATCATTCACCAAAAACTTTCTGTAAAATGTGGATTTTTTCATTCATCAACTGCATAGTGGAAATTCACATCTCCACCCGTTCTCGAATTCATACAAGCTTCTATGGGACCGAGACGTCATAACTGATGTCACGCTTGGCAACAATAGGCCAGATATTTTTCTAATCGATAAATAAAAATGATCCACATCCCCTATAGAAATTTCTTGTCCAAACACCTCCAATTTGCGAACAACAGTAGCCAAAAATATATCAAAATACACAGAACCGGCAATAGAAATACAACGCCCGTGTAAACTAGAATCAGTCATCACAGTTCCAATAGTGATACATGTAGTGGTATAATTCCGAAAAGCTGGCACAGCTGTCTGGCCGCATTATAGCTGCATCACCACACGAACGTTGAACTACACTCTCGTGGGCACATTGGCACATTGTCAGAAAGTTTCTAGGAACGACTTTTCCTCTGCTTTAAACTAAACAGCGTGAAGATCCAGCTACCAGTTCCAGAGATACTGAAGGACAGATTCCCGAAAAGCGCAGATGAAAAACGCGTTTATGGACATCATTTGTGCACATTTGTTGTATGTTGTAATTATTTCTGTAATCTATATATATAAAAGCAAGTCGGGCTGGAGCGATGTATATATAAATATTTAAAAATGAAAAAAGACGTGAATTAATGAGGCACTTCCAGAAATCTCAGAAATTTGAAACTTGGTACGGGGGAAACTGATGACCCCAGGATCCCTAGAAAAATCGGAAATTCTCAAAATTCCCTGAAGGGGGCACGCTGGGGGGGCTCAAATTTTGGGCTCAGCATAAGAACACAGTCGTATAGTATAACCAAAACGATAACCTATAGGTTTCGTGGGCTTAAAAATTTTCGGGAATTTCCTCATTTTTATCCCCTATCCCCCCAAATCAAGATGGCGGCACAACCTGCCAGACGAGGTAGACAATTGAAATTTGGTGAAATTATAGCTTTTGGTCCCTAACCGACGGGAAAATTCCAAGATGTTCAAATTTTTCATTTTTACCCCTAAAGATATCGAAATATGGAGGCAATTTTAATGACTGTGCAGACATTCCTTTTGAGCTATTTTTTGGCTAAACGGTAAGTCGTATCACAAAACGGATGGCACAATGTCCCTTCAATTCGGAGTGATCTACAACTTTGGTCCTGTGACATTTTGTCGTATCTCTCTCCCTTATACGTTAAATTTGGCCGTATTTCTGGATTGTTGGTAAATTTGGTGATTTTTACAAGTATATTTCATTGTTTGACACACTTATAAGAATGATAGGATCATCACGTTAGGTGCTCACATTGGCATGATTAAGGGACATATGTGTACCAAATTTCATGATTCTAGCTTATACATAAGTAGGCAAAATGTAATGTAAAATGTTAAAAATGCACCCAAATTTCACCCTATTCAAAATTTGAACTCAATTTACCCCCTTAATATGGGAGATACGAGGATATGGTTTAGTAACAAACATTTAGAGCAATAAATGACGCGTCTGATGGCGCAAACCGTTTCTTAATATCATAAACCGTTTAGGAGATATGAATCTCGAAGTGGAAGTCTGCACTTTTCAACGTGCTCATGCTTATCCGTCATCTATCTATATATATAAAAGCAAGTCGGGCTGGAGCGATGTATATATAAATATTTAAAAATGAAAAAAGACGTGAATTAATGAGGCACTTCCAGAAATCTCAGAAATTTGAAACTTGGTACGGGGGAAACTGATGACCCCAGGATCCCTAGAAAAATCGGAAATTCTCAAAATTCCCTGAAGGGGGCACGCTGGGGGGGCTCAAATTTTGGGCTCAGCATAAGAACACAGTCGTATAGTATAACCAAAACGATAACCTATAGGTTTCGTGGGCTTAAAAATTTTCGGGAGTTTCCTCATTTTTATCCCCTATCCCCCCAAATCAAGATGGCGGCACAACCTGCCAGACGAGGTAGACAATTGAAATTTGGTGAAATTATAGCTTTTGGTCCCTAACCGACGGGAAAATTCCAAGATGTTCAAATTTTTCATTTTTACCCCTAAAGATATCGAAATATGGAGGCAATTTTAATGACTGTGCAGACATTCTTTTGAGCTATTTTTTGGCTAAACGGTAAGTCGTATCACAAAACGGATGGCACAATGTCCCTTCAATTCGGAGTGATCTACAACTTTGGTCCTGTGACATTTTGTCGTATCTCTCTCCCTTATACGTTAAATTTGGCCGTATTTCTGGATTGTTGGTAAATTTGGTGATTTTTACAAGTATATTTCATTGTTTGACACACTTATAAGAATGATAGGATCATCACGTTAGGTGCTCACATTGGCACGATTAAGGGACATATGTGTACCAAATTTCATGATTCTAGCTTATACATAAGTAGGCAAAATGTAATGTAAAATGTTAAAAATGCACCCAAATTTCACCCTATTCAAAATTTGAACTCAATTTACCCCCTTAATATGGGAGATACGAGGATATGGTTTAGCAACAAACATTTAGAGCAATAAATGACGCGTCTGATGGCGCAAACCGTTTCTTAATATCATAAACCGTTTAGGAGATATGAATCTCGAAGTGGAAGTCTGCACTTTTCAACGTGCTCGTGCTTATCCGTCATCTATATATATAAAAGCAAGTCGGGCTGGAGCGATGTATATATAAATATTTAAAAATGAAAAAAAACGTGAATTAATGAGGCACTTCCAGAAATCTCAGAAATTTGAAACTTGGTACGGGGGAAACTGATGACCCCAGGATCCCTAGAAAAATCGGAAATTCTCAAAATTCCCTGAAGGGGGCACGCTGGGGGGGCTCAAATTTTGGGCTCAGCATAAGAACACAGTCGTATAGTATATCCAAAACGATAACCTATAGGTTTCGTGGGCTTAAAAAGTTTCGGGAATTTCCTCATTTTTATCCCCTATCCCCCCAAATCAAGATGGCGGCACAACCTGCCAGACGAGGTAGACAATTGAAATTTGGTGAAATTATAGCTTTTGGTCCCTAACCGACGGGAAAATTCCAAGATGTTCAAATTTTTCACTTTTTACCCCTAAAGATATCGAAATATGGAGGCAATTTTAATGACTGTGCAGACATTCCTTTTGAGCTATTTTTTGGCTAAACGGTAAGTCGTATCACAAAACGGATGGCACAATGTCGCTTCAATTCGGAGTGATCTACAACTTTGGTCCTGTGACATTTTGTCGTATCTCTCTCCCTTATACGTTAAATTTGGCCGTATTTCTGGATTGTTCGTAAATTTGGTGATTTTTACAAGTATATTTCATTGTTTGACACACTTATAAGAATGATAGGATCATCACGTTAGGTGCTCACATTGGCACGATTAAGGGACATATGTGTACCAAATTTCATGATTCTAGCTTATACATAAGTAGGCAAAATGTAATGTAAAATGTTAAAAATGCACCCAAATTTCACCCTATTTAAATTTTGAACTCAATTTACCCCCTTAATATGGGACATACGAGGATATGGTTTAGCAACAAACATTTAGAGCAATAAATGACGCGTCTGATGGCGCAAACCGTTTCTTAATATCATAAACCGTTTAGGAGATATGAATCTCGAAGTGGAAGTCTGCACTTTTCAACGTGCTCATGCTTATCCGTCATCTATATATATAAAAGCAAGTCGGGCTGGAGCGATGTATATATAAATATTTAAAAATGAAAAAAGACGTGAATTAATGAGGCACTTCCAGAAATCTCAGAAATTTGAAACTTGGTACGGGGGAAACTGATGACCCCAGGATCCCTAGAAAAATCGGAAATTCTCAAAATTCCCTGAAGGGGGCACGCTGGGGGGGCTCAAATTTTGGGCTCAGCATAAGAACACAGTCGTATAGTATATCCAAAACGATAACCTATAGGTTTCGTGGGCTTAAAAATTTTCGGGAATTTCCTCATTTTTATCCCCTATCCCCCCAAATCAAGATGGCGGCACAACCTGCCAGACGAGGTAGACAATTGAAATTTGGTGAAATTATAGCTTTTGGTCCCTAACCGACGGGAAAATTCCAAGATGTTCAAATTTTTCACTTTTTACCCCTAAAGATATCGAAATATGGAGGCAATTTTAATGACTGTGCAGACATTCCTTTTGAGCTATTTTTTGGCTAAACGGTAAGTCGTATCACAAAACGGATGGCACAATGTCCCTTCAATTCGGAGTGATCTACAACTTTGGTCCTGTGACATTTTGTCGTATCTCTCTCCCTTATACGTTAAATTTGGCCGTATTTCTGGATTGTTCGTAAATTTGGTGATTTTTACAAGTATATTTCATTGTTTGACACACTTATAAGAATGATAGGATCATCACGTTAGGTGCGCACATTGGCACGATTAAGGGACATATGTGTACCAAATTTCATGATTCTAGCTTATACATAAGTAGGCAAAATGTAATGTAAAATGTTAATAATGCACCCAAATTTCACCCTATTCAAAATTTGAACTCGATTTACCCCCTTAATATGGGACATACGAGGATATGGTTTAGCAACAAACATTTAGAGCAATAAATGAGGCGTCTGATGGCGCAAACCGTTTCTTAATATCATAAACCGTTTAGGAGATATGAATCTCGAAGTGGAAGTCTGCACTTTTCAACGTGCTCATGCTTATCCGTTATCTATATATATAAAAGCAAGTCGGGCTGGAGCGATGTATATATACATATTTAAAAATGAAAAAGGACGTGAGTTAATGAGGCACTTCCAGAAATCTCAGAAATTTGAAACTTGGTACGGGGGAAACTGATGACCCCAGGATCCCTAGAAAAATCGGAAATTCTCAAAATTCCCTGAAGGGGGCACGCTGGGGGGGCTCAAATTTTGGGCTCAGCATAAGAACACAGTCGTATAGTATATCCAAAACGATAACCTATAGGTTTCGTGGGCTTAAAAAGTTTCGGGAATTTCCTCATTTTTATCCCCTATCCCCCCAAATCAAGATGGCGGCACAACCTGCCAGACGAGGTAGACAATTGAAATTTGGTGAAATTATAGCTTTTGGTCCCTAACCGACGGGAAAATTCCAAGATGTTCAAATTTTTCACTTTTTACCCCTAAAGATATCGAAATATGGAGGCAATTTTAATGACTGTGCAGACATTCCTTTTGAGCTATTTTTTGGCTAAACGGTAAGTCGTATCACAAAACGGATGGCACAATGTCCCTTCAATTCGGAGTGATCTACAACTTTGGTCCTGTGACATTTTGTCGTATCTCTCTCCCTTATACGTTAAATTTGGCCGTATTTCTGGATTGTTGGTAAATTTGGTGATTTTTACAAGTATATTTCATTGTTTGACACACTTATAAGAATGATAGGTACATCACGTTAGGTGCTC
This sequence comes from Anabrus simplex, assembly GCF_040414725.1. NCBI lineage: Eukaryota > Metazoa > Arthropoda > Insecta > Orthoptera > Tettigoniidae > Anabrus > Anabrus simplex. Next base: position 616,144,363 of record NC_090265.1, on the reverse strand, counting down.
ACATTGGCACGATTAAGGGACATATGTGTACCAAATTTCATGATTCTAGCTTATACATAAGTAGGCAAAATGTAATGTAAAATGTTAAAAATGCACCCAAATTTCACCCTATTCAAAATTTGAACTCAATTTACCCCCTTAATATGGGAGATACGAGGATATGGTTTAGCAACAAACATTTAGAGCAATAAATGACGCGTCTGATGGCGCAAACCGTTTCTTAATATCATAAACCGTTTAGGAGATATGAATCTCGAAGTGGAAGTCTGCACTTTCCAACGTGCTCATGCTTATCCGTCATCTATATATATAAAAGCAAGTCGGGCTGGAGCGATGTATATATAAATATTTAAAAATGAAAAAAGACGTGAATTAATGAGGCACTTCCAGAAATCTCAGAAATTTGAAACTTGGTACGGGGGAAACTGATGACCCCAGGATCCCTAGAAAAATCGGAAATTCTCAAAATTCCCTGAAGGGGGCACGCTGGGGGGGCTCAAATTTTGGGCTCAGCATAAGAACACAGTCGTATAGTATAACCAAAACGATAACCTATAGGATTCGTGGGCTTAAAAATTTTCGGGAATTTCCTCATTTTTATCCCCTATCCCCCCAAATCAAGATGGCGGCACAACCTGCCAGACGAGGTAGACAATTGAAATTTGGTGAAATTATAGCTTTTGGTCCCTAACCGACGGGAAAATTCCAAGATGTTCAAATTTTTCACTTTTTACCCCTAAAGATATCGAAATATGGAGGCAATTTTAATGACTGTGCAGACATTCCTTTTGAGCTATTTTTTGGCTAAACGGTAAGTCGTATCACAAAACGGATGGCACAATGTCCCTTCAATTCGGAGTGATCTACAACTTTGGTCCTGTGACATTTTGTCGTATCTCTCTCCCTTATACGTTAAATTTGGCCGTATTTCTGGATTGTTGGTAAATTTGGTGATTTTTACAAGTATATTTCATTGTTTGACACACTTATAAGAATGATAGGATCATCACGTTAGGTGCTCACATTGGCACGATTAAGGGACATATGTGTACCAAATTTCATGATTCTAGCTTATACGTAAGTAGGCAAAATGTAATGTAAAATGTTAAAAATGCACCCAAATTTCACCCTATTCAATATTTGAACTCAATTTACCCCCTTAATATGGGAGATACGAGGATATGGTTTAGCAACAAACATTTAGAGCAATAAATGACGCGTCTGATGGCGCAAACCGTTTCTTAATATCATAAACCGTTTAGGAGATATGAATCTCGAAGTGGAAGTCTGCACTTTTCAACGTGCTCATGCTTATCCGTCATCTATATATATAAAAGCAAGTCGGGCTGGAGCGATGTATATATAAATATTTAAAAATGAAAAAAGACGTGAATTAATGAGGCACTTCCAGAAATCTCAGAAATTTGAAACTTGGTACGGGGGAAACTGATGACCCCAGGATCCCTAGAAAAATCGGAAATTCTCAAAATTCCCTGAAGGGGGCACGCTGGGGGGGCTCAAATTTTGGGCTCAGCATAAGAACACAGTCGTATAGTATAACCAAAACGATAACCTATAGGTTTCGTGGGCTTAAAAATTTTCGGGAATTTCCTCATTTTTATCCCCTATCCCCCCAAATCAAGATGGCGGCACAACCTGCCAGACGAGGTAGACAATTGAAATTTGGTGAAATTATAGCTTTTGGTCCCTAACCGACGGGAAAATTCCAAGATGTTCAAATTTTTCATTTTTACCCCTAAAGATATCGAAATATGGAGGCAATTTTAATGACTGTGCAGACATTCCTTTTGAGCTATTTTTTGGCTAAACGGTAAGTCGTATCACAAAACGGATGGCACAATGTCCCTTCAATTCGGAGTGATCTACAACTTTGGTCCTGTGACATTTTGTCGTATCTCTCTCCCTTATACGTTAAATTTGGCCGTATTTCTGGATTGTTCGTAAATTTGGTGATTTTTACAAGTATATTTCATTGTTTGACACACTTATAAGAATGATAGGATCATCACGTTAGGTGCTCACATTGGCATGATTAAGGGACATATGTGTACCAAATTTCATGATTCTAGCTTATACATAAGTAGGCAAAATGTAATGTAAAATGTTAAAAATGCACCCAAATTTCACCCTATTCAAAATTTGAACTCAATTTACCCCCTTAATATGGGAGATACGAGGATATGGTTTAGCAACAAACATTTAGAGCAATAAATGACGCGTCTGATGGCGCAAACCGTTTCTTAATATCATAAACCGTTTAGGAGATATGAATCTCGAAGTGGAAGTCTGCACTTTTCAACGTGCTCATGCTTATCCGTCATCTATCTATATATATAAAAGCAAGTCGGGCTGGAGCGATGTATATATAAATATTTAAAAATGAAAAAAGACGTGAATTAATGAGGCACTTCCAGAAATCTCAGAAATTTGAAACTTGGTACGGGGGAAACTGATGACCCCAGGATCCCTAGAAAAATCGGAAATTCTCAAAATTCCCTGAAGGGGGCACGCTGGGGGGGCTCAAATTTTGGGCTCAGCATAAGAACACAGTCGTATAGTATAACCAAAACGATAACCTATAGGTTTCGTGGGCTTAAAAATTTTCGGGAATTTCCTCATTTTTATCCCCTATCCCCCCAAATCAAGATGGCGGCACAACCTGCCAGACGAGGTAGACAATTGAAATTTGGTGAAATTATAGCTTTTGGTCCCTAACCGACGGGAAAATTCCAAGATGTTCAAATTTTTCATTTTTACCCCTAAAGATATCGAAATATGGAGGCAATTTTAATGACTGTGCAGACATTCCTTTTGAGCTATTTTTTGGCTAAACGGTAAGTCGTATCACAAAACGGATGGCACAATGTCGCTTCAATTCGGAGTGATCTACAACTTTGGTCCTGTGACATTTTGTCGTATCTCTCTCCCTTATACGTTAAATTTGGCCGTATTTCTGGATTGTTGGTAAATTTGGTGATTTTTACAAGTATATTTCATTGTTTGACACACTTATAAGAATGATAGGATCATCATGTTAGGTGCTCACATTGGCACGATTAAGGGACATATGTGTACCAAATTTCATGATTCTAGCTTATACATAAGTAGGCAAAATGTAATGTAAAATGTTAAAAATGCACCCAAATTTCACCCTATTCAAAATTTGAACTCAATTTACCCCCTTAATATGGGAGATACGAGGATATGGTTTAGCAACAAACATTTAGAGCAATAAATGACGCGTCTGATGGCGCAAACCGTTTCTTAATATCATAAACCGTTTAGGAGATATGAATCTCGAAGTGGAAGTCTGCACTTTTCAACGTGCTCATGCTTATCCGTCATCTATATATATAAAAGCAAGTCGGGCTGGAGCGATGTATATATAAATATTTAAAAATGAAAAAAGACGTGAATTAATGAGGCACTTCCAGAAATCTCAGAAATTTGAAACTTGGTACGGGGGAAACTGATGACCCCAGGATCCCTAGAAAAATCGGAAATTCTCAAAATTCCCTGAAGGGGGCACGCTGGGGGGGCTCAAATTTTGGGCTCAGCATAAGAACACAGTCGTATAGTATAACCAAAACGATAACCTATAGGTTTCGTGGGCTTAAAAATTTTCGGGAATTTCCTCATTTTTATCCCCTATCCCCCCAAATCAAGATGGCGGCACAACCTGCCAGACGAGGTAGACAATTGAAATTTGGTGAAATTATAGCTTTTGGTCCCTAACCGACGGGAAAATTCCAAGATGTTCAAATTTTTCATTTTTACCCCTAAAGATATCGAAATATGGAGGCAATTTTAATGACTGTGCAGACATTCCTTTTGAGCTATTTTTTGGCTAAACGGTAAGTCGTATCACAAAACGGATGGCACAATGTCCCTTCAATTCGGAGTGATCTACAACTTTGGTCCTGTGACATTTTGTCGTATCTCTCTCCCTTATACGTTAAATTTGGCCGTATTTCTGGATTGTTCGTAAATTTGGTGATTTTTACAAGTATATTTCATTGTTTGACACACTTATAAGAATGATAGGATCATCACGTTAGGTGCTCACATTGGCATGATTAAGGGACATATGTGTACCAAATTTCATGATTCTAGCTTATACATAAGTAGGCAAAATGTAATGTAAAATGTTAAAAATGCACCCAAATTTCACCCTATTCAAAATTTGAACTCAATTTACCCCCTTAATATGGGAGATACGAGGATATGGTTTAGCAACAAACATTTAGAGCAATAAATGACGCGTCTGATGGCGCAAACCGTTTCTTAATATCATAAACCGTTTAGGAGATATGAATCTCGAAGTGGAAGTCTGCACTTTTCAACGTGCTCATGCTTATCCGTCATCTATCTATATATATAAAAGCAAGTCGGGCTGGAGCGATGTATATATAAATATTTAAAAATGAAAAAAGACGTGAATTAATGAGGCACTTCCAGAAATCTCAGAAATTTGAAACTTGGTACGGGGGAAACTGATGACCCCAGGATCCCTAGAAAAATCGGAAATTCTCAAAATTCCCTGAAGGGGGCACGCTGGGGGGGCTCAAATTTTGGGCTCAGCATAAGAACACAGTCGTATAGTATAACCAAAACGATAACCTATAGGTTTCGTGGGCTTAAAAATTTTCGGGAATTTCCTCATTTTTATCCCCTATCCCCCCAAATCAAGATGGCGGCACAACCTGCCAGACGAGGTAGACAATTGAAATTTGGTGAAATTATAGCTTTTGGTCCCTAACCGACGGGAAAATTCCAAGATGTTCAAATTTTTCATTTTTACCCCTAAAGATATCGAAATATGGAGGCAATTTTAATGACTGTGCAGACATTCCTTTTGAGCTATTTTTTGGCTAAACGGTAAGTCGTATCACAAAACGGATGGCACAATGTCGCTTCAATTCGGAGTGATCTACAACTTTGGTCCTGTGACATTTTGTCGTATCTCTCTCCCTTATACGTTAAATTTGGCCGTATTTCTGGATTGTTGGTAAATTTGGTGATTTTTACAAGTATATTTCATTGTTTGACACACTTATAAGAATGATAGGATCATCATGTTAGGTGCTCACATTGGCACGATTAAGGGACATATGTGTACCAAATTTCATGATTCTAGCTTATACATAAGTAGGCAAAATGTAATGTAAAATGTTAAAAATGCACCCAAATTTCACCCTATTCAAAATTTGAACTCAATTTACCCCCTTAATATGGGAGATACGAGGATATGGTTTAGCAACAAACATTTAGAGCAATAAATGACGCGTCTGATGGCGCAAACCGTTTCTTAATATCATAAACCGTTTAGGAGATATGAATCTCGAAGTGGAAGTCTGCACTTTTCAACGTGCTCATGCTTATCCGTCATCTATATATATAAAAGCAAGTCGGGCTGGAGCGATGTATATATAAATATTTAAAAATGAAAAAAGACGTGAATTAATGAGGCACTTCCAGAAATCTCAGAAATTTGAAACTTGGTACGGGGGAAACTGATGACCCCAGGATCCCTAGAAAAATCGGAAATTCTCAAAATTCCCTGAAGGGGGCACGCTGGGGGGGCTCAAATTTTGGGCTCAGCATAAGAACACAGTCGTATAGTATATCCAAAACGATAACCTATAGGTTTCGTGGGCTTAAAAAGTTTCGGGAATTTCCTCATTTTTATCCCCTATCCCCCCAAATCAAGATGGCGGCACAACCTGCCAGACGAGGTAGACAATTGAAATTTGGTGAAATTATAGCTTTTGGTCCCTAACCGACGGGAAAATTCCAAGATGTTCAAATTTTTCACTTTTTACCCCTAAAGATATCGAAATATGGAGGCAATTTTAATGACTGTGCAGACATTCCTTTTGAGCTATTTTTTGGCTAAACGGTAAGTCGTATCACAAAACGGATGGCACAATGTCGCTTCAATTCGGAGTGATCTACAACTTTGGTCCTGTGACATTTTGTCGTATCTCTCTCCCTTATACGTTAAATTTGGCCGTATTTCTGGATTGTTGGTAAATTTGGTGATTTTTACAAGTATATTTCATTGTTTGACACACTTATAAGAATGATAGGATCATCACGTTAGGTGCTCACATTGGCACGATTAAGGGACATATGTGTACCAAATTTCATGATTCTAGCTTATACGTAAGTAGGCAAAATGTAATGTAAAATGTTAAAAATGCACCCAAATTTCACCCTATTCAATATTTGAACTCAATTTACCCCCTTAATATGGGAGATACGAGGATATGGTTTAGCAACAAACATTTAGAGCAATAAATGACGCGTCTGATGGCGCAAACCGTTTCTTAATATCATAAACCGTTTAGGAGATATGAATCTCGAAGTGGAAGTCTGCACTTTTCAACGTGCTCATGCTTATCCGTCATCTATATATATAAAAGCAAGTCGGGCTGGAGCGATGTATATATAAATATTTAAAAATGAAAAAAGACGTGAATTAATGAGGCACTTCCAGAAATCTCAGAAATTTGAAACTTGGTACGGGGGAAACTGATGACCCCAGGATCCCTAGAAAAATCGGAAATTCTCAAAATTCCCTGAAGGGGGCACGCTGGGGGGGCTCAAATTTTGGGCTCAGCATAAGAACACAGTCGTATAGTATAACCAAAACGATAACCTATAGGTTTCGTGGGCTTAAAAATTTTCGGGAATTTCCTCATTTTTATCCCCTATCCCCCCAAATCAAGATGGCGGCACAACCTGCCAGACGAGGTAGACAATTGAAATTTGGTGAAATTATAGCTTTTGGTCCCTAACCGACGGGAAAATTCCAAGATGTTCAAATTTTTCATTTTTACCCCTAAAGATATCGAAATATGGAGGCAATTTTAATGACTGTGCAGACATTCCTTTTGAGCTATTTTTTGGCTAAACGGTAAGTCGTATCACAAAACGGATGGCACAATGTCCCTTCAATTCGGAGTGATCTACAACTTTGGTCCTGTGACATTTTGTCGTATCTCTCTCCCTTATACGTTAAATTTGGCCGTATTTCTGGATTGTTCGTAAATTTGGTGATTTTTACAAGTATATTTCATTGTTTGACACACTTATAAGAATGATAGGATCATCACGTTAGGTGCTCACATTGGCATGATTAAGGGACATATGTGTACCAAATTTCATGATTCTAGCTTATACATAAGTAGGCAAAATGTAATGTAAAATGTTAAAAATGCACCCAAATTTCACCCTATTCAAAATTTGAACTCAATTTACCCCCTTAATATGGGAGATACGAGGATATGGTTTAGCAACAAACATTTAGAGCAATAAATGACGCGTCTGATGGCGCAAACCGTTTCTTAATATCATAAACCGTTTAGGAGATATGAATCTCGAAGTGGAAGTCTGCACTTTTCAACGTGCTCATGCTTATCCGTCATCTATCTATATATATAAAAGCAAGTCGGGCTGGAGCGATGTATATATAAATATTTAAAAATGAAAAAAGACGTGAATTAATGAGGCACTTCCAGAAATCTCAGAAATTTGAAACTTGGTACGGGGGAAACTGATGACCCCAGGATCCCTAGAAAAATCGGAAATTCTCAAAATTCCCTGAAGGGGGCACGCTGGGGGGGCTCAAATTTTGGGCTCAGCATAAGAACACAGTCGTATAGTATAACCAAAACGATAACCTATAGGTTTCGTGGGCTTAAAAATTTTCGGGAATTTCCTCATTTTTATCCCCTATCCCCCCAAATCAAGATGGCGGCACAACCTGCCAGACGAGGTAGACAATTGAAATTTGGTGAAATTATAGCTTTTGGTCCCTAACCGACGGGAAAATTCCAAGATGTTCAAATTTTTCATTTTTACCCCTAAAGATATCGAAATATGGAGGCAATTTTAATGACTGTGCAGACATTCCTTTTGAGCTATTTTTTGGCTAAACGGTAAGTCGTATCACAAAACGGATGGCACAATGTCGCTTCAATTCGGAGTGATCTACAACTTTGGTCCTGTGACATTTTGTCGTATCTCTCTCCCTTATACGTTAAATTTGGCCGTATTTCTGGATTGTTGGTAAATTTGGTGATTTTTACAAGTATATTTCATTGTTTGACACACTTATAAGAATGATAGGATCATCATGTTAGGTGCTCACATTGGCACGATTAAGGGACATATGTGTACCAAATTTCATGATTCTAGCTTATACATAAGTAGGCAAAATGTAATGTAAAATGTTAAAAATGCACCCAAATTTCACCCTATTCAAAATTTGAACTCAATTTACCCCCTTAATATGGGAGATACGAGGATATGGTTTAGCAACAAACATTTAGAGCAATAAATGACGCGTCTGATGGCGCAAACCGTTTCTTAATATCATAAACCGTTTAGGAGATATGAATCTCGAAGTGGAAGTCTGCACTTTTCAACGTGCTCATGCTTATCCGTCATCTATATATATAAAAGCAAGTCGGGCTGGAGCGATGTATATATAAATATTTAAAAATGAAAAAAGACGTGAATTAATGAGGCACTTCCAGAAATCTCAGAAATTTGAAACTTGGTACGGGGGAAACTGATGACCCCAGGATCCCTAGAAAAATCGGAAATTCTCAAAATTCCCTGAAGGGGGCACGCTGGGGGGGCTCAAATTTTGGGCTCAGCATAAGAACACAGTCGTATAGTATATCCAAAACGATAACCTATAGGTTTCGTGGGCTTAAAAAGTTTCGGGAATTTCCTCATTTTTATCCCCTATCCCCCCAAATCAAGATGGCGGCACAACCTGCCAGACGAGGTAGACAATTGAAATTTGGTGAAATTATAGCTTTTGGTCCCTAACCGACGGGAAAATTCCAAGATGTTCAAATTTTTCACTTTTTACCCCTAAAGATATCGAAATATGGAGGCAATTTTAATGACTGTGCAGACATTCCTTTTGAGCTATTTTTTGGCTAAACGGTAAGTCGTATCACAAAACGGATGGCACAATGTCGCTTCAATTCGGAGTGATCTACAACTTTGGTCCTGTGACATTTTGTCGTATCTCTCTCCCTTATACGTTAAATTTGGCCGTATTTCTGGATTGTTCGTAAATTTGGTGATTTTTACAAGTATATTTCATTGTTTGACACACTTATAAGAATGATAGGATCATCACGTTAGGTGCTCACATTGGCACGATTAAGGGACATATGTGTACCAAATTTCATGATTCTAGCTTATACATAAGTAGGCAAAATGTAATGTAAAATGTTAAAAATGCACCCAAATTTCACCCTATTCAAAATTTGAACTCAATTTACCCCCTTAATATGGGAGATACGAGGATATGGTTTAGCAACAAACATTTAGAGCAATAAATGACGCGTCTGATGGCGCAAACCGTTTCTTAATATCATAAACCGTTTAGGAGATATGAATCTCGAAGTGGAAGTCTGCACTTTTCAACGTGCTCATGCTTATCCGTCATCTATATATATAAAAGCAAGTCGGGCTGGAGCGATGTATATATAAATATTTAAAAATGAAAAAAGACGTGAATTAATGAGGCACTTCCAGAAATCTCAGAAATTTGAAACTTGGTACGGGGGAAACTGATGACCCCAGGATCCCTAGAAAAATCGGAAATTCTCAAAATTCCCTGAAGGGGGCACGCTGGGGGGGCTCAAATTTTGGGCTCAGCATAAGAACACAGTCGTATAGTATATCCAAAACGATAACCTATAGGTTTCGTGGGCTTAAAAAGTTTCGGGAATTTCCTCATTTTTATCCCCTATCCCCCCAAATCAAGATGGCGGCACAACCTGCCAGACGAGGTAGACAATTGAAATTTGGTGAAATTATAGCTTTTGGTCCCTAACCGACGGGAAAATTCCAAGATGTTCAAATTTTTCACTTTTTACCCCTAAAGATATCGAAATATGGAGGCAATTTTAATGACTGTGCAGACATTCCTTTTGAGCTATTTTTTGGCTAAACGGTAAGTCGTATCACAAAACGGATGGCACAATGTCGCTTCAATTCGGAGTGATCTACAACTTTGGTCCTGTGACATTTTGTCGTATCTCTCTCCCTTATACGTTAAATTTGGCCGTATTTCTGGATTGTTCGTAAATTTGGTGATTTTTACAAGTATATTTCATTGTTTGACACACTTATAAGAATGATAGGATCATCACGTTAGGTGCTCACATTGGCACGATTAAGGGACATATGTGTACCAAATTTCATGATTCTAGCTTATACATAAGTAGGCAAAATGTAATGTAAAATGTTAAATATGCACCCAAATTTCACCCTATTCAAAATTTGAACTCAATTTACCCCCTTAATATGGGAGATACGAGGATATGGTTTAGCAACAAACATTTAGAGCAATAAATGACGCGTCTGATGGCGCAAACCGTTTCTTAATATCATAAACCGTTTAGGAGATATGAATCTCGAAGTGGAAGTCTGCACTTTTCAACGTGCTCATGCTTATCCGTCATCTATATATATAAAAGCAAGTCGGGCTGGAGCGATGTATATACAAATATTTAAAAATGAAAAAAGACGTGAATTAATGAGCACTTCCAGAAATCTCAGAAATTTGAAACTTGGTACGGGGGAAACTGATGACCCCAGGATCCCTAGAAAAATCGGAAATTCTCAAAATTCCCTGAAGGGGGCACGCTGGGGGGCTCAAATTTTGGGCTCAGCATAAGAACACAGTCGTATAGTATAACCAAAACGATAACCTATAGGTTTCGTGGGCTTAAAAATTTTCGGGAATTTCCTCATTTTTATCCCCTATCCCCCCAAATCAAGATGGCGGCACAACCTGCCAGACGAGGTAGACAATTGAAATTTGGTGAAATTATAGCTTTTGGTCCCTAACCGACGGGAAAATTCCAAGATGTTCAAATTTTTCACTTTTTACCCCTAAAGATATCGAAATATGGAGGCAATTTTAATGACTGTGCAGACATTCCTTTTGAGCTATTTTTTGGCTAAACGGTAAGTCGTATCACAAAACGGATGGCACAATGTCCCTTCAATTCGGAGTGATCTACAACTTTGGTCCTGTGACATTTTGTCGTATCTCTCTCCCTTATACGTTAAATTTGGCCGTATTTCTGGATTGTTGGTAAATTTGGTGATTTTTACAAGTATATTTCATTGTTTGACACACTTATAAGAATGATAGGATCATCACGTTAGGTGCTCACATTGGCACGATTAAGGGACATATGTGTACCAAATTTCATGATTCTAGCTTATACATAAGTAGGCAAAATGTAATGTAAAATGTTAAAAATGCACCCAAATTTCACCCTATTCAAAATTTGAACTCAATTTACCCCCTTAATATGGGAGATACGAGGATATGGTTTAGCAACAAACATTTAGAGCAATAAATGACGCGTCTGATGGCGCAAACCGTTTCTTAATATCATAAACCGTTTAGGAGATATGAATCTCGAAGTGGAAGTCTGCACTTTTCAACGTGCTCATGCTTATCCGTCATCTCTGCATAATGCACACGGCCTAACCACCCAAAAGCTGGTTCTATAAATAAAGTTGTTTCTGTTTGTCTGTTTGTCTGTCTGTTTGTCTGTTCCACCATCACGTCGAAACGGCTGGATAGATCTCAACCAAACTTCATATTTAGAGTATACTGACCCCGGGGAAGGTTTCGATATGCATATCATTTTAAAATCTTTGAAAAGACGGGGGTTTTATAGGAAAAACGGTTTTCCTCCATTTTCTCTTATACTATTATAGGCAAAATATCGAATTTGTCGTATAAGGACGAGACAAAGCTCAATTTAATCCTCTTGACGCAAAGAACAAAACTCGGTAAGCCCTACGGGCCCGAAAACCATGTTTTAAGGCCCTAAAACCAACCGTTACGGAGATATTGGCACCACACTACCCCTGCTCTAGGAATCGGATAAAGAAATGAACTGCCGTAACCATGGCAACGTCAGCTCCAGGATTCTGGAGCAGTGAGATTATGCATGTACGTTTGGGCATAGCTGTCAACCAAAATAGGTACAAATAAGACTTAATATCTGGGAAAAAAATATACTGTTGTGTAAGGCACTCATAGGACTCCTTTGGGCGGGGATGGAAAGGGGGTGAAGAACGAGTGTAAAAATCTTACTATATATAGAAATGGAAGTGTGTGTGTAAATGACACATCTCCAACTAAACCACCGGAGCAATTTCAACCAAACTTGGTACACGTATCACTTACTATCGGGAGACGAGCACTGTGGGGGTTAAGCCATCCCTAGCGCCCTTAAGGGAGAGGGTCAGGGGGGGTAGTTACAATAATAATCGAGAATAGTGTCGAATTCATAGTTTTCGGGGTCGCTGAGTTGAAAAGTAATACTCTAGAATTTTTTAAAGTCCAGCCCCCCTTTTTTTTGCTAGGGGCTTTACGTCGCACCGACACAGATAGGTCTTATGGCGACGATGGGATAGGAAAGGCCTAGGAGTTGGAAGGAAGCGGCCGTGGCCTAATTAATGTACAGCCCCAGCATTTGCCTGGTGTGAAAATGGGAAACCACGGAAAACCATCTTCAGTGCTGCCGATAGTGGGATTCGAACCTACTATCTCCAGGATGCAAGCTCACAGCCGCGCCTCTACGCCTCTACGCGCACGGCCAACTCGCCCGGTAGAGCCCCCTTTTAGGTGGGGAGCAAAGGGTGGGGGTGAGATATAGAAATAATAAAAAATAAAAAATAAACAGTTTCGAATCCATAGATAGTAGGTTCGAACCCCACTGTCGGCAGCTCTGAAAATGGTTTTCCGTGGTTTCCCATTTTCACACCAGGCAAATGCTGGGGCTGTACCTTAATTAAGGCCACGGCCGATTCCTTCCAACTCCTATCCCTTCCCTGTCCCATCGTCGCCATAAGACCTATCTGTGTCGGTGCGACGTAAAGCAACTAGCAAAATAAAAAGAATAAAAATGTTTGTTTGTTCCACCATCACGTCGAAAGGGCTGGATAGATCTCAACCAAACTTGATATTTAGAGTATACTCACCCCGGGGAAGGTTTCGATATGCATATCATTTTAAAATCTTTGAAAAGATGGGGGTCTATAGGAAAACCACAACGGTCTTCCTCCATTTTCTCTTATACTATTGATTTTCTGCAAACTCTGTGGACCGTATGTGAAAGGTCTCTTCATCACAAACAACTTTCGTTGTGTTCATAATTTACCTTACTCTTGAAATGACGGAGAAATTTACTATTTTCTGCCGATACCATGCTCGGCATTGAGGGACCGACAGAGCGATAACGAATATATGGGTTACCATGGCAACGTCTCTGACTGCTTGCCAGCAGGGAAGTAACGTATTGTCATTTTCCTCATCATTCCTTTAAATTCGTGGTTGTTCCTTGGGTAGAAAGCAAGAGAGTCGTCAATCGGCCATTCTGCGGGATATTGGCGGAATATCATTGGAGGTTATAACCGTCCTCGAATAGCATAAGTAATAACACAAATATTCATCTTCTTATCTGATTACCTAAGAATCCCTGCGCCTAAATTTCTCTCCGATTACCGCTTTCTTATATCCATAACTCACTCCGGCATAATTTATTGAGGAGCATTTGATTTTCCAATACATTCACTTGGTATTTATATATTTGTCGTCATCCGGATGTCCTCTGTTATAATCTATTTTCTATTAATTTCAACTTACTAAACTGTATTACTTTCTTCCTTAATTACCACGTATGTATGCGAGTGCTAATCCCGAATGCTGTACACTCTTTCCTTTGAGGAAATATTCTAAGCTATGCAAATGTATAACTTCTGGCCCAGGAAAATTCCGAAATATGGATGCAATTTTAACGGCGGTGCAGACCTTCGTTTCGGGGTAATTGGTGGCTAATCAGTAAGTCGTATCAAAAGTCACAAAGCAAATTGCGTTTCATTTTGGAGAGATCTACAACTTTTGTCCTGTGACTTTTCGTCGTATTTCTATCCCTAATACATTAAACACAAGTTGATTTTGTACTTTTACACGTATATGTTATCATTTGGCACACTTATAGGAAAGGTAGAATCATGACATTCGGCACGCACATTGACATGACCATTGGCAATGTTATAGCCAAATTTTATGATTCTAGCTGTCACATGAGAATCAAAAATATAAAGTAGCATTCAAAAACTGTACAAGATTTCACCCCATTCAATGACTCTAACTCAATCTAACCCATAAATAAAGGAGATACGAGAAGATGTCATAGGACCAACCATGTAGAGCACTGAAAGGGGCGTCTGATGGTGAAGTCCGTTTGTAGATACGTCGTACAGTTGCAAAGCAGTAACTATCGAAATAAAGGTCTACACTTCTAGAGTATGTCTGTACATTGACAATTTTGGCGAAATTTCCGTACAGTTATCCGTTTCAGGTGTAATAATGACCATCTGCATATATTCTCTTTTTGTGTCTGTATGTTTGTTTGTTTGTCTGTTTGTCTAAAACTTGGAAACTACTGGATATATTTCCACCAAACTTGATATTTAGAATCCATCTGTCCTTTGGTAGGTTTTAGGGCAAGTATTGTTTCTGAATCCCTGAATTGACTGGGGGATTATACGAAACCGAAACCGTCATTTTGCAACCAAACTTAATGTAAATTTAGCTGCCGTAATGGAAATTCATTTCTAGGCCTTTTTCCTCATGTGCATCGTTTCAATACGAGGATTAATAAGGGAGATATCATTAACGGACCGTTTTCCGGTACAAGTCCCACCGGACTTAACTCAAGAGCGGGTGCGTGTAAAGCGTATGTTTTACAACTTGAAAACTACTGAAGATATTTGAGTCAAACTTTATATTAACATCCACCTGTCCAACGGTAGGTGTTAATCGTCAATAACATTTCATGTTCCCGGAATGGACTGGCGGTTTATAGGGAACCGAAATGGTGATTTTACTCTTCCAGAATATATACAGTACAAGACCAACCTGACTGGAAATCGACCAAACATGATGGAATTCCATCTCTAAAACTTTTTTTCATGTGCATTTTTTCGACAGGAGGATTAATAAGGGAGATATCATAAACGGTCCGTTTTTTCGGTTAAGTCCAGCGGATATAGCCCAAAAGGTGTTGTACGTGGAGCAGGTTCCTTATTTATCTATGTAAATAAAATCGTAACTACTGTGTGCCTGTACATAGACTATTTTGTCGAAATTTTCGTACAGCTACACGCTTAAGGGGTAATAATGATCATCTGCATATTTTTTGGTTTAGTATCTTGAAAGTTCTACTTTTTACACTTCTCACTGAAAACCCAGATTGCGGCATAATCTGCCAGTCGAGAAAGAAAACTGAAATTTGGCAAAATTTTACGACTTAGCCTGTAACGGGCGGAAAACTTCCAAGAGCTTTAAATTTTTCCCTTTCTATCCCGAAGAATATCGAAATATGGAGGCAATTTTAATGATGGTGGAGACCTTGGGGAAGTATCATCACATAACGGATGGCACAATCCCCGTTCAATTTGGAGTGATCTACAACCTTGGTCGTACGACTTTTTGTCGTATTTATATCCATTTTACGTTTGACTTTTCTCTATTTCTCGATCTTAAGTAAAGTAGTACTTTTCACATACATAATTCATACCTTCCATCACTTAGAGGAAAGATAGAATCATCATACTCTACACGAAAATTGGTCCACCCAGTAGCCATATGTGAGCCAAATGCTATGTATGTAGCTGTCACTTAATTATCCGAAAAGCAATGCAATGTGAGATAATCTTACACAAATTTTACCCAAGTTTCTAACTCAATCTGACCCATGAATAGATGAGATATCATATGACCAGCAATTTAGGCCGCTAAATCCGGCGTCTTATGGTACAATCTTTTCTCGATATGATGTACTGTTTAGAAGCAGTTAATCTGTAAATGAAGGTCTGCAATATTGTAAACAAGCACATACTTTCGTATGTCGAACTATATATATTCACTGATGTCGATTTTGTAGCGATCGAGAAAGGGTGTGTCTGCTATTGTAATCAGTACTCCGCACACCGACTATGACTGGCAGTAGGAATGGAGTCCTTCTCCAATTCCTGTGTAACTGGCATTAATGAGGCAGGCCTACCATTGTAATGAATAATTCACTTCTCGATTTGACTTTCAGAAGGCAAGGGAGCATGCAGCATACAGTCTTTGGCTGTAGGCAAGCGTTCCCGCAGTTATAAACAGATGTACCCATCTAAAATGTGACTGGCATTAGGCATACTGGCCTGCTATTTTGATGGAAACTCATCAACTTGGTGTGACTGGCAGGAAGCTGGCTGGCAGTTGGAAAAGGGGCCTATCATTATAATGATAACTGCACAACTCAATTTTGACTGGTTGTAGGGAAGATTCCTGCCATTATAATAAAAACTCTTCAATTTGTAATATGTCTGGAGGTAGGAAAGGGGGCCTGCAATTGTAACGGAAACTCCCCAAATAGATTGTGACCGCGCAGTAGGCAATGGGGCCTGCAATTATAATGTAAACTTCCCAACTCGATTGTGAATCGCAGTAGGGAAGTGAGCCTGTCGTTATCATCACAAATCCGTAACAAGCACTTTACACTGGAAACAACGTATGGGGACCTCTGCATATTGTTTCTCGGATAACGCTAAGAGACATGCTATTTTAAAACAATCTTATTTACTGCATGTACAGTATTTACTTCAATATTCGTATACAATGCAGAATACCGTAGCGAAGCACGGGTACATTTGCTAGTATATATATATTTACAATTAGCTTTACGTCGCACCGACACATATAGGTCTTATGGCGACGATGGGATAAAAAGGCCTAGGAATGGGAAGGAAGCGGCCATGGCCTTAATTAAGGCACAGCCCCAGCATTTGTTTGGTGTGAAAATGGGAAAGCACGGAAAACCATCTTCAGAGCTGCCGACAGTGGGGTTCGAACCCACTATCTCCCGGATACAAGCTCACAGCTTTGCGCTTCTAATCGCACGGCCAACTCGCCCGGTTGTAAATTTTTGTAGATATCTGTCTTCTTCTTCTACCACTCTTCCCACACCTGTGGGGTTGCGGGTGCGAACTGCGTCGCACATGTGAATTTGGCTCTGTTTTACAGCCGCATGCCCTTCCTGACGCCAACCCTATATGAAGGGATGTAATCACTATTGCGTGTTTCTGTGGTGGTTGGTAGGGTGCTGTCTGAATATGAAGAGGAGAGTATTAATTAGAGAGAGAGAGAGAAAATTAATCAGAGGCGATTAAAATCCCAGACCCGGACGGGAATGGAACCCGGAACCCTCTGAACCGGAGGGCATTACGCTGCCCATTCAGCCAACGACTCGGACTTTGTAGATATCTATATAGTTTAGTCAAGAAGGGGGCTCCTTGCTTAGGCCGAGTCAGCCCACAAGCCGAGCCTTATTAAAAGGACGTAATAATAATAATAATAATAATCATCATCATCATCATCATATAGCTGAGTGGCTCAGGCGGTATAGCGCTAGCTAGCTTTCTGAGTCTATGTTAACGGGTTAAGTCCCAGTTCAGTCCGGTGGTTTTTGAAAATGCTCAAAACTCACTCTTTTGTAACATAGATTAACTTGAAACTAAAGGAACTCGTATGGAACAAACTTCTGACATCTCGGAGTGTCTATAAACTGCTAAAATAGTTAATGGGATGTAAAAACAATTATTGCTAGTGATTTTTGGATCAACTGCTGTAAAAAAAAAAATCAGAGTCCTATGGTCAGAGTGAAACTGAAATTAGTTATTACCTTATTACCTAGTGGTTGCTGCTTGAAACTCTCTGAACTCAGTTTCTATCATATGAGCTTCTGTAAGATCGGCCGCATCTACGGAGGTGGCACCCTGCGGATATAACAGGATTTGTATAACAAATTTGATATAGCAAAGGTAGCTCATAAAAGCAGAGAATTAATTCACTTCACTTCACCCTACCGTCTTAACAATGCACTAACACGCTACTCCTTGAAAGTGCTAATTCTCCCGCTGTAGCGTTAGTAGTGATGCTGATGATACCTGTTGCCACCCGGTACGTAGTGGAGGTACATGGAACTATGCAAGCTGCCACACTATACCTATTGTCGCGGCTACTAAATTAGGCGGGTCAGAGAAATTACGCTATTGCCAAGTTTATGTAGCAAATGACGCAGAAATTTCTAATTGAACACATAATTTCGGAGGCCAAAGCAGTTTGTTCTCTCACAAGCTCCTGATATTACCTCCAACAATGTTGCAAAACAAATTCAGCTTCCAAAAAGACTGCTGATTTCAATGGTATAACTATTTTCCGTATAAACCATTTCAAATAGTTATTACGATCAAAAATCCAAACTGGGCGAATTGGCCATGCGGTTAGGGGCGCGCGGCTGTGAGCTTGCTTCCGGGAGATAGTATGTTCGAACCCCACTGTCGGCAACCCTGAAAATGGTTTTCCGTGGTTTCCCATTTTCACACCAGGAAAATGCTGGGGCTGTACCTTAATTACGGCCACGGTCACTTCCTTCCCACTCCTAGGTCCTTCCTATCCCTTCGTCGCCATAAGACATATCTGTGTCGATGCGACGTAAAACAAATAGGCTCTATGGCGGGCCAGCATACCTAGTGTTTAGAGAGCCCTACAAATAGCAAAGAAAGGAAAACCCAAACAAGTTGTCAATCCGTGCTCAGAGGTAAACGACTCCCAACCATCTGTTGCTTCGGGGTTCCCATATCTGACAACGGCACAGTTTTCCTCATCCACCTAATTCAGTGGCCGCAGGTTTAGCTGCGTATTACGATAAATAGTTGAAGAAAATTATGTAGAAAAATCAGCAGTCCTATAAAATATTTTTGTCGAGGACCTCCAGGTTGTTTGCTTTAAAATGAAGAGTCGCTCATTGAAATGTGTCAAGCTGTTTTCTCGTAATTTACATTGCCGGAAAATAGCTTATCAAATTATACATAAAAAAGGAGAGAGAGAGTTCACCTTAATATTAACTAGCGAATGTACCCGTGCTTCGCTACGGTATTCTACATTGTATTCGAATATCGAAGTAAATAGTGTACATGCAGTAAATAAGATAGTTTTAAAATTGCATGTCTCTTAGCGTTATCCGAGAAAGAGCATGGGGAGGTCCCCGTACGTTTCCAATGTAAAGTGTTTGTTACGGATTTGTGATATAACGGCAGGCTCACTTGCCTACTGGCATTCGCAATCAGGTTGGGAAGTTTACATTATAATTGCAGGCCCCATTGCCTACTATGCGGACAGAATCGATTTGGGGAGTTTTCGTTAAAATGGCAGCCCCCTTTCCTACCTCCAGACAGATTACAGTTTTTATTATAATGGCAGGCAATTACCCTACTATCACTCGAAATTGAGTTGTGCAGTTATCATTATAATGACAGGCCCCTTTTCCTACTGCCAGCCAGCGTACTGCCAGTCACACCAAGTTGGTGAGTTTCCATCAAAATAGCAGGCCACTATGCCTAATGCCAGTCACATTTTAGATGAGTACATTTCTTTATAATGGCGGGCACCCTTGCCTACTGCCAAACACAATCGGGTAGGGGAGTTTTAAACAAAACTGCATGCTCACTTACCTTCTGCAAGTCAAATCGAGAAGGGAACTATTCATTACAATTGTAGGCCTTCCTTACTAATGACAGTTACACAGGAGTTGGAGAAGGAACCCTTTCCTACTGCCAGTCAAAGTCGGTGTGGGGAGTACTGATTACAATAGCAGACCGACCCTTTCTCGATCGCTAAATCGACATCAGTGAATATATATAGATCGACATACGAAAGTACATGCGTGTTTACAATATTGAAGACCTTCATTTACAGATTAACTGCTACTAAACGTACGTCATATCGACAAAGGATTATACCATAAGACACGCCGGATTTAGTGGCCTAAATGGCTGGTCCAATGATATGTCATCTATTCTTGGGTCATATTTAGAAACGTGGAACAGGGTAAAGGTTTTGTAAGATCATCTCACATTACATTACTTTTCGGATAATAATGTGACAGCTACATACGTAGCATTTGGCTCACAAATGGCTACTGAGTGGGCCAATTTTCGTGAAGAGTTTGATGATTCTGTATTTCATATAAGTAATTGAAAGTATGAATAATGCATGTGAAAATTCCAAATTGACTTAACATCGATTAATAGAGAAAAATCAAACGTAAAAGGGATACAGATACGGCATAAAGTCATAAGACCAAGGTTGTAGATCATTCCAAATTGAACGGAGATTGTGCAATCCGTTACGTGATAGGAATTTCCGAAGGTCTGCACCATCATTAAAATTGCCTGCATATTTCGATATTCTTCGGGGATAAAAAATGAAAAATTTAATGATATAGGATTTTTCATTCGTTACAGGCTAAAACGTATAATTTTGTCAAATTTCAATTATCTTCTTATTCTTCTGGCAGATTATGCCACAATGTGGATTTTGGGCGAGGCGGGTAAAAATTAGGACTTTCAGGAAATCAAAAATTATGGAGATTGTTATTATTACCCCTTAAACGGAAAGCTGTACGAAAATTTCGCCAAAATAGTCAGTGTAGAGGTACACAGTCGTTACGATTTGATTTATATAGATAAGGAATCTGCTCCATGTAAAACACCTTTTGGGCTATGTCCGCTGGACTTAACCTGCAAAAGTGACCATTCATGATATCTCCCTTATTAATCCTCCTGACGAAAAAATGCACATGAAAAAAAAAAGGTTTAGAGGTGGAATTCCATCAGGTTTGGTCGATTTCCAGTCAGGTTGGTCTTGTTCTGTATATATTGTGGAAGAGTAAAATCACCATTTCGGTTCCTTATAAACCGCCAGTCCATTCCGGAACATGAAATGTTATTTACGTTTAAAACCTACCTTTGGACAGGTGGATGCTAAATATAAATTTTGTTTCGAATGTCTTCAGTAGTTTTCAAGTTGTAAGGAATACGCTTTACACGCACCCGCTCGTGAGTTAAGTCCGATGGGACTTGTACAGAAAAACGGTCCTTTAATGATATCTCCCTTATTGATCCTCGTATCGAAATGATGCACATGAGAAAAAAAGGTTTAGACATTAATTTCTACCAAGGTAGGTAGACTTCCATAAACTTTTGTTGTGTATATTTTTTGGAAGTGCAAAATCACTGTTTCGGTTTCGTATAAACCCCCAGTTAGTTCAGGGATTTAGAAACAATATTTGCCCTGAAACCTATCAAGGACAGGTGTATTCTAAATACGAATCTTGGTGGAAATGCATCCAGTAGTTTCTAGCATTCACGTACATACGGCGTAATTAAGGAAAAATAATACAGTTAAGAATGTTGAAACTAATAGAAAATGGATTATAAATGAGGACAGTCGGATAACGACAAATAAATAAATGCCGTGAGTTATGGATATAATAAAGCGCTAACAGAGGAGAAATTTAGGTTCAGTGATTCTTAGGTAAACAAATATGAAGATGACTAATGGTGTTATTACTTAATCTATTCGAGGGCGGTTATAACCTCCAACGATATTCCGCCAATATCCCGCAGATGAGCCGATTGATGCCTCTCTTGCCATCTACCCAAGGAACAACCACGAATTTAAAAGCATGATGAGGAAAATGGCAATACGTTACTTCCCTACTGGCATGCAGTCAGAGACGTTGCCATGGTAACCTGTAGGTTCGTTGTCGGTCTGTCGGTCACTAAATGCAGAGCATGATACCAGCAGAAAATTGTAAATTTCTCCGTCATGTGAAGAGTAAGGTAAATTATGAACATAACGAAAGTTGTTTATAATGAAGAGACGTTTCACGTACGGTAAACGAAGTTTACAGAAAATCAATAGTATAAGAGAAAATAGAGGAAAACCACTGTGGTTTTCCTATAAACACCCCGTCTATTCAAAGATTTTAAAATTATATGCATATCGGAACCTTTCCTGGGATGAGTATACTCTAAATATGAAGTTTGGCTGAGATCTATCCAGCCGTTTCGACGTGACGGTGGGAAAACCACTCTGGTTTTCCTATAAACCCCCCGTCTATTCAAGGATTTTAAAATTATATGCATATCTAAACCTTCCCCGGGATTAGTATACTCTCAATACAATGTTTGGTTGAGATCCATCCAGCCGTTTCGACGTGATGGTGGAAAAACCATTCTGATTTTCCTATAAACCCCCCATATATTCAAATATTTTAAAATGATATGCATATGGAAAACTTCCCCGCGATGAGTATCCTCTAAATATGAAGTTTGGTTGAGATCTATCCAGCCGTTTCGACGTGATGGTGGGAAAACCACTCTGGTTTTCCTATAAACCCCCCGTCTATTCAAGGATTTTAAAATGATATGCATATCTAAACCTTCCCCGGGATTAGTATACTCTAAATACAATGTTTGGTTGAGATCCATCCAGCCGTTTCGACGTGATGGTGGAAAAACCATTCTGATTTTCCTATAAACCCCCCATATATTCAAATATTTTAAAATGATATGCATATGGAAAACTTCCCCGCGATGAGTATCCTCTAAATATGAAGTTTGGTTGAGATCTATCCAGCCGTTTCGACGTGATGGTGGAAAAACCATTCTGGTTTTCCTATAAACCCCCTGTCTATTCAAGGATTTTAAAATGATATGCATATCAAAACCTTCTCCGGGATGAGTATACCCTAAATATGAAGTTTGGTTGAGATCTATCCAGCCGTTTCGACGTGATGGTGGAACAGACAAACAGACAGACAAACAGAAACAATTTTATTTATATAGATTTTTACACTCGTTCTTCACCCCCTTTCCATCCCCGCCCAAAGGAGTCCTATGAGTGCCTTACACAACAGTATATTTTTTTCCCAGATATTAAGTCTTATTTGTACCTATTTTGGTTGACAGCTATGCCCAAACGTACATGCATAATCTCACTGCTCTAGAATCCTGGAGCTGACGTTGCCATGGTTACGGCAGTTCATTTCTTTATCCGATTCCTAGAGCAGGGGTAGTGTGGTGCCAATATCTCCGTAACGGTTGGTTTTAGGGCCTTAAAACATGGTTTTCGGGCCCGTAGGGCTTACCGAGTTTTGTTCTTTGCGTCAAGAGGATTAAATTGAGCTTTGTCTCGTCCTTATACGACAAATTCGATATTTTGCCTATAATAGTATAAGAAAAAATGGAGGAAATCCGTTTTTCCTATAAAACCCCCGTCTTTTCAAAGATTTTAAAATGATATGCATATCGAAACCTTCCCCGGGGTCAGTATACTCTAAATATGAAGTTTGGTTGAGATCTATCCAGCCGTTTCGACGTGATGGTGGAACAGACAAACAGACAGACAAACAGACAAACAGAAACAATTTTATTTATATAGATGACGGATAAGCATGAGCACGTTGAAAAGTGCAGACTTCCACTTCGAGATTCATATCTCCTAAACGGTTTATGATATTAAGGAACGGTTTGCGCCATCAGACGCCTCATTTATTGCTCTAAATGTTTGTTGCTAAACCATATCCTCGTATGTCCCATATTAAGGGGGTAAATTGAGTTCAAATTTTAAATAGGGTGAAATTTGGGTGCATTATTAACATTTTACATTACATTTTGCCTACTTATGTATAAGCTAGAATCATGAAATTTGGTACACATATGTCCCTTAATCGTGCCAATGTGCGCACCTAACGTGATGATCCTATCATTCTTATAAGTGTGTCAAACAATGAAATATACTTGTAAAAATCACCAAATTTACCAACAATCCAGAAATACGGCCAAATTTAACGTATAAGGGAGAGAGATACGACAAAATGTCACAGGACCAAAGTTGTAGATCACTCCGAATTGAAGCGACATTGTGCCATCCGTTTTGTGATACGACTTACCGTTTAGCCAAAAAATAGCTCAAAAGGAATGTCTGCACAGTCATTAAAATTGCCTCCATATTTCGATATCTTTAGGGGTAAAAAGTGAAAAATTTGAACATCTTGGAATTTTCCCGTCGGTTAGGGACCAAAAGCTATAATTTCACCAAATTTCAATTGTCTACCTCGTCTGGCAGGTTGTGCCGCCATCTTGATTTGGGGGGATAGGGGATAAAAATGAAGAAATTCCCGAAAATTTTTAAGCCCACGAAACCTATAGGTTATCGTTTTGGATATACTATACGACTGTGTTCTTATGCTGAGCCCAAAATTTGAGCCCCCCCAGCGTGCCCCCTTCAGGGAATTTTGAGAATTTCCGATTTTTCTAGGGATCCTGGGGTCATCAGTTTCCCCCGTACCAAGTTTCAAATTTCTGAGATTTCTGGAAGTGCCTCATTAATTCACGTCTTTTTTCATTTTTAAATATTTATATATACATCGCTCCAGCCCGACTTGCTTTTATATATATAGATGTAGGCCTACTAATAAGTGGAATTGTAGGTGTAGCTATGAATGAAGGTAGGTATATAAATTAAAGTTGATTGAATTAATGAGGCACTTCCATACACCGTAGAAATTCGAAACTTGGTAACAGAACACAATACCCTCAATATCTCTAGAGAAATTAAAAATTCTGAAACTTCTTGAGGGGTTAGCGAAATTACGATTCAGAAGCAAAACAGAATATGCACGATAGCATGGGAACTTCTCTTACAAAGTAAAATGTGCGATGAAGCCATGGATTTAGGAACATACAGTAGCACGTGTAGTTAGATTTTAAGTAATGGAATGGCGTAAGGCTTTTAGTGCCGGGAGTGTCCGAGAACATGTTCGGCTCGCGAGGTGCAGTTTTGGTTTGACTCCCGTAGGCGACCTGCGCGTCGTGATGAGGATGCCAGCGGAATGAACCGATGATGGTTAAAATTCGAACCCTGCCGGGAATCGAACCCATAACCCCTGTGACCAAAGGCCAGCATGCTAACCATTTAGCCATGAAGCCGGACACTTAAAATAATACAAGTGTTAAATAAATCTATAAGTGATCAATAATATATATGCATATCTTATTTAATTCATTTTAGTAATTTAATTTGAAGAACGCGATGGATTGTTTCACCTGTTATTAACATTCCATTATATTCCATTCAATTGGTAATATGCATGTATCGCTTAAAATTTATTGTGAAGGACACGCGTATTATTATTATTATTATTAGTAGTAGTAGTAGTAGTATATTATTTTCATTGCCAACATCCCTTTTTCTCAAATAATACAAAGCCTACAGCGATTAACAAGGTATCAGTGGATAGGACCTTTTTCCGACTTCTAGCATAGCATACTCGTTTTACCTTAAAACATTGTTTGTTTAAAATTTAAGTTAAAAGAAAAATTTAAAAATACGTATCTATGCAAAGTTCCGCACTGCCACATGAATTAATAGAGAAGTTCTCTGTCTATGCTTTGTATCTTTCTCAATTTTATATAGCAAAGGAAACTCGTAACAACAAAGCATTAAATCACAGCCCATAATAACATCGCTCTACCGTCTTAATAATGCGTGAATTGTAGTAAATGTAAGTTTATTGACATTTACATACTTCCCAGATGGCGACAAGAAATATCATCAATAGGTCATTAGCATAAAGCATTTATGTATTATTTGGACATTGTATTCGTAGAGTGATTGTTATACGCAAGTTAGATAAAATAATAAGAGTTGCGAAGGTCGAGAGAGTGTGATACAAGTAGTTGGGCAGACTTAGATGGATAGATAGATAGATAGATAGATAGATAGATAGATAGATAGATAAATTATTTATCTTGCCTGATAATTGTAATTCTGTGATTCTTCTGTTCTTCCAAATTCATACGCTTGAAAAGAATTGACTTGTTTCCTTTAGCGTTATTTTCTTGGCAAGTATATGTCAAACAGCATGTGGAGCCCAAGACTACTTTTATGATTGGCGCTAATTTTTCTTTCTATCGGTTCATATAGAACATAAACCGTTTTATTGACCAGATCTCTAAAAAATTCGTAAACTTATTGTTTTACTCAAATATACCTGTATAATTTTTCAGTCTTTCAGCTTTTAATGACCTCACCACACCATTAATATAACGAAGTTTCCGTCCTAGTAATGATGGGTTATGTAAAGTCTCCGTTTTACACCTCCCCTACCTCGTTCTTCTGTGGCCATATTTCACTCTCCGTGACTTTTTAAATGTCTGCTCTCTGCTACGCTGTTTGAACTTCTGTGTTTCTTCGCCTTCTTATTAATGTTAGTAGCAGCAGCGCTGGCCTAGAATATTGGCGACAGGAAAAGAAAATATTACTTCAGGTAAAATACGACCGCTGCTAGTAGTTGATTTATGGAAACATTCTCCTATCTTTCGCCAGATCAAACGTCCATCGCATTTTCAAAAAATATGAGGGTGTAATGGCGACAATGGGACAACAGCAAAGTTCGAGGGTTGCTTCCAATTAAAGTGCAAATAAATTATTGTCTTAAATCCTTCCTATCCGACCTTACCTCATGCACTTTTGTCCTATAAATAATAATGCTATTGGTTTTACGTGTCACTAACTACATGTGTATGGTTGTCGGAGACACCAAGGTGCCTGAATTTTGTCCCGCAAAAGTTCTTTCACGTGGCAGTAACTTTACCGACACGAGGCTCACGTTTTTCAGCACTTTCAAGTACCACGGGAGTGAGCCTGAATCGAACCTGCCGAGATGAGCTCAGAAGTCTAGCGCTCTACCATTTGAGCTACTCAGCAAGGAGCTCGTCCAACCTCAGCAGTATTAGGCTTGCGAGACCTGCGGTGTCTTTCAAATTCCCTCGATGAACGGCATTCTTTAAGAAGCGAGCCCTTACAAGAAACCACATTCTATTTTAAAGCTCGACAACGCTATATTATGGGAGTGAAAGGTAGGTGGATCGTAAACAGGAAGTAAGAGGTAGAAAATAACGAGAATGATGTTAGAAACGGTGACAATAACGGTAGGAAGACATTCGCAATGCGGAGATAAAGGCTTAAGTAAGTTAGGAATGAAATCGGTGAGTAGGGATGAGTGTATAAACCTGTTTCGATGATAGGATCATGTGGAGAAAATGAAGAATAGGTTACCTAGGAGAATGTTGGACTCGACAAGGGAGCCTTGGGGAAACAGGGAAACCAAGATGAAGATGTTTGGGTTCATTCTTTTTAATTATTTAGAAACAAACGCGATCACACATTTACACGCAAAGAAAGGATTTCCCTCGCAGACACTAGAAGACTGAGCTCGAAAAGGAAAGACAATAAAGACTTTTTATGCATGAATATGGCCCTTCACTTTTCGATATTTATTCTTCGAGAAGTCAGAACTCTTATGATCAGCGTTAATAAGAGTAATACCGGGCGAGTTGGCTTTGCGGTACGGAGCGCGCGGCTGTGGGTTTGCATCCGGCAGATAGTAGGTTCGAATTCCACTGTCGGCAGCCCTGAAGCTAGTTTTCCGTAGTTTGGTCATTTTCACACCAGGGCTGTACTTCAATTAAGACCACTTCCTTCCAACTCCTAGACCTTTCGTATCCCATCGTCGCCAGAAAATCTATCTGTGTCGGTGTGACGTAAAGCCACTACCAAAATAATAATAATAATAATAATAATAATAATAATAATAATAATAATAATAATAATAATAATAATAATAATAATAATAATAAGTGGAGAAGCTAGAGGTCTCAGAAAGAAGAACCCCCTGAAAAATGATGGACACTATCAAAACTGAAGGTACATGGTAACTTAGGTGCAACAAAGAAGTTTACAAAAAGGTGGAGAGAATTTTAGAGAGGAGGGGGAGTACGTAGTATCTCGGATATGTGTACAGAATGAATGGAAATGTGTACTTCTGGGAAACGAAGACCAGTACAGCATTGATTAAGGAAACACGGAAATATATGGAAAAGTTAAATATCTCAGAGGTCTAAATGTTAAACAGAAATAATTACATGAATACAGTGAAAAATATGAAATGTTTTCGAACCGAAGGAAGAACTAAGAAGACCGGAAGAGCCTGGACAGAAAAACAACGGAAGAAGGCCAGCAAAGGCATGACGGAGGCTACTGGACAAAGAGGAAACCACACACACACAAACACACACACACACACACACACACACACAAATGAAGCTGTAGCGTAATCCCGAGTGATCAATTCCCTCGTAAAACATCCTCAGTTATCCTGTGCAGGTATTTTAATTTGATGCCATTTACGCTGCCTACGTATCAAATTCAACGTTCCATTTCACTCTACCAATGGCAGTGAAATAGGCTCTGTCGGGCGGTCTAAGGCTGAGTTCATTCCGCATAAACACTTCCGTCACCGGAGATCATTTACATACATGCCGACATCGTACGCTATGGAGTATCGAATTGACTTTTTCCCATCCTTCAAAAATCCCACTATAGACTATATAACTGTATAAATTCACATATGTACAATAGTGGTACCTACTTAAAAAGTCGTAAATTATAATAATAATAATAATAATAATAATAATAATAATAATAATAATAATACAGTAATCAAACCTGAAGCGTTATATGCCTCAGAAAACCTAATCATTGGTGGCGGATCTTTAACCAAAGACATTGAGAAACAAGAAAGGAAAATGTTACGAAAATTTTTTGGCCCAGTGTGTATAGATGGAATATGGAGGAAAAAATCATCCCAGGAGATATATTGTCATTCTGAAAAAATTTCTAACACTTTTCGGAAAAGACGATTGAAATTTTATGGACACATTATCAGAATGAACACCAACAGGCTAACTAAAAGAATTCTCAACCTAGCCATTTCATTAAAAACCACGAACAGCTGGCTTCGTGAAATTGAAACAGATCTCCAGGAAATCAACATCTCAGAAGACATTGTACAGGACAGATGTAAATTCAGAACCAAAATCGATAATCACCACTTTGAAGACACCCCAACACCAGAGCTACTATAACTTGGACAAAAGAACGAAGGAAGAAGCTCAGCGAGAGGATGAAGAGGTTTTGGGAGGAAAAGAAGGCCAACACATCAGCTAAGCAAGTTCAATCGTGCTCCTGAGTAGAACATAACGATGTAATAATAAGAAGAATAAACAATGAAAATTGAATAAACGCCAGAATGTATAATGAAACTTATCATGGTCTCTAGTTGGCTGATTAGTGAATAATAATAATAATAATAATAATAATAATAATAATAATAATAATAATAATAATAATAATAATAATAATAATAATAATAATAATAATAATACCTTGGTGAATAGATGCGATTTTACGTACCAATCTAAATCAGCTCTGTGTATTTTTATATGATGATAATAATAATAATAATAATAATAATAATAATAATAATAATAATAATAATAATCCCGTGTGGGGATTTACCGGTTACCTCCATGGGCGCGTCCCATTGGAATTGGGGAAGCTCGCTGGCTCTGCCGCCAGCAGAGTCAGAGGGTAGTAGGGAAATAAAATACCACCGTGAAAAAAAACGGGTCCCTTGCCAGGGTTACGGCGAAGACTGGTAAATGACCAGAAGCCAGAAAACATCTTGAGGCAACCTCTAGGGCTAACAACCCTAGTTGTAAAAGGATGGGTACCCGTCCAAAGAAAAGTCAAGTCAAGAAGCATGATGGCACAACATTTCAAGAAACATACCCCAGGGGGTAAATCTTCGGATAAATCCCTCGTCGTGAACACCACGGCGCACGAGTCTCGTTCGGATTCTGGGGGAGACTCGACATCATGCAAGAGACGGTGTACCCCGAAGAGTCAAAAACTCAGGCCAAAATCTAAAACCTTTCTAGCAACTTTCAACATAAATTCACTTACACAAACTGGCAAGCTGAAAACCCTTACCAACGCTCTTCACGAAAATCAGATATCCATAATGGCCCTACAGGAAACAAGGTACCCAGATGAAGAGATTTTTGAATCCGAAGGCTACCGATTTTTCAAGAGCAAAGCGCAAAGAGGAATCGTCAATGGAGCTGTGATGCTTGGAACCGCGTTTGCTGTTAGAACCAAGATCCTTAAATCGGTTGCAAATTTCGAACCTGTGAATGACAGATTGTCTATACTCACAATTAAATGCGCAAACAAAACCTACGCCCTAGTTAACGCACATGCTCCTACAAACGATAAGAACAAGTCTGATCCAGACGAAGTTGATAATTTCTGGGACCTACTGGATGAAAAATTAAACAAAATCCCCAAACACCATGTCAAGCTTCTTTTGGGTGACTTCAATGCCCAACTAGGTCGTGAACAGAAGTACAAGAAAGTTATAGGAAATTACCCTGCTCACAAAAGAACCAATCCCAACGGCAAAAGACTGGCGTCCATTTGCGAAAATCACAACCTGCAGGTCATGTCGACCCACTTTCGCCATCTACCCAGAAAGCAAATGGCTTGGCGTTCTCCCGTCCAAGCTCTCGGAGAGTTCCAAATTGATCATGTTGCAATCTCCAGGAGAAACAGCCCTGAGATTATGAATGTCAAGGTAAAGAAAGGCATCAATGTGGCCTCAGATCATTATATGTCTCTTATCAAATTCAAACCAATTCCCGCAAACACAAGGAAGACAACCAAACAGATCACACGCTTCGACAATGATAAACTTAGGCAAAGGGTCGAGGAGTTCCAGGAGAAGGATAGACCAAATGACTGTGACTTTAACAACGCCAAAAGTCTCCTTGTTGAGGCCGCCAAAGACGTTGCAGAAATCAAGAGAAGCAAAAAGCATGCCTGGTGGAATAGTACCTGCGAATCAGTCCTCCAAGAAAGACTCAATGCGTGGAAACAGTACTACTCTACGAAATCAGAAAATGATTGGGAAACCTACAAAACCCAACGTGCCCAAGCAGCTAGGGTGTTCAGAACTGAGAAACGTAAATACGAAAAATCTCTCATTGAAAAGATAGAACAAAACTTTAGGAAGAATGAAAGCAGAGAGTACTACAGAGCCTTCAAACGCAAACTCACTGGCTATAAACCACCATCTCTATGCTTTGAGCGAAAGGACGGCACACTGGCGACGTCAAATGAAGAAAATTGCAGCATTCTGGCAGATTATTTCAAGAATTTACTTAATTGCTCTAAACCGTAAAGCGCCATTGAGACCAAGGAACCCTTACTCAGGTACCCAGATTCCAGACCACCCGACAGAGATGAGATCAAGCGCCATATTGCCCGTCTCAAAAATAACAAAGCGCCGGGGGAAGACTCAGTAGTAGCAGAACTATGGAAATATGCCCCAGAGGAATCACTTGATATCTTGCAAAAGCAAATAGAAGAAATTTGGAACAAGGAGACCCTACCCGAAGATTGGAAAATAGCTTTGATCCATCCATTACACAAAAAAGGCAGCATGAAGAACATCAACAACTACCCGTGACTTACAAAATTCTATCACTTGCCATCCTGGAGCGTTTGGAAGCACAAGTCTAACATCAAATAGGTGAATACCAAGGAGGGTTCAGAAAAGGTCGCTCAACAGCTGAACAGATCCAAATTCTCAAAACGATCATCAGATATTGTACACTAAGGTCCAAGCAGTATGTGTCTGTCTTTGTGGACTTTAAGAAAGCGTACGACTCCATTGACCGGGAAGTCCTGCTAAACATCTTAAATTAATTTGGAGTTGATTTGAAACTGCTGGCATTAATTAGAGCCATCCTGACCGATACAAAATCCAAGGTGAAGTTCCACGGATGTCTCTCGCATTCCTTTGACATAAAAACAGGAGTCCGACAAGGTGATGGGCTATCTCCGATGCTCTTCAACTGTGTTCTTGAAAAGATCATCAGAACCTGGTGGGTGAGATTACAGGAAACCAACTACAGTCCATTGAGAATAGGAACCAAATCCAAGGGGATCGCAACAGACTGCTTAGCATTTGCCGATGATATTGCTGTTCTCTCAAACGACATAGAAACCGCTAGAGCTCAAGTTGAAATTTTAAAGGAAATTGCCGAACAAACTGGTTTGCAGATATCGTTTGAGAAAACAGAAGTAATGACTAACATCAAAGAGGCTCCACCAAAACTCCATACAAAATACGGGGACATCACCCGAGTAGACAAATTCAAATACCTGGGTGAGATCATCATGAAAAATGGACTGGACAAAGAAGCACTTCAGGAGCGAGTACGCAAACTGGAAATAGCCTACCAAACATCCCGCACAATCTACAACAAAAAATGCCTTTCCCAAAACACCAAGATACGTCACTATGAAACAGTTCTGAAGCCAGTAGTTCTATATGCAGCCGAAACACTATCTCTAAATGCCAACAAAGGACTCCTTGAAGAACTGGAGAAAAGAACGCAAAATTGTGAGAGGAATCTTGGGATCAAAGTACAGAAATGGAATCCATCAAAAGAGATCCAACAAGGAAGTCTACAGCAAAATAGAGAAAATTACCGACACAATCAGAAAAAGACGGGCACGATTTTACGGTCATCTGAAAAGAATGGATGGAAGAAAGTTAACTAAAGAAATCTTTCACTTTTTTGATTCAAACCCCAAAACTACAATTCCCTGGTTTAGAATAACCAAAGAAGACCTGCAAATGCTACATATCTCAGCTGAAGACGCCCTTAACAGAGATCTCTTCCGCAAGAAAATATTGACGAACGGGCTAAACCGAGACGAGCAACCGAAGAGAAGACACGGTGCCCCTTGGACAGAGGAGCGTAAGCAGGCCCACTCACAAAGAATGAGGGAAATTTGGGCTCTAAAGAAGGCCAAGTTCAGTGTCAAATGCAACAAAACTTAACGTGGTCCTTGATGGCCCCAACGAATTATATATATAATAATAATAATAATATTGGAGCACAAGTAAAATCAGCTACAGTAATTCTATTCTGTAAATGACAATACATCTACCAGATAGTAGCCTAAGTAATATAGATATATAAACTCCAAAAGGCATTCGACAAATCTAGTGCTCTCTCGTAACAACTTGCTGTACAGTAGTGGTCAGTGGGGTACGTAAAGAAAAGGGTGCAGGCCTAAGGTCGAGGTACCAGTAACCCATAGCTGACAGTTTCGCCTTACTACTGCTACTAACTACTACTACTACTACTACTACTACTACTAATAATAATAATAATAATAATAATAATAATAAAAATAAACATTGAAAATTGAATAAACGCCAGAATGCATAATGATACTGGTCTCCAGTTGGCTGATTAGTAAATAATAACAATAATAATAACAGTAATAATAATAAGAATATTGTTCAGATGGTAGAGTGCTCGCCTACTGAGCTCAAGTTGGCGGATTCGATCCTGGCTCAGTCCGGTGGTATTTGAAGGTGCTCAAATACGTCAGCCTCGCCTCAGTAGATTTATCGGCACGTAAAAGAACTCCTGCGAAAGAAATTTCCGACACCTTGGCGTTTCCAAAAACCGTAAAACCAATTCGTGGGATGTAAAACCAATTAAATAATAATAATAATAATAATAATAATAATAATAATAATCATTTCCGCATCTCTGGTGTAGTGGTTAGCGTGATAAGCTGACCCCCCACCCCCGAAGGTTCGGGCTCGATTCCCGGCTCTGCCACGAAATTTGAAAAGTGGTACGAGGGCTAAAACAGGGTCCACTCAGCCTCGGGAGGTCAACTGAGTAGAGGTGGGTTCGATTCCCACTTCACCCCTCCTCGAAATGGTTTCCGTGGTTTCCCATTTCTCCTCCAGGCAAATGTCGGGATGGTACATAACATAGCCACAGCGGATTCCTTCCCTCTTCCTTGCCTATCCTTTCAAATCTTCCCATCACTCCACAAGGCCCCTGTTCAGCATAGCTGGTAGGGTCTTCTGGGCGAGGTACTGGTCCTCCTACCCAGCTGTATCCCCGACCCAAAGTCTCGCGCTCCAGGACACTGCCCTTGAGGCGGTAGAAGTGGGATCCCTCGCTGAGTCCGAGGGAAAGGCCAACCCTGGAGGGTAAACCGATTAAGAAAGAAGAAGAAGAAGAAGAAGAAGAAGAAGAAGTTGTTTAAAGGAACGGACAGCAACGACGACATGTTTAAGTAAATAGCATCATTGAGGATATTTCTTGAGAGGAGTTCAACCAGTGCAATATTAAAAATAAATTGAAATTTGATGGAAATAGTGAAAAAGGTTTAGGTCCGATTGTATTGATCAGGCTGCCACTCAGCTCCCACTCCCCGGCGCTATCCCACTACTGCTCGCCACGGAGACTTTTGGCTGCTGGGTTTCCCCCCTGGCCCGGTACGCCTCTCCTTAGCCAACCTGGTCACCTCGAGCTCCCCCAAGGCACCCATATTGATGGCGAGCTTAGTGCGGACGCCAAGTCCACATGGGTCACTGAGCACCAGGACTCCCGACCTCAAACCATCCTCTAAACCCGGCCTCCAAGTAGCTGGATTACAGGAGCACGCCACGACTCCCAGCCGGGAAACTCAGTTTAACTCCGGGCTCATATATTTACCTCAAGTTCACATACTACACTAACTCACTTTTTATTTCATTATGTGATTATGATAGCATTGAATACTAGTAAAATCAGGTGATTACTTCCTGCCAATCAAGATATATCCCTTAAAAAGAAAGTAATATGTATATAACTCCAGAAGATATTAGACGAACCCAGCACTCTCTCGTAGCAACTTGGTGTACTACCTTTAGCCAGACCACAACGTAAGAGAACTGGTCGAACAGCAATCACATTGAACGAGTCGACCTCACTTTCAAGTCTTCTGGACGTGAGCACAGAGTAGAATGTTGGATCTCACCGTATTATAGTTAATTACAAAGCACACCGTACTGCCCTTATGTAGTTTCAAAAGAGTTGAATTGGGACAACGATGTAAACAGCCTTGCGCATATATGTCAGTGTTGTTGTTGTTGTTCCTGTTGGTATTTTTTTGCCTAAGTCAGGGGTATTCACAGTTTTGCACTCGAGGCTCCCTCAGCTCCCGAAACCTGCACGCGTCTCCCCTATCGAAAATGAAATCCCTACCAACATAATAAATGCAAATATTTGTTTCGATGTTTGCACAACTATCATGCCGGAACGGCTAGATGCACTTGGATTAAATTTCATGCACGGTTAGAGGATAACCAAAGGCAACACTATAATGAAATACCATGCAAATATCTTCAATATTTTTTGAATGATAGAAACGAAAATTCATGTAAATAAGCAACAAATATTGCAGAGTGGAGATGCTGTGCCGGGACAAGAAAATTGATTCTATAAAGAAAAACTTAATTGAGAAATACATTTACCCCACTAGGTGTACCTTCCCACTGAATGGCAGACTGAACTGAAAGCCTGCAACCTAATAAACTGGAGCTAGAAGACACCGGAAACGAGTATGATATGAATGTTGGCCTATTTCGGACTAAAATTTTGTCAATTTGAATGAACATAAGAATGAAAACCCACAACCTGATTTCCAGTCAATGACCGGGTGAGGGATGGGATGGATGAAGCCCCCAACTTGCGGCGAGGATAGGAATTGTGCCGGCTGCCGAAGCCTATCTCACTCCTCTGGAGCAATGATTAATGACTGACAGATGAAATGAAATGATAGTGGATAGTGTTGCTGGAATGAAAGATGACAGGGAAAACGAGAGTACCCGGAGAAAAACCTGTCCCGCCTCCGCATTGTCCAGCACAAATCTCAGATGGATTGACCGGGATTTGAACCACGGTATCCAGCGGTGAGAGGCCGGTGCGTTGCCGCCTGAGCCACGGAAGCTTACTGTTATTATTATTATTATTATTATTATTATTATTTTATTATTATTATAAGTGGAGAAGCAAGAGGTCCCAGAAAGAAGAACCACAGAAAAATTATGGACACTGTCAAAACTGTAGGCACATGATAACTTAGGTACAAAAAGAAGTTTACTAGGAGGTGGAGAGAATTTCAGAGAGGAGGAGGAGGCTGGAGTTTCTCACACATGTGTACAGGACGAATGGAAATAGACGTACCAAACAGAAATTTGTACTTCTGGGAAACGAAGACCACTACAGCGTGGATTAAGGAAACGTAGAAATATATGGAAAAGTTAAATATCTCAGAGGTCTAAATGTTAAACAGAAATAAATATATGAACAGAGTGAAAAATGTGAAATGGTTTCGAGCCGAAGGAAGAATTATGAAGACCAGAAGAGCTTGGACAGAAGAACAACGGAAGCAGGCCAGCGAACGCATGAAGGAGACTAATGGACGAAGAGGAAACTCCACACACACACACACACACACACACACACACACACACACACACACACACACACACACACACACACACACACACACACACACACACACACACACAAAATAAATGAAGCTGTAGCGTAATCCTCAGAGATAAATTCCCTCATAAAACATCCTCAGTTATCCCGTGCAGGTATTTTAATTTGGTGCCATTTACGCTGCTTGCGTATCAATTTCAACATTCCATTTCACTTTACCAATGGCAGTGAAATAGGCTCTGTTGGACGATGT
Organism: Anabrus simplex; assembly: GCF_040414725.1. Taxonomy (NCBI): domain Eukaryota; kingdom Metazoa; phylum Arthropoda; class Insecta; order Orthoptera; family Tettigoniidae; genus Anabrus; species Anabrus simplex. Next base: position 616,107,846 of record NC_090265.1, on the reverse strand, counting down.
ATGGCTGAGTTCATTTCGCATAAACATCTAATCCGTCACCGTAAATCATGTAGGCCTACATGCCGCCATCGTAAGCTATGGAGTGTCGAATTGACTTTTTCCCACCCTTCAAAAATTCCACTACCTCTGCCAGGTTTGAGTTATATACGGTAGGCTATATAACTATATAAATTCATATATGTACAATACTGGTACTTAAAATGTCGTATTATTAATATTCGTTTCGGCCGTCTGTGGACCCCGTTACGTCAACCGCTTGCATCCTTGAGCTTTAATTCTTTGCCAGTATTCCCGCATTCGCTCTCTGTGAGCCTCCTTTCATTCATCAGTCCACTTCTTGCCTGTTTTCAACCAGCTTTTCTTGAAATCGCTGGTATGCTCGAACTTTCTTCTGGAGAGGAACACGTTCCTGAATGTCTTCATGTGTGATCCCTATTTTTTGAAGGTCTTTTTCAACTTCGGTGAACCGGGGTCCCGTAGTTTTCTTGTTTACAAAGTAGGATAAGATCCGGTTGGTCAATCTCTGCGAGCTCATACGTGTTATGTGGCCATAAAAATTAATCCTCCGTTTCCGATTGGTGTCCGTTATCCTTTCCACATGCAGGTACAGTTCATTGTTATGCCGTCTCCCGTACTCACCATTTCCTCTGATTATTATGTGATTGCCTTTACGTCCCACTAACAACATTTTACGGTTTTCGACGCCGAGGTGTCAGAATATTCCCCTGCAAGAGTTATTTTACCTGCCGATAAATCTCTGACACAAGGCTGGTGTATTTGAATATCTTTAAATACCACCGGACTGACCTGGGATCGAATCCACCAACTTGGACTTCCAACGTCCGAGCCACTCAGTGTGAAAAATGTCAGCGAAGTTATGTAGTATAATTCAATAATGATTAGAATTACTTTGAGAATATTACGTTATTATACTGTACATCGTCGTTGCGCCTGCAAAAACCGCTATGTGATAACATTTTTGGAGAAATACTGACCCGCAGCACATATATTTTGAAGAGCGAGAATTCCTTATTCGCACAATACTGAACCTCAGATGACAGAACCTTCTAAGCTAAAATATTTCACATAAGGGATTTTTTCAGGCGCATCGATTATATATCCAAATACCCATTCCAACACCTAACGGATAATTTATGTTCCACGGCAGTTCTTAAGTAGCCTTAAATTACACATTTCCTGCAGCGTTCCAAAGCCGACATGAACAGGCAAAAATAATTCACTTACAAGGACTGGGATAATAAGTAAGTGGTTCATAATATTGTGGTCAAAAGTAAATTGATAAAATGAAATTTCACAGAAATAGTATAAAAATTGCTAAGTCTGATTGGATCGAACAGGTTACTGCTCGATTCCAGGAAGTAATACTAGATCCCCTGATTGAGGAAAAAAGAAAGGAAGTTTCTCACAAGAATTTTAAGGCCCAAAAAGGTGTTGGAAGATTTCACATTCCATTTGAGGTTCAACAAGGAATTGTATACGAACATAAAAAATATGGGCGCCACAGAGCGAAAGAGGTTGACCTTTCACGGGCATTTAAAGATGAACCCCGAAAGATTGGTATACATTTAAGATACTTACAATTCAGGAAAAATGGAAAAGATTTCCCCATTAGCTTAGACTGCTGCACAAAATAAAATCGCGAATAATAATAATAATAATAATAATAATAATAATAATAATAATAATAATAATAAACAATGAAAATTGAATAAACGCCAGAATGTATAATGAAACTTATCGTGGCCTCCAGTTGGCTGATTAGTGAATATCAATAATAATAATAAGAAGAAGAAGAAGAAGAAGAAGGAGCAGAAGAATAAAATAATAATAATAATAATAATAATAATAATAATAATAATAATAATAATAATAATAATAATAATAATAATAATAATAATAATAATAATGCTCAGACGGTAGAGTGATGGCCTACTGAGCTCAAGTTGGCGGATTCGATCCTGGATCAGTCCGGTGGTATTTGAAGGTGCTCAATTTCGTCAGCCTCGTCTCGGTAGATTTATCGGCACGTAAAAGAAATCCTGCAGGAGAAATTGCCGACACCTTGGCGTCTCCAAAAACCGTAAAAGCAATTAGTGGGACGTAAAACCAATAACATAATAATAATAATAATAATATTAATAATAATAATAATAACAATAACAATAATTGTAAGAATTTGGAATGAAAAACTGAAAGAATATAAAATATTGCCACTCATGCTGGGGAAGAAGAGCAAAGGTGTTGCAATAAATTGCCTAGCATTTGCAGATGACTTTGCCATACTTTCAGAAAGCCTTACAGATGCAGCAATGCAAGTCAATCTCCTTGAAAAGACAGCCAACATGACAGGCTTGAGAATCTCTGCCGAGAAAACAAAATTTTTGACGAATATAAAAAGTGCCCCAAAGTTTTTAGCAACGGATATTGGTCGAATAGAAAAGGTAAAGAAATTCAAATATTTGGGTGAGACAATTCAAGAAAATGGTTTAGAAAAATCTGCTATAGAGGAGAGGATACAAAAGATGGAAAGAGCATACGGTATAACTAAGAATACTTACAACAAAAAGTGCTTATCAAGGAAACTTAAAATAAAGCACTACAACACAGTAGTGAAACCAGAATGCCTTTATGCCAGCGAATGTCTAGCACTGAACTACAAGCTTGATAAATTAGAAATATTAGAAAGAAGAATTATAAGGAAAATATTAGGTCCTCCAAGAATTGCAGAGTTTTGGAAATTAAGAAGTAACAATGAAATTTACCAGAACGTAGAAAACATATCAGAAACAATAAGAAAAAGGAGATTGCTATTTCTTGGACACATTTACAGAATGGATGACAATAGACTAACTAAACGAATCTTCAAGTACCTTTGGGAAAAGAAATCAACTACCACCTGGATTCAAGAAGTCAAGAAAGACCTGGAAAGGAACAACATACGAGAAGAAGAATTATTGGAAAGAAAGATTTTTAGGAAGAAAGTCTTACAAATGGAAGGATTCCAAGGGAGGAAGGAAAAGAAAACAGGCACAAAGTGGACTGAAGACAGGAAAAAGAAACACAGTGAAACAATGAAAGAATACTGGAAGAAAAGGAAAGAACTAAGGAGGAACAATTGAAATTGTAACGTGGTCCTTAGAAGGCCGGAACGCAAGAAGAAGAACAATAACAGTAATAATAACCGTATCTGTGGTGTACTGGTTAGCGTGATTAGCTGCTCCCCCCCCCCCCCCAAAGGTTCGGGCTCGATTCCCTGCTCTGCCTCGAAATTTGAAAAATGCCACGAGGGCTGAAACTGGGTACTCTCAGCCTCGGGAGGTCAACTGAGTAGAGGTGGGTTCGATTCCCACTTCAGCCATCCTCGAAATGGTTTTCCGTGGTTTCCACTTTTCCTCGAGGCAAATATCGGGATGGTACATAACTTATGGCCACGGCGGCGTACTTCCCTCTTCCTAGCCTATCCCTTCAAATCTTCCCACCCCTCCACAAGGCCCTTGTTCAGCATAGCAGGTGAGGCCGCCTGGGCGAGGTACTGGTCATCCTTCCCAGTTGTATCCCCGACCCAAATTCTCACACTCCAGGACATTGACCTTGAGGCGGTAGAATTGGGATCCCTCGCTGAGTCCGAGGGAAAAGCCAACCCTGGAGGGTAAACAGAAGAAGAAGAAGAAGAAGGAGTTCAAGGGAACGGACTCCAACGACATGTTAAAGTAAATAGCATAATTGAGGATATTTTTGAGAGGGGGATTCAATCGGTGCAATACTAAAAATAAATTTAAATTTGATGGAAATAGTGAAAAAGGCTTAGGTCCGATTGTATCGATCAGGCTGTCACTCAGCTCCCACTCCCTGGCGCTGTCCCACTACTGCTCGCCACGGAGACTTTTGGCTGCCGGGTTTCCCCCCTGGCCCGGTACGCCTCTCCTTAGCCAACCTGGTCACCTCAAGCTCCCCCAAGGTTCCCATATTGATGGCGAGCTTAGTGCGGACGCCAAGTCCACATGGGTCACTGAGCACCAGGACTCCCGACCTCAAACCATCCTCTAAACCCGGCCTCCAAGTAGCTGGATTACAGGAGCATGCCACGACTCCCAGCCGGGAAACTCAGTTTAACTCCGGGCTCATATATTTACCTCAAGTTCACATACTACACTAACTCACTTTTTTTATTTCATTATGTGGTTATGATAGCACTGAATACTAGTAAAATCAGGTGATTGCTTCCTGCAAATCAAGATATATCCCTTAAAAAGAAAGTAATATGTATACAACTCCAGAAGATATTCGACGAACCCAGCACTCTCTCGTAGCAACTTGGTGAACTGCCTTGAGCCAGACAACAACGTAAGAGAACTGGTCGAACAGCAATCACATTGAACGAGTCGACCTCGCTTTCAAGTGTTCTGGACGTGTGCACAGAGTAGAATGTTGGATCTCACCGTATTATAGTTAATTACAAAGCACACCGGTCCGCCTCTGTGGTGTAGTGGTTAGCGTGATTAGCTGCCACCCCCGGAGGCCCGGGTTCGATACCCGGCTCTGCCACGAAATTTGAAAAGTGGTATGAGGGCTAGAACGGGGTCCACTCAGCCTCGGGAGGTCAACTGAGTAGAGGTGGGTTCGATTCCCACCTCAGCCATCCTGGAAGTGGTTTTCCGTGGTTTCCCACTTCTCCTCCACAAGGCCCCTGTTCAGCATAGCAGGTGAGGCCGCCTGGGCGAGGTACTGGTCATACTCCCCAGTTGTATCCCCTGACCAAGAGTCTGAAGCTCCAGGACACTGCCCTTGAGGCGGTAGAGGTGGGATCCCTCGCTATGTCCGAGGGAAAAACCGAACCTGGAGGGTAAACAGATGATGATGATGATGATGATGACAAAGCACACCGTACTGCCCTTGTGTAGTTTTGAAAGAGTTAAATTGGGACACCGATTTAATCAGCCTTGTGTTATTGTTGTTTTTGTAGGTATTTTTTTACCTAAGTCAGGGGTATTCAAAGTTTTCAATTCGAGGCTCCCTCTGCTCCCGAAACCTGCACGCGTCTCCCCTATCGAAAATGAAATCCCTACCAACATAATAAGTGCAAAAATTTGTTTCGATGTTTGCACAACTTTCATGCCTGAACGACTAGATGCACTTGGATTAAATTTCATGCACGGTTAGAGGATAACCAAAGGCAACACTATAATACAATACCATCCATGGTAGAAACGAAAATTCCTGTAAATAAGCAACAAGTATGGCAGAGTGAAGATGCTGTGCAGGGTTAAGAATATTATATTCTATAAAGAAAAAACTTACGGGTAGTTGAGAAATACGTGTACACCTCTAGGTGTACCTTCCCCCTGAATGGCTGACTGAACTGAAAGCCTGCAATCTAATAAAGTGGAGCTAGAAGACGCCGGAAACGAGTATGGTATGAATATTGGCCTATTTCGAACTAAAATTTTGTCAATTGACAATAAACATGTCCGCCTCTGTGGTGTAGAGTTTAGTGTGATTAGCTGCCACCCCCGGGAGGCCCGGGTTCGATTCCCGGCTCTGCCACGAAATTTCGATTCCCACCTCAGCCATCCTGGAAGTGGTTTTCCGTGGTTTCCCACTTCTCCTTCAGACAAATGCCGGGATGGTACCTAACTTAAGGCCACGGCCGCCTCCTTCCCTCTTCCTTGTCTCTCCCTTCCAATCATCCCATCCCCCACCGAGGCTCCTGTTCAGCATAGCAGGTGAGGCCGCCTGGGTAAGGTACTGGTCATCCTCCCCAGTTGTATCCCCCGACCTATAGTCTGAAGCTCTAGGACACTGCCTTTGAGGCGGTAGGGGTGGAATCCCTCGCTGAGTCCGAGAGAAAAGCCAACGCTGGAGGGTAAGCAGTTAAAGAGAGAGGGAATAAACATAAGAATATCAGGTAGACATACGAAACTGGTACAATAGGATCTACTTAATATACGTAGGCTATATTCTTCTTTCTTAGTCCGTTTACCGTCCAGAGTAGGTTCTCTCTCGGACTCAGCGAGGGATCTCACCACATTTGGTCGAGGATACAATTACTGAGGAGGACTAGTACCTTGCCCAGGCGGTCTCACCTGCTATGCTGAACAGCGGCCTTTGGGGAGGGGGGAGTGGAGGATTCAGTTGACCTCCCTAGCTGAGTGGATCCCATTGCAGCCCTCGTACCACTTTCCAAATTTCATGACAGAGTTGGGTGTCAGAGCCGGGCCTCTGAGGATGGCAGCTAATCAAGCAACCATTACACCACAGAGGCGGACAGGATTATTGTATAGTAAGTGAAATAGAATCAAGGAGGAGCGAAGCTAACGCTGTGAGTTCGAAGCTTGCGATCAACGGTAAGAAGTAAACACTCGGACGCAATTATATTTTTATCGATCCATTTTCAGATTTTGCTGTAGGAGAGTGAACGTCGGGTGAAATCAAGATATCGGGTCCACAAGTAGGCAGTAGTACACATGAAGGTAGTGAAGGAGGGAACAATGGCCGAAGGATACTCGTAATGAGGATATAAAGTCAAAGTTAGAAATGAACTCGCCAAGCAATTTGGCTGCGTTGTTCAGGGCGTGGAGCTGTCGGTTTGCATTCGGGAGGTGGTGAGTTCGAAATTTCCTTCCCAGTACTACGTAGACCTGTCCTATCCCGTCGTCAACCGCAAGACCAGTCTGAATCTTGAGACGTAAAACCAATAGCAAGAAATGACTCGATAGGTGGAGGTGTACGTATGAACCGGCTTGATGATGGAGTAATGTGAGACGAAAGAATGAGGAATACTTTACTCAGCCATGAAGGGTAAGATAAACATAGGGCAACCGAATTTGAACGATGTTAAGAGGTGTGGAACGATGCCCGTTGCAGAAAGCGCATTATGGAGGCGCATAGTGAATTCCCAGTGGTTTACAGACAGACTGTTAAAACAAGGCTGAGGTGTGAATTCAGGTCGATTCTGGGTTGAGATTTTCTTCTTAGAAATCACGTGGTGTCGGAAAGGGCATCCGGCCTTAAAACTACTCCCAAAACAAAACTGAGCCTAGGTAGCTCCGGCGACCTCAGAAATGCCTGAGATAATCTGACGAAGGTTGTCCAGCTCCTTGCCTCAATGGTCAGCATTGAGGACTTCGATTCAAAGGGTCTGGGCTCGATTCACGGTCGGTCGAGAGCTTTAATTGCGTCTGGTCAGTTCCTCTGACTCGCGGACTCTGCATTTGTTTCTTTCTTCACACTCCTCTTCGTATTCACTCAACACTGTCAAACACTACACAAACACTCAATAGTGAATATATCCCTCCACATAGGGTTGGCGGCAGGAAAGGCAACTGGCCGTAAAAGAAGGCCAAATTCGCATATGCTACACAGCTCGCACCCGCAACACCATCAGGAAACGGGAAAAGGGGGTAGAATTATTATTATTATTATTATTATTATTATTATTATTATTATTATTATTATTATTATTATTATTATTATTATTATTATATTTCCCGCTCCATGGCTGACCTGCGTGCTGACCTTTGACCCAGGAGCCTCGGGTTCGATTCGCGGCTGGGTCAGGGATTTTAACCTTCATTGGTTAATTCCAGTGGACCGGGGGCTAGGTGTAGGCTATGTATGTCTTCAGCATTAGAGTTCATCATAGGTAGAGCCTCATCCTCACAGGCGCGCAGGTTGCCTATAAGGTGTCAACTCGAAAGGCCTGCACCAGGCCTCTACGAAGGCCACACGCCAGTAGTAGTACATTATTACTCACTAGCGAATGTACCCGTGCTTCGCTACGGTATTCTACATTGTATTCGAATATCGAAGTAAATAGTGTACATGCAGTAAATAAGATTGTTTAAAATTGCATGTCTCTTAGCGTTGTCCGAGAAAGAGCATGGGAGGTCCCCCTACGTTGTTTCCAATGTAAAGGGTTTGTTACGGATTTGTGATATAACGGCAGGCTCACTTGCCTACTGGCATTCACAATCGAGTTGGGAAGTTTACATTATAATTGCAGGCCCCATTGCCTACTACGCGAACAGAATCGATTTGGGGAGTTTTCGTTAAAATGGCAGCCCCCCTTTCCTACTTCCAGACAGATTACAGTTGAGGAGTTTCTATTATAATGGCAGGCAATTGCCCTACTATCACTCGAAATTGAGTTCTGCAGTTATCATTATAATGCCAGACCCATTTTCCTACTGCCAGCCAGCTTACTGCCAGTCAAACAAAGTTGGTGAGTTTCCATCAAAATAGCAGGCCACTATGCCTAATGCCAGTCACATTTTAGATGAGGACATTTCTTTATAATGGCGGGCACCCTTGCCTACTGCCAAACACAATCGGGTAGGGTAGTTTTAAACAAAACTGCATGCTCACTTGCCTTCTGCAAGTCAAATCGAGAAGGGAACTATTCATTACAATTGTAGGCCTTCCTTACTAATGACAGTTACACAGGAGTTGGAGAAGGAACCCTTTCCTACTGCCAGTCAAAGTCGGTGTGGGGAGTACTGATTACAATAGCAGACCCACCCTTTCTCGATCGCTAAAAATCGACATCAGTGAATATATATAGATCGACATACGAAAGTATATGCGTGTTTACAATATTGAAGACCTTCATTTACAGATTAACTGCTACTAAACGTACGTCTTATCGACAAAGGATTGTACCATAAGACACGCAGGATTTAGTGGCCTAAATGGCTGGTCCTATGATATGTCATCTATTCTTGGGTCAGATTGAGTTAGAAACGTGGAACAGGGTAAAGGTTTTGTAAGATTATCTCACATTACATTACTTTTCGGATACATACATAGCATTTGGCTCACATATGGCTACTGGGTGGGCCAATTTTCGTGAAGAGTTTAATGATTCTGTATTTCATATAAGTAATTGAAAGTATGAATTATGCATGTGAAAATTCCAAATTGACTTAACATCGATTAAAGAGAAAAATAAAACGTAAAAGGGATACAGATACGGCAAAAAGTCATAAGACCACGGTTGTAGATCATTCCATATTGAACGGAGATTGTGCAATCCGTTATGTGATAGGAATTTCCGAGGGTGTGCACCATCATTAAAATTGCCTGCATATTTCGATATTCTTCGGGGATAAAAAGTGAAAAATGTAATGATCTAGGATGTTTTCCGTTCGTTACAGGCTAAAACGTATAATTTTGTCAAATTTCAATTATCTTCTTTTTCTTCTGGCAGATTATGGAGCAATTTGGATTTTGGGCGAGGCGGGTAAAAATTAGTACTTTCAGGAAACTAAACCAAAAATTATGGAGATGGTCATTATTACCCCTTAAACGGAAAGCTGTACGAAAATTTCGCCAAAATAGTCAGTGTAGAGGCACACAGTCGTTACGATTTGATTTATATAGATAAGGAATCTGCTCCATGTAAACACCTTTTGGGCTATGTCCGCTGGACTTAACCTGCAAAACTGACCATTCATGATATCTCCCTTAGTAATCCTCCTGACGAAAGAATGCACATGAAAAAAAGGTTTAGAGGTGGAATTCCATCACGTTTGGTCGATTTCCAGTCAGGTTGGTCTTGTTCTGTATATGTTGTGGAAGAGTAAAATCACCATTTCGGTTCCCTATAAACCGCCATGAAATGTTATTTACGTTTAAAACCTACCTTTGGACAGGTGGATGCTAAATATAAATTTTGGTTCGAATGTCTTCAGTAGTTTTCAAATTGTAAGGAGTACGCTTTACACGCACCCGCTCGGGAGTTAAGTCCGATGGGACTTGTACAGAAAAACGGTCCGTTAATGATATCTCCCTTATTAATCCTCGTATCGAAATGATGCACATGAGAAAAAAGGTTTAGAAATTATTATCTACCAAGGTAGGTAGATTTCCATTAAGTTTGGTTGTGTATATTTTGTGAAAGTGCAAAATCACTGTTTCGGTTTCGTATAAACCCCCAGTCAATTCAGGGATTTAGAAACAATATTTGCCCTAAAACCTATCAAGGACAGGTGTATTCTAAATATGAGTCTTGGTGGAAATACATCCAGTAGTTTGTAGCACTCGCGTACATACGGCGTAATTAAGGAAGAAATAATACAGTTAAGAAAGTTGAAAGTAATAGAAAATGGATTATAACTGAGGACAGCCGGATAACGAAAAATATGTAAATGCCAAGTGAATGTATTGGAAAATCAAATGCCCCTCAATAAATTATGCCAGTGTGAGTAATGGATATAATAAAGCGGTAACAGAGGAGAAATTTAGGTCAGTGATTCTTAGGTAAACAAATAATAAGAAGATGACTAATGGTGTTATTACTTAATCTATTCGAGGGCGGTTATAATATCCAACGATATTCCGCCAATATCCCGCAGATAGGCCGATTGACGCCTCTCTTGCCTTCTACCCAAGGAACAACCACGAATTTAAAAGCATGATGAGGAAAATGGCAATACGTTACTTCCCTGCTGGCATGCAGTCAGAGACGTTGCCATGGTAACCTGTCGGTTCGTTGTCGGTCTGTCGGTCACTCAATGCAGAGCATGATACCAGCGGAAAATTGTAAATTTCTCCGTCATGTGAAGAGTAAGGTAAATTATGAACATAACGAAAGTTGTTTATAATGAAGAGACGTTTCACGTACGGTAAACGAAGTTTACAGAAAATCAATAGTATAAGAGAAAATGGAGGAAAACCATTCTGGTTTTCCTATAAACCACCCGTCTATTCAAAGATTTTAAAATAAAATGCATACAGAAACCTTCCCCGAGATGAGTATACTCTAAATATGAAGTTTGGTTGAGATCTATCCAGCCGTTTCGAAGTGATGGTGGAAAAACCATTCAGGTTTTCCTATAAACCCCCGGTCTATTCAAAGGTTTTAAAATAATATGCATATCGAAACCTTCCCCGAGATGAGTATACTCTAGATATGAAGTTTAGTTGAGATCTATCCAGCCGTTTCAACGTGATGGTGGAAAAACCATTCTGGTTTTCCTATAAACCCCCCGAGTATTGAAAGATTTTAAAATGATATGCATATCGAAACCATCTCCGGGATGAGTTTACTCTAAATATGAAGTTTGGTTGAGATCTATCCAGCCGTTTCGACGTGATGGTGGAACAGACAAACAAACAGACAGACAAACAAACAGACACGAAACGTAAAAACCACCGATTCGGTCTTGAGTTGACCTAAAACGGATAAATATCTGAAAAATTGGCAAAACAAAAGAAATTACAGACAGCGGACCCCCTACAATTTTATTTATATAGATTAAGAGTATCCTTCGGCGATTCTTCCCTCCTTCGCTACCTTCATGTGTATTTCTGGCTACTTGTGGGCCCGATATCCTGATTTCACCCAACGTTCACTCCCCTTCAGCAAAATCTATCTGAAAATGGATCGATAAAAATATAATTGCGTCCGAGTGTTGACTTCTTACCGTTGATCGCAAGCTTCGAACTCACGGCGTTAGCCTGACATGGTGTCGATTCAGGTTACCCAATACTGTTGAAGTACACAGGATGCCAGTACAAAGGAACTCTTTACATGGTGCATGGGACGACGTAAGAGGGAAAGTAAGTGAACATTTAAATAGGCCGTTTACATGTTCTACCCATTCTAGACAGAGAAATGGATTCTCCTTTTATTATTGTTCGTTCCGTCTTTTTAGACTTCGGAGTTAAATGAGGTTATTTAGGGGACTGCGCTCGTCTGAAATCAAGTTCTTCTATCATTCAAAAATTACATCAATTTTATTTCCTATTCCCATTCTCCAGGAAGTTGTAGAGCTTATCATCAATAAGAACAGAATAACACGAAAGTAAATGTCTCAGTAATGCTTACAATGGCATTCACAACTCATAACATCAACGGATGTCTCTACAGGTTAACGGAAATTGTTTTGTGGTAATGTGGTGCTCACCTGGGTAACATAGTACGACTAAATAGGTAAAAGTATTGGCAAGAAGAAGGTGATGCATCTGTCTGAATATTCTCTACTTTTCCAGCAAACCCATCCGAACGAAATACTGCATCAGAATGAACGGGGAACGAACGCGTCAAAATGCCATTATTTAACAAATGTTACAGCTCGCAATACATTTTCTTACAAGGATGTAGCCAACTTATTAAATTCCTTATATAGGCCTAATCCATTTTGTTTAATAATAATAATAATAATAATAATAATAATAATAATAATAATAATAATAATAATAATAATAATAATAATTCCTGCATATAAATGAAATTCTGTCGGCTGTCTTCCAAAACAGCATCTCGTCTAAACCGCTGGCAGACATTTATGAAATTTTGCACAAACATTCACGGAGGGAACTGTAATATGACTATGTTTTATTTCAAAATATAGACCCGAAGATACCGGTATATTATTTAGGAAAATTCGCATCATAGATTACCCCTAGTGTAGGTACCATGGTTACGTGAACATCACAACGATATACTAAGTTTATTGATATAAAGGTGACAGCCGACATATTGATAGTCTGTAGTCCGTCAAGTGCGCTGAAAGTACGTCGGCCTGTGTAGGAATTTCCTGCATCAAAAAATTTCGTGAGTAATTTGCCTTTCCTAACTGACCCCAAATTTCTAACAAGAAACTTCAAGAACGCTATAAACGCTTTAAGTCGGGGTAATTTAAATCCTGCAGGAGTGTGCTTGGTATCACTATTTCCCCAATTTAACGTATTTGATTTTTTCAAACAACAGTCTGCCGGACTATCGGACGAAATTACCTTTACATCGGTTTGCTGTACGAGAATGAAAGATGAGTACTTTCACTATGCTTGGCAGACTATAGACTATTAATATGTCGACTACCGCCTTCGTATCAATAAACTTCATAAGTTAGAAGTAACAGACATGAAAGTAGCGAGAATGGCAGGAGGGTAACGATACTCGAAACGAGGAGAGAAAGGCTAAGGAATAAACTCGATAGATTAACGGACTATAGTTTACCTAGAATGGGTGAGCCTTGGAGGGTAAGAAAAGTAGACAATGGTTAGACTCAGTTTTTATTGTCTGAAATTAAATGACGAATATCTTCTGCTTTTTTTTTTTTTTTTTTTTTTCAAGATATTGGCCAGATATCTGCGTAATTATTCAAAATCGTATAATAGATAAAATGAGATGGTGTCTCTTCATTTCTTGCTCAATCCCGCCGAAACTACTGGATCAATTGTTTACCCTTCAGGTTTGGCTTTTCCCTCGGACTCAGCTAGGGATCCCACCTTTACCGCCTCAAGGGTAGTGTCCTAAAGCGTGAGACTCTGAGTCGTGGAATAAAACAGGAAAGGAGGACCAGTACCTCGCCCAACGGCCTCACCTGCTATGCTGAACATAGGCCTTGTGCGAGGATGGGAACATTGGAAGGGATAGATAAGGAAGAGGGAAGGAATTGGCCGTGGCCTTAATTTAGGTACCATCCCAGCATTTGCCTGTAAGAGAAGTGGGGTAAACCACCGAAAACCACTTCGAGGATGGCTGTGGTGAGAATCTAACCCTCCCCCTGTACCCTCTATCCTCCCGAGGTTGAGTGAACCCCGTTCCAGCCCTCATACCACTTTTGAAATTTCGTGGCAGAGCCGGGAATCGAACCCGGACCTCCGGGGGCGGCAGCTAATCACGCTAACCACTTATAATAATAATAATAATAATAATAATAATAATAATAATAATAATAATAATAATAATAATAATAATAATAGTAATAATAGTTTAACGTCAACAACATACGAGAAGAAGAATTATTGGAAAGAAAGATTTTTAGGAAGAAAGTCTTACAAATGGAAGGATTCCAAGGGAGGAAAGAAAAGAAAACGGGCACAAAGTGGACTGAAGACAGGAAAAAGAAGCACAGTGAAACAATGAAAGAATACTGGAAGAAAAGGAAAGAACAACTAAGGAGGAAGAATTGAAATTGTGACGTGGTCCTTAGAAGACCGGAACACAAGAAGAAGAAGTTTAACGTCCTTCCCACTGCTATCGGCAGTGCCGAAAATGTGCCCTTGAAGGAGCACTTTAAAGCATCAATAAATTTGCTAAAATTGATTTAATACATTTAAGAATGCCAACCAACTGCTCCGGGATTCGATTCAGAAACCTTGGGATGAACATCCAATCAGTCGTTATGTATGTAAATATGAATATTTATGTCCCACCAATTACTTTTATGCTTTTCGGAGGAGCTGAGGTGCCAGAATTTCGTCCCTTACGAGTTCTTTTACGTGTTGATAAATTTACCGACTGAAGGCTGGCTAATACAAGCACCTTCAAATACCATCGGACTGCTAACTTCGGCTCATAAAGCCAACGCTTTAACCGCCCAAGCTCCTCAGCCCTGGTGTATGTATTAGGCCTACAGTGATTGAGTTGGGCTAGTGAATTTACGAACATCAGTTTCGCGTGTGCTGCTGCTCTCTCAAAGAGCGGATAAGAGTAGGTTAAGTGTTGCTATCAACGAGTTTCGATTAGTAGTGTGGAAAGCCAAGTTGTAGATTCGTGACAGAAGCCATAATGCCGGCTGCAGACCGTTAATTTGGCCAAATTGTGTGGGTAAAACTTGATGAGGTTAATTTACACCGAGGACGTATACACAGTTCCCAACTATATTGTTCAACACGCGATGGTAAGGAGCAAGATAATGAGAATGACGCTTATTCCTTTTCTTAATCGACCCGAAACAGACACGTTCGTGTTTATAACCTACCCGTAGATTTTGAAACTTAGTGAGAAACACGCATAAGTTTAATACACACCTGCTATGTACCACTAGATCTTATTCTTACTATAAATACCGAGCTCGATGGCTGCAGTCGCTTAAGTGCGGCCAGTATCCAGTATTCGGGAGATAGTAGGTTCGAAACCCACTGTCGGCAGCCCTGAAATGGTTTTCCGTGGTTTCCCATTTTCACACCAGGCAAATGCTGGGGCTGTACCTTAATGAAGGCCACGGCCGCTTCCTTCCCACTCCTAGCCCTTCCCTATCCCATCGTCGCCATAAGACCTATCTGTGTCGATGCGACGTAAAGCAACTAGCAAAAAAAAAAAAAAAACTTACTATAAATCTTGTGTCTGTCTGTTAGGTCATCAGCCCAGAGGCTGGTTGGATCCTCAAATAGCACCATCAAAGGTTATGCGGTTATAAGGAAACCCCAAAAACCAATGGCAGCACCAAAATGAGGCGTACTAGGCAAAATGAGGAGTGAGGTAGTTTGCCATTGCTTTCCTCACAGGGTCAGAAAGTACTATTGCAGCACGACTGACCCTATGAGCAGCATCTTTCATAACACTCAGATGCACTAATCATGCTCCGATTGTCATTACTCAGCACTACCCATACCCCAGCAACTTCCATATTGTCACAGCCATGCATGTTGACTGGGACTTCGGTGGAAGCTACACTTTATTCTGGCCTGTGCCAAGAGATGGATGCAAAAGTACCCGTTGTTTTTGTCACATCATGAGGGAGTACTTGAACATTGAAAGGTTGAAATTGTCTGAAATACTTAGTGCTCGCGAACTGTGAATTTCTTCTTTTCAGCATGCCACAAAATGAATACTTCCATATTGTTAACATCCAGGGTGTACCCGTGATGATGTTACACACTTTCAGGGATGATGGAGGACGGCAAATGGATCAATTTGAGATAAGGGACCGTGGTTCGAGTCAAAAGTTATTAATAATCCAAGTTGCTTAACGTCTGTCCGTTCTTAACAGACGCCGGGGTGTCAGAATTTCTTCCCGCTGTAGTTCTTTAACTTACCGGAAGCCAACGACAAGGGGTTGTCACCTTTAAGCACCCGTAAAAGCCACCGACCTCAGTCGGGTTTGAACCCGTTAACTTGGAATTAATTGGTTTTGTTCTGCTAGCTGCTTTACGTCGCACCGACACAGATAGGTCTTATGGCGACGATGGGATAGGAAAGGGCTAGGAGTGGGAAGGAAGCGCCCGTGGCCTTAACTAAGGTACAGCCTGGTGTAGAAATAGGAAACCACGGAAAACCATCTTCAGGGCTGCCGGCAGTGGGGTTCGAACTCACTATCTCCCGAATACTGGATACTGGCCCCACTTAAGCGACTGCAGCTATCGAGCTCGCTCTTGGAATTAGTAGACCAACGCCGTATCCAGTACACCACTGCGGCCGGCAGTCAAAAGCCTTGCCTGCATTGACGCAGGGGGACACCATTTCGAGCATTTGTTGTAAATGTAGCTTGTGAAACTTGTGCAGGTAAACAGACTCAAATTAGGAGAATTTTGCTTAACTTTTGACTCGATCGTTTCCGGAATATGGTTCCTTATCTCAAATGTGTACCATTTTTCACAACTATTTTTTTAATTTAATGATGAATAACAAGGTTACTTGAAAAGGAAAAATTTAATCTCTATTACGTTTGGAGAAATATTCAGTAAAGAAAAGTTTATAATTCACCAGAAGTACTAGACGATTAGTTTTCTGGAAACTGGTTTCCTAAACTGTACCAGTGGGTTCTAAAATTGGATCTCACATACTGCTTAGACACAGTACGCTCACTTACTGTGAATCACTTTCACATCAAGCAAGAGCAATACCAGCCCGTTTTTTCTTCCTTTTTGCAGGGTGCATACTGAAAATGAAGTGCTGTAACCATTTCACATAAATTTTCGAATTTATGTTTCTTGTTTGCAATGTTGCCAATATACTGCTCGGTAGAGCACAAACATAAAGTTTATTACTCATCCTCAGCCTCTTGAAAATGATCTTAGATGGAATGAATTGACTGAAGGCACTCACACAGCTTACCACAGTCGTGTGTAGTCCACTTTATCCAGTGGAGATCTCAACAACTTGGTTCTTAACCTTCAGAGCAACAATTTTTTGCGTTCATTTTTGTGCTGTTGAGAATCCACTCGCGTCGATGATGAATATTCTAGTAGGATCTAACTCTTCTCTATCGCTATTTTCTAGAAGATAAGAGAATTCATACACACGAAGCTTACGTAGTTGAATAACTCCTAATAGGCCTACCAACAGACTGAGCCAGGATCGAACCTACTAACTTCGGGGCAGAAAGCTCTGGAGTCTAAACCTCTCGGCCTGGCAAAATTGCGATGTAATTAGAAAATCCTAAACAGTTAACAACCATTCCTATGACTTCCTTGATTCTTTTAACTTAAATCTAATTCTTAATGAAGAAGTTACGTATATAATATGACAATACGGAGCTTTTCTGGTTTATACCTTTCCTAACAACGGCCGTAGCCGTGTTGAAACACCGGATCCCGTGAGATCTCCGAAGTTAAGCAACATTGGGCGTGGTCAGGAGTTGGATGGGTTGCCACGCGCTGTTGGTGGGGGGTAAGGGAATGGAGGAGCGGAAAGGAACTGGCCACCCTACCGCACGTAAACTCCGGCTCACGAACACCTCTGCGGAGGTTCGGACCTGCCTTCGGGCAGAATGACCCTTACCTACCTACCTTTCCTAACTGTGGCTTTGCACTGACGTCAATTAATTTCTAACTTTGCCTCTTGGTTTTAATATAAGCCCGTCTGGTGGCCACAATCTTAAGACAAATCTGTATGGTCTGACACCGTTGTTAGCCGGTTCGAGTCCCGTTCGTCAAAGAAACTATCACCATCAGAATCTTGGCCGTCAGGGCAGGAGAGGTGGTGGTAGATTTCTATTCACTAGATTGCGTCACAAAAGCCTGAATTCAATTCCAAACCTCTCCACAGTATTAATATGGAGTGAGGGCATATGACGCTGTTGATGGCGATTCGTCCGTCGGAGGCTTCTCTTTAAAATTTAGAAGTGGAGCCATCTGGTGGCGAATGAACGTAGCATTTCCACTTCTACTATAACGTCTAAATTTCAAAGAGTCGTTGTTTAAGAAGCCTTTCTCGTGGACAGTCGAGATTTCTTCTGAGGACGCAGAGCACACTTCTCTGCGAAACGTAAAGAATTTCACCTGATTTTCTTGACACGCCATCAGCCCAAAAGCCTATACAGTATCATTTCTACATAATACGTCATTCATTCCATCTCATTAACTCCTTCATTGAGGCTACTGTCAATTTCGGTTTTCTTTCTGAGTGCCATAATATACTCCCTTGCTCCTAGTTCTGTGGATTTTGTGGTATCTATCTACTGATGAGCAGAAAGAGGTTACGTCATTCTGCATTGAGATCAAGTTTTGAATTCCCCTTGCCTCAATAAAAAAAAACCATTTGTTTCGTAGACTCAAGCCTCAGTTACTGATAACTGGCCCAAGTAGAATACCAAACGAAATTGATGCAAGTTTTCTGAATGCAGTTGGTTCACAGTGGTTTCTTGCACAAAATGTGAAGGGTTTCTTTGCTTCAACATCCGTCTTCATGGCTAAATGGTTAGCATGTTCGCCTTTGGTCAGAGGGATCATGGGTTCAATTCGCGACAGGGTCGGGAATTTTATCCATGACTGGTTAATTTCCCTGGGTGTATGTGTCGTCTTCATCATCAATTCATCCTCGTCACGATGCGCAGGTCGCCTACGGGAGTCAAATCAAAAGACCTGCATCCGGCGAGCCGAACTTGTCCTCGGACACTCCCGGCACGAAAAGCCATAAGCCATTTCATTTTTTTTTTTTTTTTTTTTTTTTTTTTTTTTTTTTTTTTTTTTTCAACAAAGGAAAGAACTGCTACATAGATTTCCACCAATGGCCTAGAGTGATTACTCTGGTATTTTCTTCACCGAACAGAGTGGGGATCGGCTCAACAGTGGCCAGTTTTACTGCAGTTAGTCTCACCATGTTCAACAGTCAAAGTATGCATTCTGTTTGGTTTGGTTTGAGGAACGCAATCCCTATATGAACACCTGCACAAAAACTAACGTTCCTCAGCTTACATAGTTTGAATCAAATGTAACAAGCCTAACATTTGATGCTTTTGCTCATTAGGCCTATTAGCAATATAATTTGAGTACTCCTTATTCTTAACACATGTATATACAAATACGTTACATTTCTCCGATGTAGGGAGGCAAGTCACTTGACGGAAGATTTTGCGGGAAACGACGATCCGTTTCGCAAACATCGTTCTTTGAGCCCAGTAGCTCAGTGTTTGCTGACCTGAAGGACATTTGTCCAGTTTTATTCTTTGTTTGTTCTAATTTTGAAAAATGAAAATGAAAACCTACAACCTATTTTCCAGTCATTGACCGGGTCAGGGATGTAATGAATGAAGCAGATATAGGCTGTTAGTACGATGGGGTCGCCACTCCCAAAGTGATTTATTAATGAATGATAGATGCTATGAAATGAGAATGGAGAGTGTTGCTGGAATGAAAGATGACAGGGAAAACCGGAGTACCCGGAGAAAAACCTGTCCCGCCTCCGCTTTGTCCAGCACAAATCTCACATGGAGTGACCGGGATTTGAACCACGGTATCCAGCGGTGAGAGGCCGACGCGCTGCCGTCTGAGCCATGGAGGCTCTTGTTCTAATTTTATTGTGAATAAATATAATACATAACGTTCATGATTTATAATTAATTAGTTGGAAGTGCAAATGTTCGTGCAGTATATATATGTGTGTGTGTGTGTGTATGTGTGTGTGTGTGTGTGTGTGTGTGTGTGTGTGTGTGTGTGTGTGAGAGAGAGAGAGAGAGAGAGAGAGAGAGAGAGAGAGAGAGAAATAGAGTGTCGTAATCGGAAATCATATGTCTAACGAGCGGCGAGAAGACATGTGTGTTAAATTTTTCCAAATATCATTAAGAAAATCCCGGAAGTAGGCTACTCTGGATGAAGTAAGACGTGCAGTGGCCGATGAGTCCGACTCGTTGTCTGAATGGTCAGCGTACTGGCCTTCGGTTCAGAGGGTCCCGGGTTCGATTCCCGGCCGGGTCGGGGATTTTAACCTTCATTGGTTAATTCCAATGGCCCGGGGGCTGGGTGTTTGTGCTGTCCCCACCATCCCTGCAACTCACACACCACACATTACACTATCCTCCACCACTATAACACGCAGTTACCTACACATGGCAGATGCCGCCCACCCTCATCGGAGGGTCTGCCTACAAGGGCTGCACTCGGCTAGAAATAGCCACACGAAATTAAATTTTAAAAAGTGGCCTATGACAAAAGTCTAGGATTTATTGAACCTCACAGGCTTCCGCCCAATACATAGTTCAAATCCGAAATAGCCTAAGCAATATACAGAAAAAACGGACTAGTAGTACCAACTATACATAAGTGCAATGACCTAATAACAGAATGTACAAACTAAAGTTAAAAAAAATAACGGCAATTTGGCACAACAGGCACTGCCATATGGCCTATGATCAACTCCTTATCGGTGATCCAATGGCAGTGGCCGATGTAACAGGTATTTCTAAGGCGAGCATTTACCGTGCTAGGAAATAACTTAAGGTTGACAGGAAGTTACAAAGCTAAGTAAAAATACGACAGTTTTACAAAAGAAGTTATCTCTAAAAAAAATTCACGACTTCTTTCTAAGAAATGAAATACCAACTCTTAAAAGCTTCAGTTAATAGTTACGATACGTTGCCTACATTTTCTTGTGCAACTCTTTACAGACTTTTTTTTTAAATTATGAACTTCACTTACGTGCCTCGAAACCGCCAGTGGGCGCTTATTGAAAAGAATGAAATAGTGTTCTGGAGAAGAAAGTATTTACGTCAAATTAAGAAATTTCGTAAAGAGGGCAGATCTATTTATTTCCTTGATGAAATGTGTATAAATGCAGGGCAAATGAAACTATAAAATCTAGTAAAAATGGATTTCTTAGCGGATTATCGAGTCGGTTGGAATCTCCCTCCGACAAGGGTAAACGGTTTATTGTTCTCCACATAGGAAATGAAAACGGTTTGCGCAGGTGAAACAGTCTAATGAACGAAAGAGAAATGTTTTGGAACAGGTAGTACTGCAGAATACATGTTCTTGCGATTGCTTTCTTCGACTCTCAAACATGGTGAGACAGTCCAGTACAGACCCTGAGAGAGGTTGCAACCCTCTAGGACACCCGCCGTATCTCTTCAGGGTACGGAATGAAAACATTTTTACTATTAGTCGTATTTGTTTTCTCCTAAAGAGAGGGAAACACTGAGAGAAACCAAATCCGAGAAAGGAGACTGATTCATGAGTTCATCCGCAGTTTTATCAGCAAATGAACACATCATGTATGCAAGTAATTTGTTTAATAAGTGGAATGGAATAAACACTTATTTATGTATATATTTTACGTAGTAATACTATGAAACGAATGTTTATCCATGATATTTTATAGCATATATGCAACATGGCAAAAATTCCTTTACCGACGTGTAATTTTAAAATATTGTTTCCCTTAATACAAACCCTCGAGGAACCCCCCCCCCACCCCCCAAAAAAACATTCATGCCGAATAAATCCTTTCATCTATGAGATAATCTTTTTATTAACTTTTAAATATCAAATGCTGCAACATACATACATACATTATCATTATAGACTCTTTTGCCTTTCAGCGTTCAGTCTGCAAGCCTCTGAGAATTTACTAAACGTCGCCACAATCATCGATTTGCAACTTGTGTTGTGGCCCCATTTAGTTCTATACCTCTTATCTTTAAATCGTTAGAAACCGAGTCTAACCATCGTCGTCTTGGTCTCCCTCTACTTCTCTTACCCTCCATAACAGAGTCCATTATTCTCCTAGGTAACCTATCCTCCTCCATTCGTCTCACATGACCCCACCACCGAAGCCGGTTTATGCGTACAGCTTCATCCATCGAGTTCATTCCTAAATTAGCCTTTATCTCCTCATTTCGAGTACCCTCCTGCCATTGTTCCCACCTGTTTGTACCAGCAATCATTCTTGCTACTTTCATGTCTGTTACTTCTAACTAATGAATAAGATATCCTGAGTCCACCCAGGTTTCGCTCCCGTAGAGCAAAGTTGGTCTGAAAACAGACCGATGTAAAGATAGTTTCGTCTGGGAGCTGACTTCCTTCTTACAGAATACTGCTGATCGTAACTGCGAGCTCACTGCATTAGCTTTACTACACCTTGATTCAATCTCACTTACTATATTACCATCCTGGGAGAACACACAACCTAAATACTTGAAATTATCAACCTGTTCTAGCTTTGTATCACCAATCTGACATTCAATTCTGTTGAATTTCTTACCTACTGACATCAATTTAGTCTTCGAGAGGCTAATATTCATACCATACTCATTGCACCTATTTTCAAGTTCCAAGATATTAGACTGCAGGCTTTCGGCACAGTCTGCCATTAAGACCAAGTCGTCAGCATAGGCCAAACTGCTTACTACATTTCCACCATTTTATACCTTTCAGCAGATGATCCATGTAAACTATGAACAGCAAAGGTGAAAGATTACAGCCTTGTCTAACTCATGTAAGCAGTCAAGAAATTTCTCACAAGATGGTTAATTAAATTCACCTTTAATATTACTTTTACTTCCTGAAGGACATTAGAATAACCCTGGATCAAGTTTCGAAACACACATGAAAATCTCCCTTAAATCATGAACAATGAGGTAAACTACACATTGCTCTTCAAGACGATCACGATCTTCAGAACTGTGGGGTCAATATGGCAGTGAATTAGAGGAGAATTAAATTTAAAAAATAGTATCATCGGAATTTCCACGTTTCTAATAATAGAACGCGGGAATAAGCAAATGCATGGTATTAAGAAAAGACGTGTACAAGACTCGGAGTTGAGAGTGTTTATCTGTGAACCATCTCGGAATCATTTATCGAGTTACCAAACCCGACTTGAACACAAATTACACCCTAGGGCCCGCCCCCTTCTCTCTGGCAAGCCGAGCGGGTGTCCTGGAACTATAACTTATCGGCTGATAAAGATTTGAACCTGCACGACGGATCATTGTGTCGGCACAAGCACAAAACGGTCATTAACACTCTGAATTATATGCAACGTTTTAATCTGTACTTTTAAATCTTTAGAATGACTTATCTACATGAATGTCATACCTTGTAATTGTGTTGTTGTTTTATTGCGTTCGAGTCCACGTACTCTTGGAAAACAATATGAAGGCTTAACTTTATGATTACAGGGGTTGGGCAATGCAGTATATAACATATCTAATGTTTGTTAACCCATTCTGAGTCTTTAATAACTCACACTATCTTCAGTTACACCTCTTAATAGAGCTGTAACATTTAAAATGATGGTCTACGATTCAGTATTTATAACACGGCGTGCACGATATTATTTCCCAAGAAAATTTCACCACTTTGAAAAGAGATAAAAATAGAACACGCTTTTAAATTGTACATTGTATTAGGAGCGATTTAGATTTTAACGACTGGCTTGGTAGGAATTACTGTTAAGCCATATTTACGATGCGTTTTCATGGAACGCTGATTAAAGGTGTGGTGTCACAGATCTAAAGATCATCAGTAGGGCTACAAAATACAAGAGAGATAATAATTAATAAATAAGTTTTAAAAATACGCTGGCATTACCGACCCGAAGGGACTTAGGTCTACCAAGTGATCGCTGCTGAGCAGACTATGAGTGACACGTGGTCAGCACAATGAATCCTCTTGACCGTAATTCTTGGCTTTCTAGACAGGGGACGCTATCTCACGGTCAGAAACCTCCTCAATTGTAATCACGTAGGTTGAGTGGGCCTCGAACCAGCCCTCACGTCCAGGTAAAATTCCCTGATATGACCGGGAATAAAATTCGGAGCCTCCGGGTAAGAGGTAGGCACGCTACCCCTACACCACAGGACTGGCTAATAAATATCAAATAAAATATAGAAAAGCTACAAAACTGCATCAAATATAATAAAATGCTTCTTTAAAAGTCAAGAAATGTCCTAAAATGGTGTAAAAATATTTTTAAATATTAATTTACAAGTTGCTTTACGTCGCACCGAAACAGACAGGTCTTATGGCGATGATGGGATAGGAAAGGGCGTGGAGTGGGAAGGAAGCGGCCGTGGCTTTAACTAAGGCACAGCCCCAGCATTTGTCTGGTGTGAAAATAGGAAATCACGGAAAACCATCTTTAGGGTTACCGACAGTAGGGTTCGAACCCACTAGCTTCCGAATGAAATCTCACTGTTGCGCGCCCCTAACCGCACGGCTAACTCGCTCGGTAAATATGAAATACAAGAATCTATACAATAACATAGAATACAAAAATATTTTACTTCAGAAAATCCAGTAATATCCTAAAAATCCTGTAAAGGTCTTGAAAAAGGCTAACAAAATATAAAAGAAAATGTAAAAACACAAGATAGGCTAGGGTCTAAAGCAAAAAACCCAAAATACAACAAAAATCCAATAATGTTCTTAAAAAGTACAAAATGTTATAAATGGAAAAAATTAAATACAGAATTAAGTACAAAATATGCTCTAAAAACCCAAACATTTAAAAATTACAATGTAATCGTTTAGGAATCAATTTACAGACAATGGAACACAACCGACGATTCTTACTGATTTCCTCAAGTAATGGTATGAAAACTGAGAACGAATTTTTATGGAAAGTTAATTTTACCCCAGCTTATAAATGCTAAGGTTTTTTCCTACCTACGACTAGATCGAATAATAACTGAAACGGTAAGCACAAAAATTGTATTTATTAGTTTTCAAAAAAAAATATAGAGCTTTCTTACTTTGCAGGTGCCTTAGTAAGGAGTTAAGGAAAAGTTTGAGTCATAATGAATGAATGTGATTTGTCAGTTGGGGCTCTAATTGCTCAGAACTCACCACCTTATCCTTGAGATGCTCCTGATAAGCCTTTTGACGCTCAGCATTGGTGATTTTGGACTTTTTTGGAATTCCGAAAAGCAGCTCAACCATCTCACATGAGTAATTCATCATTTCGAATCAATTCATTGTCCGTATGTCGTGACCTTTTGCGAGAGAAATTCTTTGCACCACACTTTTTTATATGATCACTATTTGATTTCTTTTTTGCCGTACAGTTGTAGAATTCATCGCGTTGAATTTAAGGACATTTCACACAAGACGTGCTATCACGCTGGAGTTCAGAGCTGTACAGATTGTTAGCAGGTTGGCATGACGACTTTAATAATTCAAGATGGTTATGCTACTGTATCACTCGATGACGTCATACGGAGGTCAGATTCTTGCCGTTACGTTTTATTTTTTTCTTTCTTCTCTAGTTTTTGGTTTTATCTCTTTTATTTTTATTTTCTGTTAAGGGAAAGTAAATGAGAGTCTCAGGGCTAAAACTATGCCGTTTTACTAATTTGTTACCAAGAAGTACCCGATGAGTAGGAAAAATCTCTGTTTTACTGCATTGTCGGGGGAGAAATCGGCCTGGCAGAGAGGCGGTATTTTTCCTCCCGTCAGAGAAGAACCCCGCTCATCACTTTGAAAGTTATTTAATTTTTGAGGTGGGAATGTGTTGGGGGCGGGGGCTCCCTCCTTAAAAATCGGCACCTTTCAGGAGTTTCGTTAGTGAGAGAACGGTTTAAAATTTGGAAAGGCCGAAATAATTTTTGATTTCCTATTTAAAACGGGTCATAAGTTAGCCAAGGACTGTCGTGTTTTAAACGTGTGCAGGATGCCAGGGTCGGTTGAGTGACTAAGGAGGATTCTAGATTTGGTCATCTTTACTATTTTTTTTATCTGAGATCTAATACGCGGAATACGAAGTTCGTAACTTTCTATTCGACATCAGTCGAGGTGCTTTGGTCATCATTCGTAGTGTCTTGTTCTGAAAAGCTTGTAATTTTGAAAGTGGGGTTTTAGGAATACCTATATCCCCAGGCCTCATAATCACACAGCAGGATGGGTCTGATACTTGCTAGGTAGATATTTCTCTTAATATTTGAAGATATATTTTTATTCAGCAGCAGAGATCTCAAAGCAGCCACCCGTGTCGTAACTCGTTGCATACTTTAATGTGTTTGTAAGGCACAAATACGATTCCAAAACTACTGACATATTTTACGTTAAAACAGCAATAGGCTGAGAAATAAACAGAGAAAAATAGGCCATTTAACAATACATGGACATAGGGAGGTCGACAGCATACATCAAGGTTAGAGTAAGCTGTCACGTTAGGAAACATTTTGTTGGATCACAAAGTTGAAAGGTTTCCCTCCACTTGAGGTGAGTTGTATAAATAGCCCTTCTCTCTACTCGAATTATCAGGAGCAAACATCTAAATTGTAGCCAATTACCAACATGGCAAACCGCGAAGGCGAGGAAATGTGGAGCCGTCAGTTCACACTCCCGCGAAGAGAAAACCATTACCTCACCCCCACCTGCCCCATTCTCGATAGCCGCTACTTGTTGTGGAACGAGAAATACGGCTCAGTCCCACGCGAGGGCGAGAGACTCTGGAAATAATAGAGGAAAGAAAATTAACCCCTTCCTCGTGTGTCATAGTTGCTACCTTCACTTCTTAAGACGTGTGAACGATAGATTCTCTGATCTGATATTGCCTTTCTTGAAATGGCTTCGAGAAAACGAAGAAAGAGGCTAAACCGACAAGAAAGAATTGAGATAAAAAAGAAAGTAAATAGGTTTCTAACACATCATTTTCTTCCCAGAAAGTGTCGGTCCTCGATTGCTGAACATGCGAACATTCTAAACATGGGTAAGTAGAACTCAGAGCCGAGCATAATTTAGTGATACAAAGAGGTTCCCAGTTGGCAAAGATGTAAGGCAAGGCTGCATACCTTCCCCTTATTTGCTCAACCTGACACCATGAGAGAAGCTGGGTTGGACGAGTCGACCTATGGTGGTCTGTATATAAATAACCCACGATTTAATACAGAGTGAAATAATGGGACTATATCTTAACATTAGTAAGGCTAAGGTACTAACAACGGTATTACCACTGACCATGAAGATCGATGGTGATGTGATCAAAGTGGTAGATAGTTGCGGTCTTTTGAGATCAACCATCAATGAATGAATCTGACAGTCCAGAAATGCTTCACAAATTAACTCTTGGTAGCGGCATTCAAAACTCTCATGAAGATTTTTAGATGCCCTAATGTAGGCTATATATGCATACGAAGATGAGAATGATTAAAGCAGAAGTATTTCCTATTACGCTTGTCAAAGTTGGACAGTAAAAAGTTGAGGAAGCAGATTTATGTGTTGAAATTATGGCGCAGGAAGAGAATTTTATGTTTACGGACTACCAAGAAAATAAGTCGGTTATTTATACCAGAGCCATCCCTTAAAGCCAAGTTATTTCGGGTTCATAATGAGAGAGAGTGAATCTATCGAGAAAATGATTATGCTTGGAAAAGCGGTGGGAACACGGAAACGAAGCCGCCGGCATTGAGGTGGATGAACTCCATCAAAGAAGCAACAAGGGATCTGAAATGTCCAGTCGAAAACAGAAACACTTCGAGGCACTCCATCCACGCAGTTACCCGGAATCGACGTCGACTTGATGGCACATTGGGAAAGAAGTAATGATAGGCCTAATAATGTTATCATCCCACTAATTACTTTTACGATTTTTGAGGATATCTTGTCCCGCACAACTTCATTTACGTGGCAGTAAATCTGCTAATGCGAGGTTGGCGTGTTTTCAGCAACTTCAAATACCAATGTACACAGCCGGATTCGAACCTGCTAACTTCGACTCAGAAAACCGATGTTCTACTGTTTGAGCTACTTGCCGGGCTGAGTGGCTCAGACCGTTAAGGTCCTGGCCTTCTAACCCCAACTTGGCAGGTTCGATCCTGGCTCAGTCCGGTGGTATTTGAAGGTGCTCAAATACGACAGCCTCGCGTCGGTAGATTTACTGGCACGTAAAAGAACTCCTGCGGGACTAAATTCCGGCACCTCGGCGTCTCCGAAGACCGTAAAAGTAGTTAGTGGGACGTAAAGCAAATAACATTATTATTATGTTTGAGCTACTTAACCCGGGTAATTATATCGTAAACATAAAGAGTAGTTATACAGAGTGTAGGGAAAATGCCGTCCAGTAAAGGAGATCACGACTATTTATTAAAATGAGGATAGGAACCAGTCCTCTAATTCATAATTTTCATCCAAAGTCAACCGGAGATAGTAACGTAATGTCGTTTTGGACGAGGTCCTCAGCCCAAATATCCTTCTAAATGCCTCGATAGATGCCTACATATGAGATTTTAAATCAAAGTTGTGTTGACAAACCCCACATTTTTGTTGTCCACGAATCATAAAACGCCGGCCCCGCGGTGTAGGGGTAGCGTGCCTGGAGGCCCCGGGTTCGATTCCCGGCCAGGTTAGGGATTATTTCTGAGGGCTGGTTCGAGGTCCATTCAGCCTACGTGATTACGATCAATTGAGGAGCCATCTGACGGTGAGATGGCGGCTCCAGTCTAGAAATCCAAAATAACGGCCGAGAGGATTCGTCGCCGACCACATGACACCTCATCATCTGTAGGCCTTCGGGCTGAGCAGCGGTAGCTTGCAGAGCATGGCCCTTCTGAGCTGTTGCGCTGTGGAGAAAGGAGAAAAAGAAATAATAAAACATCAGGAACTGTTAAAAATAAAAAGAGATAACTTTTATACAAATATATTACTCCCCTCGTTCCTCTTTTCATAAGAAAGTACGGGGGGGGAAATAAGGAACTGAAACAGACTTCCACCTGAAAAATTATAGCTGCAAAGCTACATACTCTCCCCCAGTTAACTCTAGAGGAAAATTCTCCTGATTCCCTTTATCACAGCCTGTGCTTATTCGACGGCATTTTTTTTTTTTAAGTTTGCATATGTATAAGAATGATTAAGCCGGGCTGAGTGGCTCAGACGGTTGAAGCCCTCGCCTTCTGACCAGGTGGTATTTGAAAGTGCTCAAATACGTCAGCCTCGTGTCGGTAGATTTACTGCCACATAAAGTAACTCCTGCGAGACTAAATTCTGGCACTTCGGCGTCTCCGAAAACCGTTAAAGTAGTTGGTGAAAGCCAATAACATTACTATTATTATTATTAATTATTATTATTATTATTATTATTAGTAGTATTGAAAATGATTAACTATATAGACTTAGAAAGTAAAATAGTTTTATTTATTTATTTATTTATTTATTTATTTATTTATTTATTTATTCATTTATTTATTTATTTATCTGGCTCCTTGGGTGAATGATCAGCATATGATCTTCAATTTAGAGGGTAACGTGTTCGATTCCCAGCCGGGATGGTGATTTTAACCACGTTGGTTAATTCCTCTACTCATCTTAATTTACATACAGCCCGTTAGGCGTGCACCACAAACCACATAGAGAAACACATTAGTGAATACATCCCTCCATAGAATTCGCTATAGGAAAGGTACCTGGCCTTATGCCGATACCAGGTAATTAGGAAAAAGCCAGAATTAAGAAGAAGATGATGATGATTTATTTTTTATTTATTTATTTATTTATTTATTTATTTATTTATTTATTTATTTATTTATTTATTTATTTATTTATTTATTTATTTATTTATTTAAATACGTTGAAAACATCCATTCTTTTATAGGAAAAGGAATTAGGGATTGGAATAATTTACTACGGGAGATGTTTGATCAATTTTCAACTTATTTGAATTAATTTAATAAATACTACATAAACAATTAACAGGGAACCTGCCGCCTGGACGACAGCCCTAAATGCAGATCAGTGATGACTGATTAATCCTGCAAGAGAAGTTTTGGCGGAAGCAGAAGTTTATGCATTTCATGTTCATTAACTTGAGGAAAGTCTTTGCCGGAGGCACAGACAGCTAATTTGGGAATGGCTGAAAAAGCACTGCATCTCTGAAATATATTTGAAAATTATCAGGAACATGTAGGCCTATGCAGAAATTCCCATTCATGTTCACTGAACGTCATACGAGCTGACCGAACCCGCACGGGCACTGTACGATAATAATGTTATTGTTTTTACGTCCCATTCACTACTTTTGACAGATTTCGGATCTCGCACTATACGAAACGAAATAAAGAGGACAAGCAGGCTAAAAAAATATCAAGAACGATGTCTATCATGACATTTGAAGTTTACCGGTTTGTAAAATTTATAGATTTGGCACTTATCGTTTTGTAACATTCGCATATTGACACCTAACAAGCTTGAAAAATATACAGTGGGTAAAAAAAGTATTTGCACACCCAGCATTTGATGTATAAGTGCAAAGGAAAGACAATATTTCTATTACAAATTATATTGGGTCATAGCTTAGGACCAGCAAAGAAATCGTACGTATTTGCACGTTTTAAGTGACAAACATACAAAAAAGGAACACAAAACAACGTGATATCTCATGTCAAAAAAGTATTTGCACACTAGCTTCTAGTCAGCAAAACGTTACGACAAAGGTGATAATATGACGTTCATTTTACTCCACTGTACTGCACGTCGAAGCACCAGTAGTCAGTGCAAAACAAGACAGCTTTCAAGATCTCTGCAAGATAGAATTGTGTGGTTGCGTCAACAAGGCAAAAGCTATCGTGAAATAGGGACAACTGTAAATATCAACTATTCCACGGTGAGTTACGTTATTAAACGACATGAAGAAACCGGTGACACAGTGAATAAGCACCGATCAGGCCGTCCGCAAGCACTTAATAATAGGTTTTCTTTTTGCCATTAGCTTTACGTCGCACCGACTCAGATATGTCTTATGGCGACGTCGGGACAGGAAAGGGCTAGGACTGAGAAGGAAGCGGCCGTGGCCTTAATTAAGGTACAGCCCCAGCATTTTCCTGGTGTGAAAATGGGGAAACCACGGAAAACCATCTTCAGGGCTGCCGACAGTGGGGTTCGAACCTACTATCTCCCGAATACTGGATACTGGCTGCACTTAAGCGACTGCAGCTATCGAACTCGGTACTTAATAATAGAGAGAGCCGGCAAATTATAAGGCAAGTAACAAAGAACCCCTTTACAAGTGCTCAAACATTAGCTTCACATATCTCATAAACGTATTCATCCTCAGACAATAAGAAATGTATTGCACAGCGCACAATTGCGCGCTAAAACACCGAGGAAAACAACATTCATCAGTGAGGTTTATAGTCAGAAGCGCTTAGAATTCGCTAGAACCCACGTAAACAAGCAAATAGAGTTTTCAAAAACTGTAATTTTCTCCGATAAAAGTAAGTCCACTCTTTTTGGGTCTGATGGAGAGGGCTTCGTGTGGCGAAAAGCAAATACTGAACTCTGTGAGCTACTGTGAAACATGGTGGTAGCAACGTCATGATTTGGGCATGCATGGCATAATGGACTTAGAAATATGACGTTTATTGATGAAGAAATGACCCCCAAGAAGTATGTTGAGGTGTTGCCAGATCAGTTAAAATGTAGTGCAGCAATATTGCACTTGAGTGATATATTTTATTTACAACAGGATAATGATCCCAAGTATTGCTTGGGATACAAGTATGTGGCTTCTATACAATGTCCGTAGAAGGCTCAACACACCTCCGTAGTCCCCGGACTTTAACACAATTGAAAATTTATGGCATATATTGGATGTGGAAGTGAGAAAAAGGCATATTTCCAGTAAACCTCAATTGATGGAGGCATTGTCCGAAGAATGGTACAAGATCTCATCAATGCCAAGAAGATTACAAGCCGTGATCGACGTAAATGGAATGTATACAAAATACTGATGTGCATACGTTTATTTGTAAGATACAATTCTGTTATTTGTTTTGATCGTGTGCAAATACTTTTTTGACATTCGAATTTACGTTTGTTTGTATTCTTTTCGTTATGCTTTGTTTTAATACTTGCAAATGAGTAATAGTTCATTGCTGGTCATAATGTATGACCCAATGTAATTTGTAACAGAAATATTGTCTTTTCTTTGAAGTTATGTATAAAATCCTGGGTGTGCAAATACTTTTTTGACCCATTGTATAGGCCTACATTTGACGTTTATCAGTTTGTAATATATTTGACAGTCATCAGCTTACAATATTCGCATATTAGACATTTAACAAGCTCGTAGAATACATTTGACGTCTATCAGTTTGTAATATCTTATTTATACATTTTACATTTAGGCCTCTTAGTTTGAAACATTCTCATTTTAGACATCTAGTGAGCTAGAATGTACACATTTGACATTTAGCAGTTAGGCCTATTTTACATTTATTATCTGATCCACGTCTGAATTTGCCATACACAGAGAATTTTAAAGAAAAGTGCATGCATAAACTAAAAACAGACATCCTCAGATACGTTTTTGAAAGTACTGGGCCTCTAGGCCTATATGTCTGAAATAAATAGGACTGAATGTACATTAGAGAAAAATTACATTGTAATATTTAGACATTTCATATCTACATAACAGCTATTATAAAAGTCATACATTATTTGACATTATTCAGTTTGTAGCATTCATACACAGGCTACGTTATCTAATAGTGTGTAGCAGTTACGCTTTCGACATCCATCAGTTCGTCACATCAATACAATGTCCGGCGTGCTGGCCTTTGGTCACAGGGGCCCCGGGTTCGATTCCCGGCAGGGTCGAGAATTTTAACCATCATTGGTTAATTTCGCTGTCACGGGGGCTGGGTGTATGTGTCGTCTCCATCATCATTCCATCCTCATCACGACGCGCAGGTCGCCTACAGGAGTCAAATCAAAAGACCTGCATCTGGCAAGCCGAACATGTCCTCGGACAATCCCGGCACTAAAAGCCATATGCCATTTCATTTCATCAACACAATTGACATCCGAGAATTTTCAGTATTTATATAGTTAACATTCGTCGGTTCGTTGAATTTATTCTTGGATTCTGTTTCATTTCACATTTACACACTTGAGTTTTAATAGTTCGAAGCGTTCACGTATTTAGCAATCTAGGAACAGCACGAATCTCTGTACAGAAATTCGGAACCAGACATGAAAAATTCAGTGTCATTTCACCATATGACGTTTCAATAATAATAATAATAATAATAATAATAATAATAATAATAATAATAATAATAATAATAAATAATTTACCGAGCTCGATAGCTGCAGTCGCTTAAGTGCGGCCAGTATCCAGTATTCGGGAGATAGTAGGTTCGAACCCCACTGTCGGCAGCCCTGAAAATGGTTTTCCGTGATTTCCCATTTTCACACCAGGCAAATGCCGGGGCTGTACCTTAATTAAGGCCACGGCCACTTCCTTCCCACTCCTAGCCCTTTCCTGTCCCATCGTCGCCGTAAGACCTATCTGTGTCGGTGCGACGTAAAACAACTAGCAAAAAAATAATTAAATTACCACTAATTATAATTTTAAAGAAATATTATTATTATTATTATTATTATTATTATTATTATTATTATTATTATTATTATTATTATTATTATTATTATTATTATTATTATCGTACATCCTAAGGTATCGTGTGCTGCCATTTCAGTCTGGCGCTATTTTGACTGTCTGTGTATCAATCTCTACGTTCTGTTTCATTCTACCAGATTGCGGAGTAAACAGAATCTCTCGTGGGCAAACTATGGCTGAGTTTTTCTTAATTTTGTCGGGTAAATGACAAATGATTCACCAGAGATTTTTAACATGAGGACATCGTGGGACACGAAATGTCTACTGGACTTTAATTCCACCCTTCAATCATCCGACTACCTCGACCGTGTTTGAACCTGTGATATTGGGATCCAGAGACCGGCACACTGGTCCACAGAGCGAGAGCTACAGTCCTACAGTCATTGTATCATTCCTCTGCTAAACACGACAGGATTAATTTTCTGTTTCGTCACATGGTTCATCCAACCCACATCGAGCACAATGAGCAACACATTTCGGCTCTTTTATTTATTATAGATTGGGAACATCGCTTTCCACTCATAAATAGCGTGTGCGTGCTTGCAGCGGAGGCGAGGCAGTGTTGATTTACAACGGCCCGGAATGCCCGCCCCCTTTTGTACCGAGTGTCGGGTTAAGTGGTACCATTGGCCGGCCAAATGAGAGGCCGCGTCTTCATTAGGCGCATGCTGACACCCGAGTGGCTGTGTGGCAGCATGCTACATAAGCAGGGACCAGTACCTCTCTTTATTTGACAGCACAGTCGTCACTAAGTTCAGCGGAATTCGTTTATAGCCAGCGGTAGAGGTAGAGTGGGTTTTGGCCCTTGGGTTTCGCCCCTTAAGAGGCCACGGCTGGTCCGTAGTCCAACAGCTCAGTACTCTGACCGGCCAACCGAGCAGAGGAAAGGTGGTCACGGCTCTACCATGGCTCTACGCCTCTGTATTCGGGAGACGGGACAGGGATGGACCTCGCGGCTGGCCCCAACCGTCGGCTGTCCTGAGAATGGTTTTCCGTGGTTTTCCATTCTCCTGCACTAAGGCGAATGCCGGGAGAGTTCGTAGTATAGGCCACGGCCGCCCACCCTCTCACCTTCTCCGCACATCTCCTTCAGCGCAACAAATCTCCCGCCCTGAGAGACGGCGTCACCGTCTAAGAGGCCCGCCTCCCCCTTCAGGGGAGGAATGAAAACGTTTAGTAGTAGTAGTAGTAGTTTATAGCCTGTAACACTACTGGCCTGTCTCTTAGGGCATCAGTACGAAGGTTAGTGGTGGTATTTTCATTGACCATTCACATATTTAGGAAAGAGAAAAGACATAGAAAAATAACGTGAAACGATACGTGAAGTAGCGTAGGAGAGAGATCCTCTTTTTGTATTTGCCAGGGACCCATCAACACGCCCCAACAAGTACCCTAACTTATACAGAAGAATTCAGATTGAGATTGTGAAACCTGGGAAAGGCGACCATTTTCTGTGTTGCCACTGGCCGGCTATGATGAAGACCAGTTTGCTATTGTCTCCGATAGAGTTCACATCATGTCCGGCTACAGGGCTGTCACATTACGTGGTGAAAATAAATAAAAAACACGCAGTTTGAAGTTGCCATGGCGTGCACCGAATGCGACGCTCCATAACATTGCATTTTGGCCTGGTAGCTTACGCCCACAGACACACTTTGCTTGCCCTCAGACCAATGGTTGTCTAGATCAATTGTCTAAACCCTTCCTAAACCAATGTTCTTATCCGGATCAATATTCTAACCTTTCCAGACCAAAATTCCATCAATGCTCTTGTCACTGTCATTCTTGTCACTTTAAGAACGTGCAAAAAATGAATACCAGATCTGTCCACTCTCGAAAACACATTGCGCTGTTCTGCCGTGCCGCCTTTTAATTCACCACAGTTGGCAAGCCTTATTTATTACTTGTGACGTCGTCCAAGCCGTGCCATGTTGAAGCTTTCGGGAATGGTCAACGGAAGTTTTACCTTAAAAGTTACGCGAATATAGGCAAACAGCAAAAACCGATGAGGGCTTCAATGGGAGACGAGCACGAAATCCTTCAGATATTTGAAAAAATTATTTGTAATTGCTATCTTATTATGTTGGGAATCTAGTCCCAAAAGGATTTAAATTCCTTACACATGCGCGTCAGATGCCACGCCCCCTCTTTCACCGACTGTTATTTTTCATCTTTGCTGAACTCCTTACGTCAGTTGGCGGTATTACACTAGCGAATGTTGAAGAAGGCTGTGAAGCATTATTTCCAGTTTGTCAAGCATGACGATTACCGTGGAAAGTTTGTTTTGTTTTGAGAGATATAATGTCGTATGGTCTCAGCTACCGTGGTGCAGACCTTTCAGAAGTGGTGCCACCTGCGCAACCTGCCTACCATTTTCGACATTCCGATTGTGCTGCTATCTGCGTGGTCCATCCAAAAACATTTCCCTACTTTAAAAAAACAACATAGTTACATTAACAACTTTCATGGCGTCCGATACAGCAATGATGGAGATATTTTTCGACATAATAACCCCCGGAATTGAGACACTTGTCATATCGTGGCATCAACTTTTGTATGACACTGTCGTAGACGTTTGCCGCCTCGGAATGGAATCAGCGTGTGGCAATCGTCTTCAGCTCTTCGTCCGTGTGAAAATGCTGACAGGAGAACAGGAATTTCTCGGGGAGCAAGAAAAGATAAAAATCACTGGGAACAAGATCTGGACTGTACGATGGACGATCAGATAGCTCCCATCCGAACTCCTGCAGAACAGTTGCTGATCGCCGAGCCGTATATGAGCGAGCATTTACATGGATCAGCACAACACCTGGCCTGAGAATTCCACGCCTCTTGCTTTGAATAGCCCATCGCAATTTCCGTAAAAACTTTATCAGAGACCGAACCTTGCAGACAGCGGGAGAAAGAATACAAGCCGCCGTTTTGAGCCACTGCTGCTGCGCTACTGACACCAGGCGGGACTAGTCCGGCCGGTATACGATTGCTACGTCATAGATCTGTCGCACATACTCATATTTCCCGGCTAAACACGTTTACTTTACAAGAAAAGAAATGGGGATGGCTTACGTAGCAACGAAAGCAAAACTGTACTGGAACGGATACTATCGCTGAGTTAATGTAATTTTGTCGGGTGATTGTGAAATAGTCTGCCTCTGTGGTGTAGTGGTTAGCGTGATTAGCTGCCACCCCCGGAGGTCCGGTTTCGATTCCCGGCTCTGCCACGAAATTTGAAAAGTGGTACGAGGGCTGGAACGGGGTCCACTCAGCCTCGGGAGGTCAACTGAGTAGAGGTGGGTTCGATTCCCACCTCAGCCATCCTGGAAGTGGTTTTCCGTGGTTTCCCACTTCTCCTAACTTAAAGCCATGGCCGCTTCCTTCCCTCTTCCTTGACTGTCCCATCCAAAACTCCCCATCCTTCCACAAGGCCCCTGTTCAGCATAGCAGGTGAGGCCGCCTGGGCGAGGCACTGGTCATTTTCCCCAGTTGTATCCCCCGACCCAAAGTATGAAGCTCCAGGACACTGCCCTTGAGGCGGTAGAGGTGGGATCCCTCGCTGAGTCCGAGGGAAAAACCGACCCTGGAGGGAAAACAGATTAAGAAGATTGTGAAATATCATTAACATGCCGACAACAATGACAGGGAGTGTGCCGGGCCGAGTGGCTCACACGGTTGAGGCGCTGGCCTTCTGACCCCAACTTGGCAGGTTCGAGCCTGGCTCAGTGCGGTGGTATTTGAAGATGTTCAAATACGACAGCTTCGTGTCGGTAGATTAACTGGCACGTAAAAGAACTCCTGCGGAACTAAATTCCAGCACCTCGGCGTCTCCGAAAACCGTAAAAGTAGTTAGTAGAACGCAATGCCAATGTTACTATTATTGACAGAGAGTGTTAAGATTTTTGACCCGTCCTTCAAAGAACCACTACCTTAGCCGGGACCGAACCCGCGATCGTGAGATATGAGTCGGACAGTCTACTACTGATTCACCGAGGCATAATAATAATAATAATAATAATAATAATAATAATAATAATAATGTCCGCCTCTGTGGTGTAGTGGTTAGCGTGATTAGCTGCCACCCCCGGAGGCCCGGGTTCGATTCCCGGCTCTGCCACGAAATTTGAAAAGTGGTACGAGGGCTGGAACGGGGTCCACTCAGCCTCGGGAGGTCAACTGAGTAGAGGTGGGTTCGATTCCCACCTCAGCCATCCTCGAAGTGGTTTTCCGTGGTTTCCCACTTCTCCTCCAGGCGAATGCCGGGATGGTACCTAACTTAAGGCCACGGCCGCTTCCTTCCCTCCTTCTTGCCTATCCCTTCCCATCTTCCCATCCCTCCACAAGGCCCCTGTTCCGCATAGCAGGTGAGGCCGCCTGGGCGAGGTACTGGTCATACTCCCCAGTTGTATCCCCCTACCAAGAGTCTGAAGCTCCAGGACACTGCCCTTGAGGCGGTAGAGGTGGGATCCCTTGCTAAGTCCGAGGGAAAAACCGACCCTGGAGGGTAAACAGATGATGATGATGATGATGATGATGATGATGATGATGATAATAATAATAATAGGAGAGCGAGAGAAATGTAGGCTACTGCTAGATTTTCATCTGGTTTCCTCCAGACAGAGTAGGCTATACTTAAATTCGATCAACACAGAAAATCTGTTGTGAGCACAGTTTGATTTATATTCAACAGAACATAGTAAAATATCTTTCTCAACTTATTCCTTCACATAAATGTTATGGTAGATGATGGCCACGGAGTCGGAGATGATGCCCTCTATAATAAACTTGAGGTCTTGACGTGTAATATCCAATGCTGCGAGAACTCGGGCCGGGTAGGCCTATTGATACATAGCCTAGTTCCTCGCGCGCCCAACAGAAGGCCATGAAAAACGAAATGACGGCTCGCTTATCGTTCCTGATATTTCTCTGTAAGGAAAGGAATGCAGCCTTTAATAAATGTTCGTTTTCTCTTGTCTTGATTGACTTGCGCAGACCAAGACCTCGCAGACTGATTTGTATCATTTTGTTTCGAAACGAACTGTCGGGTCAAGAATAGCACATAACTTACGCCACGCGAGGATCTTTCTTGAAAGCAACAATAGGCTATCAAGAGATATATTGGAGCCATCTTTATGTAGTGAAACACTCATCGAGAATTCATCAAGAATTGCTAAATTGAAGTTTTGCTTTGTGACGCCTCTGATTAATAGCGAGCAGCTAATTGTATTTAATGCCCCTTCAACTACTAACTTATTTTAAGAAATGCCGCAGTCCCGAAATGTTACTTAGAAACAGTGTTCCATAACATGCTCATAAATCTAACAGAGTTTCTTCTTTCAGGTTTTGAACATTCTTAAATATCAACGGTCTAAACCGGGATTAACCTCGAAACAGAATACAGAAGACGAACATCTAACCAAATACGCTCTCAGCCATCTTGTAAGATTTATGTTTCTGAAAGTTAAGTATAATTCTTAAGTTGTACGTCGACTTACTGATATGCAGGCCTATTATGTTACCAGAAAAGTATAAAATTCGGGATTACATAGCCATGAGCTTATCGGATTTGTGAATATATTCCCGCCGGGCTGAGTGGCTCAGACGGTTGAGGCGCTAGCCTTCTGACCCCAACTTGGCAGGTTCGATCCTGGTTCAGTCCGGTGGTATTTGAAGGTGCTCAAATACGTCAGCCTCGTGTCGGTAGACTTACTGGCACGTAAAAGAACTCCTGCGGGACCAAATTCCGGCACCTCGGCGTACTCGAAAACCGTAAAAGAGTAGTTAGTGGGACGTAAAGCAAATAACATTATTATTAATAAATATATTCCGTAGAAAAAAGTTTTTATGACATAAAATGGTTTTATTTTATTGTTTACAATTTGCTTCACGTCGCATTGACACAGATAGGTCTTATGGCGACGGTGGAATAGGAAAGGGCTACGATGGGGAAGGAAGCGACCGTGGGTCTTAATAAAGGTACAGCCCCAGCATTTGTCTGGTGTGAAAATGGGAAACCACAGGAAACAAGCTTCAGGGTTGCCGATAGTGGGGTTCGAACCCACTATCTCCCAAATGCAAGCTGACAGTTAGGCTACATGACCCAAAACACGCAGCCACTCGCTCGGTACATAAAATGTTCAAAATTAAACTTAACGCAAGCGCATCTCACCGTCTGCAAACGTCAACAGGAAACCGCTTCCTCCCCCTCCTTCTTTGAATATCGAAATCCCAATAAGCCCAGTAGGGGCTGCTTGGCAGAGACGGTATAGACGTGCTCGGGTCTCCCGGAAGGATGTGGGTTGGATTCCCCCTGAGGAAGTTGAAATATTTAAGAATGAGATTTCCACTTCCGGAGGTGCACATGGCCCTGAGGTTCACTCAGCCTACACCAACAATGAGTATCAAGTTAATTCCTGGGGGCAAAGGCGGGTGGGCCGAGGTTACGGATAGTGGAAGCCTTTAACTTCCACCCCTCCAAGCGCCTTCATGGCTTGTACGAAGATGACTTTAATAAGCCCAGTATCAAGGGAACGAACAAATAAGTAAAACCTAAGGGGTTACAGCTCTCTTGGGCGATCGCTGCTCAGCCTGAAGGGCGGAGTAGGCCTACAAGATGACGCGTGGTCAGCACGACGAATCCTCTCGGCTCCTATTCTTGGCACTCTAGATCGGGGCCGCTACCTCATCGTCAGATAGCGCCGCAATTGCTCTTAAGTAGATTTAGGTAAAAAAAATCCTGACATGGCCAGGACTCGAACCCAAGGCCTCTGGGTAAGCTTTTTTTTTTTTTTTTTTGCTACTTGCTTTACGTCGCACCGACACAGACAGGTCTTATGGCGACGATGGGACGGGGAAGGGCTAGGAGTGGGAAGGAAGCGGCCATGGCCTTAATTAAGGTACAGCCCCAGCATTTGCCTGGTGTGAAAATGGGAAACCACGGAAAACCATCTTCAGGGCTGCCGACAGTGGGGTTCGAACCTACTATCTCCCGAATACTGGATACTGGCCGCAATTAAGCGACTGCAGCTATCGAGCTCGGTCTGGGTAAGCGGCAGGCTCGCTACCCTCAGATCCCAGGTAAGACAATCGTACAATACAAGCCGAGTTTCATAAAAGTAGGAAATACCGCGCTGTTTTCACGTGATTCTCAAACAATCATGCAAACAGTCAAATTGAATCGGTGGTCTTATAGAGAAAGCAGTGTCTAGTGTCTACCCCATAGTCTCGTTTCCTGACACGGGCTTGGCAGCTAAGGTCTTTATATGTCACGGAAATGTTTCTAAGTCAAACGAAATGGTTATTGCTGGGCAGAGTGGCTTAGGCGGTTGAGGCGCTGGCCGTATGACCCCAACTTGGCAGGTTCGATCCTGACTCAGGCCGGTGGTAGTTGAAGGTGCTCAAATACCTCAGTCTTGTGTCGGTAGAGTTACTGGAACGTAAAAGAACTCATGCGGGACTAAATTCCAGCACCTCGGCGTCTCTGAAAACCGTAAAAGAAGTTAGTGGGACGTAAATCCAATAACATTATTATTATTATTATTATTATTATTATTATTATTATTATTATTATTATTAAAATGGCTATTTTCAATGGACAAAATGTAGCTACATCTTATTTATTAAGCTATTAAAATTTGAATAAAAGAGATTGGGATTAACTCAGCTGGTGAGGTAAATGCGACATCTTCCTGTCGACTAGTTTACCAACATAGGTCTACAGGTAGGCATGTAAACGAACTCAGCCAGGACAAAAACTAACAAAATTCAGAGCTGATACGTGGGACTTCCATGTAACCGGCGTAGCAAGAATCATAACAGGATCCTTTTGATGTGTGAGGGAGATGATATGCA
Organism: Anabrus simplex; assembly: GCF_040414725.1. Taxonomy (NCBI): domain Eukaryota; kingdom Metazoa; phylum Arthropoda; class Insecta; order Orthoptera; family Tettigoniidae; genus Anabrus; species Anabrus simplex. The sequence continues at coordinate 616,066,697 of NC_090265.1, read as the reverse complement.
CCCTGCAGGTCTCGGCCCCTGTACAGCTCGCGAGTGGATGGCGCGAACCTAATACCTGTCAGTTACTCTGTAATTATCACGCATTTATAATATAAATTTGATTTACTAATTCCTGTCTCTTTAGTCTTACCCGCTCACGATAATCTTGATAATATGTGTGGGTTTGCAAATGAGTGTCAAATCCTGAAGAGTGAGAATTTCAATATTATATAGGCCTATTAATATTCCGCTATAATCACGCAAAAACATGTTGTTAGACAAATTACAGCCCTATATAACGTCAAAATATTAAAAGAATTGTTATAAATGGTAAAGACTGTGCCGATAGAAAATAAGACGTTGTGAAATAAATGTGGTCTTTTTCTCATTAGTTATATCTCTAGTGGTTGATCGAGACATTTTATAACCCATTTCACTGCTGGAAGTCCATAGTTTCTGTCACAGGTGTTTCAATAAATCTTCAAGACGTGTTCAAGAAGCAGCTACTCACATCCACATACATATCTTGTCAGCAGTAATCATGATGCATTCTTCATAATGGAGCAATTGTACCTGTCAAATGAAGAAGAGAATAATGAATAGGTTTAAAGGAACTATTACCGAAGGCGAAAGTTACATTTACAAAAGATGCCGTCCCTTAGAACGGTAGCTAACGTGTTGTTTAGGTCCACTTTTATGGATTAATGTTATTGTAGGATTTCCTTTTTTTTAATCTTCAAATGCATGGTTTAACATGTATGCAACAAAACTAAAAGAAATCAACTTAAGTTTCACCAGTACTGCATTTGAATATTTGTCTGTCTGTTACGTCATCAGCCCAGAGGCTGGTTGGATCCTCAAATAGCACTACCATAGGTTATGCGGTTATGAGGAAACCCCAAAAACCAATGGCAGCACTAAAATGAGGCGTACTAGGCAAGATGAGGAGTGAGGTAGTTTGCGATTGCTTTCCTCACTGGGTCAGAAAGTACTATTGCAGCACAACTGACCCTATGAGCAGCACCTTTCACAACACTCAGATGCACTAGTCATGCTCTGAATGTCATTACTCAGCACTACCCATACCCCAGCAACTTCCATATTGTCACAGCCATGGATGTTGACTGGGACTTCGGTGGAAGCTACACTTTACTCTGGCCTGTGCCAAGAGATGGATGCAAAATTACTGTATCCATCAAGAAATGACAGCAGGCAGTTTGAATATTTATTTTCTTAGAATATTATGTTCATTCCTTTTAAAGGCATATCTGTGTGTAAAATAAATAGGGCCGGGCGAGTTGGCCGTGCGGCAAGGGGCGCGTAGCTGTGAGCTCGCACCCCCACTGTCGGTAGCCCTGAAGATGGTTTTCCGTGGTATCCCATTTTTACACCAGGCAAATGCTGGGGTTGTACCTTAATTAAGGCCACGGCCGCTTCCTTCCCATTCCTAGGCCTTTGCGGTTCCATCTTCGACATAAGACCTGTGCGACGTAAAGCAAATAGCAATTATATATATATATATAGGCCTAGGCTACGGTATATAATTTTGTCTTCAGCACAACACCTGTAGATAATGAGAGTTGGGAAGTAATTGAGTAAAAACAAATCAAACTCCATGGCGCAGCAGCCCCGAAGGGCCATGACCTACCAAGCGGACGCTGCTCAGACCGAAGGCCTGCAGATTATGAGGTGTCGTGTGGTCAGCACGACGAATCCTCTCGGCCGTTATTCTTGGCTCAATAGACTGCGACAGCCATTTCACCGTCAGATAGTTTTCAATTGTAATCACGTAGGCTGAGTAAATCTCGAACCAGCCCTCAGATCCTGGTAAAAATCCCTGGCCTGGCCGGGAATCAAACCCAAGGCCTCCGGGCAAGAGGCAGGCACGTTACCCCTACACCGCGAAGCTGGAAGTAATTCAGTAAAAGTAATTGAATTACTTGTAACGATTACATTCTTAGTAATTTTTACTTGTACTCGTTAATTTTTACAAAATGTAATTTTTACTTGCAATTTACTTCTTGAAATAAAATTGCAATCGTTATATTCTAGTAATTGATATACATCGCACATAAGCAGAAATGTTTTTCACATTTCTGATGAACATAACTATTTCAGTCCTACTGCAGCAGAATCAGTAGCTTTGCCAGTTCTGGATGAGGTATATTCTTATTCCTCCATTACTTCCAAAGGCGTCTTTTCAGTAAATGCAAGGATGTACTTTCCTCCTTAAGGTGGCGAAGATTAGCGATGAGAATTTTAAAAAGCAATTAATTTATTTCCGAAAAATGGCAAATAATTTCAAACGCTAAAAATAATTAACTAAAATAACAATTGTGGAAAATTATGATTTCGAAAATCCCAAGGTAACCTATCATGTTTAGTCTCATCTAGTGATGATAGCCACTTAATGCCTCTATGCCAAACACACACAAAATGAAGTAATGTATTCCTTTACCTTGCAAGCTTTTGTATCATTCCAGCCCCAGCAAAAGCAAAAGGCAGTGATTTTCTTACGACTAACATTCTGTAGCGATTGTAATTGTAAATGTAATTCTACTGGTTAGTTGCTGAAAAAGAAATTTATAATTAGTAGTTAAGTAAAATATTTTTCAAGTGATTGTAATCGAGTCCAATTACTTTTTTCTTGTATTTTTCCCATTGAAAATCCACAGCCGGTTTCCAGTCATTCGACCGGGCCAGAAATGGAATGAATGAAGCCTCCATCTAGTGGCGAGGATAGGAATTGTGCCGGCTGGTGAAGCCTGCCGCACTCCTCTGGGGCAATGATTAATGAATGACAGATATTGGAGAGTTTTGCTGGAATGAAGTATGACAGGGAAAACCGGAGTACCCGGAGAAAAACCTGTCCCGCCTCCGCTTTGTCCAGCACAAATCTCACATGGAATGACCGGGATTTGAACCACGGAACCCAGCGGTGAGAGGTCGGCGCGCTGCCGCCTGAGCCACGGAGGCTCTCTATTCTTCCCATTACTGTAGATAATTTTGTCAAGCTATACGTAGCGTACTGCACGTACATATTTATGTCAGTCTCTGCATGGTGGAGTGACAACTTTGCTACTGTCTGTAAGTGGCGGCAGGGAGGAACAATTTTTGTGAGTACGGCAGTTTGGAACTGCATTTCGTACTGACCAGTCAACGGACAAATGCATACGGAGTGGGATTTCGCATATTTTTTTTCGTGGTGTGGTGTGTTGTTGGTATTGTATCAAACACAATATTTCTACTGCGGTTCTGTTACAGAATAAATTATTTTATATTACTGTGTTTTAAGACTGTATTTATTTATTACATTAATAATACACTGCTAAAAAAGGAAATTTGATCACTTTTTAATATGTTCATACCTCCATGTTACGCATATATACATATTGAACACCAACCACATGACGTCTATACACAATGTGTCATAAACAAAGATTTCCTTGCACATACACCGAAATTTCTACGTGGTAATTAAGCGCATTAATAAGGAATATTGCCACCGTTCGTATGGTCCGACTCGTTGGCTGAGCATACTGGCCTTCGGTTCAGAGGGTCCCGGGTTCGATTCTCGGCCGGGTCGGGGATTTTAACCTTCATTGGTGAATTCCAATGGCCGGGGGCTGGGTGTTTGTGCTGTCCCCAACATCCCTGCAACTCACATACCATACATAACACTATCCTCCACCACAATAACACGCAGTTACTTACACATGGCAGATGCCGCCCACCCTCATCGGAGGGTCTGTCTTACAAGGGCTCCACTCGGCTAGAAAGAGCCACACGAAATTATTATATTATACCGTTCGTATGGATGATAGCTTCAAAACGCCTTCTCGTGCTTCTGACAAGGTGCCGCATGTTCACTTGAGGCAGACTCCCCACTCTTCCAGGACGTCTTCAAGGGCTTGTAATCTTTGGAGTGGTAGATTTCTCGCTTGGATGCGTTGTTCCAGTTAGTTCTATACTTGTTCGATTGGATTCAAGTCCGGACTTCTGGATGTCTACTCCATACGCTGCACGTTATGTTCATGCATGAATACTGCGTTTTTTCCAAGTTGCATCACATGAGGGATCACATGTGGCACTGAGATCTCGTCAATGTACCATCGATATGTTAAGGACCCACTTTGAATGATCAGGAGATCGTTTTTTGTGTCAAGTCTTATGCCTGTCCACACCATAACAGATCCACCTCCATAAGCCACTGTAGACAAGACAGTTGTCGGAGGAAGTCGCTCCCCACATCTCCAGATGACCATGTGAACGATAAAACTCGAAACGGGATTCATCCGTTAACAGCACAGGATGTCAGTGTCTGAGCTGCTAGTGTAAATGATTTCTAACAAACAAAAATCTTCTTCGACGATGTCGTCTGTCCAGTGCCGGAAATTGAATGAGTCGTCAGGATTTTGATTGGCCTCTTGAAGCCTGTTTCTGACTGTTTGGTCACTAACTCGTGCTCCAAAAGCCTGCTGTAGGTCCACCTGTAGTGTTCGTGTTGTAACTTGGCCGTTTCAGAGGTCTGGCATCTGGCAGAGTAAAACGAAAAGTCGAAACTGCCGCGCGCAGGCAACCTACATGGAGTCAAATTAAAATGTCTGAATACGGTAACAGACGCCATACGAATATCATACGTTGAACACACGTCAGGTCTCCGAAACCTACTACCGTCGTCTCAGAAGAGAACAAGAATTGACCAGGTTGGGGATGGGGGACGGGGTGTCAGGCAAGTAATCGTAAGCAACTCCCCGTGAGCAGTTTCTCTGGCCAATACCCTTCAGTTGTTCGAGGAGTTGAAATATTTAGCCCCAATTTCTTTTCTACTTTAGTTATAGTTGATAATGTCGATGTCAGCGTATCATTCTGTAAATTATCTGGGCATCTGAGTTACTGCGTTCTCACCTAGCCAGCAGTAGGTTGAATCCAGGTCAATGCATGTGGTATTCTCGACTGTTACGATTCTACGTAAAACTCGAGGTCTGGGGCAATGATCGGAAGAAATTGCTAGTGGCTTTACGTCGCACCGACACATATAGGTCTTAAAGCGACGATGGGATTGGAAAAGCCTAGGAGTTGGAAGGAAGCGGCCATGGCCTTAATTAAGATACAGCCCCAGCATTTGCCTGGTGTGAAAATGGGAAACCACGGGAAAACATATTCAGGGTTGCCGACAGTGGGGTTCGAACCCACTATCTCCCGGATGCAAGCTCACAGCCACGCGCATCTAACCGCACGGCCAACTCGCCCGGTGTCATGAAAACTACAAAGCTCCCTGCTTCAATTAAATCATCGTCTTCATATAATCATCAGAGCGGCGAAGGTAAGAATACATGAAAAAAATGGGCCTGGAGGAAGCGAATGAAACGACTGATGTCACTATTAAGACGGGAAGGAAGTGTTTATGAGCGCAAACTAGGAGTTTACTGGACATGTATGATTGATTTATTGTCGACGCTTTGCTGCATTAGTGTACCTACTTGTTTGCTCGTAACGATTTCCTAAACTTACACAGTCGGTGAAGGGGCACCAGAATTCCACCCAACGTTACTATTACGACCCTGAATATCTTCCCCCTGTGGGTAGGGGCGGTAGAATAACGCTCACGGTAACTCCTGCCAGTCGTAAGAGGAGAATAAAAGGGGCCCGAGGGTCTCTGAACTTGGGAGCGTGGGTTGGCGAACACGGGGCCCTTAGCTGAGTCCTGGCATTGCTTCCACTTACTTGTGCCACGCTCCTCACTTTCATCTGTTCTATCCGACCTCCCTTGGTCTACTCTTGTTCTTTTCCGACCCCGAAAGAATTAGAGCATTCGTGGCCTAGGGAGTCATTTTCACGTCCTCCGAGACTCTTGCCTTTCTTTGGCCGATACCTTCATTTTTCAAAGTGTCGGATCCCTTCCATTTTTTATCTCTGATTAGTGTTATATAGAGGATGGTTGCCTAGTTATACTTCCCCATGAAACAGTAACAGTATTAGAGCAATCGTGGCCTAGTGAGTCTTTCATTTTCACGCCCTTCGTGACTCTTGCCTTGCCACCACCACCACCACCACCACCATCCTCATCCTGAATATCTTCCTAATCGCGATGAGTTGTCTGGCAATTACACAGCCATATTCGCTAAATCATTAGTCCCCTTTATTTTCCAATTAATTGAATCAGTGTTTAGTACATTCCCAGTTATTCGTTGCCAAATGTTCGCTTGAAGACTACCTACCTTTGTATATTCTATTCGATATTATTTTTAAATACTCGGATTAGATCATCTGTAGAAAGATTCACTACAGATGTAACCAAGTTTTTAACATAAAATTCTTTCACAGACTATTGCACTTTCATAATTCTCTCCATTATCTGCTGGATTTCTCACTTAAGAGATATTCATTGTCAAATGACCCAAAAAAGTAATTTAATAACAAACGTATGACCTCAGCTACCGAGCTGCAAATTTTCTAGGCGGCCTGCCAAACATTTTGACGATTTCAATGTGCTGCTGCCTAGCAACGAAAATAGAATTCCGGTGAGCAGTTACTATGTCTGAGACGATTTTGTCGGGTAACACTGATTGAAAACTTGAAATTATTTTAAGGTGAAATTTAAAGCACTGTCTTCAATATATAACACTGGATTTTAATGAGATAAGGAACTAAAATACGCAAAAATTAGCGCTCTTAACAACAACGAAAGAAGGAAGAAGGAGGGTTCCTACAGTCGTTTCTTGGGAAGTGAAAGGGAGGGGGAGACAACAAAAGTAGAAAAGTGAAGGCCTCCGGGAGATATGACGACAGGAAAATAAAATACTCCTAAAAGACATGATACTTGAGAGAATAAAAATAAAATTCACAGAATACATGACAGGTGGGAAAATTAAAGACTTCCAAAATACTAAAAAATCAGACCAAATAAGCAGGGCAGTGTCGGAGTAACAGCTGCAGGTCTTCTGGGCTTACAGTAAGTCTCGTGGAAGTAGGGGTGGGTGTTAGGAAAAAGTGGATGCGCAGAGTTAAGATTTATTAATATTTTATTTTATTTTTGGGTAGACTCTCTATTTGTAAATGTTGTGAAATTACACTATTTCCAATCTCCAGCATCTCAAGTTCGTCTAGCTGTGTGTACTTTGCCTGCTGTCATTTCTTAATGATAGGGTACTTTTGCATCCATTTCTTGGCACAGGCCAGAGCAAAATGTAGCTTCTACCGAAGTCTCAGTCTCATTCATGGCTGTGACAATATGGAAGCTGCTGGGGTATGGGTGTTGCTGAGTAATGACATTCAGAGCACAGTGTTGCAATAGCACTGTCTGGCCCAGTGAGGAAAGCAACGGCAAACTACCTCACTCCATATCTTGCTTCGTACGCCTCATTTTGATACTGACATTGGTTTTTGTGGTTTTCCTATAACTGCATAGCCTTTGGTGGTGCTATTTGAGGATCCAAGTAGCCTCTGGGCTGATGAACTAACAGACGGACAATGTGTACTTACCTCCATAGCCTAGATGGGAGCAGTAAGTTAAGACCTACTAGGTTGTGGTGCTTGGCCTTTTCGGCTCTCTGACGTTGTCTGTAAGATCTCTTACGCCCGTTCTCGGATACCTTGGGCTTGTTCGATTATCTTTGAATCATTCTCTCATATTTTGATTTGCGGTAGGCTTGAAATTATTATTATTATTATTATTATTATTATTATTATTATTAACTTTATTGGCCACATTTGACCACTTAAGTCATTCAACGGTCACGTTCTGTTTGAAAGTTGTATTGTTTTATTCTTGCAATCTGCTCAGTAGGCTACCTTTTCATTCGTTCTGATCGTAAATTTCTTAATTCGTCTGAAATTCCTGTAACACTTCTGTATGGCATTTCTGCTGAAAAATGTGTGAGTCTTAAGAAGAGTGTTAATTTTATATTAATTTTCTCTGCATTCCCTATCTCGAGTTCAACTCCTTTGAGATCTTGCGTAAATTCGTGGATCCACTGTCCTCCTGTTTTCTTTCAAAGATTTCTCATCACCAGTTGTCGTAAAATCAGGTTCCTGGAAGTAGCAATATGTGAAAAAAAATCGAGATTACTTTCTTCTTCACTGTGCTGGTGATTGGGTCAATCTCTCTCTTATAGACATTTTCAATGGGAAGGATTCTCCAGTCTCTTTCGAGTGGTATTTTTTTTATTTATGCACATTCTGATGATTCTTCTTTCGCTTTTGAGGATCTGATCAATTCTTCTTTCGTTTTTAAATGATAACAGGGTTTCACAAGCGTGTGTGACTTCCTGGAGAGTTACTTTCTTTAAATTAAGATACTGAGACATTTCGGCAATGTTCATAAATTTTTTAACTACTTCACAATATTTCCTTAGAAATATTATTACAGACATCGATATATCATACGTACAAAGAACGAACGACATCTCACGGCACGTGCTACCACATCGCAGTCCGGAGTTATACGATTATAATTTTACCGCATGCACCGAGCTACGATTTCACTTCCATATGGTGGATGCGCCCATCACTCACTGTCACGCCATCTGATCTCTTTAGTTAGACTCTTTGGACTTTCTTCTTCTCAGGCCAGTTGTTACATTTTTGCTAGCTTTTACAGTTCTGAAATTGCTGAAGGAAGTCTGATGTACATATTTTCGGGACTTGGAGCCTCAAAGGAAACGAAACGTCAAACGTATTCTACGTCGAAATTTAAAAAAACTCTCTTGAAGCATGGAAGATGAAAAACGAAAAGCGTTCAAGAGACAGGAAAGCAAATTTGCACATGCTACAGTCACATCTCTAAATCGTTATTGAAAAATTAAGTCTGGTAAATTAAATACATTGATTATGATAGTTCTCAATATTCGTTCTGCATCTCATTTTGCCAATACGTGAGTGTCAGCGCTCATCGGCCGTATAACATGTCTGGCTCCAAGATATATCATCTGCTCCTCGACGGAATAGTGTTAACTCCGCCACGTGATTAACCCCGTGAGCTCTAATGTGAGCTTCACCACACACAAATAACGATGATTTCCCTTCTCGCTTACCAGACTTAGGACTGGCAACGAAATTTTAATTCACAAATTTCTTGTATTAAAATTGTAATATATAAAATGCTATTGTCGGCTCAGTCCTCGTCTTGCTTCGTGTTTTAACTAAAGATTGTACAACCAGTAACTATTTAACATTTTAGCTGAACATTTAATAACACTCATAAGTCTCATCTTGACGATACCCTGTGAATTCTGTTTGCGATAACCAGATCGCCAGAAGAAACAGAATCCAGAAAATACATGCATGTGTGTCCACTGACCCATTCAAAAATAACCTGCTATGATTTAATATTACTATTTATTATTAATTCCGTAATCGACCCTGGATTTTGTTTATTTATTTATGTGAGAACTAAGATCCAGTGGAGGAATTAACACGCTCTTTGGGAGGTATTTACTGTGATGGAAGCGGAGATATGCATTTCTCCAAAATAAATGTAGTCTTAAATTAAATGTCAGAGTTATTCTGTATCTAATGCATTGTCATTTGATGAAAGTTGTGTTCGAGTGTGGTGGTATGTATTGTCTGTGGTATCGCTCTGTTCCAGTAGGCGGATGTTCCCCACGGTCAAAGTGAGGCTGAGCGGACTGGATCCGGCTGCTTCCTACATCGTCTTCCTGGACATCGTACCCGTGGACGACAAACGCTACCGATACGTCTATCACAGGTACAAACCATAAAAAAAACTGTAAGTTAACACTAGTCACCAAATCTCAACTTCATGAGTATTGCCTAAATCAAATAAAGTGATTCAACATAACACTGATGCGCTAAATCTGAAAATCTAATTCGTTTCTTTCTATCGCGCGAGGAATGTTGGCAAATTTTTCAATGACTCATTTTTTGTAAAGCTATGAGGCTTTCACATAAATATGTATAATGCCTGGGAAATTTGTGTAACATGACCTGACAAAATGTGTGACGAAGTGTAACCATACCAACCGCGTAGGCAATGACGTAAGGTATGGATGGATGGTCAATGTTACCTAGCAACCGTACAGGCTATGTCTTAGGGCTGGTTGCCATCTGAAATTAGCAGCCGTTGATGGATGTCCATGACTAGGTGATATATTATGATCATTTGATTTTCGTAAAGGGAAATGTGGTTTCTTGTATCCATGTTTTGAAACCAATGTAACATAAACGAGAAGTGTGGAAGTAAGAGAAAGGGAAGAGGTAGGAGAGGGAAATGTGGAGTAGTGGATAGGAAAAGACAGGTGGAACATGGTTGTGGGATGGAGAAAAGGGAGGAAGAAGTAGCTTCTGCAGCTGTCAGGAAAGATAGGACTGACCAGGAGGGGAGGGGAACAAATGAGGTGGGTAGGGTCGAGGCTCTGGTCGTGGGGGTTCTATCGTTAGACATGTCGGGAAAGTGTGTGGAGGAAAGGGTACCAGGGTAGAGTGTTATCCAGGAAGTAGGTTGAGGCAGATGTTGAGGAAAGTAGAAGAGAGGGAGGAGGGAAAGGAGAAGGTGATAGTGTTTCACGTTGGTGCTAACAACGTGACAAGCAGGTATAAGTACCAACATAGTTGGGGATGTGTGGGATCTGTAAATGCAGTTTAAGGAAGCGGAGATTGTTATCAGTGGAATACTGTGTAGGAGGGATTCTGACTGGAAGGTGATTTGGGATTTAAATGAGACTATGGAGTGGGTATGTGGCAAACAGGGAGGGAAATTTCTAGATACTAATGGGTGGGTAGGGGATAGGGATCTGCTCTCAGATGGCCTTCACTTAAACCGCAGTGGTACATATAAGTTAGGAAATTTGTATAGAAGGGTTATAGGGAGGTATATTCAGGGAAACAGGGTGGCCTAGGGAGCGGTGTTAAGGGGACAGGGAACTGTAAATCAAGTAGGGATGACATAAAACAGTTAGTGCTCAACTGTAGAAGTATTGTAAAGAAAGGAATAGAATTAAGTAAATGGATATATACTTACCAGATAGTGTAACAGGAGTTGAATCATGGCTGAGAAATGATATAATGGATGCAGAAATTTTCTCACGGGACTGGAGGGTGTCTTGTAGATATAGGATAGGAATGGTAGGAGGGGGAGTATTCATTCTGGTGAAAGAAGAATTTGTAAGCTACGAAAAAGTTAAGAATGAAAAACATGAAATTCTGGGTGTAAGGCTCATCTCTAAAGGTAATAGACAGCTTGAAGTCTTTGGAGTGTACAGACCAGGAAAGGGTAGCGCAGATGCTGATTCAGAATTATTTGATAAGATAATCAGCTATGTGGGAAACGATAAGGAAAAGAACGTGATTGTAACAGGTGATCTCAATTTACCAAATGTCAATTGGGAAGGTAATGTGAACGACAGGAAGCATGAACAACAAATGGCAAATAAGTTAATATGGGAAGGGCACCTGATTCAGAAAGTGATGAAACCAACTAGAGGGAAGAATATTCTGGATGTGGTGCTGGTAAAACCAGATGAGCTATATAGAGAAACCGAAGTAATAGATGGTGTTAGTGATTACGAAGCTGTTTTTGTGGTAATTAAAAATAAATGTGAAAGAAAAGAAATTAAAATTAGGACTGTTAGGCAGTACCATATGGCTGATAAAACAGGCATGAGGGACTTTTTAATAAGTAACTATGATCGGTAGAAAACGGTAAATAAAAATGGGTTTAAAGCAATTGTTGAAGAATGTGAAAATAGGTTTGTACCTTTAAAGGTGGTAAGGAATGGTAAAGATCCACTATATTATAACAGGGAAGTAAAGAGACTAAGAAGGAGGTGCAGATTGGAGTTAGAAATGGCTGTGGAAGTAAGGAGAAATTGAAGGAACTTACTAGGAAATTGAATCTAGCAAAGAAGTCAGCTCAGGATAACATGATGGCAAGCATAATTGGTGGCCATACTAATCTTAGTGAAAAATCGAAGAGTATGTATAGGTACTTTAAGGCAGAAACAGGTTCCACAAGGACATTCCAGGAATAATTAATGAACAAGGGGACTGTGTATGCGAGGATCTTCGAAAGGCAGAAGTATTCAGCCAGCAGAATGTAAAGATTGTTGGTTACCCTCCTCAGTCCGTATGTAGCATATGCTCTACATGTGGTTTTGTCTACATACAATAATACAAAATAATTTAAGGAAAAAAGTAATAATGGTAGGAAAGTCATCTCTGAGTCCTGATGTAGCATATATGCTACACGCACAAAACAACTTAGTGAAACACACTAATTTTCTATGGTGAATTTTTAAAAATTGTTTAAGCAAAATAACACATGGAATGCATTAACAGGTTCGGGACTGAAGAGGTTAAAATGATAATGCCCAGATAGAGGAGGTGACTAATACTAAAGAAGTATTAAAATGTACCTATGACAGCAAAGACATTTACAGTAAGATACAAAAGTTGAAAACTAGAAAATCAGCTGGAATTGATAAGGTTTCGTGGGATATACTAAAGACAATGGGTTGGGATATAGTACCATATCTGAAATACTTATTTGATTATTGTTTGCATGAAGGAACTTTACCAAATGAATGGAGAGTTGCTCTAGTAGCCCCTGTATATAAAGGAAAGGGTGATAGACATAAAGCTGAAAATTACAGGCCAGTCAGTTTGACATGAACTGTATGTAAGCTTTGGGAAAGCATTCTTTCTGATTATATTAGACATGTTTGCAAAATTAATAACTGGTTTGATAGAAGGCAGTTTGGGTTTAGGAAAGGTTATTCCACTGAAGCCCAACTTGCAGGATTCCAGCAAGATATAGCAGATATCCTGGATTCAGAGGGTCATTTGGACTGTATCGCGATTGACCTGTCTAAGGCATTTGATAGGGTAGATCATGGGAGACTACTGGCAAAAATGAGCGCAATTGGACTTGACAAAAGAGTGACTGAATGGGTTGCTCTCTTTCTAGAAAACAGAACTCAGAGAATTAGAATAGGTGAAGTTTTATCTGTCCTTGTAAAAATTAAGAGGGGAATTCCTCAAGGCAGTATTATTGGACCTTTATGTTTTCATATATATATCAATGATGTGTGTAAAGAAGTGGAATCAGAGATAAGGCTTTCCGCAGATGATGTTATTCTCTACAGAGTAATAAATAAGTTACAAGATTGTGAGCAACTGCAAAATGACCTCGATAATGTTGCGAGATGGACAGCAGGCAATGGTATGTTGATAAACGGCGATAAAAAAAAGTCAGGTTGTGAGTTTCACAAATAGGAAAACTCCTCTCAGTTTTAATAACTGCGTTGATGGGGTGAAAGTTCCCTTTGGGGATTGTAAATACCTAGGTATTAATATAAGGAAAGATCTTCATTGGGTTAATCACATAAATGGAATTGTAAATAAAGGGTACAGATCTCTGCACATGGTTATGAGAGTATTTAGGGGTTGTATAAGGATATAAAGGAGAGAGTATATTTGTCTCTGGTGAGACCCCAACTAGAGTATGGTTCCAGTGTATGGGACCCTTACCAGGATTACTTGGTTCAGGAACTGGAAAAAATCGAAAGAAAAGAAGCTCGATTTGTTCTGGACGATTTCCGGCAAAAGAGTGGCGTCACAAAAATGTTGCAAAGTTTGGGCTGGGAAGACTTGGGAGAAAGGAGAAGAGCTGCTCGACTAAGTGGTAAGTTCCGAGCTGTCAGTAAAGATCACAATATGAAGATAAATTTGGAATTCAAGAGGACGGGGGGAATATTCGTTTATAGGAAGGGGAGTTAGGGATTGGAATAACTTAGCAAAGGAGATGTTCAATAAATTTCCAATTTCTTTGCAATAATTTAAGAAAAGGCTAGGAAAACAACAGATAGGGAATATGCCACCTGGGCGACTGCCCTAAATGCAGATCAGTAGTGACTGATTGAAATGAAACAAAGACATTCTGTTGAAATATGCGCTACAATATTCATATATCTCACAAATAACTGATATGAGTCTCGCTTCTCATAGGTGTACAATGTTATAAATTGGTAAATTTTGCCACAATTTCCTGTATACATTCCAATCATAATACTATCAAATTGTCACTACGTATTTTTAAATATACCATTCACGTAATTTATCTACTTTTTGGTCTTAATAGCGGTATCGCATAAACATACATGTAAAGCTCAGTACCAAACAATCTGTAGGCACGTGCTAGGAATATTGTGGCCTTTGTTTTGGATTAAACGTTATGTTAGTATCCTAAGGTTATGTAAATTTTTGAGGCAGTGAATTCATCGCAAACTAGTGTAATTATAATGATGTGGTTAGGAAAACTTTCGACTTTTCGAGAATCCTTGAATGCCTCTTGTAGGAGCATGTACGAGTATTCTGTTTAAAATCACAACATTCAAGGTGGCATTTTACTTCGTCTCCCAGTAAAGTTCAGTCACTGTCACTGTCTGCAATTATGTTTAGGAAATACTGTAGATAACCAGCTGTTGCATTTACTTCGTGTTATGCTATTCTTCAAGAAAAATGTGGAACTCTTGACAGGCATACACAAACACTAGTTATCGTACGGTTTATTTTTTGTACAATCCAGCAGTGATGTCATCGAGCGGTAAAGAGCCACAGATTTAAGACAAGAGATAGAATACCAAGCACAAGAGCTTAGAACATTGTAGTCAGCACCTTCGTGCACGTGTCTGATTACCTCTGTTACTGTGGTAGCTGATGCAGTATGTGCTCTTTTATTCTAATTATAATGGTCAGGATTTGGATAGTTGTCCTGGAACTTGAAAGATATTCCTGAAGAATATGGAATACCTCGGAAGAAACCCGCTCTCAACATGAATCCATCTTTAACCCAGGATATCTTATTCATAAGTAAGTAACAGACATGAAAGTAGCAAGAATGATTGCTGGTACAAACAGTGGGAACAATGGCAGGAGGGTACTCGGAATGAGAAGTTAAAGGCTAATTTAGAAATAAACTCGATGAATGAAGCTGTACGCATAAACCGGCTTCGGTTGTGGGGTCATGTGAGGCGAATGGAGTAGGATAGGTTGCCTAGGAGAATAATGGACTCTGCTATGGAGGGTAAGAGAAGTAGAGGTAGACCAAGACTACGATGGTTAGACTCGGTTTCTAACGATTTAAAGAGGTATAGAACTAAATGAGGCCACAACACTAGTTGCAAATCGAGGATTGTGGCGACGTTTAGTAAATTCACAGAGGCTTGCAGACTGAACGCTGAAAGGCATAACAGTCTATAATGATAATGTATGTATGTATGTATGTATGTATGTATGTATGTATGTATGTATTGTTTGTAGTAGTACCTTTTTCTTCTTCTTTCCTATGGTTTAAGTGTAGCTATGCCTACACCTAGCCTAGATCGGTAGATACGAAGGTAGTACACCTTTCTTTGATGTACCAAATCAAGAGGTATATATTTTTGATCCCCATATGTCTCCTTTACGTTCGTTTGGTATTTATATACTTGCAGGTTGTTCGTCGATACTTACGGCTCTCTGAACAAGGTGATTTTCGTCTCTGCTTTGGACGTGTCCAAACCATATTATCAACTGTTACTTCGTCCATTTTATCAGTTATCGCAAAGACTCTCATGAAGCCACGAATGTGCTCATTTTTGATACGATCTTCCCGTGTTGCACCCATGGACCAACGCAGTACTCTCATTTCGGCAACGTGCAGTTTCCGATTATGCTTGACCTTCCTGACCCATGTCCTTGCACTGTACGTCATTGTTGGTCTGATCACAGTGCTATAAACCTTTCCTTTGATTTTCGCAGTCATTGTTTCATCACACATTACTGCGGTCACTGATCACCACTTTAGTCAACCAACATTGATACGCTATCGAACATCAATATCCGCCATTTTCTTGCTGTTGATGATCGACACAATGTACCTGAATTCATCTACCAACTTCAAGCGCTCATTCTCGAGGGAAACTGTACGCTGTAGGCCAGTGTGTTGTGGATTGACAACAGAGTGACAGATCCTTCTATTTTAAACCGAACAATCACAATTAATCTGCATTTAGGGCTGTCACCCTGGTGGTAGATTCCCTTTCAGTTGTTTATCTAGCCTTGTCTTAAATTATTTCAAAGAATTTGGGCATTTATTGAGCCTCTCCCGTGGTAAATTATTCCTGTTTCTAATAATTCCTCTTGCTACAAACGAATATTTTCCCATTTTTGTCTTCTTAAAATTCAAATTTTTATTTCATATTATGATCCTCTCTGCTTTTATTATACAAATAGAGGTGTAAATGTGTAAATGTGTTTCAGTAAAAATAAACCCATCTGCGTACAGGCCATGAAGGTCCTTGGAGGACCGAGCTCGATAGCTGCAGTCGCTTAAGTGCGGCCAGTATCCAGTATTCGGGAGATAGTAGGTTCGAACCCCACTGTCGGCAGCCCTGAAAATGGTTTTCTGTGGTTTCCCATTTTGACACCAGGCAAATGCTGGGGCTGTACCTTAATTAAGGCCACGGCCGCTTCCTTCCCACTCCCAGCCCTTCCCTGTCCTACCGTCGCCATAAGACCTATCTGTGTCGGCGCGACGTAAAGCAACTAGCAAGAAAAAAAGAAAAAAAAGGTCCCTGGAGGAGATTAAAGTAAAGGCTTCCACTATTAGTAATATCGTCACTAAATAGGGTAGAGTGATCAGCTCTAAAACCGGCTACCTTTCCCCGCGGCAATTAACCTGCTACTAAGATTTGGTGTAGGCAGAGTGAACCTCAACCCATGTACCACTCTAGAAGTAGAAATCTCATTTTTAAATGTTTTGATTATCTGATGGGGAATCGAATCCACTTTATCGTGGGTAACCCAAGCACACCTTTACCACCTTTTTGCCAGAGTGCTAATAACTTTTAATGTTAAAAACATTTCTTATCAGACTAAGTAGAGGTCCCTATACTACGAAAAACGAAAAATTAAGAAATTTCATCAATTGTGCCGAAATTTGAAGGTCTAAAGGTCCTGGAAAGGTCTCACATTGTGAGCCGTGGATAACTCTATCAAACTAAAAAAATAAATTTCGAAAATCACTTCCGACCTAAATGCAGTTCCAGAAAAGGCTAAAATCGCTTGTTTCTTAACTTATTTACATAATTATTTCTGTAATATAATGTGTTCCTTGGTTCAATACCCTCAGGTGTTTTTTTATTGTTGAAAAATGTCCACACTGAATGTAGTTGTAAGGGCTTGAGTGAAACTCTGCAATGACACACATTAGCGCTCGTAGTGTTGCTTAAGTGAAACAATGCACTGGCTCACATTAGCACTCGTACTGGTAGAAAAAGGCAAACTGCTAATCTAATCGAGCGGATAACGATGATTTAGAAAAGGATTGTAATTTTTAGGAATAAACAATTTATTTTCATGCTTTATTATATTTTATTTACCTAAAATTCGTAGGTCATATCCCTAGGATGTTTTCAACATTGAGTTTCTTACCTGAAGGGCTAGAAAAGTGGATATTCTTAATGTGTGAATGTTGTAAAGCTATCTGCGTACAAGCCATACAAGCCCTTGGAGAAGTGCAATGTGAAGGCTTCTACTTTCCGTAACCTCAGCAAGAAGTGAGACAGAAGGGTAAGCTCTATACCCCGCTGCCTTTACACCCAGCAATTAACCTGGTACTCAACTTTCGTACAGGCTGAGTGAACCTGAGGGCCATGTGTCGCTCCAGAAATGGAAATCTCTTTTCTTAAATGTTTCGGCTGCCTAATGGGAATTGAGCCCACATGCTTCCAGGTAAACCGAGCACCCCTTTACCACCTCAGCTAAGCAGCCTCTATGCTAGGATGTTGAGTAGGTATTAAAAATAAGTGAATTTGCAGAGTGTAGGTTTGCAGGAGGGGTGTTTTATTTATTTATTTATTTATTTATTTATTTATTTATTTATTTATTTATTTATTTATTTATTTATTTATTTATTTATTTATTTACTTTTTATTTAGTCCACATTTAAAAAAGTAAAGGGTCACAAGCTAAACATCGCCACAGTTCTACGAATCAAATAATTTATATTGAGTTACTAGATTAGGGTCGCACAAATTACGGCCAACGGGGGGTGGGTATGGGGGAAGTTTTTCCTGTGGCCAGACTGAACTGAAATAATCTTGCTTTCATGCATTTTAAAGTTTTTTTTTTTAGTGGTTATAATAAACCACTTCGATTTCAACTGAAATTACTTAACTGCACTAGACGCGTCATTGGTTAGTTTATCTTTGCCTTTTAACACCAAATGAAGTCATTCAAATGTATAAACATGTCGATTAGAAATGCTAAGCAGCACAACGGGTCGGTGACTCCTAACAATTCAGATCCGTAACTTTTTACCTCTAGAAATTTGCGGATGTTCACTCGCAGAACAAAAAGTCTAGCTAACGTTTGTCTATGATTTAGCTACCCTATTTCTGCTCGGTAAATTATTGTACGTCACTAGACATCAGCAACTTATTGAGTTCAAACTATTATTCCGCACTTCTCATTAGGTGAGTAATTTTGCATGCTTCGTAAAACTGCCTAATGTACGTAAGTCTACACCTTAGTCCCCTTTCTTGATACGGGGTAGGAAATGAGGTTAGATTAATTTATATGACATATTCTTACTGCCGAATGTCCTTCCTCACTCTAATCTTGAGCTAATGAAGATGAAATGAATTATGGTAAATTAAATTGTGTAAGGTCCGCCTCTGTGGTGTAGTGGTTAGCGTGATTAGCTGCCACCCCTGGAGGCCCGGGTTCGATTCCCGGCTCTGCCACGAAATTTGAAATAGTGGTACGAGGGCTGGAACGGGGTCCACTCAGCCTCGGGAGGTCAACTGAGTAGAGGTGGGTTCGATTCCCACCTCAGCCATCCTGGAAGTGGTTTTCCGTGCTTTCCCACTTCTCCTCCAGGCGAATGCCGGGATGGCACCTAACTTAAGGCCACGGCCGCTTCCTTCCCTCTTTCTTGCCTATCCCTTCCAATCTTCCCATCCCTCCACAAGGCCCCTGTTCAGCATAGCAGGTGAGGCCGCCTGGGCGAGGTACGGGTCATACTCCCCAGTTGTATCCCCCGACCAAGAGTCTGAAGCTCCAGGACACTGCCCTTGAGGCGGTAGAGGTGGGATCCCTCGCCAAGTCCGAGGGAAAAACCGAACCTGGAAGGTAAACAGATGATGATGATGATGAAATTGTGTAAGGAGGGGAAAGGAATCGGCTGTGGCCTATGAATAGGAACTGTTCCGACATTTTCCTGGAAGTGAAAATGGGACACCGCAGAAAATCATTCTCAAGACAGCCCTCGGTGGGGTTCGAACTCGCGCGTCTCCCGAATGCAGGAGTTGGATCCATCACCGTAACGCGCTGACGCGTGCGCCACACCTTATAAATCAGTTTAAAAGAATTAGCTAAAATCTCATTCGTCATTTTGTATATGTGGGTCTCGACCAATTGCTTTTTAGTCCTGTATGTAAAGAGGTTTGGGTGGACCTTTTCTTTAGGTTTAATAACGCTGCTCTGAATCTGAAATATTTTCCCGATGTTTTTGTTTTGAATGTGGTTTTGTTATAAGTTTGGGGCGCTGAAAACAAAAATATTACAACTTTTCGCCATCACGTCACATTTTCCTGAAAATAAGGGCATTAATTTTTGGCTTTTGGGTATTTTTTCATTAGGTTTATACATCAAAATAGGTCACTCATACCCTCGCTTACAAATTGGTTACAAACTGTAAGTAACTTAAAAGAAATTAATCACTGATGAACTCCACTTCTCTGCACAGAAAAAAGCATCATTTTTTGTGAATTCCTAACAAAAATTAAATATTTATTAGTGGAACATTTGACGTGATAGAAATAAATGGGTTATATTTTTGTATTGTATGGAAAATAATCGTTTAGGAACATTTATTCATAGATAGAAATCTATGGAAATACCGTCTTCCTGTGATATTCCTGAAAAAAATATATAACATTTCTTGAAAATATGACGTGATAGAAATAAACTGACTGCATTATTTAATTGTACGTTAAAAAGTACGTTTAGGAACCGCCATTCGTTGTTAGACATAGAAATCCATGCAAAGCAGTATATTAACAGTGTAATTTTCTTAGTTATCGGAGATATCGAGATGCCAGAATTTTGTCCCACGTCGGTTCTTTTATGTGCCAGTGCATCCACCGACAAGATGTCGAACTGACGAACTCGTCAACTTGGACTCGTAAGGCCTGGGTTCAACCATCTGAACCACTCTGTCCGGCTGGTTACTAGAGTGAAGTGAATAGTTTCGTGGTAGGTATCGTATAATGATAATGTTGCATTTTTATATGTCGACCTTCTTGATATGACTTGTTCTCTCGTAGTGTAATGATTAATGCTGTTCCTCCATCGAGAGCGAAAGTAATGTGGAAGCTCGAGTATCGTGTGGGTGATGAGAGAAGGCAGAAACCGGTTCTCCACTTGTATCCCAGCGCGGATCTAAATAACATCATAAAAGTGCTCCAGTAACTTAGCCCGCGGTAATTATAAGCCTGTTCAAGTAATTGTTCCCCTAGCCGAGCGCGTTAAAGCCATTAAAGAAGTTTATCGCGAGCAACTCAGTAGTACTATTTCTTGTGCTTAATGCTGCTTCTTCTTCTTCGTGTTATTCTTCGTCCTAACAGGTAAAATGTGTTTGCATCTAAACTTGCCTTGGTCACAGTCCACAGACCGGTTTGATGCAACCCTCCATGTCACACTATCCTGTACTAATTTTACGATTTTTCTATATAAATACCACGTCTAAATTCATGTCATATTCATGCCTTGGTCCACCCCTAACGTTCTTACCGCTTACACCTCCCTCAATACTAACTGGATAAGTCCTGGGTGCCTTAAGACGTGTCTTATCTATCTATCTATCTATCTATCTATCTATCTATCTATCTGTCTCTCTCTTCTCCCGTCAAATTTCTCGAAATCATTATTCTCTCATCAATTCGATTCAATATCTGTTTATTTGTGATCCAATCCACCAACCTGACCTTCAGCATTTTTCTGTAACACGACATTTAAAAAGCTTCAGTTTCCCTCCATGTTATGGTCAATGTTTCACTTTCATGCAGCGCTATGCTCCAAAAATATCCTAATTTTGTCGCAACATCGCGTTAACAGGACATCTTCATATGTTAAAAACCTATTGAAATTGTTTAAATTTTGTGTGTGTGTGTGTATTCCATTTAGTACTATTTATATATTGGTGTTTAGTGCTTGTTGGTAGAAATTGGAAGTAGTGATATTTATTTGAATTTTATAACAAGTAATTCAGTTGGTGGTCAGTAGATTACGTTTTCTAGGTTAAGTAGGCTAGCTAGGTGTACCTTGTTTCGTATTTAGGCTTAGGAAATATTTCAGGTAATAATATTAACTTTTAAAACAATATTTTTTTTAAATATCTATAGGTTCGTTGGTATAATACTTACAAAGGCAGATTATCATAAGGAGTTGTAACTCACTGTAACTTCCGCCGTAACTGTTTCCGATATTTCGTATAGATATCCGTTCAAACTATAGCAAAGATAATAATTTATTAAATTAAATAACACGATACACCTGTAAACTTCGATTTAAAAAGAGGTTAAAGAGAATACATGGTAATTTCACTGGATAATTGCGGTACTTATCAGTTTTTGGATTGTTGACGATTGTTGCTACATGCACATGGTAGCTGTGTAAATAAATACAAAATCAGCTGATTTTTTCCGATAATTTGTAGTCGTAGTTCCCTGCATACTTTGTACTTTCCACCTTCGTTTATTCATCGAGTAAAAGTTAATAATCAAATTCCTATATCCCAGTAATATTGCAGTTCAAGCTCCCGGCGTAGTTTTGACAGAAATTATTGTAGACAACCTCTTATTTTTCAGCATTTAAGGACACTTTTATTCTCCGTCCCGCGTAGTAGGGAAAATAATAGTAATCCACCAGCGGTAAAAATTCATATAACCACATTTCAGCTGATAATTGTAGTGTAGATACAGTATATTTAGATAGTACCGTATCTTGCCTGCTATATTTGTGTGTATCTTTCGTATGTATCTATTAAAGCATAGTACTAATAATACTATGTCTAAGCATTTAGCTTTGTTGGCGTTCTTTGAGTACCGTAGTTCTTGCAAATGCTGTATCAAACTTGCAATTTTCATTTCTGTTTGTGCTTAGTTGTGACATACGGTACCGGTATTGTAATTAGGATAAATCTGAGCGTAGTTTAAAATTATTGTAGTATACTGTACAGTGGTATACGAGTAATATCCTATTAGAATTTAGCGTGCTTATTTTATTATTGTAAAATATTTGTGTAGTACCGGTACAGTAGAGGTATCCATAGAGACTCTTACTAAAATTCTGTTGTTGTAATTACGATAAGCTTAATTGCAGTTTAGAATTGTGTAATTGTTGTGTATTCCTTTCGGTATTCAGTAATTAACAGCAGTTTTTATCCTGTTAGGGTGTTGTAGGATAAAATAGAGTACAACTTAGCAGTATTGTAGTGTAGTCATATATTACCTTATTGTCGTGTGATCTTTGAGTACTATCCCAGACAATATATCCCTCCGTTCATTTTTTTCAAATAAGTTATTTCATTTTTCGTTTTCGTTTCATTTTTTCCGTAAAGAAAGGCTAAGGAGTGCAAGTGTAGAAACTGTGGATGTGGCGAGGCATTGAGGGGTATGAGGGAGGAGTTGGAGAGTTTGAGGGAGATAATTAGGATTCTCACAGAAGACAGGAAGGAAGATAGGATTCCCTCAAACAATATACAGGTTAGAGTAGGTGTACAAGAGGGAGGGGAAGGAAAGGGGAGGGGAGTTGTAGAAGATATGTGGTCTAATGTTGAAGGAGATTACAGGCGAAGGGCTCTATTCAGGATCAGAATTCAGGACAGGTGTCTGTGCAAAATCTGTACGAGTCACTCCAGTTAGAATAGAGGGAAGATGAGGAACAGGGAACTGTAGCTGAGATGTGTGGAAGTAGGACGAAGGGAAAATGTAGGAAAGGGAAATGTAGTGTAAAGGAAAAGACAGGTGGAACAGGGTCATGGGAGGGAGAAAATGGAGGAGGAAGTAGCTTCCGCGGCAGTGAGAGAAGATAGGGCTGACCAGGAGGGGAGGAGATCAAATGAGGTGGGTAGGGTTGAGGCTCTGGTCATGGGGGATTCCATAGTTAGACATGTGGGGAAAGTGTGTGGAGGAAAGGGAACCAGGGTAGAGTGTTATCCAAGAATTAGGTTGAGGCAGATGTTGAGGAAAGTAGAAGAGAGGGAGGAGGGGAAGGAGACGGCGGTAGTGTTTCACGTTGATACCAACAACGTAAGGCAAGCCAATATAAGTACCAATATAGTTGGGAATGTGTGTGGAATCTGGTAAATGCAGCTCGGGTGAAGTTTAAGGAAGCGGAAATTGTTATCAGTGGAATACTGTGTAGGAGGGATACTGACTGGAGGGTGATTGGGGATTTAAATGAGACTATGGAGTGGGTATGTGGGAAACTGCGAGTGAAGTTTCTAGATCCTAATAGCTGGGTAGGAGATAGGGATCTGCGCTCAGATGGCCTTCACTTAAACCGCAGTGGTACGTGTAACTTAGGAAATTTGTTTGGAAGGAAAATAGGGAGCTACATTCAGGGAAACGGGGTGGCCTAGGGAGCGGTGATAAGGGAACAGGGAACTGGAAATCGAGTAGTGATAACAAAAAAATTTAGTGCTCAATGTAGTATTGTAGAGAAAGGAACAGAATTAATTTAATAGCATATATTTACCAGATATTGTAATAGAAGTTGAATCATGGCTGAGAAATGATTAAATGGATGCAGAAAATTTCTCACGAAACTGGAGTGTGTATCGTAGAGATAGGATAGAAATGGTGGGAGGGGAAGTATTCATTCTGGTGAAAGAAGAATTTGTAAGCTACGAAAAAGTTGAAGATGACACACATGAAATTCTAAGTGTAAGGCTCATTTCTAAAGATAATAGGTAACTTGATATTTGGAGTGTACAGACCGGGAAAGGGTAGCGCTGTCACGGATTCAGAATTATTTGATAAGATAACCAGCTACAGTATGTGGTAAACGACATGGACTGTAGCGGGAGATCTGAATTTACCAGATGTCAGTTGGGAACGAAATGCGAACGACAGGAAGCATGACCAACAAATGGCAAATAAGTCAATATGGGAAGGGCACCTGATTCAGAAAGTGATGGAGCCATCTATAGGGGAAAATATCCTGGATGTGGTGCTGGTTAAACCAGATGAGCTTTATAGAGAACCCGAAGTAATAGATGGCATTAGTGATCATGAAGCTGCTTTTGTTGTAGTTAAAAATAAATGTGATGGAAAGGAAGGTCTTAAAAGTAGGACTATTAGGCAGTACCATATGGCTGATAAAGCAGGCATGAGGCAGTTTCTAAGAAGTAACTATGATCGGTGGAAACCGGTAAATATAAATGTAAACAGACTCTGGGATGGGCTTAAAGCAATTGTTGAGGAATGTGAACACAGGTTTGTACCTTTAAAGGTGGTAAGGAATGGTAAAGACCCACCTTATTATAATAGAGAAATAAAGAGACTAAGAAGGAGGTGGAGACTGGAAAGAAATAGAGTTAGATATGGCTGTGGAAATAAGGAGAAATTGAAGTAACTTACTAGAAAATTGAATCTAGCAAAGAAGTCAGCTAAGGATAACATGATGGCAAGCATAATTGGCAGTCATACAAATTTTAGTGAAAAATGGAAGGGTATGTATAGGTATTTTAAGGCAGAAGCAGGTTCCAAGAAGGACATTCCAGGAATATTTATGTTAATGAACAAGGGGAGTGTGTATGTTAGGATCTTCAAAAGGCAGATGTATTCAGTCAGCAGTATTTAAAGACTGTTGGTCTAAGGATAATGTCCAGCTAGAGGAGGTGACTAATGCTAAAGAAGTATTAAAATTTACATATGATAACAATGGCATTTATAATAAGATACAAAATTTGAAAACTAGAAAAGCGACTGGAATTTGTAAGATTTCTGGGGATATACTAAAGACAATGGGTTGGGATATAGTACCATATCTGAAGTACTTATTTGATTATTCTTTGGTCAAGTGAGCTATACCAAATGAATGGAGAGTTGCTATAGTAGGCCCTGTGTATAAAGGAAAGGGTGATAGACATAAAGCTGAAAATTACAGGCCAGTAACTTTGACATGCGTTGTATATAAGCTTTGGGAAGGCATTCTTTCTGATTATATTAGACATGTTTGTGAAATTAATAACTGGTTCGATAGAAGGCAGTTCAATTTTATGAAAGGTTATTCCACTGAAGCTCAACTTGTAGGATTCCAGCAGGATATAGCAGATATCTTGGATTCGGGAGGTCAAATGGACTGTATCGCAATTGACCTGTCTAAAACATTTGATAGGGTGGATCATGGGAGACTACTGGCAAAAATGAGTGCAATTGGACTAGACAAAATAGTGACTGAATGGGTTGCTACATTTCTAGAAAATAGATCTCAGAGAATTAGAGTAGGCGAAGCTTTATCTGACCCTGTAATAATTAAGTGGGGAATTCCTCAAGGCAGTATTTTTGGAACTTTATGTTTTCTTATATATATAAATGATATGAGTAAACAAGTTGAACCAGAGGTAAGGCTTTTTGCGGATGATGTTATTCTGTATAGAGTGATAAATAAGTTACAAGATTGTGAGCAACTGCAACGTGATCTCGATAATGTTGTGGGGTTAAAAGTCAGGTTGTGAGTTTCATAAATAGGAAAAGTCCTCTCAGGTTTAATTACTGCGTTGATGGGGTGAAAGTTCCTTTTGGGAATCATTGTAAGTACCTAGGTACTTCATTGGGGTAATCACATAAATATGATTGTAAATAAAGGGTATAGATCTCTGCACATGGTTATGAGGGTATTTAGGGGTTGTAGTAAGGATGTAAAGGAGAGGGCATATAAATCTCTGGTAAGACCCCCAACTAGAGTATGGTTCCAGTGTATGAGACCCTCACCATGATTACCTGATTCAAGAACTGGAAAAAATCCAAAGAAAAGCAGCTCGATTTGTTCTGGATGAGTTCCGACAAAAGAGTAGCGTTACAAAAATGTTGCAAATTTGGGGTGGGAAGACTTGGGAGAAAGAAGACGAGCTGCTCGACTAAATGGTATGTTCCGGGCTGTCAGTGGAGAGATGGCGTGGAATGACATTAATAGACGAATAAGTTTGAGTGGCGTCTTTAAAAGTAGGAAAGATCACAATATGAAGATAAATGTGGAATTCATGATGACAAACTGGGGCAAATATTCATTTATAGGAAGGGGAGTTAGGGATTGGAATAACTTACCAAGGGAGATGTTCAATAAATTTCCAATTTCTTTGAAATCATTTAAGAAAAATCTAGGAGAACAGCAGATAGGGAATCTTCCACCTGGGCGACAGCCCTAAATGCAGATTAGTATTGATTGATTGATTCATTCATTGATTGATTGATTGATTGATTGATTGATTGATTGATTGATTGATTGATTGATTGATTGATTGATTGATTGATTGATTGATTGATTGATTGATTGATTGATTGATTGATTGATTGATTGATTGATTGATTACATACTGCTATACATTATTTTATGTAATTGATACTCTACCTTACAGGTTATTTTTTATTTACTGCTGACCTGCATTTATGGCTGCTGCTCAGGTGGAAGATAACCTATCACTTGTTTACCTAATCTTTAAAAAATATATAATTTCAAAGAAGTTGGAAATGTATCGAACACCACCCATAGTAAATTAATCCAATCCCTAATTCCTCTTCCTATAGACGAATACTTGCCCCAGTTAGTCCTCTTGAATTCCACCTTTATCTCCATGTTATGATATTCCTTACTTTAAACACTACTCTCAACCTTTTTCGTCTATTCAAGTCGTTACACGCCATCTCTCCACTGACAGCCCGGAATATACCGCTCAGTAAAAAAGGTTCAGGTCCGATTGTACTGACAGACCGCCATTCAACTTCCATTCCCCGGCAGTATCCCGCTACTCTTCACCACGAAGACCTTTGGCTTCTGGGTTCACCCCCTCGTCCCGTCGTACGCCTCACCATGGCCAACATGGTCACCTCAAACTCCCCCAAGGTACCCATATTGATGGTAAGCCTAGTGCGGACGTCAAGTCCACATCGGTCACTGAGCACCAGGACTCCTGACCTTAAACCATCCTCTAAACCCAGCCTCCAAGTACATGGTTTACAGGAGCACGCCACAACTCCCTCCCTAATTCCTTTGATATATTACAATTCCAGTTTCAACCTGCTCAGACAGAAGTCTTTTTTTTTATGTCCTACTAACCACATTTACGATTTAAAGAATTTTTTTTTTTGCTAGGGGCTTTACGTCGCACCGACACAGATAGGTCTTATGGTGACGATGGGATAGGAAAGGCCTAGGAGTTGAAAGGAAGCGGCCGTGGCCTTAATTAAGGTACAGCCCCAGCATTTGCCTGGTGTGAAAATGGGAAACCACGGAAAACCATTTTCAGGGCTGCCGATAGTGGGATTCGAACCTACTATCTCCCGGATGCAAGCTCACAGCCGCGCGCCTCTACGCGCACGGCCAACTCGCCCGGTTAAAGAATATTAAAACGCACTGTATTTCTATGTGAAATTGAAGAAAGATCCTGCGTTTTCGTAGCAAATGAACACAAAACCGAGCACCTACTTTCCGGAAATAGGTGTCAATAACATACAACTGGATATGCGTTTACAATGAAAAACAAGTTCTCCGTTAATGCATGGGTTGTCGCTGTTATCGCTGATGTGATCGATCTGCTCTCTATTGACGCACGAAGCTCATGGTAGACTTCAAGTATAATGCAGTATACTGTAAGAAAGATCACTGGAAAGAGGAAGATTGGACAATCTTCAATTATTACAATTTGATTTATGTCGCACCGACACAGATAGATCCTATGACGATGATGGGGTAGGAAAGGGCTAGAAGTGGGAAGGAAGCTACCGTGGTCTTAATTAAGATACAGCCCCAGCATTTGGCTGGTGTGAAAAGGAAACCACGGAAAACCCCCTTCAGGACTTCCGACAGTGAGGTTCGAACCCACTATCTCCTAAATGCAAGCTCACAGCTACAACCCTAACCGCACAGCCAACTCGCTCGGTCCAATCTTTTACTTTTTATCTAGTATACCTTAGTGAGTCCGCCTCTGTGGTGTAGTGGTTAGCGTGATTAGCTGCCACCCCCGGAGGTCCGGGTTCGATTCCCGGCTCTGCCACGAAATTTGAAAAGTGGTACGAGGGCTGGAACGGGGTCCACTCAGCCTCGGGAGGTCAACTGAGTAGAGGTGGGTTCGATTCCCACCTCAGCCATCCTGGAAGTGGTTTTCCGTGGTTTCCCACTTCTCCTCCAGGCGAATGCCGGGATGGTACCTAAGTTAAGGCCACGGCCGCTTCCTTCCCTCCTCCTTGCCTATCCCTTCCAATCTTCCCATCCCTCCACAAGGCCCCTGTTCAGCATAGCAGGTGAGGCCGCCTGGGCGAGGTACTGGTCATACTCCCCAGTTGTATCCCCCGACCAAGAGTCTGAAGCTCCAGGACACTGCCCTTGCGGCGGTAGAGGTGGGATCCCTCGCTCAGTCCGGGGGAAAAACCGAACCTGGAGGGTAAACAGATGATGATGATGATGATGATGATGATGATACCTTAGTGAATGGAAACCTAATCCTGTGCAACTAGTAGTTTGCATTATCTGACACAATGCTGTTGCTTGCAGCTCTCAGTGGATGGTTGCCGGCTCAGGAGATCCGCCGTTACCTCACAACGTCTACGTCCACCCCGATTCGCCGGCAACGGGACAGCTCTGGATGGCCCAAGGAGTGGTGGCTTTCGATAAGCTGAAGCTCACCAACAACCGCAAGCCGCTTGTTCGAGGACAGGTAAAGCAATTTCCTTAGCACAATAACCTTCCTGCAAATAGTTAATATTTCAATACCTGAAGTGTATTCCTTTAACTTGTAGGGTCATAAAGTAACACGATATAATCGTATCATTGATTTCGTCAATACTGATCTCATGTTACAATTCAGAGAAGAGTGCATCTGTGTCTGGACCAACTAGGAGGTTTAAGTACCTTTACTTGACTGTATGGGTTGCTTTATATAAAAGCGAATTGGAGAAACGAATATTACAACGTAAACAAGAAATGGCATCCACTGGTGAGCAATATGAGAAGGAAATACTGAATGCGATGAAAATATACAAATTTTGAAAAATGTGTTTTTGAAATATTTACTATTTTGATGTACAAAAGGTAGGCCTTTAATGTATCTGTCAAATAAAACTTCAACTTCAAATTAGATCTAGAATAGACAGTTAGATCAAATTTTCCTCAACATATTGAAAACGATAAGGAATATGCACTTTTAGGCAAAGTACCTTCACAATATATGTAGGGGAATATGCAAGATAGATTAACAACCTAAGGTTAAATAACGATGATTTAGAATTTAGCTTTTCCTGAGAGGTTATGATCAAGTGGTGGTGGTAGTGATTATTGTTTTAAGAGGAAGTACAACTGGGCAAGCATTCTCTATTAACACTAACCAGAGAGGAAAAAATATAGGATGGATCCGACACTTCGGGAAATGAGGGTATCGGCCAAGAAAGACAAGGGCCATGAAGGGCGAGAAACTCGAAGACCCCTAGGCCTCGGGAACCTGACGCCGTCGGGGTCGGAAAAGAATAAGTATTAACCAAGGAAGGTCGAATAGGATAGGATAGATGAAAGTGAGGAGTCGGACACAAGTAAGTGAAAGCAATACCAGGACTCAGCTAAGGTCCCCGTGGTCGTCAACCCACATTTCCAAGTTAAGACACACTGTATCCCCTTTTAGTCGCCTCTTAGACAGGCAGGGTATGCCGTGGATGTATTCTACCGCCCGTACCCACAAGAGGTGTTATGATCAAGGCCACAGTCCTAATGAGAATACAAGTTAGGCCTATCAGCGAATTTGAATAATTATCACCAATTGTTTATCGTACTGATACAGCAATTTAGCGTTAATAGAAAGATTTTGATACTTAAAATATAGCATAAATTCCATATTGATTAGTTGAATTTATTGCCTTTCTTATATTGCGGGCCTCAGGCTATACCAAACCATATTATACAAAACAGTTATACATCTTACAGAGTAATGTGAATAGTACACATATAATCGTTAGTTAAACATCGTATTTCTAAATATCACTAATATTATATTTAACCTTTTTAATTTACTGATAATTAAGTATATATTAGTTTTGTTACTTTAGTGAGATCTAGGTACTTTCTACAGGTTTGAATGCCACAATAAATATTTCCTTTCAGATAGCCTCTGCTTGGCTATGCCTCTAATTTCGGCTGGGATTGACTTTGAAGGTCGTATGGTAGCAGGTATAAATGAGTTGTTGTATGAGTTACAGTATACTGTTTAATTAATACTCTATGTGCTCATTCGTATAATAATTTATTCCAATTCCAGTTGCCACTGCTAAGAGAGAAATTAAGAAATTAAAAAATAAATAAATACCTAGTACTCTGCGTTTGAGGGTAAGCCGATGAAACTATGATTAAACTCCGTATTTAATTACTTCAAACAACAGTGGAATCTGAAAAACTCACACTGCTAACATCGAAGAAAGCATTAGGGAGACGCTAAAGTTATTTGCAAAATCTTAGAGGATGAATGTTGAAAGACATTTTTTTTTTTTACGATTTACTTTACGTAGCACCGACACAGAGAGGTGTTATGGCGACCATGGGACAGGAAAGGGCTAGGAGTGGGAAGGAAGTGGCCATCGCCTTAATTAAGGTACAGCTCTAGCATTTACCTGGTGTGAAATTGGGAAAATATGGAAAACCATCTTCAGGGCTGCCAACAGTGGGTTTCGAACCCACAATCTCCGGAATGCAAGCTCACAGCAGCGCGCGCCGTTCGGTAGATCAAATATTCCTCAAGATATTAAAAACGATGAAGAGTATGCATTTTTAGACAAAGTAGTTTCCTCAGAGGTTATGATCAAGGCCACAGTCCTAACGAGAATGATGAATTACAGTAATTATCACTTATTGTTTATCGCATTGATACAACAATTTAGTGTTAATAGAAATATTTTCATACTTAAAATATGGCATGAATTCCATATTGATTTACAGTATTAAGTTTAATTAATACTCTATGCGCTCCTCTTCTTCTTTATCTGTTTACACTCCAGGGTTGGTTTTTCCCTCGGACACAGCGAGGGATCCCACCTCTACCGCCTCAAAGGCAGTGTCCTGGAGCTTCAGACACTGAGCCGAGGGATACAACTGGGGAGGATGACCAGTACCTCGCCCAGGCGGCCTCACCTGTTATGCTGAAATGGGGCCTTGCGGGGGATGGGAATATTGGAAGGGATAGACAAGGAAGAGGGAAGGAAACGGCCGTGGCCTTAAGTTAGGTACCATCCCGGTATTTTCCTGGAGGAGAAGTGGGAAAGCACGGAAAACCACTTCCAGGATGGTCGAGGTGGGAATCGAACCTATCTCTACTCAGTTGACCTCGCGAGAATGAGTGCACCCCGTTCCAGCCCTCGTACCACTTTCCAAATTTCGTGGCAGAGCCAGGAATCGAACCCGGGCCTCCGGGGTTGGCAGCTAATCACACTAACCACTACTCTACAGAGGCAGACCTCTATGCGCTCATTCGTATAATTGATTTCAATTCCAGTTGTCACCTGCTAAGGGCGAAATTAAGAAATAAAAAAAATACTTGGTACTCTGCGTTTGTGCGTAAGAAAAATATAGGAAGCCGATGAAACGATAGTTAAACTTATTCGTATTCAATTATTTCAAATAAGAGTGGAAGCAGAAAAAGTCCCACTGCTAACAACGAAGAAAGTATTAGGGAGGTGCTTAGGTTATTTACAAAATCTTAGAGGGTGAATGTTGAAAGACAACAATTTACTACTGCTACTACCCGTATGGCCTCAACTATCGTGTGCAAGCTGCCTGAGTGTTAATTTTGACGTTTCGTTTACTCCGCTAGGTGACAGATAAACCACAACCCTCCCGGGCGTCTTATTGCTGAGTTTTAATTAATATTAGGCCTATCTGATACACACCGGATGAGTCACCAGCTTGCTTTCGCATGCCGACATGAAGAATCGAATAGACTACTTTCCACCCCTCGAAAATCCGATAAAAAGTAAACTCTTATCCTCATACCGAAGTGGTGTAGCTCTTTTCAGGCACACCTCGAACGGAGGTGAGTTCCATGTACTATTTTAACCATATACCAGTCCTCCTACCATTCTTAAATTTCTGGCAGTACCGGGAATCGAACACCTGCCGAGTTTGAACTCGCCGACGTAACCTCTACTATTAAGACCAAGTCATCGGCGTAAGCCGGGCTGAGTGGCTCAGACTGTACACCTGTGACATTCTGAGCTCAAGTTGGCGGGTTCGATCGCAGCTCAGTTCGGTGGTATTTGCTCAAATACACCAACTTCGTGTCGACAGATTTTCCACTACGTTAATGAACTCCTGAGAGTCGAAATTCCGGTATCTCTGCGATTTCAAAAACGTGAAGTGTTTAGTGGGATGTACAGCCAATAACCATGGTTCAAAAGCCAAAGTGCGCATTTTATTTTCACCTTACTGTGTCTCTCCGTGTCATATTATATCTTTTAGTTAACGATACATGTAAACGACAAACAGTAAAGATCAAAAGATCACAGGTTTGCTTAACTCCTGTAACTACATTGAACTAAAAGATGTATTTATTCTATTAATAATTGTCACTGCTAGCCTTTGATTGCTGATAATGAACCATTCTTGATCCCACAATTTCCCGGTACTTACCATATGACTTACAGAATTTTCTTTGGAATCTTCTTCTTCTTCTGTTTACCCTCCATCGTCGGCTTTTCCCTCGGACTCAGAGAGGGATCCCTACTCTACCCCCTCAAGGGCAGTGTCCTGGAGCTTCAGACTCTGGGTCGGGGGATACAACTGGGGAGAATGGCCATTACCTTGCCCAGGCGGCCTCACTTGCTATTCTGAACAGGGGCATTGCGGGGGGATGGGAAGATTGGAAGGGATAGGCAAGGAAGAGAGAACGAAGCGGCTGTGGCTTTAAGTTAAGTACCATTTGCCTGGAGGAGAAGTGGGAAACCACGGAAAATCACTTCCAGGAAGGCTGAGGTGGGAATCGAACCCACCTCTACTCAATTGACCTCCTTAGGTTGAGTTGACCCCGTTCCAGCCCTCGTACCACTTTTCAAATTTCGTGGTAGAGTCCGGAATCGAACCCGGGCCTCCGGGAGTGGCAGCTAATCACGCTAACCACTACACAACAGAGGCGGATTTCCTTGGACTCTGTCATACGTTTTCCATAGATGTATGAAACAATCATAAGCATTCTAATGTTGAAAACGTTCCTCAGCAGATAAAGTAGGGGTTACCATACCGCGAAAAACGTAAAATTAAGCAATTTACTCAATCGTGCCGAAAGTTGGAGGGCTAAAGTGTTCGGGAGGGTATCATATTGTGAGTCCTGGATAGCTCTATCAAATTAAAAGAAAACATTTCGAAAATCACTCCAGCCTAAATGCAGTTCAGGAAAAACAGCCTAAAATCGTTTGTTTCTTTATTCGTTTTCTTTTTGATTCAAATCCTAGCCAAATTAACTTATTTACATATTTTTTTCTGTTTTTTTTTTGCTAATTGCTTTGCGTCGCACCGACACAGATAGGTCTTATGGCGACGATGGGACAGGAAAGAGCTAGGAGTAGGAAGGAAGCGGCCGTAGCCTTAGTTAAGGTACAGCCCCAGCATTTGCCTGGTGTGAAAATGGGAAACCACGGAAAACCATTTTCAGGGCTGCCGACAGTGGGGTTCGAACCTACTATCTCCCGAATACTGGATACTGGCCGCACTTAAGCGACTGCTGCTATCGAGCTCGGTGTTTCTTTTTTTCTGTAATGTGTTCCTTTGTTCAAAACCTCCATGCGTTTTTGATTTCTTGAAAAATGTCCACAACGGATGTAGTTATAAGGGCTTAAGTGAAACCTCTGCACTGACTCACATTAGCGCTCGCAGTGGTACAAAACGACCGGATAACGATGATTAAAAATTGTATTTTTTTTGGAATAAAAAATATAATCTCATGCTTTATTATATTTAGCTAAAATTTGTACCTGATATCCCAAGGATGTTTTCAACTTTAAGTTGCTTGCCTAGCACATACTAAAAATCAAATCCTGTCTATGCATATTAAATGAAAATGATGTAAGGAAGTCCTTAAAAGAAGGATGATCATTGATCGGAACTAACCGTTCGACCACGACATAATACTGTATTATATAGCTTGTTAAAATATTGCCCCACGTCTACACAACAGCTGTTCGTTTCCTCGCGCCATTTACACGTTCTTAGGGAAATATCAATGCCTACTATGAAACGTTACATATCGTTAATATTTTAAGGACCACCTTGCATGATTGTAACTAATTGTATTGGGGATGTAACATATAATTTGAATTTGATGGAATATATAATCAAAAGTAATTGGAATATTTCACCACTTTAACATCCTTCACCCTCGTGATTACTGGACTGCATAATAATGATCCACAAAATTAGATTTTCCAAATAAGACATTTATTCATAGAGAGAGAGGGGCATATAAAATGGGGGATATCCAAATTTGTATTGCCTTTTCATTAAGGTTAGTAGTCTGGAACGAAGGGACAATATGATGCACTGTAACTTAATTCTGCATGTCTGTCTAGCCGCCTGTCTGTCATCACAATCATCTATTTCTGAATCCATTTAACGCCGAAGCGGGAAAGACGAGCTCCGTTCACTTATGGCGACGATGAGACAGGAAAGGGCTAGGAGTGGGAAGAAAGTGGCCGTGGGCTTAATTAAGGTACAGCCCCAGTATCTGCCTGGTGTAAAAATGGAAAACCATGGAAAACCATCTTCAGGGCTGCTGGCAGTGGGGTTCGAACCCACTATCTCCCGAATACTGGATACTGGCCGCACTTAAGTGACTGCAACTATCGAGCTCGGTTTCAAGAAATGAAATTTCCACTTTTGGAATTGCATGTGGCCGTGAGGTTCACACAGTCTATACCTAAATTTATCAGGCCTACCTGATTAATTCCTCCTGGGAGCAAAGGCGGCCGGGATGGAGCTAATCACTCTATCCGACATTGTTACGGATAGCGATAGCCTTTACCTCCAAATCCTCCAAGGGACTGAGTAGCCTGCACGGAGATGGCATTGCTATTTTAGTCTTTACAGCTGTTACTGTGGTCTACTTTGCTTCTTGTTAGGTTGTTCAATATTCGACTATCGGATCTGTCATAGACGATCTGAATCTTGGTATAGATTGCTCTTAGAGTGAGAACAGTTGAGAAGAGAAGTGACCGAGTGAGTTAGCTATGCGGTTAGGGTCGCGTAGCTGTGAGCTTGCATTCGGGAGATAGTGGGTTCAAATCCCACAGTCAACAGCCCTTGAGATGGTTATCCGTGGTTTCCCATTTTAACATCAGGAAAATGCCAGCGCTGTGCTTTAATTAAGGCCACGGCCGTTACCTTCCCAGTCCTAGCCCTTTCCCATCTTTCCTTCGCCGAAGGCTAGGGAGTCTTTCCTTTTCACACCCATCGTGAGTACTTGGTCGATATCTTCACTTCTGGAAGTGTCAGATCCCTTCCACTTTTCCTCTTTGATTAGTGTTATATAGAGGATGGTTGCCTAGCTGTATTTCCTCTTAAAACAATAATCACCACCACCACCGCCACTCATCTGTTTCTGCCAAGATCGCAGCACGATCCGCAGAACGGAATATGTCAGTTCTTTCCCATTTCGATGTGTTAATGTGACGTTAAACAAGCAACAAAAGAAAAATATATTTGTAGGTCTTAATTCCACTATCCAAAAACCACATCAAATCAGATCTCTTAACACACACAGCTCATTAAGAGCCTAGGTACAGAGCTGTTTGTCGACGTCATGTAGCTGTAATCTGTCTGTTAAGTCTTCAGCCTAGACGCTGGTTGGATCCTCAAATAGCACCATGAACGGTACATGCGGTTATAGGTAGGTAAGGGTTATTCTGCCCGAAGGCAGGTCCGAACCTCCGCAGAGGGGTTCCTGAGCCGGAGTTTACGTGCGGTAGGGTGGCCAGTTCCTTTCCGCTCCTCCATTCCCTTACCACCAACCAACAGCGCGTGGCAACCCATCCAACTCCTGATGACGCCCAATGTTGCTTAACTTCGGAGATCTCACGGGATCCGGTGTTTCAACACGGCTACGGCCGTTGGCCGGTTATAGGAAAACCGCAACAACAACAAAAAAGCGATGGCGGCACCGAAACGAGTCGTACACTGCCTTATGAGGAGAGAGGTAGTTTGCCATTGGTTTCCTTCACTGGGCCACGAGAAGCATCCATACGCACTAGACGTGTTCAAATACGCAAGCCGGCACGTAAAAGAAGTGCGGAACAAAATTTCGGCACCTTAGCGTCTAAAAAGCCGTAAAAGTAGTTCGTGAGACGTTAAACTACAGTCGAATAATAAATGAGGAAAGAAGTAGCAACAATGTAAATTTATCGGTAATGTCATATTCAACCAGGAAAATACTGGGGCTGTACCTTAATCTCTCGGTGCAACGTACTGCAACTTGTGAATATATGTGAGCCAAATGAATTGACTACGTGGTATGAGTTGTGTAGTTGTAATCTACATTCAGTAGATGATGGGTTAGGACCTCCATCGTCGCCCATGATTAAGATTACTGATGCTACTTTCCCATCCCTTACCCGTTCCTGCCCCGATGCCGCCGAAAACCTATCTGCGTTAGTGCATTTTAAATAATTACTAAAAATCATATTGGGCTGATAATTTTGTTGTTCTGTTGTACACAAGAAAACTGGCACTGAATTCAAATAATCTGAACTTATTTTGATTGTTATTCATAAGTGGTAAATACAAAATATTCATCTTTACTCTCTTACACAGTAGTCTGCCTCGTGACCATAATCGTTAAAGCGTCAATTCTAAATGGCCTGACACCGTTGTTAGCCGATTTGTGTCCCTTTCGTCGAAAAAATTTCACCGTCAAAATGTTGACCTGTAAGTTAGGAGAGGTAGTGGACACAATTTCTAATCACTATTTTGCGTGCCAAAAGCCTGAATTAAATTCCAAACTTCCCCGCAGTGTTCATATGGAGTGAGGGCAAATGGCGCTGTTAACCCTCAAGCACACGCGCCAAATTTTAGGACGCAGACACGCGCGTGGGGGTGCTTTCCACCCCACATATCATTGTATTGTAAAATATGAATTACTGTATTATTTGGAGATTTCAAGATAGATTATATAAGAATGACTCTGTGTGCGGCGATCCAGCCAGAAAGATATAAGAGCGGGGAGAGCACAGGAGAGTTATTTGTACATTTCACTAGGAAATAAAATGACCTGAGGTGGATTCCACCCCATACGCATGTGTTTGAGGGTTAATGGTGATTCGTCCATCGAATGGAGAAGTTAAGCCTTGGACAGATCCCCTGGTGCCATTCGACAGGAGTAGGCTATGTGCCGACACCGGGTTTCTTCCTCTCCCTTCTACTATCACATATCACGTCATTCATTTCATCTCATTAACTCCTCTGATGAGGTTGACGTCAGGAAGGGCATCCGGTCATAAGAACTGGCTACGAAGATTCATCTTACTTTATAACCTACCCCACTGTGAAACGGGACACGGGTTGGGCACACACTCTCTCTTACATAGTGGAGTCGTAAAATTGCGTGATATTATTTGAACAGTAGTTATTTTACGATCAACAGTAAAATAATTCACCAAAGAGTGAAAAATAAGGCATGAGAGTATTTTGGGCTCTGATAGTGCAGTCGAGATAAAGAAAATTTATTACACACATCAGTTTTATTTTCATCTTTTCAAAATCATATAAAACCTAATAATATCAATGTATTATTAGAACTGTACGAAACATATTTCAGGTATTTGTTTTGTAAAATTGGTGATATCATCTTTCATAAACATACTTTTAAATATTCACTAAATTTCCTTCATAAACAAAGATTTGCACATTAAGTTGTCAACATCAATACCACTGAATCTTGCCAAAAGTATTTGACCATCATTCTATGAAGCGCGAAAACACTCAATGAGGTGGCAAGTTCAGGCGTGCGTTCAGGCGCATGGTCGACATCAGGACATATTATATGCAGTATCCCTGCTGGTACACCATCATGGCGATAACTGTTTGACATGGGATGCGCCAAGTAAGGCTATTACCAATACATCCCGTACAAAGTTGGAACGATTGACCGTAGGGATACATGTTCATAGGGACATTTTGTATTGTTTTGGGGTGTGACTCCACCTCCCTATTACTTCCGACATTGTTGGGAACACTCTATATATCCTTATCAGGTGCTTCCTAAGGATGATGATGATGATGATTATGCTTGTTGTTTAAAGGGGCCTTACATCTAGGTCATCGGCCCCTCCTAAGGTTAAGACTGATGTGGCTTGATGTCAAGAGCTTTCTTTTCTTATTGAAAGCTGTTCCGGATTCGCTGGCGTGACTAGTCATTTCTCTTACACTTCTGCCATCAACTGCTATTTTACTGCCTAGATATGAGAAATCTTGCACATACTCCTAGTTGTTCACCCCATTAAAATACAGCGAGACATTGCAGGATGCCGGCTACTGAGAAGGTCCGTCTTTTCGCTTTGTTGGATTGGATCATGTGTAGGTCTTCTTCTGTCCCTGTCCCCCTATGGGTGGGGTCGGTAGAATAACACCCACGATATCCCCAGCCTGTCGTAAGAGGTGACTAAAAGGGGCCCAAGGAGCTCTCAACTTAGAAGCGTGAGATAGCAGCCACGGGGCCATTAGCTAAGTCCTATTATTGCTTCTTGTGCCAGGCTCCTAACTTGCATCTATCCTATCCGACTTCCTTGGTCAACTCTTGTTCTTTCCCGACCCCGACGCTTTTAGAGCACTCGAGGGCTAGTGAGTCTTTCCTTTTCACGCCCATCGTGAATACTTGGTCGATATCTTCATTTTTTGGAAGTGTCAGATCCCTTCCACCTTTCCTCTTTGATCAGTGTTATATAGAGGATGGTTGTCTAGCTGTATTTCCTCTTAAAACAATAATCACCACCACCACCATCACTCTTCTGTTTCTGCCAAAATCGCTGCATGATCCGCAGAACGGAACATGGCAGTTTTTCCCCCTGGAACATAGAAATAGAGAACAGAAATGATTCAGTTGTCAAATTATGTATGTTAAGTGCTCAGCCCGGAGGCTGGTTTGATCCTCAACAGTCTACCGTCAGCTATCACAGGTGGCCTAGGTGTCACTGAAGAGGCATACTAGCGAAATGAGCATTGGGGTAGTTTCCCGTTCTTTTCCTCACTAAGCCATAAGTTGCTCTTACACATCAGTCTGCCAAACCCGCTAAAATGAACGCACCAACTGACCCTATGAGCAATATTTTCACACCATTCATAACAGGGACTGGCTGCATAAGAAATAGCATTACTAGCACCACTCATACCTCTGTCACTTTCATGTTGTCAAAGCCAAGGATGAGACTGGGACAGATCAATTAAAGTAACAAATTTGCTCTAGCCCATACCAGAAGACATAATGCACTGAGAACACTAGGTCTTGCCAGCAAAGGCATAGTCAAATTATACGATATTTGAATCTAAGAATTGAATTAATGCCAAGAGCACAGGTGGCAATGAGTAAGACAGAGTTTGGAAACATTATCCTCTCTATTAGAGAAAGTGACAAGATAATA
Source organism: Anabrus simplex (assembly GCF_040414725.1). Lineage (NCBI taxonomy): Eukaryota > Metazoa > Arthropoda > Insecta > Orthoptera > Tettigoniidae > Anabrus > Anabrus simplex. The sequence goes on along the minus strand of NC_090265.1, from coordinate 616,026,840 downwards.
TTTCATTGGCATACTTGTCAAGACTAGGATTATTGTCATTCAGTTAGTGATGGCAAGATAATTGCCTCTCACTCGACCTTAAACTTTACTATAAAGCCATTAAGTAGCCAACATAAATAAAACAAGAGTTAATAGCATGAGAAATTTTAATGAGGATGAGAGAAAGTTTTTATTACATTTGAAATAAGGAAAAACTCATTTTCAGTGGCAGTGTTTAACATAATTAGGTAATAATACAAGGGACAAAATGAGCTCATGAAATTCATTTCTGACAAATACGCACAGGCTGAAAGTTTGCTGCATTCTGTTCTTTCTGGGAATGTTAATGTTCTGTTTTTATTTTGTTGTTATTGTTTAGGACGCACTGGTAACAACCCTGTGTATCTATTCCGAATGACGTCTGTCTGATAGTATCAAATACTGTAATATCCGGACTTCTGCGCATTGTTGTAATTTGAGACCGAAGTGAGGCTATGATCTCCTAAAAGTAGAGGCCATAGCCTATAAATTAGGCAGTTTCCTGGCATTCGTCTTAAATAGTGGAAGATTATACAAAATCACTTCTAAGTTTGACTGACAGATTATTTTAACCCTCTTCACGTCTCAGTAGTATTTCCTAGGCTCAGTGCACTCCGTTTCGGACCTTCAAATCAGTCATAAGTTCGTGGTATAACATGGTATCGAACACAGCACCAATCCCAGTGAACTAAAATAATAATAATAATAATAATAATAATAATAATAAGAGAACAGGAAAAGAGGCTTCGGAAACATTGAGAAAAACTGCAAAATTATCATGAATATTCTAGGCCCTATACTCACAGGTGAACAGAGTCAGAAACAAAAGGCAGACTCACGAAACAAATCGTCGAATTCTATGAAAACAGAAAACAATAAAAGACATGGAACGATGAATTAAAAACGACCGTAAATAGGCAGGATTCAGACAAGAAGTGGTATATTTTTTTTACAATACCTATGCTTTATGTCGCGCCGACACAAATAGGTCTCACGGCTACGATAGGGTAGGAAAGGGCTAGGAATTGGAAGGAAGCGACCGTGGCCCCAACATTTACCATGTGTGAAATGGGAAACCACGGAAAATCATCTTCAGGTCTGCCGACAGTACGGTTCGAACCCACTGTCTCCCGAACACAAGTTGATACCTATGTGACACAAACCGCACAGCCACTTGCTCGGTAGAAGACGTCTAAACAAGGAAAAATTTAGATCAAAAATTCACAATGGCAAGCTGGCCAACAAGACAAACCGATGAAAACAACCGGAACAACTTGGACGAACGAGATAAAAGAAGCTCGCGGCAAAAAGAAATGAAACATGAGCACAAAGGAAGGCAAACAAACGCCTCTAAGTACATTGTGTAGTACTAAATGGGCTTACTTGCAACTAATAATAATAATAATAATAATAATAATAATAATAATAATAATAATAATAATGACAGAACAGGAAAAGAGGCTTCAGAAATACTTAGAAAATGCAAAATGATAAGGAATATTCTAGGCCCAATACTCACAGGTGAAAAGACTCAAAACAAAAGGCAGGCTCACAAAAAAAAAGCGTCGAATTCTATTAAAACAGAAGTAAAGCTATAACATACACTATTAAATGGATCGACGAAATTAAACCGGCCATAAATAGGCAGGATTCAGATAAGAAGATTTCCAAAACAAGGAGAAATTCAGATCTAAATTTCACAGATGGCAAGCTGACCAACAGGATAAATTGGCGAAAACAATTATAACTTGGCCCAGAGAGTTAAAAGAAACCCAAGACAAAAATAAAAGAAAGATGAGCGCAAGGGAATGCAAATAAACGCTTCTAAGTACATTGTGTAGAATTAAATGGGGTTATTCACAATCATCAATAATAATAATAATAATAATAATAATAATAATAATAATAATAATAATAATTTTATAATAATATGTAATATTATAATAATATTATAATAATATAATTATAATAATAATTATTAATTATTATTATAATTATTATTATCATCATCCCCTTCTTCTTCTTCTTCTTCTTCTTCTTCTTCTTCTCCTTCTTCTTCTTCTTCTTCTTCTTTTGAGACCACATTTGATCACTTTAATCAACCCTTTGGTCTATCGATTTCTTGGTAGGAACTCTCCGAGCCTTGCGGTCCTCCCAGTACTCCTTTATACGTGTTGATATTCTTTCCCTTTCTTATGTAGAGAATAATGTAGTTGGGATATTCTTCTTTGTGAGTATAAAGTGGAAAGTCATATTTTTAAGTATTGTGTTTACTTTTTTCTTATCCATAGTGTCATCTGGTGTAAGGCCAATTTCTTTCCTCTCTAATTTCTTTTATCCATCTGCATCGAGTTGTAGTATTTTTGAAGCAAGATTGTACTGCACTAGCTGTTTCAGAAGTCGCGAATCTGGCATTCTCAGGATGTGGCCAAAGTACTCTAGTCTTTTCTTGCGCATGGTATCAGTAATGGGTTCTAATTTCTGATATACAACGTTGTTAGGTACTATTCGCCATTGCCCATCTTTTTGATAGCTTTTATTGATACAAGTTCTTCCAATTCGTCTTTCGATCTTCTGTAATCTGTCAGTTTTGGATTGTTCGTTTAGATGAAATAATGTTCCTGCGGTATATATGGCTTCTGGCTTTATGACTGTATTGTAATGTTTGATTTTTGCATTAATGGATAGGCATTTGTTTTTGTGAGTTTCCCATATTAATTTTTGTGTAAATTTTGTGTAATTTTAGTAAAGATTTCCTGTGAATAAAATCATAGGCCTTTTTGAAGTCGATAAATGATATTACCATATCTCTATTTATTTTTATGTTGTAATCCATTATCAGTTTGAGGCTCATAATTTGTTTGCCTTTATCTGAATTGAAGGTTTTCCATTTAAATTATGTGATATTAACTCAACCTAGACATTTTTCCGGTTCCATGGCTAAATGGTTAGCGTGATAGCCTTTGGTCACGGGGGTTCCGGGTTTGATTCCCGGCAGGGTCGGGAATTTTAACCATCGTTGGTTAATTTCGCTGGCACGGGGGCTGGGTGTATCTGTTTTCTTCATCATCATTTTATCCTCATCACGACGCGCGGGTCGTCTACGGACGTCAAATCAAAAGACCTGCATCTGGCGAGCCGAACATGTCCTCGGACATTCCAGGTACTAAAAGCCATACGCCATTTGATATTTGAATTGTGTTACAATTTTAATTTTAGTAGCGTTAATATGTATTTATTTTAATGGTGTTCGGTTTTGGATCATAATTTCTGTTTTCTCAATGATATTTTAAGGCCAATTTTATTTGTAATGGCGTGAAGCTCTATTATTTGAGTTTATGCTTCATCTAAATCTTTGGCCAGTAACACTACGTCATCTGGAAAACCAAGGCAATTTGTTTGAATTTTCCTACCTATTTTAATATTTGCAGGGCATTTCCTAAACCATTCTCGCATTACCATTTCTAGCACACAATTAAACAGTAATGGTGATAAGCCTCACCCAGCCGTAACCCAGTAGTTACTTCGAATGGGTCTGATAATTCGCCTTTGAACTTTACTTTTGGAAGAGTTAATCTATATATATATATATAATAGCTTGTCCTGACTGACTGACTGACTGACTGACTGACTGACTGACTGACTGACTGACTATTTAATCATCATCGAGCCAAAACTACTGGACATAAAGAAATGAAATTTTGAGGATACATTTATATTAATGTGTACATGCTCCCTAAGAGAGGATTTTTTGGATATTCCGTCACTAAGGGGGTGAAAAGGGGGGTGAATTTTCAAATGAGGATACCTGTATCTCAAAAACATAAAAGTTTACAGACGTAAAAATTGGTATTTGGAATCTCCTTTAAAAATAAAGAAATACGTATTTTTTGATTTCGGAAATTCCCATTAAGGGGGGGTGAAAATGGGGGAAAAGTGGTTGAAAACCTTTCATGAGGAGATTTTACAGACGTGAAAATTGGTATTTGGAATCTCCTTTGAAAAAGAAACACGTATTTTTGTGTTTTTGGATAATCCGATGAATAGGGGGCGAACAGAAGTGACCAACGGGGTGAATAAAAAAAGAATATATCTGCAAATTATCTCAAACAGGTAACATATTACAGATTTGAAAACTGGTATTTGGAATTTCCTGTAAAAGTAAGGAAACATAATTTTTTTCTAGAAATCCACTTAAGGGGAACTGAAAAGGGGTGAAATTTTAAAATTAGCAGATTTACAGTATATCTCGAAAACTTAACATGTTGCAGACGTGAAAATTGGTATTTGGAATCTACTTTAAAAATAAGGAAACACGTATTCTTTGGTTTGCGGAAAGACCCTTAACGGGGGAGGGGGGTTGAAAGAATTCAAAAAGTAGTTGAATTTTTTTTTTGCTAGGGGCTTTACGTCGCACCGACACAGATAGGTCTTATGGCGACGATGGGATAGGAAAGGCCTAGGAGTTGGAAGGAAGCGGCCGTGGCGTTAATTAAGGTACAGCCCCAGCATTTGCCTGGTATGAAAATGGGAAACCACGGAAAACCATTTTCAGGGCTGCCGATAGTGGGATTCGAACCTACTATCTCCCGGATGCAAGCTCACAGCCGCGTGCCTCTACGCGCACGGCCAACTCGCCCGGTAGTAGTTGAATTATTTGTATGAATGTATATACCAAAAAATCTAAAGATGTTACAAACATGAAAACTGGTATTTGGAATCTCCTTTAAAAATAAAGAAAAACGCATTTGGGGGGGGGGAGGATCAATTTGGTATGGGGGGATGAAAACGGAGATAAATTCCTTTTACGAGGATACATATATCTCAAAAACTGAAGATGTTACAGTCGTGATATTTGTATTTGGAAGCTCTTTTAAAGGAACGGGTACTGTTTATTTTTGGAAAATTCACTTAGGTGGGGAATGTGAAAGGAAGTGAAAAAAAATGAAATCTATTTCTGGAGAATCTTACTTCTCAAAACTAAAAATGTTACACACGTGAAAATTTGTGTTTGGAATCCCCTTTTAAAATAAACACGCATTTTTGGAGGGGGCGGGGGAAAATCAACTTAACGGGCTGGAGTGAAAAAGGATTTGGACTCTATTTATGAGAATACTTATATCTCAAAAAGTGAAGATGTTAGAGGCATGAACATTTGTATTTAGAATCTTCTTTCAAAGGAAAGAAACACGCGTTCTTTTGTCTTCGGAAAATCCAGGGGGTTGAATGAATTAAAAAATTAGTTGAATTCTTTTTATCAGGATACTTATATCTCAAAAACTAAAGATTTTAAAGACGTGAAAATTGCTATTTGGAATCTCCTTTAAAAATAAAGAAACACGCGCTTTTGAGAGGGGAGAATCGGCTTAACGGGTAGGAAGGGAGGGGGAAATGAGTTGAATTACGTTTATGAGGATGCTTATAACTCAAAAGTGAAGATGTTACAGACGTGAAAATTATCATTTGGAATCTCCTATAAAAATAAAGGAACACGCATTTGTTTTTGTTTTTTTCGGAAAATTGACATAAATGGTGTGGGGTTGAAAATAAGTAAATAAGGAGCTGAAATATGTTTATGAGGAAACTTTATCTTAAAAACTGAAGCTCTTACGGACATGGAAGTTGGTATTTTGAATTTCCTTTTAAAAAGTAAACACGTGATTTTTTTTTTTTTTGGAAAGTTCACTTAAGGCTGGAGAAGGGTGGAAAGAAGTGGAGAAGAAGTTGAATTATTTTTATGAGTATATTTATCTCAAAAACTGAAGATGTTACAGATGTACAGACATGAAAACTGGTATTTGGAATCTCCTTTAAGAAATAATGAAACACGTATTTTATTGTTTTTGGAAAATCCAATTAAGGGGCTGAAAGGAATTGGAAAATACGAGTGATTTTTTAAAATTAGTGCCGGTATATCTACATTATATGTCAAAAACTTAACACATTAGAGACAAGAAACTTGGTATTTGGAAAGTCCTTCAAAAATACAGGGACATGTACCTTTTTGTCTTCGAAAAAGGCACTTAACGGGGGGTGAAAAGAAGTGAAAAATAGTTGAATTATTTTTATGAGGATACTTATAGCTTAAAATGTTACAGACGTGAAAATTGGTATATGGAATAAAGAAACATGTATTTTTGTTTTCGAAAAATACACTTAAATAGGGGTGGGGGTGGGGAATAACTGATTAAAGGGTCGAATTCTTTTTATGGGGATACTTATGTATATCTCGAAAACTGAAGATGTTACAGATGTGGGAATAGGTATTTGGAATCTCCTTTAAAAATAAAGAAACATGATTTTATTTTTTCGACTTGAGAGAAGACTGTTTCTCACATGTACAGTTCTGGTCGTCTTAGCCCCAAAAGGTAATACCAATACCAAAAAGGTTTACAAATAATTTCTGGGATAAATGACAATCAATTTTTCAGTGAGTTTTTACACTTCAGGAATTTTCAGATAATGTCTTAGTACAACGCCGAGGAATGATTAATTTGACCAGATAACGAAATCCACGCGAGCGAAGCCGCGGGTAATTGCTAGTTTATATATATAAAATAACTTGTCCTGACTGACTGACTGACTGACTGACTGACTGACTGACTGACTGACTGACTGACTGACTGATTCATCATCGCCGAGCCAAAACTACTGGACATAAAGACATGAAATTTTGGAGATACATTAATATTAAGATGTAGGTGCTCGTTAAGAGAGGAATTTCGGTCATTCCGTCGCTAAGGGGGTGAAAAGGGGTGTGAAATTTTAAAATGAGTGTATCTACATCTCGAAACATTAAAAGTTTACAGATGTAAAAAATGGTATTTAGAATCTTCTTTAAGAATAAGGAAACACGTATTTCTTCGTTTTCGGAAAATCCCAATAGGAGGGACGAAAAAGAGTGAAAAAGGGGTTGAATTCCTTTAATCAGGATAGGGTACTTATATCTCAGAAACTGAAGATATTACAGACCTGAAAATTGGTACTTTTGATCTCTTTTAAATAAACACATATTTTTTTTGTTTTTGGAAAATCCAATTAATGGGAGGGTGAAAAGGGAGGCGAATTTTTAAAATGAGTGTATCTATATCTCAAAACTGTGAAAGTTTACAGATGTAAAAATTGGTATTTAGAATCTTCATTAAAAATAAAGAAACACGTATTTTTGTTTTCGGAAAATCCCAATAGGAGGGGTGAAAAGGGGTGAAAAAGCGGTTGAATGCCTTTAATGAGGATTCTTATATATCTCAGAAACTGAAGATATTACAGAACTGAAAACTGGTGTTTGGGATTTCCTTTAAAAATAATGAAAGATGTACTTTTGTTTTTGTAAAATCCAATTAATGGGGGGAGGGTGAAAAGGGGGTGAATTTTTAAAATGAGTGTACTTTTATCTCAAAACTTTTCAAATTTATAGATGTAAAAATTGGTATTTAGAATCTCCTTTAAAAATGAAGAAAGGTGTATGTTTTTGTTTCGGGAAAATCCCAATAGGAGGGGCGAAATGGGGTAAAAAAAGGGGGTTGAATGCCTTAAATGAGGATACTTATATCTCAAAAACAGAAGATATTACAGACTTGAACATTGGTATTTGGGATCTCCTTTGAAAATTAAGAAACACGTATTTTTTTGTTTCTGGAAAATCTAATTAATGGGAGTTAAACAGAAGTGACAAATTGCGGTGATTTTTTAGAAAGACTATTTCTACAGTATATCTCAGAAACGTAAAATGTTGCAGACGTAAGAATTGGTATTTGGAATCTCCTGTAAAAATAAAGAAACATAGGTGATTTGTTTTTGGAAACTCCACTTAAAGGGGGTGAAATTTTAAAATGAACATTTCTACAGTATATCTTAAAACTTACCGAAGTGAAAAACAGTATTTTAGATCTCTATTGAAAATAAAGAAACACGCATGTTTTGTTTTCTGAAAAACCACTTAGGTTGAGGGGTGAAAGTGACTGAAAATGGGGTTGAATTCTTTTAATTAGCATACTGATATATCAAAAGCTGAAGATGTTACAGACGTAAAATTTGGTATTTGGAATTTCCTTTAAAAATAAAGGAATACGTATTTTTTGTTTTCGGAAATCCGCCTAAGGGGAGGAGAGAAATTGAAAAATTAGTTGAATTATTTGTATGAGGATACTATTATCTCAAAAATGAAGGATTTTGCAGACGTGAAAATTGGTATTTGGAATCTGCTTTAAAATGAAACACGTATTCTCGGAAAATCCAATGAAGGGGGGCGGGAAGGTGAAAAACGGAAAAATTAATTGAATTAATTGTATGAGGATATTTACATCTAATAAAAACCAAAGTTGTTACAGACATAAAATTTGATATTTGGATCTCCTTAAAAAACAAACAAAAAAAGCGTTTTTGTGCGAAATCATTTTAGAGGGCGGGGGTGAAAAGGAGTTGAATTCCTTTTATGTGGACACATATCTCAAAAACTGGATATGTTAGAGTCGTGATAATTGGTATTTAGAAGATTCTTTACTATTAAAGAGACAAGTATTTTAACGGGAAATTCACTTAGGGGTGGGGGGAGTGTGAAAGGAAGTGGAAAAAATGAATTCCTTTTATGGGGATACTTATATCTCAGAACTGAAGGCAACAGACGTGAACATTGGTATTGGGAATCTCCTTTAAACATAAGGAAACACGCCTTCTTTTTTTTGGAGGGGGGGGGTTGTAAATCAACTTAACGGCAGTGGGGTGAAAAAGGAGTTGAGACCAATTGATTTTTCTGTTCATAATGTACTTATTCTGATCATAAACTGATTATTTTTAATCTTTCCTGGGTTCGTTTTCAAGAACCATCCTTTCCTTTGGAGTACATAAAGTTAGATTACAGTAGATTATCCTGGCATAAAAATAAAAATTTAAACACATTTGAAATAAAGGATATGAATGATATTGATCGTGCAATTGTTGACCTCTATAATATGGTCAATAATTCACGGAAGTATATCATTCGTGTCGCCAGAAATCTCGCGCACTTGCCTACGCGCGACGATGGTGCTGGTCACATTGTCAGCAATGACAATGGCAGAGGATGTAATTTACCACCAAGTAGCGGTCTTGTATCTTGCTGTGGGTTCCATCCCATCAATAATAATAATAATAATAATAATAATAATAATAATAATAATAATAATAATAATAATAATAATAATAATAATCTAAATTTAACTAATATCACCCACCCTAATAACAAACATAATAATAATAATGTTCTGGACCGTCGTCAAAATGTGCGGACCGCGCTGGAAACGGGTCCTGGCCGGGTAATGACTACGATTGCAGTCCGGCCGCGGGTTCAGTACCACCAAGGCACCCAAGACGACACCACGCCGGATCTCCTCAAAGATTTGATCCATATTAAAATGCTTATAGGAAAATATGGCAAAGATTTAGGGACCCAACTGGTCGGGTGGAATACCTGGACCTATCCCGGGAAGTACGAAATCGATTGCTGGAAAAAAGATTGAAAAATGAGAGTAACTTTGCCGTAATCTCTCAGAAAACGAGTCAGATCACGAATTTTGGCGGATTCTCTCAGAAAACGAGTTAGATCGCGAATTTCGGCGGATTATATATAAAACGTTAAGCATTCAATTATAAATTTCATTATAATACCGAAGCGAAGCACGGGTATCTTGCTAGTTATATCATATTTACTAATTTAGGGGAGTCATTGCCCCAGAGGAGTGCGACCTGCTTCGGCAGCCGACACAAATCTTATCCTCGCCTCTAGATGAGGGCTTCATTCATCCCATTCCTGACTCGGTCGAATGACTGGAAACAGACTGTGGATTTTAATTATTCATTTTTAGGATGTAATCACATGTGTCGTAAAATTTTTAGTAAACATTTCGTGTGAATAAAATCATAGGCCTTTTTGAAGTCGATAAATATCTCTATTTCTTTTTCTGTTGTAATCCATTATCAGTTTGAGACTCATAATTTGGTAGGGCATCGCCCTCTACTATGACTGCGCTAGCGTCATAGTAGAGGGCGATGGTCAGGGAAACTCCTCCAAGGCCTGAAACCTGCTTGATATTCTCCTAGTGTATTGTCAAGTTGCAATTCAATTCTATTGAGAATATTCTAGAGAAAATGTTATAAGTAATATCCAGGAGTGAAATCCCTCAGTAGTTATTAGGGTCTGTTTTGTCCCCTTTTTGTGCAGTAGATGGATGACGGCTGTTGTCCAATGTTCTGGAAATTTTTCTGTAATCCAGAAGTTGACTAGTTGTTGACGAAGGTCAATTATTGCTGAACTTCCAGCATATTTCCAAATTTCTGCAAAGGTCTGATCTCCTCTAGGTGCTTTAAAATTCTTCATGTCATTCAGTGCTGTGTATACTTCCTTTATTATAGGAGGGTTTATATTCTCTGTTGGGGTTGTTATCGGTGTATTGACATCTGAGTGAAAGAATTATGTTGGTTCTTCACAATTAAGGAGCGTTTCGAAATATTTGGCCAGGATTTGTGCATTGTCGTGATTGTTGTGGGCTAATTCACCATCTTGTAATAATAAGGTTGGGGCTTCATACTTAGTAAAATGTTTCTTTTTAATTTGTAATACTTCCGTGAATGTGATATTTTGAATTCTTCTTCAACAGAGTTTCTTTAAGATACCTACTGCTTATGTATTCTTGTTAAGGTTTTAGTTGTATCTTTCCGCTGTTTAAGTAAATTTTGAAAATACGCTTCAGGTTTTTGGGACTTGTGCAATAACCACGTTTTGTGTCTTTTCTCAATCATACCATCACATTCATTATCCCACCACTGATATTTTTACGAGGCTTTATTGGGGCTAGTTCTTCTGCAGTTTGCTTAAGGTTATTAACTAGGCCATCTATGTTATCTGTGATTTTAATTTTTTCTGTCGCTTTTTCGATAATTTTCATTTTTAATTAGCAGTGTAGGATCTATTTTCCTTTTTGGTTTATAAGCTTGTTGTTGTAGTAACCTTTAGGGAGTTAATTTGATTTAAATTTTAACTACATAATGACCTGAGCCTGTGTCTTTTCCTCGAAGAACCCTGACATATCAAATTTCTTTGTGATATAATTTATCCATAAATACATGGTCTAATTGCCATTCGCCTTTAGTGTAATCGGGATGTTTCCATGCTTTCAGTTTTTGTGGTTTTCTCTTAAAACATGTATATTTTGATATTAGGCCATGATTCTTGAAAAGATCAATGAGTTTTTGACCATGTTTATGTGTTCTCTTCTGAGCAGGCAATATACCAATTACATTACGACATCTACGCTCTCTTCCAGTTGGGCATTAAAATCCCCAATTAATATTTTAACAAGGTTTTTATGAATGTTATTTAGGATATCGTCGAGTAGATCTCAATAGTTTTCTATCTATACACGGTCTTTTAAAGAGTTATTCTTATCATTGGTAGGAGCATGTGCATTAGTTATGGTATGAATTTTATTAGCTGTCTTTATCGTAAGTGTGGAGATCCTTGAGGAATGAGATTTTAACTTTTGTAATAGTGTTTATTATTTTAAGGCTAACAAAAAGCCTGTTGCAAACTGGGGGATATTTTTTGTCACTCTATTTCCTGGTATACCTTTGTAGAATATGTACGCTTGAGAGTCCAGTGCGTCCTGACCGCTGTTTCTAATTTCCTGTAATCCCATAATGAGAATCTTGTGGTGGTCCATTATGTCAGTTATTACTTTTAATTTGCCAATTTTACATTGTGTGTTGCAAAATATGACATATGGTTCGGTTTAAATTTTAACTTAGGTTCAGTAGTCTTGTCTGTATGTGGGTATTTAAATGCCTCCGACTGAGTTGGATCTTCAAGGTGGCAGCCCACCGTATCCGAGTGCTGCCTTCTCTGACTATTTGGTTCCGACGGTGGAATATTCCTTTGAAGACTTCCCGTAGTTGATTGCCCTGTGGTGAGACTAGGTCCCGAGTGACAACTCTGGATGTGATCCAGTGAGGTGATAATGATTTATGAGTTGGGGATTTATGAAGTTGTGAGAAAATTACAACTGAGGTCTTGAGCCTTAGAGGTTGCCTCAGGATGTTCTTTGGCTATCATTTTACGGCATGAGCCCCGGACTTGGGACCGGCAACAGCAAGTACTGGGCTACTCAGTCCACCCAGTAAGTACTGCAGGAGGAGTTATAATAATAATAATAATAATAATAATAATAATAATAATAATAATAATAATAATAATAATAATAATAATATACCCCTATAGTTACACAGATAGTTTCATCAATACTGTACGGAGGACACGTTTGAAATTTTTGGACACATTTTTAGGATGGATAATAATAGACTCACAAAAAGGTTATTCAATGTAATAAATTCTCAAAAGAGGAGAACAGATTGGCTGGAGGAAACAAGAGAAGACCTGAATGAATTGAACATCGGGGAAGACATCATCATCAGGACCTCAGTAAATAAACACACATTTGTGTTAAAAAATAACAGCAGGACTGGTACGAAGTGGTCAGAAGAACGAAAAAGGCAACACAGTGAGTTCATTAAGAGATTTTGGAAGAATAGGAAGACGAAAGTCATCAAGCCAATGAACAAGTTTCAACGCGCTCTATGAATGGGCATAACGAAACAAGAAGATAATAATAATAATAATAATAATAATAATAATAATAATAATAATAATAATAATAATAATAATATAATTGTACCGGGAGGTACACCTCAACTCCGCACATTCAAAAGATGCGCCTTAAAGAACTCTATCTATCTAACCAAACGTGAAACTGCTACTACATAAAGTTGGAACTTTAATCAGAAGATGTCACTCCTGAAGTATTAAGGAATTGTGTTATTCTGAAGTTGCCTAAATTGACTGGATTTAGTTGCTTTGAGTTTGTTTACATCAAGAAGTTTGGACATTTCTCCATAGATGGCAGTACAAAAACTAAGGTCTCGCACTCTGGTGCAAGGAAGAACTATCTGTTAGTGAAAGAAATTTTGTGTTTACAGGTTTTCTCAAGTAAATCAACTTTCAATTTTTTTAATATTTATTTCAAGGTTTACAACACTTCTCTCTCATTCCGCAGTTTTTGAATGTGACGAATCACTAATTTTCTGTACTTATTTTTCAGCCTATCATATGCATCTTCTTGGTTTTTGGGTGTAAAATTTTGAATTGGCCAATAAAATTGAGAGGGTGTGTCCGGACTAGTCCAGAATCCTCTCGAAACTTCCCTTCGGATATATAAGCTGAGGCTTTTCTTCCTACCTTGTCTCATTGATCGTCGTCTTTCTGAGTATGTGTGTTAAGGCAGGAGGCGGGGCGCCTCATTCTTCGGCAGGCAGAACAACAGCCAGGTAATGGCCACGTAAATTCTATCTTTCTTGCTGTCTCCGCAAATTTATCCGAGGGGAAGGTGCGAATTTCTAACTATGCAACCAACCTTTCCTAAAATGTAAATTTTCGTTCGGCTAATGTAAAAATTTAATAAAATCTTTAATTGTAATTCGGGGATAGAGAGTGCGTTGCCCTCTCGAGTTCCCCTTCAACTTGGTTGGAGGTAACTACTATTTTGTAACTGTTTTTCTTGTTTTCTGTAATGCCTTAAAGTAACTTTCATCCGAGTCACCTCAGTAACTTGGGATTATCCCCTGTATCTCTGGGCCGAGAGCCCCGTTAGGCTTTTATTTTTCATTTAGGAGTGCAAGTATACGCTTCCATTCATTTTGTGTTCGGGCCATTAATTCAACCTGCTATTCCTTTCCCGCGAAGGCCCAATAGGTTGGGTACTAGATACCACTGTGTAAAACTATTTCCATTGTAAGTCGTGCCTTGAGAGGCCAGAGATCTTAAAATTTGGTGTAATGTTGCCTTGAGTAGGCTGTAAGAAATTGAGAGCATGTAAGTTCTTTTCTGAGTTTTTTGTTATAGTGAGGGCTAAATATTGGAACTTTTCGAGCAAGTGTTCTTAAATGGGGATATCTCCGTCCTTGTCTAAACATTGAGATTTTGCAAGTTTGTAAACTGGATCCGGTATCTCAGAATTTGTAAACTAAGGGCTTGAAGCCCCAAATCTGTAATAATTTACTAATCTTGGATTTTCCAAGTCTTGTTTCAAGATTGCTATTTGTACCTGTAACCTCATTATCTCAATGAGTGAAAAATTTGTTAAGTTTGTGATTTAAAGAGAAATATAGCCTTTGTTAAAGTTTTAATTCAATTTCTGATATCGTAGTTAGACCCATTCAACAGCCGCACCTTCTTTCACCTCTTTCTGCTCCACGGATAACCCCGGATCAATAATAATAATTGTACCGGGTGGTACACCTCTACGCCGCACGTTTATATCTTCCGCCTTAAAGTACTCCTCTACAGGACAAACAGTGAACTTGAAACTGGATCAACTTAAATTTTTCCTCTGAAGATGTCACTTTGTGAATTTCGACTTGGTTTTGTTTGCTATTTATCAAGAAGTTTGGACATTCTCTCATAGATGTCACTGTCGAAAAAACTATGATCATGCACCCTGGTGCGAAGTGAAGGAACTTTATTTGAAGAAATTTTGTTTTCATAAGTTTGTTCTTTACTAAATTTCGTTCATTCAGTTGTGGGTTGGCAATATTTATCCTTCTTTCCGCCAGTTTTGAATTTAGCCAATCCAGAATTTCTGTAATTAATTTCTAACCAATCACTGGCTTCTTCTTCGTTTTGGTGTGTAACTTTAAACTAACCAATAAAAGTGAGAGGGTGTGGCTTTATTATTCATGAAAGGTCTCGAACTTTTCCCGAGGGTTTATAAACTGCGGATTTTCACGTCTCTTGGCCACTCGATCAACATCTAACTAAGTGTGTGAACGTAAAGCAGGAGGCGGGAAGCGCCTCTTTCATCCGGGAGCAGGTCTTCAATAAGGTAATGGCCATTTAACATCTTTATTTCTTGCTAGATTAGCAGTTTAACCCGCGGGAAAGGTCCGAAACCCTTTACAGTGTAACCTCATTTCCTAAATATGTAATTTTCTGCAGGCTTATGTAAAATCTTACTTAAATCTGTAACTGTTATTCGGAGATAGAGAGTGATTTACCCTCTCGAGCTCCCATTCATTTTGGTTTGAGGTGACTACGTTTTGGTAACTGATTTTCTTCCTTTCCTTAAAGTTTTAAATTTCTTCCTTATACGAGTCACCTCTAGTTTGGGAATATCGCCTGTTTCATCGGCCTAGTGCCTTTTAGGTTTTAAAATGTGTATTTAGGAGTGCAAGTACACGCCTCCATTCTTTTTGGTGTTCCGGGCCATTTACTTAACCTGCTCTTTTCATGATAAGGCCCAGTAGATTGGGTACAAGATACCCCCGTGTCATTGTTGTAAGTCGTGCCTTGATGGCAATCAATTGTAAAGTCTGATATTGCCTCGAATAGGCGTGAAAAACTGAGAGAGTGTTAGCTCTTTTCCAGTGTGTAAACGTGCCTTTGGGAGGTTGATATTGCAATTTTTGGGAGCAAGTGCTCCATGTGGTAGGGGTTTTGTGCCCCTTTGAACAAATTGTGCTTTGTAAAACTAGGGGCGTGTAGCCCAAGAGTGTTAAAGTTCTGGAATCTTGGATCTTTCTAGTCTTGTTTCGAAATTGTTATTTCACAAAGTGAAATGTTGTTAAGGTTTTGTCGTTGATTGATTGTTAAAATTCAAAAATATAACCTTTATTTGAAATTTTAAATTAACTTTGATTCTGTAGTTAAACCCATTCATCCCAGCACCTTCTTTCACCTCTGCTGTTCCACCAAATCACGGTAATAATAATAATAATAATAATAATAATAATAATAATAATAATAATAATAATAATAATAATAATAATAATAATAATAATAAGTAGGGTGCCCACCTATATGGCGATTATAGAGTAATTCCATTATTTTCACTCTCAAAACATTATAATTGATACATCCCCAAGAAACCTATGCTGGATTTAAAAAAGAATCGATTGCATAAATGTGCAGTAGCTTACTGTATGTGGTGAATCAACGAGCTGGGAATCCAGCCATAACAAAGTCGTGTGCCTATAAAACAAAAAGAACAATATGAATAAGTAATTTACATCACACTTCGTGAGTGCACGCAGCGCATTTTAAACTCGAAGACCAAGTAACACCCCCAACGCACACCAGTCCTAACCGTCCAATTATGCAAACCAAGCTACACTAACTACACGCTATACTACCAGTAACTAACCTAATAACACTACAAACCAGCTTGTTAATTTCAGTTGGATCTGAATTGGAGGGTCCGGCTCATGATCCTCACTGAGGAGGTCTATTGTTTAAAAGAGGACAGGAACTTTTCGGTTCACAGGATCCCAGGTTTGTATCCCGGCCGGGTCGGGATTTTAACTATAAGTAGTTAATTCCCTTGGCCCGGGTAACAGGGCATCAAATATAAAGCCCATACACCATACACAACACTACCCTCCACCACAATAACACGCAATATCCTATACACGACAGACACCATCCACCCTCATCGGAAGGTCTTCCCTACAAGGGCTGCAGCAGGCTAAAATAGCCACGCAAAATTCTGTATTATTATTATTATTATTATTATTATTATTATTATTATTATTATTATTATTATTATTATACTCCGCCTGGTGGCCCTGATCATTAAGACGTCAATTCTATATCGTTTGACACCGTGGTTAGCCAGTTCGAGTCCTGTTGCTTGAAAACATTTTCACCATCAGAATGTTTGCCGGCAGGGTAAGAGATTGTATGCTATAAACCTGGGTTAAATTCCAAACCTCTCCGCAGTGTTCATATCGAGTGAGGGCATATGAAGCTGTTGATGTGATTTGTCCGTCGGATGGGGACGTAAAACTTTGAGCAGACCCCTTGGTGTAATTCGACAGGAGTAGGCTACATGCCGACACCAGGTTTCACCATCTCATCACCTCACCTCACCTCATTTCAACATCCCACATATAGATGCGCAGGTCGTCCATGGGCATCAAATATAAAGCCCTGCACCTGGCGAGCCGAACACTTCCTCGGACACTCCCGGCACTAAAAGCCGTACGATAAATAAATAAATAAATACATACATACATACATACATACATGCATAAACAAATAAATAAATAAATAAATAAATAAATAAAATGTATTATTATTGTTGTTGTTATCCGGTTCCTTGGCTGAATAGTCAATGTAGTGGCCCTTGGTACGGAGGACCCCGAGCTCGATTTCCGGCCAGGCCGGGGATTTTAACTTCGTAGGGTTGACTCATCTACTACCTCGGGGACTGAGTGATTATGTTCGTCTGAATACACACATTCAGTTGCACACAACACCTTACATTACGAACCAGCAGAGAAACACACAATAGTGAATATATTCTTCCACATAGGGTTGGCGTAAGGAAGGGCATCTGGCCGTAAAGTCGGACCAGATCCACACAAAGTGCCGACCCTAGTAAATTTGAAGAAGGCCAGGAAGGTGGTGGTGATGATGATGACGATTATTAATATTATTATTGTTACGGGACTACCCGTGGACCAGCAGAGGTGAAAGAAGGTGCCGGGGTGAATGGGTCTAACTACAATGTCACGAATGAATTTAAATCCTTAACAAAGGTTATATTTCTTTAGAATTCCAAAAAAAATCAACAAATAACAATGTAACAAGTACCAGTAGCAATAAACAAGTCTAGGAAATACAAGATTGGTGGTATAAACAGATCTTGGGCTTCAAGCCCTCACTTCGCATTTCCTGAGCTCCTAGCTCAAATTTACAAAAGAGCACAATTTTACACAAGGGCAGAAATCCCCTAATACATTGAGCACTAGCTCCGTAATTTACAATATCAAGCCTCCTAGAAGCACTTTTACAACACTTGAAAAAGAGCTAACGTGCTCTCCGTTTTCCAAGCCTATTCAAGGCGATATCAGAAAATTACAATCACTTGCCGTCAAGGCACAACTTACAAATTTGAAACAGGGGTATCTAGTACCCAACCTATTGGGCCGTAGCGGAAAAGAACAGGTTAAGTAAATGGCCCGAAACACAAATTGCATGGAGGTGTGTACTTGCACTCCGAAATATGAATTCTTAAAACCTAAAGGGCACTAGGCCGATGAAACAGGGGCTATTCCCAAACTATGGAGGTGACTCGTATAAGAGAAAAAATTTAAGACATAACGGAAAGGAAGAAAACCAGTTACAAAACGTAGTCACCTCAAACCAATATGAAGGGGAGCTCGAGAGGGTACATCACTCTCTATCCCCGATTTACAGTGAAAGATTTTGTGAAGTTATTACATAAGCCGGCAGAAGTTACATTTTCAGAAACGTAGGTTACATAGTTAAAGTTTCGGACCTCTCCCTCGGGTTAAACTGCAGAGCTAGCAAGAAATAAAGATGTTAATTGGCCGTTACCTTGTCGGTGTACTGCTGCCTGATGAAAGAGGCGCCTCCCGCCTCCTGCTTGACACACACACTAAGTTAGATGACGATCAATTGGCCAAGAGACGTGAAAATCCGCCGTTTATAAACCCTCGGGGAAAGTTCGAGACCATTCATGAATAAACCAGCCACGCCCTCTCACTTTATTGGTGAATTTAAAAGTTACACTCAAATCGAGGAAGAAGCCTGTGATAGGCGGAAAATTAATTACAGAAATTCGTGATTGGCTAAATTCAAAACTGGCGGAAAGAAAATATAAATATTGCCAACCCAAAAATAAGGAACATTAATTAGTTTTAAAAAAACTTATGAATACAAAACTTCTTTAAATCAAAGTTCATCCACTTCGCACCAGGGTGCATGATCATAGTTTTTGTAGTGACATCTGTTGAAGAAAGTCCAAACTTCTTGATGAAGGGCAAACAAAACAAGTAGAAATTCACACAGTACCGGAAACTTCGCAATAAGAAAATTACGTCAAATTACTGTAGGGCAAACAAAACCAGTAGAAATTCACACAGTACTGGAAACTTCACAATAAGAAAATTACGTCAAATTACTGTAGTGACATCTTCTGAGTAAAGGTTTAAGTAGATCTAGTTTCAAATTCACTTTTTCTCCTGTAGAGGAGTTCTTTTAGGCGCAAGATTTAAAAGCGCGGCGTTGGGGTGTACCTCCCGGTATAATATAATTATATTATTATTATTATATTATTATTATTATTATTATTATTATTATTATTTTGTTGTTGTTGTTGTTGTTGTTGTTGTTGTTGTTGTTGTTGTTGTTGTTGTTGTTGCTGACCTCCAAGCCTTGTTCCGTATCTCTACGGGGTCGGGTATGAAGTGAGATGAATCTTCGCGGAGAGTTTTTATGACCGGATGCCCTTCCTGAATTCAATCTCATCAGAGTAGTTATTGAGATGAAATTAACGACGTAATGTATGATAGGAGGAAGTGATAGGGTGAAACGCGGTGCCAGCACATAGCCTACTACTGTCAAACAGCACCAAGGGGTCTCCTCAAGGCTTACCATCCCCATCTGACGGACGAATCACTATCAACAGCATCATATGCCCTCTCTCCATATGAACACTGTGGAGAGATTTGGAATTTAATCCAGGATTTTGGCACGTAATCTAGTGATTATGAATTGTATACCACCGCCTCTCCTACCCTGTCGGACAGCTATCTGATGGAGAACACTTTTTCGACCAACGGGACTCGAACCAGATAACCACGGTGTCATAACCTATAGACTTGACGCCTCAGCGGTCATGGTCACCAGGCGAGCTATTACTACTATTATTATTATTATTATTATTATTATTATTATTATTATTATTATTATTATTATTATTATTATTATTATTATTATTATCATTATTATAGGTTACCAACGCTAGTCATACCATACCTTATGAAGCCAGCCCCTGTGATAACTGGCGTATGTGTCGCTTGTAAGGTTGGTTTAGAGCATACATTTCAGTGATTTTCGCTGTTATGCAACACCGCCTTCTGCCTTAGTGAAGAAAGCGACAGGAAGCTACATTACTGATCATTTTCCTTTTATGCCTTCCATTGTGGTCTAGGGTGTCCACGGCAGGTGATAGTGAGGGTGTTGAGAAGGTGATCAGCCTTTAGACTGAAAGTCCAATCTATGAGATATTCTTATTGATGATGATGATTCGCTAGCTCCTCCACCCTTCATGTACTAATGAAATATTTCATTCTGAAATTATCATTCTTCCTCTTCCTGATGTCCTGCAAGTGTAGAGTCCACTTCATGATGGTGTCCTGCCATCGCAGTTTTGGACGTGCACTAGGTCTTCTTCCTTTTACTTCAGGATGGTAGGCAATACTTCCGACGCTGATGAATGCTGTTCTTATGACGGGTCCGTGCCAGCGAAGCTGGAATGTGCGTAACTTGTCGCTGACTGGTGTTATGCCAATCTGCCATCCGATGGTGTCATTGGTTTTGTTCTCAAGGAGGAAAATGCCCGAGATCCATTTTAGCATCCACATTTCCGTGGTATGGAGGGAGTGTTCTGCACCTCTGTTGGTAGGCCAGCACTCGGTGCTGTAAGGTACAACCGATCGTGCAACTTGAACTTCAGACAGATCAGCATTCGCTTATTACATCTCTTGCGACCTCCCTCCATCGCATCCATGCAGCATTAATCTTTCCCTTGTTTCTTTGTCAATGCCACTATTGCTATTTCACAGAAGGGATCCAATATACCGAACACTATATGATCTATTTTTACAGAAGAGTATATAATTTAAATTAAATCATAATTACAATAATGCAGATACTCAGACAGCTTCACTTCAGATTTTACTACAAGTCTCCACGTTTTCTTATTACAGTCACTGCCCCGCACCAATATATATTTATCGCGAAACCTTAGGAATTAAGATGGACTGCTCTACAGGATTGTGAATTATTACTTACAAGACACTATTAATAGTTCTGCTCTGCATTCCACATGCCATTCTAGTCGAATAGACTACTACTTCCACTAAAATGTTTTCATTCCTCCCCTGAGGGAATTGGCGTTCCTCTTACACCAGGGCCTCTCAAACGCCCAAAATCTCACGCGTGCAGAGCGAGGCGCAAGAGCTCCGTGCACTGTGCATCGGTACCGCTCGGTATGGCTCGGATCAACGCTTCGTCTCTGGGCTACTCGGCTATGCTCGGCTCTACTCGGCTATACTCGGCTCAACTCAGCCCGGATTTGGAGCGCTACGGCGCAAGTGGGGGAGAGGGAGACAGGCGGAGCGAGCGAGAGAGGCGTAAGGAAAGAGAGAGTTAGCGCTATTGCTCCAAATGGAGGAGTGGGGGGTCTGCACTCTGGTCAACCAAGCCAAGTCGTCTTTTGCACCGTGCACAGTGCATGCACCCTGAGAGGCCCTGTCTTAGACGGTCCATCAGGCCGGGAGATTTGTTACGTGAAGGAAATGCTAAGAGAAGGGGAGAGGGTTGGAGGCCATGGCCTACACTACGAACTGTCCCGGCATTAACCTTAGTGCAGGAAAGTGGAAAACCCCGGAAAACCATTCTCAGGACAGCCGACGGTGGGGACTGGCCCCTCTCCGTCTGCCGAATGCAGAGGCGTAGAGCCACGATAAGAGCCGTGGTGTTGGTGGTGGTGGTAATTATTGTTTTAAGAGGAAGTACAACTAGGCAACCATCCTCAAAGAGTCGTGGCCACCCCTCCTCTGCTCGGTTGGTCGGTCGGAGTGCAGAGTCGTCGCGCCACGGAGCAGCCGTAGACCGAAGCCCGCTCTGCAAACGCCGACGGAAGAGACTAGTCAAGCCAGAGAATAGACTTCCTGCACACCGAACGTAAGTTACGAGTACTATGTCAACAAATTTAGAGAACATGGCATTGTCACTGCTCGGGCTTAGTAAGTTAATGACAGATAATGGAATTCTACCAGTATCACTTTATTGTCTATCCTTGAAACACAATGCCTTTCAGACAAACGAGTATCGTTGCAATGCACGTAAGTTAGCTTCGACTTCACCTTATCTAGGCCTGTCTTTGAGAGAAAATTACCTAAATTTATATGGCATGATCCGAGAAATAATAAGCTAATATGTGTAGGATATAATTCACATTTTTTTAGAATTAAAAATGAATTTACATTCGATGAAAGTCAGGTCAGGAATACAAAACTGGGACAGGTGGATAATTTCAAGTACTTATGATGTGTATTCTCCCAGGATGGTCAATCAAGGTGCAGCAAAGCTAAGGTAGTGTACTCTCATTTGGGATGAAGGGTATTCTGTAAGATAGGGATCAACACTCGGGCGAAACCATCTTTATACCGGTCTGTTTTCAGACCGACTTTCCTGTACAGTAGTGAAAGTTGGGTGCAATCGGGATATGTTATAACTATAAGTAACAAATATGATCCTGACCAGAATTATTACTTGCACAAACAGTTGGAAACAATGGCAGGGGGTACTCGAAATGAGTACATAAAGGTTAAGTTAGGAAATACTGGATAGATGAAACAATTACGCACATGTGAAACGAATGGAGGAGGATACGTTAGATAGAAGAATAATGGACTCGGCCATGGAGGGAGACAAAGGCGATTATGGACAGACTCAATTTTATGCTAAGAGGTGTGGAACTAAACGAAGTCATGTAGCTAGTTGCAGATCGAGGATTGTGGAGGTGCTTGATTAATTCACAGGCCCTTGCAGACTGAACGCTGAACACTCACCGCGTCCATCACCGGCGCATAGGGCAGTCAGAATTGTTCAAATGGCGATCAATGAACCGAAACGTCCAACCTACCTCTCTCAATCCGACAATGCGGCCCCACTCTCAAACTCATCTAGCTGGTTCAAAGCTTGTCGAATGTGACGTAGGAGCATGCTGCGTGTTCACTCAACTTAGCTCCATGCTCACACTGCTACTAAAGTCTAAGGCCTTATTCGTCGTCTTGCTTTTATGAGTGAGGGAGGGACATACACGCTCCTTAGTGGCACTTCCGCGCGAGCAATCAGCATTAAACGCAAACGGGACACATGTCACTCTATGGCAGCCTTCACTGAACTCATGCAGTTCGTTCAAAGTGAGCGAATGGAGGAAAATTAGAGTTAATATTACTAATTTGACGACTTATTAAAGCTAACCCTTCCGGTTTCAGGGAGCGTGTGGCTTCGGACTCTTCCGACGGTTGTCCTTAAATTCTTAAAGTGGTCACAAGCTTCTAACTACTCACTACTTTCCTGATCAGGCTCTTTCAACGGGTGTGCCGCGATGAACCGCTAGTGTGCCACGAGAGAATGGAAACAAAAGAATGGTGCACGTCCCCTTTACTAAATAAAACACGCACTATAATGGAACAGTTCATTACTTTCCTGGATAATAATAATAATGTTATAATTATTATTTTCTCCATTTTATGTTATTGACCCGATTTGCATTCCGCAATACGAAAATGATATTCACAAGTGCATTGTTAAATAGGAAATTATGTTCTCTTAGTGTTTAAGTCTGATTCTGTAAGACAGAGCGTTTTTATTTAGCTTTTCGCTTTAAAAGAATACAGATGTTGGACGCTCCAGCACTCAAAGCTGGACATTATTTCATTCTGGATTTACCTTCGGAAAGAATATCCAGGTATTTCAACAAACGCTGTAGAAGTTCCCCTCTTTTCTACATCCTATTTTTGCGAAGCAGGATCTTCTGCAACGAAGACAATGAAGTGAAAGAATAGGTCACAGCTGTTAAATCTGAAATATGAAATGAGGGTGGGTTTTTCAAATATTCGGCCACAAATAAAGGAGATAATGAAAGGGTAACAAGTTATAATTGCAGATTATTCCTTACACGACCTTGTTTTAATTATGAATGAGAAATCGAGACACAAACGTATTATTCTTGTCATAGTCCACCTATAAGAACAACAATTATAAAAATATTGTTATGCTTTTATTACACTGTAATACTTTTCTCTCATTAAACTAAATGTATATCTTCAACTTCAAATACAAATTTTAAAATGTTACTTTCATTTCAGAATAATCTGTAAAACCACATGTCTGTGCAGAGGGATTTTAAAAGTGTGTTGTAGGTAGAGAAAGATCGAAAAGCCAATCCGTTTTCGTTTCTGTGTAGGCCTACTGGTGAGAACTCCAGCCGAGTCTGTCGATAAGCATAAATTAATGGGTGTTCACCGAACGTGCCACCTAGGTTTCCTTACATGCCAACAAGCACTACTGTGAGAACCTTGAATTTATCTGCCCTTCAAAAGTTCTCCTACCTCTACTCTTGATGAAACTTGAAATTTTGAGAAGAGGTCGATTCTCTACTTTGACCAGGATCCCCTACAGGGTCGGTCAGTGAATAATGACCTGTTCATTTCGAGGGTTCGGATCGCCCAAATTGGAGGAGGGGGCGGGAAGCAAGAGAGCCACGTTTAGTGGGCAGTTTCGGAATTTCAGGAGGTCCTAAACTATAGTATAATTTATTATATTATCAGAAGCTCGATAAAAACTGTGGTACGGTATTCGTCCTCATATTTCAGAATAAGTATCTGGATCCATATTTTATAACTCTTTGATTGTTTGCGTTTACCTTTGACATTTTAAATTCAGATGACAGTAGGATCACCAGTTTTGGTACAACCAATAATACCTTAATATTTTGTCATTCCGTTTCTGAAGAAAGATGCTGTGTGATTTTTGTGACCGTCAAAATGGGAAAATATGCGTAATATCAAATCAGTATGCCATCAGATGCGAAACCTCTCTTTAAGGTCGGTGGAAAATATTCAGGATGCCGTATTCGGATTTAGAAAGTTAATATTATTATTTTCGTATTTTACGTGTTTTGATTTATGTACTAAAAAGTATTTATGAAGAAAAGAAACAGATATCCTTACGCCTGTACCCATCATTACACAAATTGTATTTGGTACTTGATGAAGCTAAAGAAAAGGAGGACCTGTGTATTGATTTGTCAGGGGAAGGTTAAGCAGCCCAGAATTAATGTGGGTGGCCTTGTCTCTGTGCTATACCAGCCAGATTGTAGCATCACTCATTTCATGTTAACGGACAAGACACCGAATTACCATAATACAAGATGCAGTAGTTGCTACTACTCGTGCAAGAATGAATAATAACGCAAGTTAGGAAGGAATAAGTTGCAAATTACCTTTTTACCTGATTTCAAACTGAAACTAGTATGTATCCTATAAATAAACAGCAAAATCAGGAATTACTTTTGAAAATCAAGATTTCAATTGCATTTTCTATTTGCTAGTCGTGCAGACACGAAAGGAAAATTTTGTACCGTTTCTCTGTAGAAATAAAAATAACTTAAATATTGGTCATTCATAACCCTACTACTCCCTGAACGTGGATTTCCGTGGTTCCCAATTTTCACACCAGGTAAATGGCGGATCTGTACCTTCTAGCCCTTTGCTATTCTAAACTCGCCGAAAACCTTCTATATAAGTGACTGTTGATATCGTGATGATAAGACACAGGCCCTTCAGTTTTACGTGAAATACGAAACACATGGATGCAAGACTTAATTTCAAAAATCCAGCACGCAATAATCGGAACCGCAGCCACGTTGGTGAGAAGCCAGTGACAGTGCTACTCGGCTATCACACTCCTGTTCGCATCTATGTATCTATGCATGTATGTATGTATGTATGTATGTATGTATGTATGTATGTATGTATGTATGTATGTATGTATGTATGTATGTATGTATGTATGTATGTATGTATGTGTGTGTGTGTGTATGTATGTATGTATGTATGTATGTATGTATGTATGTATGTTTGTATGTATGTATGTATGTATGTATGTATGTATGTATTCAGTTATGTTCTAAAGGCTTATTAGTCTTATCGATAAAATCATTCTTCATTTTCGTGTAATTTTCACATCCTACTCCGTTCTTAATGTCCCCTAAGTTGATCTCTCCCTTTCTTTCCGAACTACCGAGTGAGTGGCTACGCGATTTGGATCACGTAGCTGTCAGCTTGCATTCGGGAGGTAGTGGGTTCGGCAGCTCTGAAGATGGTTTTCCACGTTTTATCATTTTCACACCAGGCGAATCCTGTGGCTTTACCTTCATTAAGGCCACGGTCGCTTTCTTCCAAGTCCAAGCCCTTTCCTATCCCTGCATCGCTATAAGATTTGTCTCCATCGGTGCAACGTAAAACAAAATATTAAAAATATTCTGCAGCACTTTGCCTTTGAAAATATTTGTGATAAAGGTGTGTCTAATGAGGTGTGCAACAAATTCAATTTTCCAACCTTCAATTTCTTTTAACTACAATTTGTTCTGTTTCCTCTTAATATTTATCAAGTTGATTATCTGTCGGTCCGGCTCGTTCTTGTCATTTTACACCGTATCTAAATTTTTGCTGCTTTAAGGTGGCTTTTCTCCTGTTTTCCTAATGTCCTACCTTCACCTTCACAAATCAGTGTGCGCTTTACAAAAGACTTGGGACAAGTTTCCCCAATTTATATGTTCATATGCTTATTGATCAAATGATTTTTTCCCCATAAATGCCTGTTTTGCCAGGGCTATTCTTCACTTCCACTGCGCATATGTTGTCTTCTGTAATGATACTTCTGAGATCACAAAATTTATTTACTGGCCATTTTTCTGATGTTCTTCCGTATAACCAACACCTCCGTTTTCTCTCTGTTCACTTTCAGTTTCCATTCTTTAAGAGTGTTAGATAGTAACTTATTTGTAATATTTTATGTTTCCTTTACTGAATCTGCAAAGAGCAAATCTGATACGGTTTATTCGTTCGCCATTGACTTTTATACCTTCTGCCTTGTCCTGCATGATAGCAATAGCTTCCTCGAAGTATTTATTAAACATATGTATTTTACACTCAATCCAATTTTTATCTCAAGGAAGGTGAGCTTGCAGCCGGGACATAGTGGGTTCGCACCCCACTGTCGGCAGCTCTGAAGATGGTTTTCCGTGCTTTCCTATTTTCACACCAGGCAAATGCTGGGGCTGTACCTTAATTAAGGTCACGGCCGCGTCCTCCCCCCTCCTAGTCCTTTCCTGTCCCATCGTCGCCATAAGACATATTTGTGTCGGTGCGACGTAAAGCCAACTGAAAAAAGAAAAAAAAGGTTAATTTAATCATTCACATTCATATATTTGTGACAACCAAAACAAAAAATAAATGTACATGTAATTGTATTTGTAACAAACTTTAAACCTATCATTTTCTTAAGTTAAGCAGATGAAGACAAAACAGAAGAAGAGTAGATCCTTCCTAATCAGAATGTTGAAGGCTGATGATCTGCATGTTATAGACCTTAACTCAAACTCCTGTAACATGTAACACATGTCTATCTTTGAACCGTGTCGAAGGAGTATCCAGTAGCAGCTGCTTGCAACTGAAATTATGATAGAGTAGCCTACTAGAGTTATGTTACACTTCCTCAGCCCTCTAGTCTCCATTACCCCACAGCAGAGAAGGTGCGTGTTATTACCTTCTAATTCCCAATTACTTTGTTTGCTGTTAAGCGAAGTTCTTACTTAACACATTTTCTCGCTACTGGCCATATGGCGTTTGGAAGCTATTGCCAGACCATGTGTTGTGTCTGGATAAGCTTCTCAAAAGATACGAGCATTAACTATGGTATTAACTGCCAGCAAGAACTCACAGCTTGTGAAGTGTATGGCGACCAAGTAGCTCTTGTTAAGACCATTTCTTCCCTGCACTTATACTAGGCTCCTCCTATCATTTTTAACCGTCCAGCCTAGATTGGGCTTTCATTTTCGCTTAACGACTGATGACTCAACTTAAGTCTTTCACTTACCTAGGCCAGTAGATTACATAGGACAGAATGTGCACCACTGAAGATGAATGTCATCTTGTTCAGGCAAAAACAGCTTTTATGCAAAAGATGATGCTACTGCCTGCCAAACAGATTAGTACTCCCCTCCGACTACATTTGTATGGACAGTTGCACTGTATGCCTCTGAAACGTAGACACTAAATAAAAATAAAAATAACCGTCTAGAAGCCTTCGAAATGTGATGTTATCGTAAGAAGATACATGTGATGGGGAGAGATAAAATGCCAAACGTTAGGGTTCGAGATACTGCGAACCTACGAAGATCAATCCTTCGTATAATCCAGAAACGACGTATCGCATGGTGAGGTCACGTAATCCACCGCTCCAATTTAATGAGAACTTTGGCAGAAGGTTTCATTGAGGAAAATCAACCGTGGGGAAGACCTAGAGATACCTTCCTCAAATAAATTCTACGTGCCATCCAGACACAGAATTTTGTATCGATATAGGAATATTCAAATAACAGAATGATTTGGAAATGTTTTATGGCAACTGATCAGTCGTAGGACTACAAATTAATGATGAAGATGATGATACATTGGGTAATTCCTCCTTCCTCTAGCCAAGGCTAACGCATCGGGTTCGTTCATTATCACCTTCAATTCCATGGCCCTCGAATGTCACGAATTTGGACATACTGATTTTTCAACAGTAGGTATAATCAATCATATGCTTCTTTTTTTTTTTACCACACCACCCAGAGGATCTTAACTTGAGATCGTGGAGTGGTGACGATAGAACCCCTAGCCGAACCTGACGTTTCTTCTTGTGTCAGGATAGTCTTTCATCTAACCTATTCAACCTCAGGCAACAAACTCCTGTTGTTTGCCGACTCTGAAGATATTGGGTTTGCGAGGATTGAGGAGACTATTTTTGTGTCTTCTGTACCCTTAACCTTTCTTTAGTTAATACCTTCGAAAATTTGGAACTCTTTATATTTTTCCTCCAATTAGAATTTTAACGGGAAAATTGTCTTGCATTTCCCTTTATTGTATCGCCACCATCGACTGTGTGTATAAATAGTATTAACTCTTGATTTTGTTAAAATCGGTTCATTTCTGTTGTTTTTCAGGTGTCTTTACATTCTATGCATAAGTACCTGCCAAGAGTACATATTTTACCTACAAATGACCTGGACACTCCAGCAGAACAACAGGCATCTGTGGAACGCGCTTTGACATTTACTTTTCCCGAGACTGCTTTCACCACCGTCACCGCCTACCAGAACCAGCAGGTAAACCACATTATTATAAGTAGCGGGCGAATTTTGCCCTATTGGCCTTTTTTATTCGGCGACCATTGGAGAGAAGGGCCAAGTCGCTTCAGTCTTTAAGAAGGGGCCAAACCATACGTATTCCAGGCGCTCACTATCATACGGTAGATCTCACCGTTATGTTATTTTACTTCGGTATTTACCTGGTGTAAAAATGGGAAACAATGGAATGATACCTTCAGGACTGCCGATGGTGGGGTTAAAGTTACACGATCAATACCCCGTATTTATGAATGATTTCTTGAATGCATTTAGATCCGTATGGACATTCTCCTTAGAGAAACTGTTTTGTACTTCTGAAGCAATTTCACTTGTGATCCCCATTGCACCGATATAACCCTATTATGACAGCAAGTAAGTTATGCATTTATTTTTGAGATATTATGCACGATTTGATCAAAAGCGTCTGGATACCCCTCTGCAGTAGTAAACTGAAGCCTCAATGTCACTACAACCGATACAAAAAGGAACTCGACTGCTGCGTGTCGTTCTTTACATTATGAGAGTACCGGAAAAATGAGTAGGTCAAGAGAATTGCGACACCAAATAGGGACTACTTAATGGTTATAATAATAATAAGTACATATCTGCGACATTTCAACCCTTCTTATGTTGCAGAAGTCGTTTCTTGGTGTCATGGTTGTGAAGTGTACACTAGAATGTACAACCGCAACAGAATGATGGCCAGCTATGCCGCTTTCAATCACAGATGTGGATCGTCGAGCGTTGACGAAGGTGCTTCATACAAACCATTAGACATAAAATGAAACAATCAAATTATTCTCCAGTCAATTCCATGTTAAGATAAAAAGAGTCCATGGTCGAGCAGCTGCCCATAAATCATACATTTCTCCAGCGGGTGCTTAAGTGGTGTAAGGAACTACGGTGGACAACTGGAAACTGTTGTTTGGATTTTGGACTCACGAACCACTCTATGCCATATAGCAGTCCGATGGATGAGTTTGAATGTGACAAATGGAGACCGACACATATGAGCGAGTTTAGTGCCAATAATAAATTTTGGTTGTGGTTCCATAGCTGTGTGCAGGTTCTTCTTACGCTGTGGACTTGGCCCTCTCACAATAACTTATGTATGTTGGGTATTCAGCCCGAAGGCTGGTTTGATCCTCTTCAGCTCCGCCAACAGCTGTCATAAATAGCTTAGGCGTCACTGAAGAGGCGTACCAGGGAAATAAGGAGTGAGGTAGTTTCCCGTTGCTTTCCTCACCGAGCCAGCCGTTGCTATTACATATCAGTCTGCCAAGCCCACTGAAATGCATGCACTAACCGACCCTATGAGCGATATTTTCACACCATTCATAACAGGGACTGGTTGCATAAGCAATGGTATTACTAGCATCACTCATACCTCAGTCACTTTCATATTGTCGAAGCCAAGGATGAGACTGAGACAGGTCAATGAAAGTAACAAATTTGATATAGCTCATACCAGAAGATATAGTGAACTGTAAACACTATATCTAGCCAGCAAAGGCATCACAATAACTTACTATGTAGAAATATAATATGGAAGGGTACATTTATTCAGTTGCGTATTGTCTACGGTAGAAGATCAGTTTGGTGGTGTTGTCAGCATGATAATGCTTTTTACTATAAATCAATGCCAATGTCTATTCATAGACAGTTAAGTTCCAGAGGTCTGACCTGAATACCGTAGAATACCTTAGGGATTAATTAGAACACAAACTTCACTCTAGCATCTAGCAGTCCACATTACAAACTGCTCTGGCTGAAACTCATCGGTATGAATAGACTATCATTCCTGACATAAAAAAAAGGGAAGGTTCACCCTGTATTAAGCATATCATACGGATAGTCCAATTACAGTTATGAATAAGTGTCTGGATAATTTTGATTACATGGTACACGTTTCCGCTTAAATATTAAAATGATCACTGTAAGTAACACTTAAAATTAGAATTGCATCGGTTAATCAACTGTTATAGAGATCTTCTGTAGATATTTCTTTGGAGATTTTATATGCATTGTCTCTATATTTCAGATAACGAGGCTTAAGATTGCGAGCAATCCATTTGCCAAAGGGTTCAGAGAGGCTTCCAGAACAAGGTATGAAGTAAATGTCCATTAAATTGATTATTGTGTAAATAGTATAATACATCAAAAAAGTAGGTAGATCCGTGTCTGATATTCATGAGAAACCACAACAAAGTTATTACTAGCAATCCTTTGACAAGAATATCACAAATTTACCCAACCCGGTGTTAAGCAGGCTACCCCTTCCTCACACCTCTCACCGTGCCATGTATCCCCTATCAAGTAGTAGCACTTTACCTATGAGGCTCACAGCCACACGTTCTTATTTGTTTGTTTGTTCATATTACATAGACTAACTACTATTACTACTTTTCCTTCTTCTTTTTTTTCTATTTTGTTTTACGTCGCACAGACACAGATAGGTCTTATGGCGACGATGGGGCGGCAAAGGCCTAGGAATGGGAAGGAAACGGCCGTGGCCTTAATTAAGGTACAGCCCCAGCATTTGCCTAGTGTGAAAATGGTAAACCACGGAAAACCATCTTCAGGGCTGCCAACAGTGGGATTCGAACCCACTATCTCCCGGATGCGAGCTCACAGCTGCGCGCTCCTAATCGCACGGCCAACTCGCCCGGTTTTTCCTTCTTCGTGAGTGGTGTTTTCATCCGGCTTTTCTCTTGTCCTTAAGGTGACCAACTGTTGAAGGAATGAAATGTCGTATGGCTTTTAGTGCCGGGATATCCCAGGATGGGTTCGGCTCGCCAAGTGCAGGTCTTTCTCTTTGACACCCGTAGGCGGCCTGCGCGTCGTGATGAGGATGAAATGATTATGAAGACAACACATACACCCAGCCCCCGTGCCATTGGAATTAACCAATTAAGGTTAAAATCCCCGACCCGGCCGGGAATCGAACCCGGGACCCTCTGAACCGAAGGCCAGTACGCTGACCGTTCAGCCAACGAGTCGGACGTTGAAGGAATGAGGGACAAGACAGTCTAAAAAGGGGGATATTCCACAATTTTTGGGGCCAGCTACATTTTTAGCTGTGATTTTTAAATGACAAAAATTGTAACATTTTCAAAAGCACTGTGTTGCCAATTTCCCTCGTTTCTGACCAAGAGTACACTTACTGAAGTAATAACATAGAAAAATACAATAAACTCTTTACCATTTCTTTTCCAGTCTGTGCGTTGAAGACCCTTCATCCATGAAATACACTGAAAGTTTTTTTGCAAAGCTTACAAAACGCCTTGTGGGCGTTACCTCGATCAGGAGGTAAGTATGGCGTGTTGGTTTCCCACTTTGCATTATGTTATGCACATACGAATTTATTTTTCCCTTCTCGGCTTTAAATTATGGCTTTTTTTTGTGACGAAGTAGAAATACAGTCACTGTCCGACGCCGATGCACTTTAAAAATCATAAAAACTTTAAGAAAACATCAGTTAATACAACACGTCTATGTTGATGCGCTTCAAGCTATAGAATGGCCGCACACACCATGTCACAGATTAACGGTAACTCGAAAGTCGGAATGTCCATCCAGAACGCTTCTCCAAAGATGCTATAACCTGCTTTTTTGCACTTTCAAACAGCGTGTTTAGTTGAAGCTAGATGGCAGGACATTTGCGTATTGTGAACATTCGTACCGATGACAACACGAAAATTCGTTCAGATAGAAAATGAAACAAATGCGGGGGAAATGACGTCCCACGCGGGGCATTTACAAAATACCTCAAAATACGGGATGTTTGGTGACTCGCTTGTCTCACGCTTGCCATATAAGGATTGAAATCTGTCAAGATAGCTCCTCAACAAGTGTTAAAGCGAGCCTCCTGATGATGCTATGAAGCTGAACTGAGCTACGCGACAGCTATGTAAATGTCAGTGTATGAAAATACAGAGATTGTCCTTGTTCCTTAGTATTTTCACAAATTTATCCTCGTCTTATCTTTCTGTTACTCCCTCTTCTCCCACTGACCTGTCATTATCTTATATGTATGACTTGATTTATCACTTGTGTATTTCTTTCTATTTCTTAGCCACAGGATTTAGTTTTCTCAGTAAAAGACCACGTGCGATTCGAAACCAAAATATCTGGATTCGTATCCAGGTCCTCTACACTTGCCACTGAACTACATAACTTATTTTTCTTTGACTTCAATCTTTGAAGGTTTGTTCCCAAACATACATGATAGAACATCAGTCCCTTTGAACACCAGATAGTAATAGATAAGAGTAGCCTAATCTGAGGTATCATCGTTCGCTAGTTTATATCCTGAAGGAGTTTTGTGTCTATGATTCTAAAATGATCCGATTGATTCCACAAATATTTCCTTATATTCTAGTGTGCAATATATCGCGAGGAGAAGAAATTAAAACTCGGATATTTGCTGGTGGTATTGTTTTATTTGATGTGTGTCTATAGAAGATCTGGAGAAACTGATGAATAGTATGGACCGAATTTTGAGAAGTAAGATGAAAATAAATAAATCCAACACAAATGTAATGGAATGCAGTCGAATAGCCAGGTGATGCAGGAAATATTTAATTAGTAAATTGTTTTAAAGGAAGTAGATGAATATTGTAATTTTGGTAGCGGAATAGCTAGAGATGGCAGAAGTGAGGACATTAAATGCAAGCTAACAAAGGAAGAAAGCCTTTCTTAAGAGAAATGATCTCACCTCTGACGTAAATATTCATATTACCGTATTGTATGCAGCGTGGTATTGTATAGAAATAGAAATAAAACACGGACAGTAACTAGAAGGAGAAGAGAAGCTTTTGAAATGTGGTGTTACAGAATGATGCATTAGGTGCAGGCCCGAATTTACCTATGGGCAGACTGTGGCAGTTGGTCCGGGGCGGCATATGCGCCCGAACGGGCTACGAAACTTTTACGAATTTCGTCTTTTAAAATTCGATATCGCTACTTAATATTTGTTATCACATACTTTGTTCCAATAAACTGCCATGAAATTTTATTCTAAATCATAGACGAATTGCGTCAGAAATAGGTTTTAAAAGTGTAATTTTAGTTTGTAATTATACTTTCCTATCTCCGGATATTATGGAATTTAGTTAACTAAAAATCACTATTAACCCAAGTTTTATTTTGCTACTAATTTATTAGATGTTGACTGTTACAGATTGAACATTGTCCATCAATCGCTAATGCAGACAGGGGCGAAGCGTCAGGGGAGACAGGGTAGACAGCGTATACCCTTAATATTTTGTGAACGAAATATTGTCTAGTCAATTCAATTATTTTTTAGAACATTAATTATTTCCACATTCATGACATCATTGTATTCTCCGCTTTACTTAATTTCGTCTCACTTCTGCAGTGCTCGGGCTCTCGTCAGTAACACGAAGCACGTAGACGAAAGTAGACGCTGTCCATCCTGTGTATGTTCCCTTTGATTTTCAAAGCTTTCAGATAGAGACACACTAACGCTATCTGTACGAGCTGACTGTGGAACTAGGACTTTCCTATAGCGAGATTTCTCCGCCCAGTAGATAGACTTGCCAGCGTCTCTTCGTGCTCTCATTGGCTAGTATTTGGATCTCCGTTTATAAAGGTCTTCTTATTGGCTACTAACTCAGGCATGCTTTTAATGTAATTAATTTGAATTTACTTTATTATAAGACACGTCTAAAAATAAAATAATATTCTAAGCAAACATGTTCCTAAGAAATGAATGACAGCATCAAAACCCTTCAAAGTAAATGCATTTTCTTGCCCGCCAATATTAGAAACGTTATTATATCCCCAACGACTGTTGGCTTACATTCTTAATAATGAACTCCAGTGTGTGCATACGGAAACAACAAAACTGCTTCATTTGATGCTGTATATTCCGTTAACGTCACTTGCTAGTGAACGCGCTATGAGTGTCTTCAAACGAATTAAAACCTATTAAAGGAATTCGATGACCAACCGGAGACTGTTTAACCAGGGAACTCTAGCTATACAGAAGGAACTGCTGTGGCATATTAGCAAGACGCCTGACTTCAAGACGGGACTAATAGATATATTGATTGAACTCATTTACAAAAGTATTGTTTAGGGTGACTTGTACGAGAATATATTTATTTCTTATTTCTATTATTAAATCTACATAACAATGAAATATATCGCTATTTTTGTTCTAAAAGTTTTTTATTTGACAACTCGCACTGCACGTAACATTATAGGGGTTGTCTTAATTTCAGTCATTAATAATGAATTCAGATTTGTATGAGCCAAAAACAAAATTCCATATATAATGTGATTAATATAGTCTAAATAGAGAAAAATCTGTCTACCCCCTTACTTAGTTCACGCTTCGCCACTGAATGCAGATTGTTGATATTCTCTTAGTGAACACATAGAGAAAAGAGTTGGATGCCTTGGTGGCAAGCTTTGACTATCGAGCATCTGCACGACAGCAAGAGTGTCGTCAATTATTGATCCAAGCACCTTATTTAATATACCTAAATAGCTCAAAGATGCTCTTTCTATTCTTGCAGTTATATTTGCCTAGTGGCTGTAAGTTGGTCAGTTGGCCTGTGCTTTAGTGGTTAGTTAGTAACTGTTGCAGAATGAGTGCCCGTAGAGTTAAAATAAGTGGTGCATAATAAAAGAAAGTGCTGTCTGGGGAAATTAATTAATCGAACAAATTACAAACCTAGAATTATGTGTAAGAAATCAGAGTACATAAGTTCGTCCCAGCAATCTGGTACACTTAAGTCCATTGCTTCGGACTGAAGTGATAATATTGTCGAATGAGAAGATACGAATACAGTGAAGGTCACGGGCAATTCTTCGACAGTTAATGCTAGTGACACTTTATCTCCTCCCGAAGCCGTGTTGGTGTCTGCATGGCAATTAATCGCGTAAGGAACGGGGGCACCAAATTAACGACTGCCCCAAACGGCAGAACATCCAAATATGGACCTGTGAAGGTGAGATAGATAAACGGGTCTGTATCATAAATTAATCGAGTTGGTGAGAGGAGAATAATTTGGCAAAATTTGACCAGAATAAGAGATTTACTGATAGAAACAACTCGAGACACCTAGGACTTGTTCAGTTGATTTCAAGAGGAAACCAAGCATACTGTACATACTCGTATTACAAGTACCGGTATCCTTTTTTAAGTGTGTAACTCAGTTTAAACAAATGGTCTTCCTAATAATGGAATGATGGATGTCATTAAAAGGAATGGAATATCATAAATAGGGCCTATACAATATAATAGCTATGATAAATGAGTACTACCATATTAATTTTATTTAACAGTCCTATAGTCAGTGTTACACAGTCAACAACCCAGGTTTAAATTTCTCTTCAGGAGTCATTTTATCTCTTGAAGCCCAGAGCCTACAAGCAACACATGTCAAGCTAACTGGCCTATAATTATCTGCTTTATGTTGATCACCCTCTCCTTGGTATACTGGGGCTACTATATGAACTCTCAATTCATTTGGCATACCGGTAGCTCTTCCATGCAAACCGTAATCAGATAAATACTTCAGGTATAATACTATACCCCAATCCATTGCATTTAGTAAATTTCAGAAATCTTATCAATTCCAGCTGCCTTTTTTAGCTTTCAATTTTCATATCTTTCTGTAAATATTTGTTATCACTGGTAAATTTCAGTAATTTGTTAGTATTAGTTACTTCCTCTCTCTGGACATTATCCTTAATTATGTACAACTATCTTAATATAATACTGACTAAATACTTGTGCTTTCTGAAAATCCTCACATATACACTCCCCTTGGTTATTGATGATTCCTGAAATGTCCTTGCCAGATCCCGTTTCTGCCTTAAAGTAGCCTGCTTATACATATTATATCATTGTTGTGCCTAGAAAAGCCGCTATATGATAATTTTTCAGCTTAGAACTCTGACCAGAAAGGTTCAGTATTGCATGAACTATGTCAACAAACTTTTATTCTAAGTGACACATGTGCTGCAGGTCAGTATTTCTCCCCTCAACATTGTCACATTGAGGCATGACAATGATATACCCTTCCATTTTTTACTAAAATCCATATGACTGCCAATTATGCTTATCACCATGTTATCCTTTGCCACCACCGTCTCAATATCTATATACTGCCCGCTCTGTGCCGCGAGAATTGCGTTTACAGTGACATTGCAGATGGCAGCACTTACCGCACCCAGAGTACATGTTGGTTAAAAATTAGACTTCGTCCATAACACCAATATAAAATGAAAACTAATCCTTAACATGTTACTAATTGAGAAGATAATGCACATACAGAAACTAACATTTCACATTTAAGCTTGACTTAAGATACAGACGTAAACTATATAAAATCTTACCAGTTACAGTAGATTATTAGGATCATCCCACTACTGCATGGCACACACAAATTTCAGAATTTTCCCGACACGAGTAACGGAGCACCTTTTCCGTCCCTTTCTTACTGTTATTTACCAGCAGTGGACGCACAAATTTTTCTATCACTATTTCGCTGACCCTTTGTTTATGACCAGTTTTCAGGATATGTTTTATAGCACACACTGCAGTGCTTGCGTCCGTCATGCCATTATATCCACCACTCAATCTCACTGCACTAAATAGAGGTTCTAATGCGTCTCCAGGAAATCATATAGTGAGAACATAAAAGAACCCATTTTGTAACAGATAAGACACATTCCACTATAGCTTTCACAGTTAGCGAGTCAGCATCTGCTGTCTCATTAGTCAGACACTTCAGTTTTTCACATGTTGATTCCAGCTGAATTATTTTAACGTACTCATGAAATCATCGTTCAACCACTGTAGTATTTTGCCTGCTGGTGAATAGAAATGCACACAATCTGGATTGTTTTGTCGGATGTGCTGTGTTCTGTCAATTACGTCACGGAATGTGAAAAATTTGTAAACTGATTCCATGAAGCGCACCGTCGATTCCGTATCTGAAAAGTCTAAACTTGTGTTTATAAACGGACATGGTTTTCTTCCATGAAGCGAATAGCAGAATTAACCGCTGGGGAAATATTTGTACAGCAGAACATTCATCTTTTCCAAATTCCTCTGTTCGATGTGTTTTTTCGTAATACCGAACAGGCTTGAATGTTCAGTCTCTCTGGAGGCGATAAACGTCTTTCACATATTTGGAGGTGATGATGACATTGCAGTCATTTATCTGTCTAGGAACTAGGATCTCACATTTTTTTATCAAACGGTAATAGTCAAAACTGAAAAGAAGTTTACGACTGGAATCACATGGATGAGTCACACAGGTTCTTACTTTTCCCTCTCCGAAATGTTTAAACATAGAAACATTGGTTTTATGATTGTCAGTCAATGGCATTGACCATTTCTGAACTAAAATGAACAGATCGGAGTCTTCTAAGCCTTTAACGAGGAAGTAGGCAGCAGGAATATGGAACATTTTGAAAGTCCGTTTACAAAATATCACAACAGTTTATTCACGAGAGCAGGAGATTTTACAATATCTGTGCCGCATACACTTTCAACATTGACCACGCAAACGAACTTGTCACTGGTTCGGTCGTAGAGCAGCCGTGTCTAATTAGCCGTTTAATCGGTAATCACTGTTACACTCCTCTCTGTTGGTGTGAGAGTTTTACATTCACCTCCAAGTCTTTCCCTCACTGATTGGGCAATCCCGACACCACACTCAACAGTTTTCATTTAGACTACCTGTCTAGAATACTTTGCGATGGAGCTGACACTAGACCAGGTGTCCTCCCATATTCGCAAACGTTTGGGATACTATTCTCCACGCAACACAGTGCCGTGTGATTTGTTCTGACCGCGCGGAATTTGTATTGCGAAAATTATGGATTTGATCTAAAAGATCTTTCGTTCATTATATTTAGCTACTTCCTTTACTTTATTCGGACGATCAATTTCTGGTTTGTCTTCGAATTTCTTCTGTAGACTGTTAAGTTCATTATGGTTAGTCATTAGCTTTTATCACAGTCTCAAAATTCTCGATCGGAGCCTCTAATGTATGATTTACTGATGACTGCTGTCATTCTTACTCGTTAGAATATTGCCTTGGATTGAGACATCATTGTTCACATGAATTTCATACTCGTCATAAAATGTATTTCCTGCGGTTGAAGAGCTTGTTTCATCATAGATTTGTTCCGAAGAAATATCTTGTCGCTGTCTGGTCTTTCGTGGAGCTATATTTCTGGTTTGAAGATGATGGTGGTAATTAGTGGAAAACCGACTAGGCACATGCTCTGGATTCAATATATTTTTCTTTTAGTTTTATCTTTCATCTCCATCTCTAAACTTCAGCCTACAAACACAAGAATAATCGGATGGAATCCCTTGACTACCCTTGGTCAATCCTTGCCTTGATATAGCGTTAAGCCAATTTCTCCAAAGTTCTTTACTTGGGGGAATTTCATGAAACGTCACACCTGAAGAATTTGGATTCCTTGCTATTATATACAGAGAGGAACACAACAATTTACCATTTTACAACCAGTGACATACACATAAATACTCGATGCGAATGCACGGTAATACTACAACGTGGGTATGGAGACAAACTGGGTGCGTTAGCTGGCGGCCATAGCGGAGTTTTGTAACACCAAGAGCTCAGGCTGAGCAGCAGGATAATCGCATACCACAGAGCAGGCAGTATATAGGATTGAGACGGTGGTGCCCTTAGCTGACTTTTTTGTTAAATTAAATTTCCTAGGAAGTTCCTTAATTCTCTCCTTACTTCTACAATCATTCCTAGCTATATTTCTTTCTAGCCCGCACATCCTTCAACTCTTGATTTCCCTATTATAATATAGTAAGTCTTTACCATTCCTTATCACCTTTAAGAGTACATACCTATTTTCACACACTCTTTGACAACTGCTTTAAGCCCATCCCACAAGCTGTTACATTTATATTTACCATTTTCCACTGATCATAATTACTTTTTCAAAATTCCCGCATGCCTCTCTTATGAACCATATGGTATTTCTTAATAGCCCTACTTTTACAACCTCCCTTTCCAACAATGCTTCATGATTATTTATACCATCTATCACTTCAGTTTCTCTGTGCCCTTTTCCTCTAAGTGGCTTCATCACTTTCTGATTTAGCTGTCCTTCCCATATTAACTTAAAGTATTACCATTTGTCAGTCAGGCTTCAGGCTTTCTGACATCTGCATTACCTTCCCAGTTAAAATTTGGTAAATAGAGACCCCGTACTACAATCACATTCCTTTCTGCATTGTTCCCCACATATCTGATTATCTAACAAGTAAATCTGCATAGCATCACTCCTTCCAAGTCCATAGACTAAGACAGGTCAAAAAAAAGTAACACATTCATTATAGCCCACACTAGAAAGCACAATTTACAGAAAACACAATATCTTATCAGAAATAGGTCTGGTATTTTATGAAGATAGTATTGTAGATCTCTTAATTATATATTTTATTTTCGGTTGTTTTTCTTTACAGGGACAGTTTAGAAGATTCAAGGCATCAACAGACATCTCCATTTCCTTCACCACCTCTCATTGGACCTTCCAAATATTGTACAGGAGAATTGTTCAGCCTCCATCCAGATTTTGCTCTTCCTCCATCATCAGCCTATCTTCAAGGAAGATCATCCTTAGATCACTACTGTTCTTCGAGCATCGCAGCGACATCAGCACTTCTCCACTCAGGACATAGTCTGTACAGTTGTCAACCTCTCACTATGCCTGTAAAATTTGTGGTACCTCCAGCCTCAGGAACAGCTGTACTCACAGACCCTTCAAGAAGACTCTGCGAAGATGAACAATCTCAGAGAACACATTCTGAAGACGTGGCTACAAAGTTGTTATTAGCAGATGTTCATGCACGAAGACTATCACTAAATGAGCATCAAGTCAGTAAATTCTGTGCTGAAGGATATAATGAAGACTCAACATCAAGCAGCCGGTGTTTTCAAAAATATTTAGATGATCCCATAGTGTTAAAACAAAGGGATGGTAGGATAGTCAAAGTGGGAAGGCAGGATGTCTGCGAACAAACTGCTATGTTGTCAGTGGTGAAAACATTAGGAAGTGATGTAGAAATTAGCAGTTTAAAAACAGCACCCCTGGATTTATCAAAATTCAAGTGAATTGTGGCTACAATAAGCACTTTCTGGACTCCAGCAGCAGGTCTGCATGTATAATGAAATACCTGATCAAATTTCTGTTTTCACACTAATATAACAGGATTATACCAGCTCAAAATTTGATTGCCAAATCTAAGGCTGCTTTCTGAGTCACAGTATATTTTTAGTTTTATATCAAGATCTTTTTCTTCTTCTTAGATCTGCATCACAGAAAATCTTTCAAAACTCCTTGTTATATGATGGGATCAAACTTACATGCTATGCGCTAAAAATTAAGTAATCAAAAATTAACTTACCTCATGGGAAACATTAATTTAATTTCACCAATTGAGAATAAGAACTTAACCAAAATTGCTAGCATTCAGCATTCTCAGTCTTAAAATAACCATCATATTGCCCCAGAGTGGCAGTGTCCGGGTCCGTGACTAAATGGGTAGCATGTTGGCCTCAGTCACAGCGGTCCCGAGTTCGATTCCCAGCAGGGTCGGGAATTTGAATAATAATTGGTTAATTCTGCTGGTACGGGGGCTGGCTGTATGTGTCGTCTTCATCATCATTTCATCCTCATCACGACGCCCAGGTCGCCTACGGGTGTTAAATCAAAAGACCTGCATCTGGCAAGCTGAACTTGTCCTCGGACACTCCCGGCACTTTATTTCCAGTGTGGCAATGGGCTCTTCAATTGGTTTTTAACTCTGCAAGCAAAGGAAGGTATTTACAGCAAGTAGAGATACATCCCCTCATGCACAGTCAATGCACCATGATTCAAAAGAGGCTTGCAGGGGTGTCTCATTGGTGTAATAGCCAGAATTTTGAAGGAGTCACATTCCAGAAGTTGGGCTCACTGCTGTACTGAGGTGAAATATTGGCTCTTTTAGGACTGCAAAACATGAATACTAGAATATTTTTGTTGAACAATTAACTAAGCAATTCACTTACATTGATAAAAAGTGCAGATAATCCCAAATAAATTATTATACCTGTTCCGAGGTATCTGTGGAACAGCAGAGGTGAAAGAAGGTGCGGGGGTGAACGGGTCTCAAACTAAGAAATTAAAGTTAATTTAAAATTTAACAAGGTTATATTTTCTTTTCAAAATTCAGAAATAACAAGAATGGCAGGTACAGAGTAGCAAGGCAACAAAAGTACAATTACAGTATTTACCGGATTTGGGCTTCGAGCCCCGAACTCACAATTCTTGGGCAATTAGCCCAACTTTACTCCAAAATAAGTTTTAACAGAGGGGCAGAAAACCCCATTCATGAACAGGAGCACTTGCTCCAAAATTACACACTAAAGCCTCTTCGAGGCATACAACACTCAATTTTCAAGAAAGAGCCACTCGCTCTCAAACCTTAAGCCTATCAAAGGCCACACCAAACTCCACTTTCAAGTTGTCCTCCACGGACACGAAAACAGGGGTAAAATACCCAACCTACTGAGGCCTATTAAGAGAGAAAAGGTTAATTACATGGCCTCTAAAATATCAATTTGAGAGGAGGCGATCTGCACTCCTAATACATTTGTTTAAAACCTAATCTGGCACTAGGCCGCTAATGCAAGGGCTAATCCCATACTAAAGAGGTGACTTTAGAAAGAAGCGATTTACATTACGTTAAGGAAGAATCGGTTGTGAAAAATAAGTTCACCTCAAAACAATATGAGTGGGAGCTCGAGAGGGTTAAGCACTCTCTATCCCAATATGTAACTTTAAAAGAGAATAGATGCTAAGAGTCTTTACATTTTAGGGAAAAGTTACATGGTGGAAACGCTTCGGACCCGCCCCGAGAGTTAAACTGCTGAGCTAGCAAGAAAAGTTATTAAACGGCCATTACCTTGTTGTTGAACTGCTGCCCGAAGAAAGAGGCGCTTCCCGCCCCCTGCTACGTACTTTACACACTGAAAGATGGTACAGAAGTGGCCCGGAGACCCTAAAATCAGCAGTTTATATACTCTCGCGGAAAGTTCGAGGCGTTTGAGGAATGAGAACACCCTCCCACAAAAACTTTATTGGCTAGGGTTAAGCAGCATATCCCCGTTGAGGAAGATACACCTCATTGGTCGTAAATTAATTAAAGAAATTCGGGATTGGCTAAATTTAAAACAAGGGGAAGTAAAGGGTTATACAGCCAACTTAAACAATAACAGAAAGAAATTTAACAAGAAACAAACTTTTGACATAAAAATTTCTCCCAAAAAACAGTTCTTTCACTTCGCACTAGGGTGCACTATTGTAGTTCTTCAGTAGTGTCCTCTAGAAGAGAAAGTTCACACTTCTTACTACAGGTAAAACAAAAATACATCAAAAACGACCTAGTTCAGAAACTTCAAAATTTCCAAGTAGTGACATCTTCTGAGAAACTTGAAAATTAATACATTAGATAAAGTTCAGACTTCCTCCACCAGAGGAGTTTCAACTGGCGCAAAGTTTGAATTAGCGGCGTGGAGGTGTCCCGCCCGGTACAATACCTAATAATATAATTTAATCTTAATGCTTCCCGGATCCTTGGCCAAGTGGTTAGTGTGGTCACC
Organism: Anabrus simplex; assembly: GCF_040414725.1. Taxonomy (NCBI): domain Eukaryota; kingdom Metazoa; phylum Arthropoda; class Insecta; order Orthoptera; family Tettigoniidae; genus Anabrus; species Anabrus simplex. The sequence continues at coordinate 615,983,063 of NC_090265.1, read as the reverse complement.
TTCGATTCAGAGGGACCCGGGTTCGATTGCCGTCCGGGTCGGAGATTTTAACCATAAATGGTTAATTCCCCTGGCACGGGTCTGGGTGTCTACTGTCTCCAACATCCCTGCAACTCATACAGCACACACAACACTATCCTCCACTACAATAACACACAGTTTCTCATACACAGAAGATGCCGCCGACCCTCGTCGGAGGGTATGCCTTACAAGGGCTGCACCAGGCTAACAATAGCCACACGAAATTAAAATTTTATCTTAATTCTGGTGTCATAATCTTCCATACCAGTATATGAATACAACAGGATAGATATGTTTGTCAAGAATGAAACCAAATGCCCACGTTAACAAAAAAAAAAAAAAGCTGCCTTTAACTTCCTACACATAAAAAAGATGGCATGATCCTATTCACAGTCCAACTTATGATTCATTAATGCCCTGTCCTTACTAATGTCAATTCGTCAGGGCTGATAATGAAGATATTAGGCCCTTAAAAAACACAAGTATTATTATTATTATTATTATTATTATTATTATTATTATTATTATTATTATTATTATTATTATTATTATTATTACTTCTACATGTTCAAAATATGATTGTACTCAGCCAGGCCAGAAACTATTACTTATTTATATCCAGTCCACTTGTCATCCAGCTCTGTCAACAGGTACAGTAGCATGTTAAATCTATATTGCTCAGCTCAGTTAGTCCTTGGTGATATACAGTAGTGGATCCTTTCACTCTAATGTCACTAGCCCCAAAACGATCAGCGTTCATTCAATTCTGAACTTGCTCTATTGTATCTGCATTTGTAGCACTCATAAATTGTTCCCTAACATTCACCTTGTCCGGTCAGTAATGTGAGAGTCATGTGACAACTGCAATCGGTCCACTGACGTGCCTGCTGCTCACCCCACTGTCATTTACCCACTGCAATAAAGAAATATTAGCACCTCCTCACTGCAATCATATTTTGAATAAGTAATACAATAGACCGCTTAAAAACATCCATAATTTACACTGCCTGATAAAAAAAAAAAGAAACAAGGCCGTTGACAGTTAAAGGTGGAATGCTGGCACCAGGTCAGTAGGGTGTCGTATCCAACCCCCCCAAACACCTACCACCACCCCAGCCGCAATGTATGCGGTTCGGAATGGTGCCAAATAGCCTTTGGACCCTCTCCTGAGGCAAGTTCGTCCACAGTTGTTGTAGCTGTCCCTCCAGATCCCGCAGGTTGGTACTGGGACGGAGTCCGCTTCCAATGTCATCCCACACGTGTTCAATGATGGAGAGCTCCGGGGGTCTTGCTGGCCACGGGAGGACCTCAACATGCTCTAGACAGTCCATAGACACACGTGGTGTGTGTGGACGTGCATTATCTTGTTGGAACACTGTCCCAGGGTGCTGTGCCATAAGAGGTAGGACGTTCAGACACAGAACGTCCGTGACGCATCGCTGTGTCGTCAAAGTCTGCCGAAGCACTTTCTGAGGTGACCTGAACGCATAACCTATGGCTTCCCACACCATGATGCCACGGATTAAGCCTGTGTGTCTTTCCACAATATGGACAGGATCTGCCCTCTACCGTCGATGCCGCTAATCCCGCAAACAATGGTCAACAGAGGTTATGGAGAAGTGAGACTCATCACTGAACATGATGCGACGCCAGTCGTCCTGTGTCCATGCTTACCGGGCAAGGCACCACTCCAAACACAGGCGATGGTGTTCCGGTGTCAATGGCAACCAACGCATGGGGCGTTAGGACCCCAAACCGGCGGATGCGAGTGGTCGAGACACTGTGCAGGAATTCACAGGATGTTGAAGAATCTCCAGTACATGTTCACGGATGGTGGGTGCCACTAGTTACGGTATCCCGCAATGCTTGCCACACCATACGACGGTCCTCCCTTGAGGTGGTGTTTCTTGGTCGACCCGAAACTGCACGACGTGACTGAATGCCCTCATGTACCTATCAAGTCCAACATGGGGCCACTGTGACAGCTGAATGGCCCACATGCCTGGCAATTGCACGATACGACCAACCAGCCTCATGCAGTCCCACAACGCGGCCTCTGTCTAACGCGTCTGCGAGGCATCGTGGGTGCTCCGTATTGTACGTAGTCCTCTCTGCACGTCGTGCTTAACTGTCTGGTTCACAGCAGTTCACTGGTAACAACTTAACAACGGGACGGTGCCATCACCAATGCACTCTGGCGAGCGTCCTACAGATTACAGACCCTTGTAAATCTAATCATTTATTCACGCATCAATGGTATGCACCTATACCGAAATGGGATAATATTGGACCACTTCTTCTGGGTGCTTAACTCTTTTTTGTCAGGCAGTGTAATAAAATGGGGAAATTGTACATTACTGTATATCAACATGTAATTAGTGAAAACATTGTAAGGTTCAGTTCTTGGATTATAAGATCTTTTCCACTGCAATTCATAATGTAATTTGAATATTCCTGAATGCTGATGTTAATCATGTAGTATGATGATGATGATGATGATGATGATGATGATGATGATGATGATGATGATGATGATGATGATTACCAGTATACAAAAAAGTTAATTTGGCTGACTTTACAAAACATATCAAAGGTAACTTATTTATTAAATTACTGCAATTCCTCTTTATATTCCATAGCTAATTACTGTTTTAAATCAAAATGAAATACTCTCCTGTTTCAAGACTATTGGGTCCGACCAACCAACCAACCAACCTACCAACCTACCTACCTATCAACTAATACAAAGGAAGCATCATAGCCAGCTATTTGAAGAGCAATTAACATCTTATAATGGCCACTGAAGATTTATGTATCCACATATTACTACTTTAAAATCAAATTAATATTTCAAGAAACATATTTAATTAATTAAGCAGCAAATTAACCTATATATCATTAATCTGAAGTACAAACCGTGGTGTTAAAAATTTCACTATTATAGATAAATAATCCACACACATTGCACATAGCTGTACTTATTACCTTTTGAGAGTACAATCTAGGATAGGACACAATTTTGATATTAACTTTTAAGTTACTGTAGCTTGAAGTAAAATATGTATATGTAAATGTAATATATAACAAATATAATTTATGCAACAAAATCTGTGTACCCATGATTAATACATCATGATCATCTTATAATTCAGCAACCTAAAACAAAAATTTCAGAAACTGTACGAATCAATCCTCATTCATAGAGAAAATTCTTGCTACCAAGGACCTATAATTTAATGTGTCTTCCTCCTGATATAATTGTTCATTCCCTAAATGGAAAGCGTTCATTTCTATGGTAAAAATACAAACCATCAGAAGTGTTAGACATTTGATAAGCTCCATTTTAACAGTGTCATGCTTTGTGACTATTAATTTATTAAATGTTTCTTAGCTTGTTCAGCCCACAAGAATAACTTCTTCTCTTGATCAATTTTTAGTCACCAAAAGAGTTCCCTCCTGATAAAATAAACATTTATTTAAATATGGCAATCATGAAACATGACAAGATTACACTGGAGTAGACATTACAGCAGAAAAATTTGTTTTCATCCAAGCTTTTATGCAGTATTCATATTTTTGAGAAATGACCATATTTCACTTACTATTTATGGTAGGCAGACTGCTGCTTATTTCTGGAAAATTAAGGCCAGACTTATGCATCATTGCTGTCTGGACCACCAACCTCAGATATTTGTCATAGGCAACATTCACTTTATCATCTGGAAAATGACATAAAGTTTGAGGTAATTTGTGTTCTGGCTACCAACCTCCCAATTTTGTACTTGTTTACTAATTCAGAGATAATTTAAATAGAAAACATACTCTAAAAACTTCCATCTCATGGAAGAAGGCCAGTACATAAGCACAACCCAGCTTTCAGTACTCAACACCCAGCATTACATTAAAAAGTCGTCATCCTGAGGAATGACATGACAGCACCGGTTCTGGTGCTTAGGATAAATTGTTCTGCCTTTCGTGTTCATAGTTTCAGTGTTACTGTGTCAATCATAGTGAGAGTTTAACTGGTTCATTGTACCATTTCTGCACAAAGGTAGACAAACACACCTCTACCTATAAAAGGAGAGACAAATTTTATGACCCAAGGGAAACACTTTCTATTACAGTACATGACAAGATTTTTACAATAGACCCTATCAAATAGTTCCCTCTTTTAATTATGTATGTATGTATGTATGTATGTATGTATGTATGTATGTATGTATGTATGTATGTATGTATGTATGTATGTATGTATGTATGTATGTATGTATGTAGCCCTACATTGTCTTCAAGCCCAAATGCTGGCTGGATCCCCAATAGATTCAACCATCATCTACCACAGATAGACATCACTGAAGAGGAATACTATGGAAATGAGGAGTGAAGTAGTCCAGTGCTTTACCCAAGAGTCAAAAGGTGCTAACAGATCATTTTGCCAAGTTCTCCAAAATGCATACACCAACCAACCTCCATGCCATACTATCACACTATTTGTCACAAGGACATTGCTCTTACCTCACTCACTTTCATATTACCTGTAGTAATATAATGAGAGCTCCAGAATTTATCTTGAGAGAATCTGGAACTCTAGTTGTACTTTTCTTCTTCTTCTTCTTCTTCTTCTTCTTCTTTTACTATTTAGTGCATAATTAAAAAGGTAAATAAGTGGTGATAATAAAAGTCTGATTAGGATACCGGTATGTCATGGTATGAATGTGTAACCTCTCTCTATCCTAGCGTTTATCCCGACGTACAGGGTCCACTGTTTTGCTATATTTCTTTTTTCTTTTTTTTTTCTTTTTTTTTTCTTTTTTTTTTTACTAGTTGTTTTACATCGCACCGACACAGATAGGTCTTACGGCGACGGTGGGACAGGAAAGGGTTAGGAGTGGGAAGGAAGCGGCCGTGGCGTTAATTAAGGTACAGCCCCAGCATTTGCCTGGTGTGAAAATGGGAAACCATGGAAAACCATTTTCAGGGCTGCCGACAGTGGGGTTCGGACCTACTATCTCCCGAATACTGGATACTGGCCGCACTTAAGCGACTGCAGCTATCGATCTCGGTTTGCTAAATTTCCTCCAATTCAGTCTGCTGCATACATCTTCAGATTTTAAGCCAATGTCACGCATGTCCGCCTGAATGTTATCGTTCCAGCACTTTTTGGGCTTCCACATGGTTATAGTCCAACCAGGTCTAATTGGAAAGCTGTTTGTACAACTGAATAGTCTAGCCCTTTAAATGCAATTAGTCCACCTTGGTCAATGCCGGTCCCATGGTGTAGGGGTAGCGTGCCTGCCTCTTATCCGGAGGCCCCAGGTTCGATTCTCGGCCAGGTCAGGGATTTTTTACCTGGACCTGAGGACTGGTTCGAGGTCCACTCAGCCTACATGATTAGAATTGAGGAGCTATCTAACGGTGAGATAGCAGCCCCGGTCTAGAAAGCCAAGAATAACGGCCGAGAGGATTCGTCGTGCTGACCACACGACACCTCGTAATCTGCAGGCCTTCGGACTGAGCAGCGGTCGCTTGGTAGGCCAAGGCCCTTCAAGGGCTGTACTGCCATGGGATTTATTACCCCCTTCACCTTGGTCAATACAATAAAATGCCTTAAGGGAAACTTTTAAAAATAATCACATTAAATTTAATTTTAAGTAAAATCATGTTATTTTTTTTTAACCGTGAAGTCAATAAGGAACAACCCAAATATGAGATTCTTACATGGCAGTCCTGCCTTCTCATTACGTGATCATACCAGCGGAGATGTCCGGTTCCATGGCTAAATGGTTAGCGTGCTGGCCTTTGGTCACAGGGGTCCCGCGTTCGATTCCCGGCAGGGCCGAGAATTTTAACCATAATTGGTTAATTTCTCTGGCACGGGGACTGGGTGTATGTGTCGTCGTCATCATCATTTCATCTTCATCACGACACGCAGGTCGCCTAAGGCTGTCAAATCGAAAGACCTGCATCTGGCGAGCCAAACTTGTCCTCGGACACTCCCGGCACTAAAAGCCATACGCCATTTCATTTCATTTCATTTCATTTCATTTCATTTCACCAGCGGAGATGAGCTTCCCTTATTTTTTTTTCCACAATTAGAACATCAAATATTTGTCAAACGTCTGTATTTTTCACGTGGTCACGACGACTCAGTCCACGGGTCCATCAGAACATGTTCACGTCCATGGTATGAAGAGTCTGCTCATGTTTTCTCATCACTGGTTGACTTCTTCTTCTTCTTCTTCTTCTTCTTCTTCTTCTTATTATTATTATTATTATTATTATTATTATTATTATTATTATTATTATTATTATTATTATTATTATTATTATTATTATTATTTTCCTACCTGTGGAGTCGCAGGTGCGAACTGCGTCGTACATGTGGATTTGGCCCTGCTTTACGGCCGGATGACCTTCCTGACGCAACCCTATTTGAAGGAATGAAAGCATTATTGTGTGTTTCTGTGGTGGCTGGTAGTGTAGTATGTTGTCTGAATATGAAGAGGAGTGCATTGGTACGAACAAAAACACCCAGTCCCCGAGCCAGAAGAATTAATCAGAATAATCAGAAGCGATTAAAATCCTCGACCCGGCCGGAAATCGAACCCGGGACCCTCTGAACCGAAGGCCAGTACGCTGACCATTCAGACAATGAGTCGGCCTCACTGGGCGAAATTCTGCCCCATAAATGGCTGCTGGGAGTATCACAGTGTTGTAAAAGTTCTGTTTATACACTAGTGTCCAAAAGTTAAGCATAATCACTAAATGAGCCCATACCGCTTGATAGGAATGTCAGACAGATTGCTGAATAAACGGAAGCTGAATCACACACCATATGTCACACAACTTGTCCAAAAACAGTTTCACAAAGGTTCTGATAGCTAAAGTACACCTTTGACCAACAACTAACAAAACTTGGCAATGTCTTCCATAACAAAATATGCTGTGAATAGGGTGTATGGTTACCCCTAACGGCCACACATGCTTCGCAGCGACGTGGCATGCTCTCTATCAGATGGTCCAAGAGCTCTTGTGGCAGTAGATCCCACTCCTCCGAAAGAGCAATGCGAAGGTCTTGGTGGGTCCTTGGTGGAGGCTGACAGGATGCAGTTCGCCTCCCCAATGCATCCCAGGCATGTTCTATATGATTCAGATCCGCAGACCTCGCTGGCCAGTCCTTGCGATGAATGTCTTCCCCTGTCAGAAATTCATCCACCAGAGCAGCGCGGTGCGGTCGAGTATTATCGCCCATTAACCCTCAAGCACACGCGCCAAATTTTAGGACGCAGACACACGCGTGGGGGGGGGTGCTTTCCACCCCACATATCATTGTATTGTAAAATATGAATTACTGTATTATTTGGAGATTTTAAGATAGATTATATAAGAATGACTCTGTCTGCGGGGATCCAGCCAGAAAGATATAAGAGCGGGGAGAGCACAGGAGAGTTATTTGTACATTTCACTAGGAAATAAAATGACCTGGGGTGGATTCCACCCCATACGCGTGTGTTTGAGGGTTAAGAGGAATTCTGGACCAACTGCACCTCTGAAGAGTCGAACATGTGGTCTCAGTACCTCATCCCTGTATCTTCAAGCGTTAACAGTGTTCCTCGAAAAACCCATGAAGCTGTGCAGGTCCGTACGGCCATTCAACGTGATGCCGCCCCACACATAACGCCACCACCACCATACTGGTCCCGTTCCACGATGTTCCTCTGGGTGTATCGACTCCCCAGTTCTCTCCAGATTAATGTGCGATGGGAATCGTTCTGCAAACTGAAGCGGGATTCATCTGTGAAGAGCACATGTCTCCATTCATTCATGGTCCAGTTTCGATGTTGACGGCTCTACAGTAAACGGGTTCGTCTCTGTGCTGGACTGAGCGGGACGCACACCGCTGGACGTCGGGCAAACAGCCCTTCTGTTCTAAGCCTCCGGTACACAGATTGCCTGGAAACAGCAACCCCTAAGACGGCTGCAAACTCCGTCGACAATTGTCTTGCAGGTGCACTCCGATTTCGTCGGGCGGTTAAGACCAGATATCGGCTCTGCTGGTGGTTACCCTTGGTCGATCTGGTACTGGCCTACGACTAACATCTGTGTATCAAAATCGTCTCCAAAGCCTGGAAATGACACTTTGTGGCACATTCAAGGATACGGCGACTTAGGTCTGTGTCTGGCCTGCTTTCAGGTGGCCGAGTTTTCTACCCTACAAAACAGGGTCTAAATTGCGTCGTTGTGCCATTATGTTGTCACGTTCACCACGAGGCTACACTCCGCACACTATAACAGGGCAAACACGACTGAGGGAATATGGGGCGCAGGCACTGTATGCGTTTACCTTGCAGTTGCGCCGCTAGTCAAAGCAAGGAACACTCCTTTCATATACAGAGCGAACACGCAAGGTTGTTAGGTGAATATATCGTGCGATTTGCGGTCTATTCCCTGTTGCCCTGCTTACTCGTAACTTATGCTTAACTTTTGAACACTAGTGTAGATGCCGAGATATCTTTCTATTGCAGAGGACTTCGTAACTCATCTCCACTTGAGCCAAACTATGTTTAGCCTCGTCTGGTTATCAGAGGTGGCATTGCAGTTTGATGTGATAATGGAACCTAGGTATTTAAAATGCATGGTCTTCTGCAGGTCATGATCATTAATTCGGATGGTACCACTGGTTTGAGGGCCACATTCTAGGTATCAAGTCTTCTGGAAGTTGAGACAAGTCTATCCATCCAAGTTTGCATCTGGTGATGGAGTATAAGGCGTGTTTCTTGGGCAAGTACCACATACATACAGCATACACATACAAATACCTGACATACAGCCACAGTGATATGAAAAGGCGGAGAAATTCCGGCTGGACTCAGGACCACACTAGTGATATTGTGATATACAAGTTTTTCCCACCTTACATAGCGTTCTGGAACTCCATGACAGCAAAGAGCTCACCAAATAAAGTCATTTGGGACTCTGTTAAATGCTTTTTTTCAGGTCTAGAAATGCCTTCTCCTTCTCTCATTGTTTTTCCTTCAATAGGCATGTAGCATAGATTGCATCAATTGACGTCCGAAACGAGGGAGGAGCTTACGTTCAGCTGTTTCCAATATGGCGGCGAGATAGTGACGGGAAGTAAACACGACAGTGATCGGGTGTGCGTCTGTAGGATTTATTAAGTGTTCAAAATGTATTTGGTGTCGTATGCGCAACTGTTGAGAGTTGTCGGAGATTTCACGCGTCCATTAGTGGAAGGGGAAGAAATATTCAAGCGTAATTACTTGATATGTGTAGGTAAAAAGTTTGAAACCGAAGATGAAACTGGTGTTGTAGCGTTGTGTTTACAATCATCCCCACATCGATTCAAAACCGCACAAAGTTAATGTTGTCTTGAACAAGGGGATGAAAATGTGAAGTGCAACTGTGTATGTAAAGCGGGTTTGTCAGAGAAATGTTACCGTTGACACACTAATTCACTTTAACAGTTAAGCTACTGTAATTTTCCACTATTAGAGGTTATGGAGTAATTTCTTGTTGATTTGGTCCATGCCAAAGCCTTAGCCAGATGACGGGGGAGTTACCTGTTTTGTAAACTGTAATCTTGGGGAAGAAAGAAAATAATAATTCTACTAAGTAAATGTTGTAAAGTAAATAAATCCTAGGCTTTATACAGGCTTGTGTTGGAACAGCCCACATAAACTTAATGTTCTTCCATTTTTACCATCAGCACAAAATTTAGAACTTAGAACCGACAATAATAAGTATAAAAATTATAACTACCTACAGAATATGCAGACCAAAGTTGGAAAATTATAATTTAAGAGTACTATAACCTCTACAGTCACAGCTGTTTGGGGTTGAAGAATACTTGGTTTGTCCAATTCTACCAAATAATTAGGTTATGGTTTCTAATTTAAGATGACCGGGCGAGTTGGCCGTGCGGTTAGGATCGTGAAGCTGTGAGCTCGCATCCGGGAGATAGTGGGTTCGAACCCCAACGTCGGCAGCCCTGAAGGTGGTTTTCCGTGGTTTCCCATTTTCACACCAGGCAAATGCTGGGGCTGTACCTTAATTAAGGCTACGGCCGCTTCCTTCCCATTCCTAGACCTTTCCTGCTCCATCGTCGCCATAAGACCTATCTGTGTCGGTGTAACGTAAGACAAATAGCAAAAAAGGTTAATTTATGATGGAAAAATACTACACATTTTCTTTCATTGTTAGAAGTATTTTATAGGCAATTTAAATACAGCGCTTAATTACTACTAGTTAAAGATATTACTCACATGTAGATATTTAATTTACTGTCTGCTGTTACACATATGAAGAAGTTTACAAAGAGCGGATTACATTCTATTTATCAGTAATTTTGATGTAGCTAAATCTTTGTGAATACAAATTAGAGACAATGAGTGCAATAAACAGTACCGATACCTACGCTGTGGAAAGAAGTCGTCTTCACAAGAATGCACACTGTCATATATCGCGTAACGCGTTTTACAATTGACAGCGCGGAAACCCATCTTTCTCTCTGAACTTTTTGTACGGAAAAGTAGTGAACAGATTTCGCATCCTTTTTATACGATTTGCAACCGTATACAGAGCAGTACCTCCTCAAATTTGACAATTTTCTTTCTGTTTCCATCACGACGTCAATGCTTCGCCATGTAAATAAACCTCACCAGTCACTATGTTGCAGCTTCAACATTCTACCGCCATCCAACTTTTCTGACGTCAATAGTGCTGCAGACTTTAACAAATCCACACTGGTTGGGTGTTACAATGATAATGTTTCTGAACCTGCTGTCCAGCACACGCTCAGATATCTTCAGTGTATGGCAGAGGAATCAAATATGGTGGTAAGTCAGTAGTCACTCACATCTCCTTTACTTTCAAAACTGGAACTGTTGTGTTAGTTGTCCATGTGTGAGTAAGTTTGTTCTCGTTGATGATCTGCTGAAAGAGTATAACAAGGAATTCTGAAGCAGGTTTTCCAAGCATTTTTCATATTTCTTCTGGTATGTCATCTGGTCCAGTCGCTTTCCCATTTTTTTTATCTTCTTGAGGGCAGTCATTACTTACTCAGCTGCAATTAAGGGCACATTGGTCTGACTAACGTATTCAGAATATAAAACTTTTAGCATAGAAATATACTTCTTTTTCTAGTGGTTTATCGTCACCCTAACATATCAAAAGTTTTCAACGATGGAAGGATGGGAAAGGGCTTCGTTTGGCAAAGTAGCAGCCATGGCCTTAATTAAGGTAAGAATTCCAGCATTTGCCTGGAGTGAAAGTGGGAAACCCCAAAAAACCTTCAGGGCGAAGGTGAGATTCAAATCCACCCTCTCTTGAATGCAAGCTCACAGATATGTGACCCTAACCGCACGGCCAACTCACTCGGTATATATCATTTTATCTACCTACTTAAACTCTTTGGGCTGCAGCCTGCCAATATGTTCGCTTCATCAGAATAACAGAGATACATCCTGCTGATTGTGCGCTCTGCTGTCAAATATATTACAGAAGATGCTTCACTGTACCGTTCTGGCGAATTTACTTAGAAACAAGTGCACATACTGTACTTGTGATGAAATGCAAGAAACTAAAATAATAGTTATGGTGATAAGAGTTGTAATTGGTTGAAATTCCTGATATTCTTATACCAGATATGTCACAGATTCATGAGCTAAACAACCAAAGTAATTGTAATATAGAACTACAATGAATCATGAAATGTACATGAGTATACATGCCCGACTAGTAGAGTTTAAACTGTCAGACCTTCATTTCTTTCAATTGTGTCTCTTTCCATTATTTAGTTTGCTTTATCTTTGGCAGCCTTTGTTACAAGGAAGAGGAAAAAGATAATTTTCAAAATAGTCATTTGTATTGCTAAGCACAGTCGTCAACTTTACACTGGCAAGAAATATCTTGTCTTTCATCTCTCGCTGACCACCTGTAAACTGTATTGAATACTATCCAACATGTCTTTCGTTTCATTCGACGTGAGATTTGCATTGAGCTCGTGATTCGAAGTCTAAATTTTGTACAGCAAGTAACTTCTGCCTTAAACAGCAAGTAACTTCAGCCTTTACTGTCGTAAGTCCACTGCAGTGGTACCTTTATATTAGGCATTTCTCTATTCAATGACACACACACACATCATGGTCACAATTTACATTCAGTAGTCAATATGAAGCAAATTAAGAAATTTTCATATTTCTGGCCCCCAAATAACATTTGTCCCTAATGGCAAACATTGTGGTATTGTCATCGTGGGTTCAGAGAAAGCTTTCTAACAGTACGGTACCCCACATTTAGATGATCAAATTGCCAATATTTAAAAAAATCGGATTTCAAAATTTGGGCTCCTCTGTTGGCATGTTACTCTTTTGGGACTCAAGCCATTTAGTCATGTGAATATAAGGCATCATACATGCTCTATTTAGGCTCTTTAACCACCTCTGTATGTCTTTTGGTTTTGGAGTTATTAACAGCAAACCAAATCACATACCTCATAATCGTCACGTTTTTAAAGCCCCCTCTGCGATATTGTACCAGAAATATTCTAATTCTTGTGTATATTTGCTATTGATCAATGCATTTGCAAATATAAATCTGTTTGATGTTTTCTAGAGAGGTAATAAAAAGCTCCCACCAAAGCTAGGGTTAACGGTGTAGATCCTTCATTGACTTTGACACTCGTTTGTTCCTTCTCAATACTGGTATAGATCCTTCGTAAACTTCCGGGTAGGTGCAGCCTTATCATCGCATCAATTTACCCAGGCCACCCTTCTTGATTTTGTCATACATTCTCTGATAACCACCAATATGAGAAGATGATGAGAAGATGGCGACTACTGTGTGTGAGTCTGTGATATCCGTAGTAGATAATGGTGTAAGATGCAGTGAAAAATGTGGCAAATGCAGAAGAGTAGTTAAAAATGGGATTCTGTGTCGTAAGTGTGATGAATGGTACCATTTTCGTTGTGCAAATATTGTAAATAGGACTGATATTGAAGAAAGTGAGTGGCTGTGTCCCGAGTGTAAACAAACCGATTGTTCCATTCAAACCAGAAAACCTACCTGACAGACTGGTTTGTCAAAAATGCAGGCACTTCTTATTTTCGGAAACAGTAACAACAAATTGATTTATTCAAGGTAAGACTGTATTTCCGACACATCTATATACACAACATAACCATAACTCTAAGACTGTAACAAGTGACTGTCTCGTGTCCGTGCACCAAAGCCCATCAAACGTAAAGTTATTTCACTCAGCTAGATCTCTACAAAAGGACAGAACGTGACATACCTCCCACCTTGATTTTTTGTTATACAACAAAATCAAACGATCACCCCAAAAAGTTATCATCATTAGATTACTCCCTAAACCGAACTGGTACATTCACTGAACGCCCACTCCTAGTCTTCAAGACTGCAGGCTCTGCAGCTGGAACGTCAGTTCTCAGGCTGACATCACTATCTCTTTCCAGATGTGGTACATCCTCTGGTGAAGACACCTCCAAGGGAAAATTTCGTTGAATAGGTCTGATGATATCTCTTCCTGCAACTCTAACTTTCACTACTCTCACGTGACCATCTTGTCCTGGGATTACCTCTACCACTCTAGCAACAGGCCATTCCAGTCTTCTTTTATCATCAGAACCAACCAGAACTATATCACCAACCTTCAAAAGTTCCTTGTGTACCTTCCCAGTCTGCTGCTGCACCAAAACACTCAGATACTCCTCCCGAAACCTTCTCCTCAGCTGCTCCCGCAGGTGTTGGACGTACTTTGCTCTCTTCCTGATATCTATAGCATCCAGGTGGTCAAGATCTGCTACCCCAACTGAAAGATTGTCCTGCAGGAACATTGCAGGGGTCAGTGGTGTCAAGTCATCTGGGTCTTCGGACAGGTAGGTCAGGGGTCTGGCGTTAGCCACACTCTCCACGTCACACAAGACTGTAGACATCTCTTCATAGTTCAAAGAAGCCCTTCCAAGTGTCCTCCTTAATAGCTTCTTTATCATCTGCACCACCCTCTCCCACCATCCACCCCACCATGCCGCAGTGGGTGGGATGAATTTCCACTGGATTCTCTGAATGGTTGCAACCTCCTTTAGCTTGCTCCAGTCTAGTGAGGCCATCAAGCTATTTGCTCCGGTGAAATTTGTGCCATTATCGCTATAAATTACACGAGGCCTTCCTCTTCTTGCGATAAACCTCCTCAAACCCTGGAGGAATGCATCTGTCGAGAGACTCAGAACCAACTCCAAATGTACGGCACGATAGACAGCACATGTGAATAGCACGATCCATGCCTTCTCACCACTCTTCAGGTAAAGCGGGCCGGCGAGGTCCACTCCAGTTACTTCAAAAACTAAAGCATCATTTACCCTGTCCTTTGGCAGCGGTGCAGGCTCAGCCATTATCTTGTTTGACTCAAATCTTCTGCAGGTAACACATTTGGATATTACTCCACGACCTGTCTTCCTGCCTCTTAAAATCCAATATTTTTCTCTTAGCCCTCCCAACGACATCTGAACTCCAGCGTGTGAATGTTTCACATGGTACTCTTCTATCAGAAGTTGTGTGATTCTGTGTTTGGAAGGTATTATAATAGGGTATCTGAAGTTTTCATCGTCCTCCCTTCGAGTAATTTTTGTTTTCAGCCTTAGAAGGCCATCCCGATCAATGAAGGTGCAAAGTGATTTCATACTGTCACTTTCTCCTTTTCCCAGTGCTTCTGTCTGGACGAGCTTCAGAAGCCTTCTTTCAGCCTCTTCTATTTCATCAACTGTGAGGTCATCGCTTTCACACCTTATCCGCCTCAGCGTTCTGGCAACGAAGCGTAGTATCCAAGCTACAAGTCTGACAATCTGAGTAAATTTGGAAAATCGTCGTAGATACCATGCTGCGTCTTGGTGCGAAGTACTAACCAAGCATGGAGACGACTTTTTCTTCTCTTGCCGAATTTCTTCTTCGTCTGCATTAATACATGATAGGGGCCAGTCCTTTTCTTCCAGCTTTAACCAACCTGGCCCCTCCCACCATCGGGAGTCAATCAAAGATCGCACAGAAGATCCTCGCGATGGAAGGTCGGCAGGATTCAGGTCACCGGCTATGTGTCTCCAGTCTTGCTGTCTCGTCAGTGTTCTAATCTCTTTCACACGGTTACTGACAAATGGACCCCACGAATCATTTGTCTTGATCCAGTGCAAGGCTGTAGAAGAGTCAGTCCAGAAATATTCTGGGATGTCTTTACCTAGAGTCTCCCTCACAGTGGCTGCCAAACGGCTCCCTATACAACAAGACAGAAGTTCCAACCTGGGCATTGTTAAAGTCTTCGGAGGCGTAACTCTCGACTTCGCCATGACAAGTTGCACCAGAACAGATCCTTCCAGTCCACTTCTCAGGAAAATAACTGCGGCATAGGCACTTTTGCTGGCATCACAGAAGGTGTGGAGGCTCCAAGTTTCTTCAGTTTCACAAGCACTTATGCGTCTTGGTACCCTCAACTCGGAAAGCTGCGGAATTTCTTGCTCCCACCTTTTGAATTTCTTTTGCATCTCTTCAGGCAATGGATCATCCCATCCCATCTTGAGGTTCCAACTACTCTGTATAAGAAGTTTCGGGATCAAAGTAAACGGACATGAAAATCCAACAGGATCAAAAATCCTTTGGGCCATAGACAGGATCTTTCTTCTGGTGATCGTCCCCGTTTCAGTCATCATTCGAACGTCACAGAACAGTTCATCATTCTCTTTATCCCATAGCAGGCCAAGAACGGGATTAACACTTTGCAGTCCTATAGTCCTTTCCAAGCAGTTACTTTCCCAGCCTCGAAGTTCGAACTTTGCTTCTGCAAGAAGTCGTGTGGATTCATCAATGAACTGGATCAATTCTTCTTCGGTGTCAACGGACGCAACACAATTGTCAACATAGAAAGATCTCTTTAGCATTTCAGATGTATGCCTTAATTCGGGTGGACTCTTCTCCAGAAGAAGGTTAAGTACAGCACTCAACAAAAAAGGGCTACAGTTGAGTCCAAACACTACTCTTCTATGTCTAAAAACCTTGAATTTTCCTTGGGAAAAATCCTCCCACCACAGAAATCTGAGAAAGTCTCTATCAGGTTGAGCAACAGAAATTTGAAGAAAGGCCTTCCTGATGTCAGAAACTACACCTATTCTCCCACGGCGAAATCTTGTCAGAATCGGTGGAATTTGCTCCAGTAAATTGGGACCCTTTTCTAGGCACTCATTCAAAGATGGAGATCCCTTACCCTTGCTGGAGGCATCGAATACCGGCCTGACAGATGTAGTGGAGTTGTCTTTGAAAACTCCCCGGTGTGGTAAGTAGTGGCATTTCTTATTCATTTCTTTGAGTGGTACTTCTTCTATCACTTCTTCTTGTTGCCATTCTTTAAGTACCTCATCATAGTCACGATACTTTCCTTCACAGATCAGTTTCACTGAAGTGGACCTGCACCTCTTCTCAGCAATTTCCAGGTTTTCTTGCAGATCCTCGAACCTCTCATTCCAAGGTAAGCTGACCTCATAGCGTCCCTCACTATTAATAGAAACGGTACTCTTAAAATAGTCAAGTGTGGCCATTTCCATTTCTTCTTGGGACTTCTTTTCCACAGGATCTTTGATTCCAAGAGTGTCTAATTTCCACAGTTCAGTCACACTAGAATTCAATGTCAGCAAGGATGTTACAAACATGTTAGCGCTACAGGAGGAATGACGACCCGCCAAACTTCCCATAACAACCCATCCCAAACGGGTTTCTACAGCTACTGGCCCACAGTTCAAAGTTTTAATTCTCCCGGTCAGTAACAGCCCATATACGTCAGCTCCCAGAAGCAGTTCAATTTCAGGTCTATTGGGACCACAATCAGAAATAAAAATGTTGTTTTGTTTCAGTTCCTTCATTAAGGGACCCCTCTGGAGCCTAGGAATTTCACAACAAATCACAGGCTGACTGAGCACAGGAATCTCACAACAATATTTTCCATCCATGCTGCAGATCTTCAACTGGTAGGTCGAATGCAACTGCCTGTCCGTTTCGGCACCTCCAAACAAAGCATGAGTTAAGGTCTCTGTACCTGAGGATTGAAGTCCAACAGACCGAGCAGTTTTATCCAACAAATAAGATCGCTGCGATCCACTGTCGATCAAAGCCCTGACGATGCGTTCTTGTCTTCCGGATACGATCTTCACCATTAGAGTTTGAAGAAGAACCTCTTGACCATAGGTTTGACTGCTCAAAGTAGCACTTTGTCTTTCCGTACTTCGCTCCTCCTTCTTCTGCTCTTCATTCGACTCCTTCGATGGCAAGTTTGGACACATAAGAACACGGTGTCTCTTCCCACATACCTGACACCGCACAGTCGCTTTACAAGCCTTAGCCGTATGACCTTGTTTCAGACACTGGTAGCAGCACCCCGTTTTCATCAATATACTTTTCTTCTCAGACAAAGTCATATTCCGTGCCTTGAAACAATCGTTCGTATCATGGTTTCTCTTACAGAAGACACAATTGCTTCCATTTGATGAACTTCTTGCTTCTCCAGAAAACAGATTACTAGCAGTAGGTATAGATTCAGGTTGAGGTGACTTGCTCTTCTGCTTTCCCGGTTTCTGTGAGGATATGTGGAATCCCCCTTGGGCTAGAGAAATTCTCTGTTCTCCCTCCACTTCATTCTTCAGGAAAAGTGATAGCTGTGACAATTTCTCACAATAAAGATTCTCTGCTGCTTCACTGATAGGCAAAGAAATGGCAGTTCTTAACCACACTCTTAGCAGATCTTCTGGGAGTGATGATTCAACTAGGGGGAATAAAAAGGCTGCATATTTATCACTGGTCATTCCTAACGATTCCAGTGACCTAAGATGCGACTCTAATCGATCATGGAGTTGCAAGGGAGTGAGTTTCTGAGTCGCTGTGAAATTCTGAATAACTAATCCTAACAGTTCGCGAACATAAAACTCCACCAATAATTCTTCTCTTCCGAACCTACTCTGTAAACACTGAATTGCTTTCTCATAGTTATCAGCTGTAGGCGGAAAGCTATTTACGACGTCTCTCGCCCTACTGCCCTCTGTAGTAGCTTGAATTAGGTACTGGAATTTATCTTCCCTTTCTATGTCCGGATCATCGTGTATCCTACGGAACTGGCTCCAGAAACCTAACCAGTCTTTAACTTCACCACTGAATTTCCTCAGTTCGATCTTAGGCAACTTAAGTTTTTTCTTGCCGGAACTGGAATTGTCACTCAACACATCGACACCTTCACTTGAGACAGTTGTTACATTCACTGCATACGAGTTCTCGACCTTCTGACGTGCTTCGTCTAATTTATCGCGGTATTCTTGCACTTTATTGTACCTATTCACTTTCATAATCTGCGTCATCGCTACTGTTGAGAAGCACGTCTAAAACTTTGTCATCAGCTTCTTTCAGTTCAACAGCCAGTCTTTCTAACTTAGTTAAATATAATCTTACCTTGTCGAGTTGTGTTTCCGTCATCAAAGAGTCAAAAGTCTTCGTAAATGCTGCACGTATGGGTTTTCTCGACTTTACGAGTCTCTCCATCTTGACTTGCTTACAGCTTCTTCACGTCGAATCGAATACGTCCTGTCACGGTCGCCACTAATGTTCCATTCAAACCAGAAAACCTACCTGACAGACTGGTTTGTCAAAAATGCAGGCACTTCTTATTTTCGGAAACAGTAACAACAAATTGATTTATTCAAGGTAAGACTGTATTTCCGACACATCTATATACACAACATAACCATAACTCTAAGACTGTAACAAGTGACTGTCTCGTGTCCGTGCACCAAAGCCCATCAAACGTAAAGTTATTTCACTCAGCTAGATCTCTACAAAAGGACAGAACGTGACACCGATAGTGAGGCAGAACAACAAGAAAGAGAGACATACGAAACTATAATTAAGATTTTAGGAGTGCTACAAGAAGACTTATGCGCTCTGAAACATGAAAATGAAAGCTTAAAGGACAGAATAAAGAAACTGGAAGATAAAGAACACATTGGAGAAGAAAGATCGCCGTGGACGGAAGTGACGCGTAGCCATTTTAGGCCTAATGTTAAACATATGGGAGAAACTACGTACAACTTAAAACCGGGAAAAAACTATTTGCAGTGCCAAAATAGATTTTAGTTACTTCAGCAAGTTCCAGAAGAAGACACACCAAGTTTTTCAAATAATTTTAAATCCAGTGGAGGTAACCTACAGAAGAAGAGAACTAACCGAAAGTCAAGATCGCCAAAGATTCATCTCTACGCAGACAGTCAAGGGCGGGGTATGGCAGAAGGCATCAAGGATGAGCTGCAGAATCCAGAAACTGAGGTTTTAGGACTAATAAAACCAGGTGCCAAAACTGAAGACGTCCTTTCAAGTTGTGATCCTGTGTTAGAGAAGGACAATTATGTGGTAATTGTGAGTGGTACAAATGACATTGCTGCAAATGAAGGTGAGGAACTAATTACGACTCTCAGAGGTAAGATTTCCAAACTACCTGACTCAAAAGTAATTGTAGTTAATGTGCCACCTAGGTATGACCTTTTAGAGGACTCATGTGTGAACAAAGCTGTACATGATGTAAATATAAAAATCAAGAGATTATGTAAGAGTTTTAGAAATGTCTATGTAGTAGATACTTTAGGTCTTGGCAGGCAAATGTTCACTAGGCATGGGTTACATCTGAATGGTAATGGAAAAGCAAATCTCTGTAGACAAATTGCTACAATTATCAACAGAGATTTGCAAACTAATCTGTACTTAAGAAAACCCATACCACTAAACTGGCACATACAGGGAAACTTGCCAGAAAACCCAGACCCTTAAATCAAGATCTATGTACAAGGATCTGGGTTCCAGGGACGTTCTCCACTCATGAGTCAAACATTACCCAATTGCAACAGTCAAGTTTTAGGGAGGAAGGAGGTCTGAGATTGCTCTTGGTAAACTGTCAGAGTGTAGTAAATAAACAATTAAAATTCGGTACATTGATGGAATCTTATGAGACTGATGTGATGATAGGAGTAGAATCATGGTTGAGAGAAGGGGTGGGTAATAGAGAAGTATTTCCAGAAGGGTACACAGTCTATCGTAGAGACCGAGGAGATAAAAAGGGAGGGGGGGTGTGTATTCTAGTGAAGGAAACTTATTGTTCACATGAATGGTTTACCGATGAAAGGGATGAAATATTAGGGATAAAATTAGTTTGTCATAATATGAAGGAGGTGGGAATTATAGGAACATACAGGCCTAGAAGAAAGGAAAGAGACATGGAAATATTTGAGAAAATAATAGATTATACTCATAAAAACAATAATAATGATATGGTAATAATTGGGGGAGATCTAAACTTGCCTGAAGTTGTATGGAGCTGCAAGTGAAGCCCATGAACAGAAACTGGCAAATAAGTTAATTTGGGAGGGAGGATTTACACAAGTAGTACAAGAACCGACTCGTCTCAATAACTTACTGATGTATTCCTGGTTAA
Source organism: Anabrus simplex (assembly GCF_040414725.1). Classification (NCBI taxonomy): domain Eukaryota; kingdom Metazoa; phylum Arthropoda; class Insecta; order Orthoptera; family Tettigoniidae; genus Anabrus; species Anabrus simplex. Next base: position 615,962,503 of record NC_090265.1, on the reverse strand, counting down.
ACCATGGGAAATTGTTGATAAAACTGAGGTAATTGAAGGAATAGGTGACCATAAGGCTGTAATAATGGATGTAGGACTGGTACCGAAAAGGCTTAATAAGAGGGTCACACAAGACAAGAAATTATACAGAAAAACTAAAGTTGATGAATTTGGGACTTACCTTAAATCACAATTCAGTTGTTGGATAAGTGAAGGGAGTAATGTGGATACACTTTGGGCTAAATTTAAAGGAATCATTTGGGAAGGAGAGAAGAGATTTGTACCTATTAAGAAGGGTAAAATGACCTCAGACCCTGTTTATTACACAAGGGAAATAAGAAAATTAAAAAGAAAATGTAGAATAGTAAACAGGAAAATCAAAGAGGGTAGGGAGAATAGAGAAACTAGAAAACAGCTAATGAGGGAACTGAATAGAGTGAAAAAGGAAGCAAAAGAGAATTATATGAATGGCATTCTTCAAGAGGGTAATGACCACAAAGGGAAATGGAAAAAGCTGTATTCATATATCAGGAATCAAAAAGGAAAAGGAATCCAAATTCCTACAATGGTGGGAGAAGGGGGTGAACACTATTTAACAGATACTGAGAAAGCAAACCTCTTCAGTAGGGAATTCAGAGATTCAGTAGAAGATTGTCAGGACTTGGAAACCATAACAGAAGATAGAGAGGGAGAGACACATAGGGAAACAAGAAGCTTCTCATTCACAAATGAAGATATTTTCAGAGAAATCCAACTGCTTCAGCAAGGAAAAGCAGCAGGAAGTGATCAAATTACTGGGGAGGTATTAAAGACAATTGGGTGGTATATAGTGCCTTATTTAAAATTTCTCTTTGACTATGTCATAAATAATAGTGTAATACCAAAGGAATGGAAGGAATCTATAATAATACCAATTTATAAAGGAAAGGGTGATAAAAGGAACCCAGAGAACTACAGACCAATCAGCCTGACCAGTATAGTTTGTAAAATACTGGAGAGTTTAATAGCAAAGTACATCAGAGGGATATGTGATGATAAAAATTGGTTCATGAGGAGCCAGTATGGATTTAGAAAGAAATTTTCTTGTGAGGCACAACTGGTGGGATTTCAGCAGGACATATCAGATCAGTTGGATTCAGGAGGCCAGTTAGATTGCATAGCCATAGATCTTTCCAAAGCCTTTGATAGAGTGGAACATGGAATATTATTAAAGAAATTGGAGGGAATAGGATTGGACGTAAGGGTTATACGTTGGATAAGAACATTTCTAAATTCAAGGGTTCAGAAAGTCAAAGTAGGAAATAATATATCACAGGAAGAGAAAGTTTGGAAGGGAATTGCACAGGGTAGTATAATCGGTCCGTTACTTTTCTTAATATACGCAAATGATTTAGGGAACAATATAACATCGAAAATAAGATTGTATGCAGATGACATAATTGTTTATAGGGAAATAAATAACATTGAGGATTGCTCAGAATTACAAAGGGACCTTGAGAGTATCCAAGAATGGGTTGAAGAAAATAATATGAAGATTAATGGAGGCAAATCAACTGTTACAACATTTACAAACAGGAGCTTTAAAACTGAATTTGAATATACTTTGGATGAGGTAGTTATCCCTAAAGATGGCAAGTACAAATACTTAGGTGTGAGATTTGAAAGTAATTTGCACTGGAAGGGTCATGTTGATGACATTGTTGGGAAAGCATACAGATCGTTACATGTCATAATGAGGCTACTTAAAGGATGCAACAAAGAATTAAAAGAAAAAAGTTACTTAAGTATGGTTCGTCCATTATTGAATATGCAAACAGTGTTTGGGATCCTCACCAAGAATACCTAATAAAAGAACTAGATGGTGTGCAGAGGAAAGCAGCAAGGTTTGTAGCAGGGGATTTCAGGAGAAAGAGTAGTGTATCAGAAATGTTAAAGGAACTTGGTTGGGAAACTTTAAGTAAGAGAAGGGAGAAAACTGGACTTATAGGATTATATAGAGCCTATACAGGAGAAGAAGCATGGAGAGATATCCGTGAGAGGCTTCAGTTGGAAAATAATTATATTGGTAGAACTGACCACAAGTACAAAATTAGAAGGAATTTTAGCAGAAGCGATTGGGGTAAATTTTCATTCATTGGGAAGGGCGTGAAGGAGTGGAACAGTTTACCAGGGGTAGTGTTTGATCCTTTTCCAAAATCTGTACAGATATTCAAGAAGAGAATAAACAACAACAGAGAAAATAAATGAAATGTTAGAGGGCATTCGACCAGTGCAGGATATTGTAAATAAAAAATGTGTGTGATTAAATTAATTCCATCCCCTTGTCTATGGAGTTTGGACAGCCCAAGTAGGGGACTGCCTGTAGGGGTGAAGTACAGTGGGGACTTCGAGGGCCCTGGGACCGCTACGGTAGCTGTGAAGGCCCTTCAGGAACTCTGAAAAGTGGTGGCAAAAGGGGCTCTGGTTAAGACGCAGCAGGTCGTTATGCTACTTAGGTTCCAAAATGGGTAAAATATAAATATGTAAATAAATTCAATGTTAATTTTAATCTTATACCAGTTGTATATTATTATTAGAAGTAATTTCACATACTGTATATGAGTTGTCTATGTTTGTAAGATATTATATAAGTAGAATTTTGTAAACAATATAAATTTATTAAGGATGATTATTAGCGTAAATTGTATAATATTGTATTCTAGGAAAATTTTCTTCATCTCTTGTTAATTTAAAATTTAGTGCTTGACAATAATGTATTTTAGTGTACCATTTGCCACCGAGGTAGACACCTCATTTGCAAATAAAGAGATTTTGATTTGATTTTGATTTGAAAAAAAAAAATGGTCTATTAGCTAGAATACTTCAACATGTTAAGATGAACTATTTTGCTCATTAATTGTCAAATGGCACCCTCTTTTCACAATCACCTTTCAATATGTGTACGGAGAAGTACTCTACCATGTCACTGTGTTGCAGTCGTAAAAGCCGTAAGAAATCATTAGAGCATGTGTTAAATTACTGTACTGTATTTTCTTATTGTGTTCCATTTTTTAAATGTATTGAGGGGTCTATTATCACTGGCAAGTTAAGAATCGTATAATGCTGCTATAACAAAGTTCTCTCTTTCCCAGCAATTTTCCCATCTAATGGTATCCATTGTTAAGCTACACTTGCACCATTTGCCCCTGTCTATGATGACTCGATGGTTGAGGTCCACAGCATACGTTTTCTGTAATATTTTCCATACACCGCTTCAGCAGTCTCCCTCATGGCTGGCATCCTCCTGGGTCAAGTTGCAGAGCATTTTTGATCATGGAATTATTGTTGCTTTGCATGACATGGTCATGCCACGGAAGTCAAGCCACTCTCCATTTTCTCTATGATTGGGGTTACGCCAAATCTACATTGCACATGGTCCAAGAAAGTCGGTCCCAGTAACCATCGCAACATCATCTCCATAACTTGGAGGATTTGTCCATGTTTCCTCGTTAAAGTGAGACCTACTACTCCACAGAAAGCAACTTGTCTTATCACTATCTTGTAAATTTTAGCCTTCAGGTATTCAGGAATCCTTTATTGAGAAGAACACCTGTTACCTGTCTCCACTTGGACCATTCTACGCTGTCTTTCAACCGGCTGTCAGAAGTAGCATCATTATCTGATTAGATGCAAGATCCATGATATTTAAAATGGGCGACTGTGTAAGATCCGAACATCAATACTGATGGTGCCATTGGTTTGGGAGCCATATTCTAGATATTCTGTCTGTTGGAAGTTGAGTTGTAACCCATTTTCATCCAGCCTCTTTTTTTTTCTTTTCCAGATATTTTTTTTCAGTTTTGCTGAAGTGCAGTGCTGTACTCTTGTGAAAGTAACACATCAGTCGCACAAAGGTTGAAGAGTAGAGGCAAGAGGGCTGATCCATAATGAACACCTATGATGATATTTGAAGGTAGCTAGAACCTAGCTGGACATCAAATGAAGCTTGTGATGCTATAGTATAGAAGTTGGATCCATCATACATGTACCTCTGGAATTCTGTGGTTGTGAAGTTCTTGCCATACGAGATCATGCAGGACCCCATTGAAAGCTTTTTCCAGGTCTAAAAATGCTGAATGTATGGTGGTCTATATCTTAGTGCCCCTCCATCGACAGGCATGTGGCATGGTTTGAGTCTGTGATACTACATCCTCTGACAAATCCATACTGATCTTGTGTTAATCTAACAATACTTCTGAGTCGATTATACAGAACTTTTTCAGATACCTTCAGAGTAGGCATGAAAGTCAAACTGGCCAGTAATTGCTGCATACTGTGACATCTCCCTTCTCTTTCTAAATTGGCACAATCATGCTGGTGGTCCATACACTGGGTAGCTTGTTCTCAACTACAATTTGCTTGAATAACGTGGCAAGGAATTCTATCTTTCAGATATTGGCTGGTACATCATCAGGACCAGTTGCTTTCCCATTCTGATGATGATGATGCTTGTTGTTTAAAGGGCCCTAACATCGAGGTCATCGGCCCCTAATGATACGAAATGAGACAAAATGGAATGACAAATTAAAAGTCCAAAATCCTCCGCTGACCAGTATTCAAAACGTGAGGACGAAGAATGAATGGATGGATATGAATTTAAAACAATCAGTGGATCCGACGCCCATTGTCTCGCATTCACAGAAACTGACGTGAAACAATAGTATTACTGACCAAGGGACTGCGTCTATAGCATAATACTGAATCGATGATGCTTTTAGTCTAAAGGGGTCCAAAATCCAAGTCATCGGCCCCTCATAATGGTACTTATCGCTAGGAAAGTAGAACCATGGTATTTGTCATGTTGCGGTACTAACCAAAATTAGCGTAGACTCGCGGCATTCCACACAGTGTGGTACTACTCACAGGTAATTAAATTCGCACATGGAATACAGACTATTGTGTTTCGCACATTGCGGCGCCATTTACAGGCAACACAAACCTATGGTGTTCATTACATATGTGTACTAACCACAAGGACCCGCACTATCCCGTGGCGTTCCTCATATAGTGGGTACTAATCATAGGCAAGCCAGAACCATGGTGTCGCTCCTAAAGTGGTACTAATCACAGGTAGGCTACTGTAGAAGCCGATAACGCCCTCTGTTGCTACTAATCACAAACCTATTTGGTACCTAACATAGTGGTACTACGCGCAAGAAAAAGCGACCCATGGTGTTCCCCGCGTGGTGGTACTAATCACAAATAGTTACTTGGTTCTAATACAATCATCCCTTGATCGCCCCTTTTAGTCGCCTCTTATGTCAGGCAGGGGATACCGTGGATATTCTTCGTCTGCGTCCCCCACCCACAGGGGTTGCTTTCCCATTCTTTTTTTTTTTTTAGGGTCAGCATTACTTCTTCAGTCATGAAAAATGGTGCAGGTACAGACGTGGGTTGTGGGCTCAGTATTGGTGGGTGTGGAAACATTTTGTTGCAGGTGGTAGAAAAATAGTCGGTCCATCACTGGAGGATGGCTGATGGATTTTTCAGGATGATGTCCTCTGACTCATTGATTTGTATAACATGGCCACTATGCTGCATGGAGCAATTCTGGGACTTAGCCAAGTGGGAGACATTAGCATCTCCTCCTAGTATGTCTAGCTGGTTGTACAAATCCTTGTAGTGATGCTCCTTTGCGGCAACCACATTTCTCTTCACCGCTTATTTCAATTAATGCTATCGTTCACAATCTGTTTCAAGACATGTATTCCACCGGGTCCTGAAGACAATCTTCTCCTCAATGTTCCTTTGCGGCAACCACGTTTCTCTTCACCGCTGATTGCACTGATGTAGTTTTTCTCTTTAAAGGTATTTATGACCGACTACAGTGAATATGTCTCTATCTAAAGAAAGTTTTTACGTCAAGCAAAAAAAGGACGGAGATGCAACGTCGGTGTGGAGCCATTTTTTTGGTCGCTAAAGATAGCAAAACAGCGCAGTGTAAATACTGCCCGGCTATATTAAAAACCTTAGGAGGGTATACCAAAGGACTACACACTCGTCTTTCAACCAAACATGGCAAAAAAGTTACTACTGCAAGGCCGTCCTCATCAACTAGCCGGCGAAGAGCCATCGGCTTGAAGAGAAAACATTGTTCATTTGAGGACTTTTTTGTTAATCTGTTACTTTAGACGACGTTTTAGTGCGAATGCCGGCCTTAGATGGCTTTCCTTTTAGAGTCTTTGTAACCTTAAAAGATTTGAGAGCGTTATTATTATCAAAAGGATATCCAGATTTACCGAAAGCTGCTTCAACAGTTCGTAACCGTGTCGTTAATTACAGCTACAGAATTAAAAAGCATATAAAAGCTGAATTAACTGTTTTAAAAACTGAAAGCCAGCGCTTTAGTTTGAGCTTTGATGAATGGACATCGACTTCTAACAAAAGGTACATGAACGTAAATATTCATTCCGAGAAAACGTTTTGGAGTTTAGGCCTTATTCGTACTGATGCATCTTTGAAGGCGGAAACATGTGTTGATGTTTTAAAAGAGCGCCTTTCTCAATTCGGTATTTCACTGGACAGCAAAACCGTTTGCGATTTACTTTAACTTATAAAGAAAGTATACCCTGTATACCGGCTTCAGAAAATGAGTCCACTGAGCTCCACGATGTAGACTCAGATGATGAAGAAAATGATCTTGAATCAGGATTAGACCTTGAAGAAAGAGAATATTGCCCGGATTTGACGAATGACCAGAACATCAAGGATGTCATAAATAAAGTTCGCAAAGTGGTTCTTATTTTCAAAAGAGCGCCTTGAAGAAAATACCATTCTTCAAAAATATGTACAGATAGAGCATGGCAAGGAGGTAAGTTTACTGCTTGATTGCAAAATCAGATGGAACAGCCTCTACACTATGCTCGAGCGTTTTGCCTTCTTGAAATTTAGCATCAAAAAGGCGCTTATAGATTTGAATAATCCAGTGCAGTTGGAAGAGTCCGATTTCGACCTCATCGATGAAATCATTAAAGTCTTGGCTATAGTCAGATTTCAGTAACTGTAGAAGCACTCTGTCGCACTGGTGCGAATTTATGCACAGCTGATGGTGCCGTTAAGTTTCTTTTTAAGCAGGTAAATGAAAATAGCTCCGAGTTCCCTTCTAAATTCAAGATACATTTACAAAAGCACATAAAAGATCGCCGATGAAATGAGTCGAGTGGCGTATTATGCTACCTACAAAATCCTCATAGTGACAATGTTGCGTTGGCGATCGATGATGAAATAAAGCGTACATTTTCAAGTCCGAGCAAAGTCCTGATAAAAAAAACCAGATTGTTTCTTTAATTGAGAGATTAAATGGTAAAAACAGACGAAGAGGAAGAACAAAATATGGAAGTCGAGCCTACAAATACAGAAAAAAGTGATTTGACACTCAAAGAAAAGCTTCAGCTAGAAATAGAAAACAGCATGAAAATTATTATGTCTCCTGAAGCATTAAATGAAAATGAATTTTCCAGAATTGTTAAGAAGGAAATGAACCTATACGAGTCTTCAAATTCTACTTGGAACTATAACCTAGAGCAGGCTTATACGTATTTACTAACGATTCCTCCAACTTCCATCGAACCTGAACGCGCTTTCTCAGCAGCTGCATATATGTGCAACAAATTGGTGATGAGATACTGGACACGTTGTTATTTCTCAGATCATATTTTTACAATTCAACTTAGACTGTTCCTATGAAATTAATTTTCTTTACAATTACGAGAAATGTGAAATGTGACTGATTAATGTTATTTTTAAATACTTTTTGCTAAGAAACTTCCTAGCTACTTATTATGTTGTTACATGAAAGTCGTATATTTAGTCTATGTTCAGAGAGATTGTTGTTAATTTCCAAAGTTTATTTGCATAGTATGCTACATAAGGTTTTTTAAATTTATGTAAGTTTACAGAGATCTCACTGATTCTTGGAAAAGAATAATTTTAACATAGAGACTGAGCGATTTTAAATCTGGTTAGTCTAAGTCTGATTAGTTAAATTGATTAGATTAATTGGGTGTATACCGTAAAATGTTGATTTTGTCTAAATTTCGATTTGCTGATTAAACAGCTGATTTCTGTAAGATTTTCTTATTTCTTATTAATTGTAACCTTCAATCCCTGGACTGACCAAGTGTAATCCCGAAATCCCGGAATTAGAAATAAGGGCCGGGATCTAATTCCCTACCTGTACCACTTATTTACAATTCCATTTATGTGATCACCTCAATTAAGATCTTTACTTACCGTACTTTAGGTACAGTGATCCCCATAAGGAACTTCCACCCCATCAACACAGTAATTACAACTGAGAGCACTTTTTCTATTAGTGAAACAACCTGATTTTAAACCAGTTTATCATCATACCATTACCTGCTGTCAATCTCACATTGTCGAGGTGTTTTTGCAGTTGCTCACAATCTTCTTCTTGCGTTTAGGGCCTTCTAGGGACCACGTTCCAATTTCAATTCTTCATCCTTTGTTGTTCCTTCCTTTTCTTCCAATATTCCTTCATTGTTTCACTATGTTCCTTTTTTCTTTCCTCAGACCACTTTGTGCCGGTTTTCTTTGCCTCCCACCCTTGGAACCCTTCCATCTTTAGAACTTTCTTCCTGAAAATTTCTCTTTCCATTACTTCTTCTCTGATGTTGTTTCTTTCCAAGTCGTTTTTGATCTCTTGAATCCAGGTAGTTGTTGACTTTTTCTTCCAAAGATACGTGAAGATAATTTTGGTTAGTCTATTGTAACTTATTTATTACTCTATACAGAATATCATCATCTGCAAAAAACCTAATTGCTGATTCCAGCTCTTTACTCATATCAATTATATATACCGGTATGTAAGAAAACATAAAAGGTCCAATATTACTGCTTTGAGGAATTCCCCTTTTAATGATTACATGCTCAGATAAAGCTTTACTTATTCTTAATTTCTGAGTTCTATTTTCCAGAAATATAGTCACCCATTCAGTCACTTTCGTCTAGTCCAATAGCCCTCATTATTGCCAGTAGTCTACCATGATCTACCCTATCAAATACCTTAGATAGGTCAATCGCAATACGGTCCATTTGACCTCCTGAATCTAAGATATTGTATATATCTTGCTGGAACCCTACAAGTCGAGCTTCAGTGGAATAACATTTCCCAAACTGGAACTGCCTTCTGTCGAACCAGTTATTAATTTTGCAAACATGTCTAATATAATCAGAAAGAATGCTTTCCCAAAGCTTACATGCAATAAATGTCACACTTATTGGCCTGTAATTTTCAGGTTTCTGTCAGTCATCCTTTCCTTTATACACAGGGGCTACTATAGCAATTCTCCATTCATTTGGTATAGCTCCTTAAAGCAAACAATAGTCAAATAAGTTAGTATATCCCCAGAAATCTTATCGAATCCAGCTGCTTTTCTAGTTTTTACTTTTGTACCTTATTGTATTTTTTTTTTGCTAGTGTCTTTAAGTCGCACCGACACAGATAGGTCTTATGGCGACGATGGGACAGGAAAGGGCTAGGACTGGGAAGGAAGCGGCCGTGGCCTTAATTAAGGTACAGCCCCAGCATTTGCCTGGTGTGATAACGGGAAACCACGGAAAACCATCTTCAGGGCTGCCGACAGTGGGGTTTGAACCCACTATCTCCCGAATACTGGATACTGGCCGCACTTAAGCGACTACAGCTCTCGAGCTCGATGTACCTTATTGTAAATGTCATTGTTATCATGGGTAAATTTCAAAACTTCGTTAGTATTACTCACCTCCTACATCTGCACATTATCTTTGTAGCCAACAATCTTTACATATTACTGACTGAATACTTTGCCTTCTGTAGTTCCTTACATACACACTCCCCTTGTTCATTAATGATTCCTGGAATGCCATTCCCTCTAGTTAGTTCCATCACTTTCTGATTCAGCTGTCCTTCCCAGATTAACTTATTTGCCACTAGCTGATGTACCTGTGCTTCGCTACGGAATTTTACATTTTATACAGAATTCTAGGTTAGGTAGTGTACACATTGTGAGCAAGATTGTGTTAAATTTAATAGCTCTCAACGTTACCCTAGAAACGAGAAAGGGAAGTCACCAAACGTCTTTCCTTATGTGAAGAAAGGTTAGGGAATTTTAATTGTATTGGTAGGCCCTCTTGCCTACCATCAGTCACAAGCAGGTAGGGGAGTTCTCATTATAATGGCAGGCAGACACTCACTATCCACCTGCCTCTTTACATCCTCAGAACTAAAACCAACATAGGTCATTACAATGACACCAGTATGAATGTTGCGATTAAGAGCAATGCTTATCATATGAAATACCCCATCAAATTAAAAACCACACATTTCCTCACTTTTAGCAAACACTACGCTGCTGATCTAACAGTCCAAGTTCCAGAGCTGAAATGACCAGGCCGCAGACAGCCATGAGCCGCGAACAGTCTTTAATTTCAGGGGAGAGGCGAATAGTGTAGAGTCCCGGGGCAAAATCGATTCCCTTTTACTCATATGTTTAACAGGCGTACCCGATGAGTCGGAAAATCTCTATTCACTATACTGGCGGGGAGGAATGGAAGGGGGAGCTATCTGAGTTGGAAGCAAATTTTTCCTCCAAGCCAGAAGAGAAGCCCTGCTGCTAATTTGGAATATAATTGGAATAGAATTTGGAATAAAATGAATGTAGAATTTAATAAAAGTGAAGAGGAAAAAGCTTTTCTTAAGAAACAGCTCTTTTCAGAATTGAATTTTGAGTTATTTAGTGAATTGTGGTGTTATGATTTGGAATAGGCCAAAATTGTAATTCTAGACCAGGTCATAAGTAAGCCTCTGCCATTATTCCGTTAAGTGTGGACACTGAACATTCCAATCAGGGCGTCAGAGTAGGGATCGAATATCTGGAATACTATAATGAACTAGTATGTTACGTACCAGCAGTATCACAAAATGTATGAACCACAGGAATGGCATGCTAAAGAAGAATGTTATCTAACTACCCAGCTATTTCCCGCCAATATTCAGGCAGGCTATTATATTCGGAGTTGAGTGGCAGCATAAGAATATCGCAACAAACAATGGTCACTATAATGTTATTGTTGATGAATTTTATGAGCTTTCGATATTGCAGGCCTTCACATTTAGTTTTCTTCCTACTCTGAAATACCACTCTTGTTATGGTCAGTACGCTAAAACTGAATGAAACATAAATGATCGGAAATTGTGCTCTCTATAACTTTTTATATGTAGTACTTTTCGATAGGACCAATAACAAAATTATTTTAAAATTAAATTTTAAGCGCCTTCCCCTAAACTACCATTTCATCCAGAGCGAATAAAATTGTTTATAGCTTAGACTTTATTTTCTTATTCCCCGACTCCATATAACAATTTTCATTACATTCTGTTTACCCATTTTCTCATGGCTCGGCGTTTGTATGGACTTAGAAATAAAAATACAAATTCATTATCTCTGTTATCGTAGCTGGTACAGTAAAAATGTATGACATAAATGATTGGAAATTTAATTCTATACAACTTTAGTTATGTAGTACTTATCGATAGGACCCCTAATAACAAATATTTGAGAATTAAATTTTAGGCCTTCCCTTAAACTACCATTTCACTCAGTGTGAATAAAATGATTTATAGCCTAGATTGTAGTGGCTCATTCCCTGACTTTACATACAGATTTTCATTAAATTCTCTTCAGCCTTTATTCTCGTGATGTACGTACGTACGTATATACAGACATTACTGAAAAGTGAAAAGTGCATTTCATTGTTGCTATGGACATGACCGATACAGAAATACCATTCTTTCCAAATTCTTAACAATGTACAGACAAAACTCTTATGTTATATGTATAGATTTGTTGGTCATGCTTCATGTTGTTCGCATTACCTTCCCAATTGACATTTAGTAAATTGAGATCACCCGCTACAATCACGCTCCTTTCGAAATTGATTTCCACATAGCTGATTACCTTATCAAATAATTCCAAATCAGTGTCTCCGCCACCCTTTCCCGGTCTATACACTGCAAAAACATCAAGTTGCCTATTGTCCTTAGAGATGAGCCTTACACCTAGAATTTCATGTTTTCATCTGTAACTTTTTCGTAGCTTACAAATTCTTCTTTTACCAGAATAAATACCCTACCATTCCTATCCTATGATAAACACTCCAGTTCCATGAGAAAATTTCTGCATCCATTATATAATTTCTCAGCCATAATTCAACTCCTATTACAATATCTGGTAAATATATATCAATTAAATCACTTAATTCTATTCCTTTCTTTACATTGCATTATGTATAAGTTTTCCGAGGAAAACCAATTTTGAACTTATAATTTTCACTTATGCGTAAAATATTTTTGATCTCAAGGTTGAGTTGTATGTATTGTTATTCCATTTTTTCTCTAAGAACACAGCACATGTTGCTGCATGACAAAACAGGATTAGCTCAAACAGAAGACATGTTGGTGTACACAGGGAGAGAGGTGACTTTCACTACAGTAGGCCTACAGGATACAGTACATAACTTGGCAATAAAATTTGTTAATTTTCACATCAGAACAGATGATTCATCAGTATGCCTACAGCAGCCATGAGCCACAGTAAACAAAAATGTATCTCTTTAGAAGAAAGAATGAAATACATTACAGTCGGCAAATAACCCACAAACGTCATGGTATATTTACTTTTGTGACTATTTACCAGTGGAAGAGAAATAGAATACCACCATGGAGAACCGAAGAAGCTATACCAGGACAGAAAGCATTAGCGAACACTGAAATACTGCACCTGGGCAATTGGAGACAGTTAACTGATGATGGTGAGAAGCAGTGGTTGAGTATTGGACTCCTGATTCCAAAATTGCAGATTCAAACCTGGCATGGGTGAATTTTGAAGGGCAAAAGAAGTCCATTCGACATTCCATGTCGTACAATGTCGGCATGTAAAAGATCTCTGGTGTTTATCTGACAAAATCCATTAAAACTCATCTATAGATGCTCAAGAGAGATTTGGTTTACTCTGCCATCCAGTGGCCGTCAAATTAACATGCCTGTGCATGGTAGCTGAGGCCATAAAATTATTATCATTATCACTATTATTATAAACTTATTCAGAACTGAATAAACACTTACCCCATAAGGAGGCTGCCAAAAGAGACACAGCTTACTAAAAGCATATTTTACAAGCCAGGTCAAATAGATACAAGTATAAATAGGTTTGTCTATTAGATATAGTTGACACTACAAATATAGATGATGTCACAGAATAGACAGGGATCCTTTCAAAGAATACAGGATTAATTTCTGTAATATGAACATAAGCAGGTTAAATGTTGACAGTAAAGGACGAAGCTTTTCAGTATAGTTCCTCTTGCTCCAATCATGAACACAATCACTTCGATATTTCTAATAAATAATTTTGGTGGTAGAAAGAGATGGTAGGTTTGTAGATCATCACCTCTTCTTTATTGATGTACTTTGGTTGGCTGGGACTGGATTTGAATCTGACAGTTGGTGAGCATCTGAAGTACTGTTGAAGTAACTTGAAGTACCGCCAGGACCTTCCATTGACCATTCCATTCCTCATGCAGAGTTTATTCAGAATCTTGAAGGGTTTGAGGAATGTTGGTGTCTGGTATTGTGTAAGAGTTCCCCTGAGGACAGAATTCCAAGACATGGGCAAGAGTTTCTATCTCATTGCAACAATGTCAGCATTGGTTATAGTCTGCCGCATTTGCTGTCATTGTCGAGATCTCCCACCATTTAATACATGATAGGCCTTTGTGGTATATTATCCATCAGTTAGCAGTTGGTTACTAACTGAAAAATAGCTATGTCTTTTCCTTTTTGAGAGAGCTGACACCATTCGGTATACTCAAAATCTCCAAGTTAATTTCTCATTTTCATTGAGTCTAAGAATCTATCCCTTCTATCCCTGGTGCTGTGCAAGTTTTCAGTATGGCTTAAAGAAAGCTTCTGCGGATATTGATTGCTTTCTTCTTGGATGTTGAAGGATATATGGATTTCGATCTTATGAAGAGACCTCAGGGTGTTGATATGTTGGAGAATAGGCTCCCACTGTTCACGTAAGAATCCCAAGAACTTGTACTTCCTAGGGCTGAAAATCACACTGTCCAGAAGATCAGAAGGGAGATGAAGAATTTCTTTTAGCATGGACCTAATCATCAAATCACTATCCTGAAAGAATTTGCTTTGAAAATTGGATTGGAAAGCACTGTCTAGAATGCGTACACTAAGGTAGGACAGACTGAAGAGTTGAAAACTGTGAACTTTTGGACAGCATGCATTAAAGGAGAAAATGCAAGAGACTGCAGTGTTTTCACAATATGTTAAACTAGTATATACAGTACAATAAATAAATACTTTGTTGTTATGTAGATGAACAATAATTTCAGTGTTGTCTGTTTGGCCGCATGTCAAATAATGACAATGTTTTCTAATCGCAACACACATAAATACAGCTGATATCACTAAGATCATATGAAATATTGGGAATTATGGAGAATCGTAAAAATAAATTAGGATACTGAATACAGATTTTTAATACCATAATAGTTACAACCTTTCTACATGTAATCCAAATATTCACAGGCACAGGTTAGTGCAACCATGGCAAACTTATTACTTACATATGTACATTTGAACATGAAAATTAACAAACAAAGAAATACAACAATTCCAACAAATAATGTAAACAAGAAAAACACTGAAGGTAAAAGGCATTAGAGAGATGAGAACCACAGAAGCAAGAACTTCCGGAATGGAAAATGAATGCAAGCAAGGCATCAGGATAACTGGAGAGTTATACAAAATGATATAACCCATATGATGTAGATGAAATGAAAGGCAAGAAAAGTGGACCACAGAATTTCAATGCAAATCATAAAATATTTGGAATCATTTATAAATTAATTTTGTTGTTTTAAACACTTTTAGGATCTGTTAGTAAAAGTATGAATCAAAACATCATGCTGTGTGATTAATCCTTCAATCTGCACATCTGTCTTGATTTATCAGTTTCAGAACTCAATTTAAGACAGGTTTTTGATATGTTAAACCCATCTAGGAATTGTATGGCAATTCTGAGCACTCTTATAGAATGCTGTATGGCTTGCACGTTCATTCTTTAAACTTGGTGAAAGATATTTCAAAATATGTAATTGTACAGTCTATGGAAGCTAAACAAATGAATGAATGAATGGATAGGTACAAAGTCTGATATAAGCACGGTGACCCCAATCCTGATGGTCCAAAACGGAACATCTGTTCTCAAACAATTCTTTTAACATAGTACCATGAAAACAAATTGAATAATTTATTTCTCTTTTAAAATTGCATTTGCAACTACAAACTACTGAAGGTCCTTCTTTTTCTCAATTGGCATTATGTCGCACTGTCAAACAAACAATTGGCCCCATGTTGCACCGACACAGATAGGAACCATGGCAATGATGGGACAGGAAAGAGCTAGGAGTGGGAAGGAAGCGGTCATGGACTGTATTAAGGTACAGCCCAAGCATTTGCCTGGTGTGTAAATGGGAAACCACTGAAAACCATCTTCAGGGCTGCCAACAGTGGGGTTCGAACCCACTATCTCCCAGATGCAAGCTAACAGCAGCGCAACCCTAACCGCACAACCAACTCACCCGGTAAACTATTAAAACAAAAAACAAAAAAGACACTGGTCTTAGGAAGTAGAAATATTCTCTACCTTTGAATGTCGTAACTCAAAATGCAATCAAGATATATGGAAAGGAAACTACTAAAGTAAAGTGAAACGGTGCAGCTTACGAAGAACTCATTTCTTCGGTCTTCTCAATGAGTATATGTGCATACATGGTCCTTAAACTTAACATTACCATCTGCTATTAAAATGGTGAAAAAAGAATTTTTAAGTTGTACAAAAAGTACAAAATGAAAAACCAACGGGACAGGCAGGACAGCATAAAGTAACAGGACTGTCCCAGTGAAAACTTAATGTATGGTCATCTTGGATATAAAGCTTGTATTATTGGAGCTTCAATAAGTCCAGTATCTAACACCTACAACATGTCCTAAATTGTGTTTGTGGTTATTGTTTCAAGAAGCAAAACAGTAGATCAGGTTACAGAAAGTCTGCATTATCACTGGATGGCTCATTCTTCAGCTGTTAACTGTGAGAAACCTAAATGAAACTGAGAGGACAGTCTGGCAAAGTAAGAGAAAGCAAAGCAACTCCAATTTGTACGTCAAAAAACTCGTCAATATCACCATCAGTGCTATAATGATCAATATACAACAGATGCCAATCATACTGGCTATTAGGGATTCCAACTACCATGCCAAGCCTGGTCGAAGCTGAACTGCATTAGAACGGGACAAGGGAGGTGTGGTCACAACTTAAAGAAATAGCGTTTCCATATATCTGCTGCCTGCGACTGTGGAGTGGAGGACCAAACCATACAACACATTGTTCTGGAGTGCCCACTTCGTGCATTTGAGGGTGGTCTGAAGACTCTACACCAAGTGACACCATGTGCTCTGGAATGGTTGTCAAATTTGGATATTTCCATTTGATTATTTGTAAACTTTTGTGTACTTGTACAACCATACGATATATATAAATAACCACATATTAAAATACAATGAATGGAGAAAATAATGAGAAAAACATATGGTGTAAACTGAAACTATTAAAAAAGTTATCAAGTAAAAGTTATGATGCATGGGGATTGTTAAAAATTGGTATAATCAGTTTTAAAAAATGTCTGGGTACTTAATCCTATACAGCCATTACACTAAGTGGAATAAGAATTGTATAAACAAAGCTTTCGCTTGGAGTCAACCAGAACATGGGTTAGCTAGTCGAAGTTCATAACTGGTATGATATTCTATTTAAAATCTATAAAGAAAGAAAACAAAGTAAAAATAAGAATTTTATAGAAAAGGAAGTAAAAAGTGTGTTGCTCCATACATTAAATCAGTGTTTTGTCTCTAAATTAGACATCGATGAAATGTATCTAACAAGAATGTATTACTACAAATTTTAAGAAGACTATTCCTCTGATTGATGGCTGTATAAGATTAAGTGTCCAGACATATGTTAAAAATTGGTATAATCAGTATTTTTTAAACAGTCACCTTGCATCAAGATGAACATTTTTACATAACTGTTCCTTAATAATTTTTTTTTTAATTTCAGTTTACATCATTTGTTTTTTTCATCCTTTTATCCATTCATTGTATTTTAATATGTGGCTGAAGAGGGCCTAATGAAGACCGAAACATGTACCAAACTTTTTCACTCACAATCTCTTAATTGTTTTGACTAAAGTGGATGTTTTTTAATTTTTCCTGTTTAAGAGAATTTTGTGTGTTAAAAAGGACAATGCAATCTAGTACTATTTAAATTGGGGTTTTCACTTCCCATATTAATACATGCGATATCTTAGGTTTTTGCCATGTGAAAGAGGCAAACTGTAGAAACTAACAGTTCTGACATAGTTATGGTTGTTCGAGTTTCTCTTTAGAGGATGCAGAGCAAAGTCTTTGCAAAACAAAGATTTCCTACAGCTTGAATCTTCCATACAATAAAAACCTGAAAGATATCCTGTCAATCTAGTACTTTCCATTTTGCAACTGTCATAACGCTGCACCGACTCAGTTACGTTTGGCAACAATGGGATGGAGAAAGGACAGGTCTGAGAAGGAAGCAGCTGTGGTCTTAAAAATGGGAAACGATGGTAAACTATCTTCAGCACTGCCACTGGTAGGGTTGGAACCAATCATCTCCCGAATGCAAGCTCAGAGCTACGTGACCCACACTGCATACCCAACTCGCATGTTCAATCCAGTATTAATGTCTCCTGGACCCATCAGTTACGATATCACTTGTGCCAGTTAAAAGCAGAGAGCAGTAGAACAACAAGTCACAGGTTTTGCAGCCTCATTTCCTGATGTGTTCATATGCCTCATGTTTCATGTTTTCAACAATGTGTCTGCATCATTTCATGGCTTATAAGGTCATCCAATTTGTCACCCATCAGTCACACTGGGGATATGATGGGATGACATTTTCTCTGTCATCAACCACACGCACCAACACATGTTCTGTATATCCAATTACGGGATGACTGGTGAAATGTGACAAAGGAAACTATTCAGAATGTCTTATGATAGAATATTTCATTTTTGTTCTCCTAGCTGGAAGAAATTTGAACAAAATACTGTAATCTCCTAACAGGGTACACAAAGAAAATGGAAATGAGCAGAGATTTAAAAATGCAATTAAAATATTGGAGAAACCAATTTGTCAGCAAATAGCCAAAGCCACCTCCAAACAGGTCATGAAAGGGTTTGTTACGTTTGTTTTTTTGTGGTTTACCATCGCACTAACACATTGAAGGCTTTTGATGATGTAAAGATGGGGAAGAGCTTGGATTGGGAAGGTAGTGACCATGGCCTTAATTAAGGTAAAGCCACAGAATTAGCCTAGTGTAAAAATGGGAAACCGTGGAAAACCATCTTCAGGGTTGCTGAAAGTGGGATTCAGATACTCCATTTCTCAAATGCAAGCTCACAGCTATGTAAACTCTAACCGGCGGCCAACTCACTTTGTGCCATGACAGTGCTTGGAGGAGTGGATGGTAAAGG
This sequence comes from Anabrus simplex, assembly GCF_040414725.1. Taxonomy (NCBI): domain Eukaryota; kingdom Metazoa; phylum Arthropoda; class Insecta; order Orthoptera; family Tettigoniidae; genus Anabrus; species Anabrus simplex. The sequence continues at coordinate 615,943,842 of NC_090265.1, read as the reverse complement.
CTGGTGAAATGTGACAAAGGAAACTATTCAGAATGTCTTATGATATATTTCATTACTCCTAGAATAAAATTAACCTAGTACTAATTTCTGGTACGGCTGTGAGCTTGCATCCGGGAGATAGTAGGTTCGAATCCCACTATCGGCAGCCCTGAAAATGGTTTTCCGTGGTTTCCCATTTTCACACCAGGCAAATGCTGGGGCTGTACCTTAATTAAGGCCACGGCCGCTTCCTTCCAACTCCTAGGCCTTTCCTATCCCATCGTCGCCATAAGACCTATCTGTGTCGGTGCGACGTAAAGCCCATAGCAAAAAAAAAAAAAAAATTCTGGTACAGGCTATGTGAACACTGCGGTCATGTACTACTCCAGAAGTGGAAGTTACATTTCTAAATTTTTTTTTACTTCCTGACTAGGATAAACCCCATATCCTTTCAGGCAAAATGATAACGCCTTTTCTGCCCCAATTAAGCAGACTCCATCTAAAAATAAGCTAACTTACAGAATGGAAACAACAAGCAAACTGCCAGTTTTATGAAACTGTTAAGTTTACGATTAACAGACCCAGGACCTATAGTTTTACATGGAATCTAATCACAGAGATGCGATTTCCCATTTCAGAACTTCCACATGCATTGGCACGATTCAGACTACAGCTGTTTTGGTTAGAAGCTAGTAACTCATTCAGCTATCACACTTCTATGAGAAATTAAATTTATCTGGATGGTTGTATATTATCCCTGTAAGAATTTGCATCTAATGTACCGGTAGCTGTTCTTAGATTCAAGACCTATCGAAATCCTACTCTGTCTATACATATCACCCAAGATCTCATGAAAATGTAGGTTATCAAAATATTTCTAAACATACAGGTACCATGAAGTCAATGATCACAGATGTCTCATGTCTTAAATATGACTCAGTAACACTTTTAACCCAAAAATCTGACGAATCTCAGTGTCCATCACATCAAAAATTCGAGCAGAGAAATCATATTTGTTGTGGTGCCTCAAATTTGCTTTGAACACAGAGTAGCCTTCTAGACGCGTGTTTCTGCCAGCAAGCGTACGGAGCCGTGATGTCATCCCACTAGTAGCCTACTGTATATACAGTGAGTTTCTCCCATCGGTTGGCCAGATGACGCGCCCAGCTTATCTGCCTCAGCATAGCAACAAGGACAGCACTTCACTCACTTTATCCATGCATGACATTGAAAAATGAAATGAAATGTCGTATGGCTTTTAGTGCCGGGATATCCCAGGAGGGGTTCGGCTCGCCAGGTGCAGGTCTTTCTATTTGACACCCGTAGGTGACCTGCGCGTCGTGATGAGGATGAAATGATGATGAAGACAGGACACACACCCAGCCCCCGTGCCATTGGAATTAACCAATTAAGGTTAAATTCCCGGACCCGGCCGGGAATCGAACCCGGGACCCTCTGAACAGAAGGCCAGTACGCTGGCCGTTCAGGCAACGAGTCGGACCATGCATGACATTAAAATTAAGATAATAACAATTAAGAAAATTAGTAATTAAGAATTAAGAAAATAAGTTAGTACCTTATGACAGGAGATGTCGGAAATATTCTCCTCTTGGCACTGTCTTAGGAAACTCCGATTCACATGCATAAGTTCGTTTTCCATAACTGGGGCTATTTCTCTCCAGATATGTTCTTTCGGTTCATCCAACGTGTGAGGCTTTCTTGCATACACTTTATTTTTTAAGCTCCCCCATAAATAAAAGTTACAAACAGGTAAATGTGGGGACCGTGATGGCTGGAAGTCCGTACTAATAACACTGTCTTCAAAAATTTCGTCCATAAAGTTTAATGTGTCATCAGCTGTATGCACGGTGTCAGAGTCTTGCCGAAAATATCAATTTCGACAGTCTGTGTCTGTCGGTTCGTCAAAAAACAGATTAAGTATATTATCCCTGTATCTTTGTGCATTAATTGTGTCCTGAAAAAAAAGATAGGTCCTGTAATTCTGTATCCATTCAATGCGAACAGGTAGAGTGAAGTCTAGTCGAGAGGTTTCACCTCTGGGAAAACCCATTAGCCTCACTTACTCTTATTCTATTTAGTCTTCACCTCTTCTTGCACGCCCTTGTATTATGATTGTACCGTATGCAAAACTTTTAGAGATACTTCGGCTCCCTAGTGCTAAATCAGTAGACCTCGGTTATCTTGGAGATTCGTATTGGCAACCTTTGACACACAAACTATGAATCGATTATGCATCGCCGTGAGACATCTGGCGTACACTTTACACACTAGTACTGTTGTTGTTTACACAGCAAAGAATTCCATTTAGTATTTGCTGCAGATTGGGAACGGTATTGCAGAAAGGTGAAAGAAATGGAAGAGGATTACTGGAGGCACGACAGTGTCATCGAAATAGCCATGAACGAGATTGTAATTAATGGTACTGCAAATAGCAGTGACAATTGTGAAAGTGATTGTGGAAGTGATATTTCTGAGAAATTCATGCTAGGATCAAGATTTGCATCGAGAAATGTTAAAATGTTATATAATGTGTGCGTGACACAGATGTTGACTTAAGTTAATAAAGGTTTAGAAAATTGATATTGATCGATCATACTAGTGATTCAATTGAGATTTCATTTCCATTCAGTTGGCAGTATTACAGGAACCGGGGTAGGTCCCTCCTTACTCCTCAACTCCGTAAAATGAAGTATCACTAAAAGTTTTGCGGACTATATTCATGTAGTTATTGGCTGTGTCCTTTCTCGCTCTCAGAATGTATATTCTAGACAACAGCCTTCAGTAACTTATTTGCATTGTGTTCTGGCAACATAAAGAATTTGTAAATATTAGGTTAGGCAATTTGTTAATGATTTCTGTAATAGATCAATCAGCTTATGCATGTTTTTAGTTAAATGTACATATTCATGTATCATTGTCATTTGACGACAGAATCTATTTATTTATTTATTTTTTTTTTTTTTTTGGTTTGTTATTCAAGTCTGGGCAAAGACAGCAAGAATAATTATTGTACATAGTGAAAAGTGTTCACAAATAAACCATTCACTTTGTGCTGTGCATATCATCTCTTATGTATATAACAATATTAACATAAGCAATGAATATCTGTAATGCACTGAAATAACAACAACAACAACAATAACAATAATAATAATAATAATAATAATAATAATAATAATAATAATAATAATAATAATAATAATAATAATAATAATAATAATAATAATAATAATAATAATAATAATAATAATAATAATAATAATAATAATAATAATAATAATAATAATAATAATAATAATAATAATAATAATAATAATAATAATAATAATAATAATAATAATAATAATAATAATAATAATAATAATAATAATAATAATAATAATAATAATAATAATAATAATAATAATAATAATAATAATAATAATAATAATAATAATAATAATAATAATAATAATAATAATAATAATAATAATAATAATAATAATAATAATAATAATAATAATAATAATAATAATAATAATAATAATAAAGAATGGCTCAGATGGTTAATGCACTGGCCTTCTGACCCCAACTTGGCAGAAGCAGCTGTTGGAAGATTCAATGCTACAATATCTACAATAGTTGCATATGGTCAAACTTTGTCAGGAAAAACATACACCATGTCAGGGGATGAAGCAGAATGTGGAGTTATACAGATGGCTCTATCATATATGTTTGAACCCATGACAAAGTGACCGTGAATTTTTGGCTTGAGCATTTGGAAATCTACGACCTTCTAGGAGATAAAACTAAAAATTCAGGAAGTGAAAGGAAATGTTGTTGAAGGAAGGACTTGTAACTGATGTGTCAAAAATGATAGACCTCGTGCAGAAAGGGGAGTGAAAAAGACATGTTGGTGAGATAGCCATTCACATTCTATCTTCCGCATTATTATTGAAAGTAGAGAAACTGATGAAGGCGACACAGGTGCAATTCACGAGTCTCAGCTAAATTTTGTAGACTTAGCTGGATCGGAGTGGGAAAATCAAACTGGTGCTAAAGGTGAACGTCTGAAAGGTGGTGATAATGATGCTTGGTGTTTAAAGGGGCCCAACATCTAGGTCATAGGCTCCTAATGGTATAAAATGAGATGAAATGTAATGAGAATTAAAAAGTTCAAAACTCATCCGCTGACCAGAAGAATGAATCAATGAATATGAATTTAAAATAATCAGTAGATACAACTTGCAATACTGAAAGTTAAAAATAATTTGAAAAATAATCCACTGACTAGAATTCAAAAAGACACAAAATGATTATGAACTTAAAACAATCAATGGATTCGACCCACAATGCCCATCTTAAAACAATAGTATATACTGACCAAGGGGCTGCTTCCAATGCACAATCCTGAATCAATGATGCTTGTTGTCTAAAGGGGTCCAAAATCCAGGACAATAATGACTCCTCATAATAGTACTTATTGCTATGAAAGTAATAACCATGGTATTTCTCATGTAGACGTACTAACCATGACTAACGTAGACTTATGGAGTTCCACACATTGTGGTACTACTCACAGGTAATGTAATACGCACAGGTAATGCAGACCTATGGTGTTTCTCACATTACGGCGCCACTCATAGGCAACGCAAACCCATGGTGTTCCTCACATAGGTGTACTAATCACAGGGACTCATACTATCCCGTGGTGTTCCTCACATGGTGGGTACTTACCACAGGCAATGCAGACCCACGGTGTTTATCATATAGTGGTACTAATCACAGGCAACGCCCAGATCCATGGTGATTCTCACAACGGTACTAATCACAGGCAATGTAAGCCCGTGGTGTTCCGCATATAGTGGTACTAATCACAGGTACTGTAAAACCCATACTGATTCACCCTCTGTTGGTACCAATCACAAACCTATTGTGTACGTAACATAGTGGTACTACTCGCAAGTAAAGGCGACCCATGGTGTTCCTCACGTGATGGTACTAATTACAAGTAGTCTCATGGCTCTAATTCAATCATCTCTTGGTTGTCCCATTTAGTCGCATCTTACAATAGGCAGGGGATACCGTGGGTGTATTCTTTGTGTTCCCCAACCACAGGGGATTCTGAAAGAAGGATGTTCCATCAACCACTCTCTTCATGCTTGGTCATGTCAAATCTCAATTAAGTGAAGGTCAGCAGACAAACCTCAACTTTCGTGATAGCAGGCTGACTTGCATCCAGCAGCCCTCCTTAGGAGGAAACACACTGACTGTCATCATATGCACAGTTACTCCTGCTGGTATGCAAGAGACTCACTGTGCTCTGGGGTTTGCTTCACGAGCAAAGAATATTAAGAATGAACCTCATCTGAATGAAGTTCTCCCAAATGAATGGATGAAAACCATAACGGTATAAGTGACATTTTAAAAAATGAGTTAAGTGCAGGATGTAACTCCGGGAGGATGTATCCTTTTACCAGCAAAGAGATAAAAGTGATAGCAGTAATATTCTGCGCTCTAGTGATGGGTGGTATAACTGCAAATAGCATGCTTTATATGAGTGGTAACGATGTTTAAATGATTTTTTCTCTGAATGACCAAAATGCTACTTACACCGTTATGGCTTTTATCCCTTCAAATGGTACGTTACTAAATGATATGCTTGTCAGCTACCAAAATTGAAAGCTGAACTTGAAGACGCAACGCTTTTTCACTGTGCTTAAGAAGTGGAAGCCACGGAGAATAAGTTAGAGAAAAAAGACAAACAACAGACCCTTGCAGGCACACAGTGACCTCTGGAGCTACAACCAAAGATAGGAAATAAGCCTTCAAGAGACAACGTATATGGTGTGCACCAACTGCCAGATTTTCCTTCCTTCCCATAAGTTTAGCAACGATTGAAGAGGTTACTCCTCCATGTAAAAAGCTTGTTTTTATTTTGAAAAGCTCACTTCCCAGTATAAGATTTTTTCAGAATTAGAATTACAGTTGTCAGTTATGAACCTCTAATAATAGCAGATGTTCTGTAGTCTTCTAAATCAGAGCCTACAGATAGCTCAATTGATGCAGAGCTGTCTTTCCCTCATGTTACCATACTTCTAATTCAAGAAGAGATAGATACTCTGAATTACACATTGACCAAGTCAAATACCCAGTTGGTACATGTCATGCTGGCTGCCAAAACGATCCCATTGCTATGTCACCTGAACATACCTGCAATAGCAGAAGTGCTGATAGAACTCCTGAAATGAACTTCGTGAACGAATTTCATTCCAGAAAAAATGAATATGATTCGAAGATAAATGGAATATAATGAACGTAGAGAGTATACCTGCTTGGAGAGTGACTATATTAGAGATCTTAATGAAAAGTTGGAGAAGTCCAAACAGGAGGGGATTAAAACTTAAGAAAATAACCAACTGAAGATGAAATTGTTTGATGAAAAAGTTATGGCTAAAATGAGGATGCCTTCTTCTAGAACTGAATAGCTGGTCAAATCAGAAATGGGAAACAGACATGGAGTTCCTTTCTGATGTACCTGATAGAAAAGAACTAAGGTAGTTACAAGAAGAAAATATTCAATGTAATGTAATAATCACCGAAAAGGAAAACTGCTAATCAGCTACCGACATGAGGCTGATGTACTTGAACGTCTTCAAAAACCACTGACGGGCCAGGATTGAACCCACCAATTTGAGCTCAGCATGCCAACACACTATTGTCTGAGCTACTCGGCCTGGCAGTTTCCATAGTAAGTAGATCCAAAAATTTAAAAAGATTCTTTGTGAGTGACTACAACAGACTTCATACCTGAACTGGAATGCTCTATTTAAATGGATGGGAATGATTCTAAGATTTATAACAGACTTACTAAAAAGTTCCCATTTCTCTTTTGTAATGCCTTTACCCACTTGTGCAAACATCCATCATGACTAGCATTTATTACAGAAAACATATTTTTAAATATAAAAAATATTTAAATTTTTAACATTAGCAATCTCAATAATCACAGAACAACAAAGAATAACAAGCAAGAGTCAAATTCTGCCATACATTCTTGCAAAACCAACTGAGGTATCATTCACCAAGGCTACCTGCAAAAGAGATACACACAAAATACATTTATAAATTACCAAAGAGCGCAAACCAGAAAATAATTTATTTTTTACAATTTGCAGTAACAGAAAATGAAAATTAAAAATTCAGCCTTTTCAATACAAAATATTAACTTAACTTAAAGAATGAAAACAACAAGCAAACTGGCAATTTCATGCAACTGTTAATTTTACAATTAACAGACCTACAGTTTTACATGGAATCTAATCACAGAGATGTGATTTCCCGTTTCAGAACTTCCACATGCATTGGCACGATTCAGACCACAGCTGTCTTGCTTAGAAGCTAGTAGAATATTTTGTACTGAAAAGGTGGACTTTTTAATTTTCATTTTCTGTTATTCTCAGTTCAATATGGACCTAAGATTAAATTCTTAATTTTAAATTTGCAGTAAGTCGCACCGACACAGATCTGTCTTATGGCAACGTTGGGATAGGAAAGGGATTGGAGTGGGAAGGAAGTGAGCATGGCCTTAAGATACAGATTCCAGCATTTGCATGGTGTAAAAATTGGAAACCACAGAAAACCACCTTCAGGGCTGCCGACAATGGGGTTCGAACCCACTATCTCCCGAATGCAAGCTGGCAGCTAGGTGACCCAAAAGAAAAGGGAAAAACAGAAAGGAGAAACAAGAATAAGCATGAAAATAGAACAGGACAATTTTTGCATATAGGACTACATGTACAATTTCACATCTTCATAGAACAGTTCTTCCCTCGTCAATCCCATATCTGTCTGCGTGTTCTCAGCCACTTTACGACATATTTCTGCTTCCTTCAGGAGGGCAGGAAACCAAGAATCCTTCATGGCCCCGGTCAATTTTTTTGCATAGGCTTTTTTCCAATTTCTAGCAGTCAGCACTTCATGTTATGTCATACGGCTGGATGTCCTTCTTGACACCAACTCTAGGTGGAAATTGTATTCACTATTGCATGCTGCTGTGGTGGTTGGTAGTGTAGTGTGTTGCATTCATATATGAAGATGCATTTTAAGACAAAAACAAACATCCAGTCCTCGAGCCACAGGTATTCATCATACAAAATTAAAATCCTCGGCCCGGCTGGGAATCAAGCCAGTCACTGACCGTTCAGCCACGGATCTGGACATGAACTGAACAATGGCATTATTTGTCAGATGTCTAGCAAAATAGTTCACAGCTTATTCCTCCATTCAGATAAGTAGATTCACTTGTAATATGATTTATACCTTCACTTTCACTTCAAAGTTGTTGAAATTCATCATCTAAATCATCTCTATATATATAAAATGCCTAATTCTGTCCGTCATTCACAGCAATATTGGGAAAACTAGAAGGTTTCAACAGTTGAAATTGGTACCAGTTATAGACTGTTGAGTCTACATTTACAATGAACCTCTCACGACCACGACTTTTGTACTTTTTTAAAGAAAAATACACTTCCATCAGCGGAGTTACTATCTCACTGCCATGACAATGTTGGTACATTGCTACATCTATCGGCATGATGTCCAACTGCATCAGGCTTCTGTTGCTTTTCACAGATATATTGAGAAAACTATAAAGTTTGACAGACTTACACTGGAACAAAATATGGGTTACAAGAACAATACAATGATGACCACTATACTCTAACTGTTTAGTGAAAAATACTCTCTTTCACTGAAATGAATTAATAATTTCCTTCTATTCCAGAGTATGAAAATACAGCATCCCTACCTATAAGGAGAAAGTAAAGCAGACTGTCTGGTGGTCGTAGTTGTTAAAGCATGAAGTTACTATCGCAGAATATTTTTACGATCAGAATGTTGGATGACAGGGTAGGGGAGGTGGTGGTATACAATTTCTAATCGCTGAAATGCGTGCCAAAGGACTAGATTAAATTCCAAAACTGAACACAGTGCTCATATGGAGTGAGGGCATATGACGCTGTAGATGGTGATTCGTCCATTGGATGGAGATGTAACTCCTTCAACAGACCCCTTGGTGCTATTTGACAGGAGTAGGGTCTGCACCAGCACCGGACTTCACCCTCTCCTTTTCTACTATCATATATAACGCCATTCATTTTAATTTTCGAGCAACAAAGGCTGTATGAACTTTGTGTGTTAAACCCACGAGGAAGACTAAAAGAGTAAAAGTCAAAAGTGACAAAGATAAAACATGCAGTTACAGAGACAAACAACTGGAGCTAAAATGATGCATTTGGAGAAAGACAAATAGAGTAAAGTTAAGTTACAGGAAAGACAGAGAAATGACTCTAAATTTGCAGAGCTCTACGTCTAACATTAGAATATCAGAAGAAGCGGAGTAAATGAGACAGGTTGAGTTAATCATATGGGACGAGTAAGCATGGTCCCCCTTCACGCTGTCAACATTAGGCCCGCTACTTACAATGAATAACAAATCACTTTTTGCTAGAAATTTGATCTTCCTTGGTGCTTTTCTGACAGTGCCTGGCAGTAATTCCTCACTGTGACAGAACAGGTGTTATCCAGTCAAGATTTGAGTATTCTACTTAATTGCCCAAAATGAAGAATTAACTTCATTTAATGGCTTCTGAAACTCAAAAATGGAGAACTCGGCCAAATGCCACTACTGAGATTCTTCAAAAAAGTATTTCAAAAATACTGTATGAGATTCACTTGGTTCCTCATTTCGCCCCCAGTCAGAGTACAACTTTTTTTCAAAGTAGCAATATTTTTACCCAAGAAACGAACAAGTTAACATCATCAACCAATAGGTTCTGAACAGTTGTTTCTTTTTTTGCTTAACGTCGCACCGGGTCTGAACAGTTTGATAGGTGACCATTTGTCATACATTATCAGTGACCCCATAATGGTGCAATGGAACGAGACTGAATTTACGGAAGCTAGACAAAAATATCGTTCATGCAGAAATTCAGATGGACTTGGCTTTAATCCTAGAATAGATTTAGCATCTGTGTATACCATTTGTTCTTAAATGGAGGCAATTCCCTCTCAATTTAGCCTTCTCTGTCACAATGAATGAGTCACCAGGAAAAACATTAAAAATGGGATAAATCTCCCCACTCCAGTGTTTTGGACAGTCGTATGTAACTTTTCCAAGAGTAAACAACTCCGAGCTACAACTGCTATCAATATGGTTTGTAAGGAAATACTACAATACCTGCCTTGACTCCATTCAAATGTGGCGTTAAACTAGGAAAGTGTAACTTATTTTCATATGATATATTAACAGTCCATTAGAATTTCCAATTACTTTATAGTAAGTGTTAGGATACCAGTTGCTATGGAATGGGAGTGAGCATCTCTGACATGTTCTGAGTTAGGGCCCCCCTTGTGCTCAGGCATCTAGGACTATACAATCCACCGGTGGTCCATAACCCGTTAGAGGAGAGATCCTCACTTAGACTATGTTTAAGTAGGCTAGCATCCTGCTTCATGAATTTACTGAGCTCAGAATATTTAAAGCAAGCCTTGGGCCTATAGGAGTACTGAAGTACCACTCCCATTTGACAGGCGAGGAACTCCTTGGAAATAACTTGGCGAATGAAATGGAATTCAATGGGGAGTTATCGATATTAAGGGGGCTTATGGAAGAAAGAAAGAAAGAACGAAAGAAAGAAAGAAAGAAAGAAAGAAAGAAAGAACTGGCTAAGTGTACTTGATGGGTGTTGGAAAGGGAAGGACAGAGTATGGGGTAGGGCTGCTTATGAGGTATACCACTGCATGCAACATAGTTTCTGTTAGGCATGTAAATGAGCGAATGATGTGGGTAGATTTGGCAGTTGGAGGAATTAGGACGAGAATTGTCCCAGTGTATTCATCATGTGAGGGTGCAGATGAGGAAGAAGTAGACAAGTTTTATGAAGCATTGAGTGACATCGTGGTCAGGGTCAACAAACAGCAAGGATAGAAAAGTGCTAACGGGCAATTTCAATGCGAGAGCTTGATATAGACCTGAAGGATACAAAAGGGCAATTGGTGAATGTGGGGAAGATATGGACGCTAATGGGAATGGGAAGTGTTTGATGGACTTCTGTGCTAGTATGGTTTTAGTGGTTATGAATACATTCTTCACGCATAAGGCTATTCACTGCTACACATGGGAGGCTAGGGGTACCAGATCTATAATAGACTTTATCCTACCCAACTTCAAATTCAGGAAATCTGTTAGGAATGTACAAGTTTTCCAGGGATTTTTCGATGATACAGACCACTATCTGATCTGTAGTGAACTAAGTATCTCTAGGCCTAGGGTAGAGAAAGTGAAATCTGTCTGCAAACAAATAAGGGTAAAAAATCTCGAGGACAAGGAAATTAGACAGAAGTACATGGATATGATCAGTGAGAAGTTTCGAACAGCGGACTAAGCAGGTTCAGGATATAGAAAGAGAACAGGTGGCATACAGGGATGCTGTAGTAGAAACAGCAAGGGAATACCAAGAAACAACTGTGTGTAAAGATGGGAAAAGGCGAACATCTTGGTGGAATGATGAAGTAAGAGCTTGTAAACCTAAAAAGGCCTATCAGAAATGACTCCAAACAAGGGCCGAGGCAGACAGGGATTTGTATGTAGATGAAAGAAACAGAGCGAAACAAATAGTTGTTGAATCCAAAAAGAAGTCTTAGGAAGATTTTGGTAATAACCTGGAAAGCCTAGGTCAAGGAGCAGAGAAACCATTCTGGACAGTAATAAAGAATCTTAGGAAGGGAGGGAAAAAGGAAATGAACAGTGTTTTGAGTAATTCAGGTGAACTCATAATAAAAAAATAATTAAAAAATGGTGTATAGCTTTTAGTACTGGGAGTGTCCGAGGACATGTTCGGCTCGCCAGATGCAGGTCTTTTCGACTGACTCCCGTAGGTGACCGCGTGTCATGATGAGGATGAAATGATGATGAAGACGACACATACACCCAGCCCCCGTGCCAGCGAAATTAACCAATTATGGTTAAAATTCCAGACCCTGCCGGGAATCAAATCCGGGACCCCTGTAACCAAAGGTCAGCACGCTAACCACTTAGCCATGGAGCCGGAGAACTCATAATAGATCCCAGGGAATCACTGGAGAGGTGGAGGGAATATTTTCAACACCTTTTCAACGTAAAAGGAAATCTTCCTGATTGTGTTGCGAACAGCCAAGCTCACGGGGAGGAGGAAAATGATGGTGAAATTACGCTTGAGGAAGTGGAAAGGATACTAAATAAACTCCATTGTCATAAAGCAGCAGGAAAAGATGAAATTAGACTTGAAATGGTGAGGTATAGTGGGAAGGCAAGGGTGAAATGGCTTCATAGAGTAGCAAGATCAGCAAGCAGTGTTGGTAAGGTACCTTCAGATTGGACAAAATGATTAATTGCACCTATCTATAAGTAAGAGAACAGGAAAGATTGCAACAACTATCGAGGTATCTCATTGATTAGTATACGAGGCAAAGTATTCACTGGCATCTTGGAAGGGAGGGTGCGATCAGTAGTTGAGAGGAATTTGGTTGAAAACCAGTGTGGTTTCAGACCACAGAGTGGCTGTCAGGATCAGATTTTCAGAATGCGCCAGGTAATTGAAAATGCTACGAGAGGAATAGACAGCTGTGTTTATGTTTTGTAGATCTAGAGAAAGCATATGACAGGGTACCGAGGGAAAAGATCTCCGCCATATTGGAGGACTATGGAGTTAAAGGTAGATTATTAAAATCAAAGGCATTTATGTTGACAATTGGGCTTCAGTGAGAATTGATGGTAGAATGAGTTCTTGGTTCAGGGTACTTACAGGGGTTAGACAAGGCTATAATCTTTCACCTTTGCTGTTCTTAGTTTATATGGATCATCTGCTGAAATGTATAAAATGGCAGGGAGGGATTCAGTTAGGTGGAAATGTAGTCAGCAGTCTGCCTTATGCTGACGACTTGGTCTTAATGGCAGATTGTGCCGAAAGCCTGCAGTCTAATATCTTGCAACTTGAAAATAGGTGCAATGAGTATGGTATGAATATTAGCCTTTCGAAGACTAAACTGATGTCAGTAGGTAAGAAATTCAACAGAATTGAATGTCATACTGGTGACACAAAGCTAGAACAGATCGATAATTTCAAGTACAAAAGATTGTGTGTTCTCCCAGGATGGTAATATAGTAAGTGAGATTGAATCAAGGTGTAGTAAAGCTAATGCAGTGAGCTCGCAGTTGCGATCAACAGTATTTTGTAAGAAGGAAGTCAGCTTCCAGATGAAACTATCTTTACAACGGTCTGTTTTCAGACCAACTTTGCTTTACGGGAGCGAACGATGGGTGGACTCAGGATATCTTATTCATAAGTACAGACAGGAAAGTAGCGAGAGTGATTGCTGGTACAAACAGGTGGGAACAATGGCAGGAGGGCACTCTGAATAAGGAGATAAAGGCTAATTTAGGAATGAACTCGATGTATGAAGCTGTACGCATAAACCTGCTTCAGTGGTGGGGTTATGTGAGGCGAATGGAGGACAGGTTACCTACGATAATAATGGACTCTGTTATGGAGGGTAAGAGAAGTAGAGGGAGACCAAAACGACGATTGTTAGATTCAATTTCTAATGATTTAAAGATAAGAGGTATAGAACTAAATGAGGCCACAGCGCTAGTTGCAAATAGAGGATTATGGCAACGTTTAGTAAATTCACAGAGGCTTGCAGACTGAACGCTGAAAGGCATAACAGTCTTTAATGATCATGTATGTATGTATGTATGTATGTATGTATGTATGTATGTATGTATGTATGTTATAGATCGTAATTTCTACTGTCCACAACAGGCTAATGTACTAGTAAATAATAACAGTTATCACCACTATCTAGGTACAGTATATAAATATCCTTACAACATCTTCATTTTTTTTACAACCTGCTTTGTCACACTGACACAGATACGTCTTATGGCGGCGATGGGATAGGAAAGGCCAAGGAGTGGAAAGAAAGCAGCCGTGGCCTTAAGGTACAGCCCCAGCATTTGCCTGGTATGAAAATTGGAAACCACGGAAAAGCATCTTCAGGGCTGCGGACACTGGGGTTCGAACCCACCATCTCTCGGATGCAAGCTCACAGCTGTACGGCCCTAACCACACGGCCAACTTGCGTGGTACATCTTCATTCATACTGAATCATTAATTTATTTTATACTATGTAAAAATGCAGCTGTGAACTAAGTATAATATCTATAGATCTGTTTGTAGTAGCTACACTAATATGTAAACAAAACTCAGTGAGCCTGACCAAGTGTGGCAAAAATGTGCTGACACACATTTTCATGGGGAAAAAAAACCACATTCCTTTGTACTTGAGAAGAAACTCTCGGAACGTTGGAAAGTTCACTCAATCAAAAACCAGATGGCAGTAGCTCAAATGGCAAATGATGCTCAACATTACCATTCAGAACATACAATTATGGTATAGGGTTTGTTTGTTTTTTTCCCCACAACTACTTCATATGTCAGCTGACCGCCTGCCTCTGTTCCTCCCATAACACTCTCCAAGGTTGACGTAGAATTTGCAAATGCAAAAAATCCACATAAGTGATCTGTTGCCAGTAGAACACCCTGTTATTTGTCATCATCTGTGATCTGCAGTCTTTGTAGATCTCATCATGCCTCTTCCAGCCAACCGGTGGTGTGTTTTAATTTGGAGATGTAATCAAAAATTTTCTTAGTTAGCCTGTCGTTCATCCTGTGAAGGTGACCTTAAAATTGTAGTCTTTGTCTTTTAAATTGTATCTGTAACATTCTCTATATTGCAGTAAAGGTCTATTTTCTCTTTTCATCCAAATATCTTTATTCTTTTGGGGTCCGAAAATGTTTGTAAGTATTTTCCTTTCTTTCTTTTCCAGTTCCTCTTGTTATCCTCGTATGTTCAACATTAAACATTCTGATCCATTATAATACCTCTGATTTAATTACAGTGGTGTAGTGCCTGATATTTACCTGGAACAATAACAATCATCTGTTGTAATGGTGTTGAGTGAGTTCATAAGCCATGTCCATCTTCTTCAATCTCTTTTTGCAGGTTGTGTTATAAAGTCTATTTGACTGAAGCCATTCTTCCAGATATTTAAATTTATCAACTCTTTGAATATGTCCATTTTGTGTTGTGAAGTACTTTTCTCTGTTGTGTCTGTGCTCAATATATTTAATTTCTTCAAATGAAATTTGGAGACCAGTTTTAATGGCTATGTTGTGCAGAGTTTCCACCATCATTTGTGCTTATAATTTTCCCCCCCAAATTACTGCAATATCATCAGCAAAGGCAAAATATTTCACTTCAAATCTTCCTTTTTCTTGCCCCAAATGGATTCCCTGAATGTTTTCTTCATGTAATCTAATTTCCTACTCCCTCATGATTTTTTTAAAATATCAACTTGAAGAGAAGTGGTGAAAGTCAAACTTCAGTCTTGATTTTGAAGGGGTCTGCCAGTTCATTTAGAAACTTAACTTTTGAGGTTGTATCTGAGTATTTTTATCTGTCCCTAATTCTGCTAGAGTTCATGAACCATTAGCTTTTTTGAAAGCAATGAAAGAGACAATTGTGTTGAGGTTACATAATTTCCTGATTCTAAGGATTGTTTTAAGATTGAAAATCTGCTCTGGATAGATCGACCTTTTAGAAATCCACACCGATAGTGTATTCCGTGTATAGTGTATTATTGTGTAATAATGCTTTAGAAAGAATTTTGTAAGCTATTGGCTGTAAGGAAATATCTCTAAAATTTTTGTGTCAGTCTTATCCCCCTTTTTTGTGCAAGGGGTAGATTGTGGCCATTTTCCAATCATGTGGTATTGTTCCTTTTTCCCTGCAATCTGTGATAACTTTGTGTAAAACTTCAGCTACCAATTTACCACCGATTTCCAACATTTCAGTTAGTATCCCATCTTTACTAGGTGCCTTAATATTTTTAAGATGGTCAATATATTGCTCTATCTGCTGTAAAGTTGGTGGTTCTGACGTAGGATTCTTCTATTGAGGCAAATGTAGTATTTCCAACGGTTCTTCACAATTAAGGAGTTCCTCGATATATTTTGCAAGTAACTCACAGTTGTTTTTATTATTAGTGATTAGTCTCCCTGTTGAATCCTTGAAGTGAGGGGTCAATTGTTTGTAACCTTGAGTCTCCTCTCAAAATTCTTTGTAGAATTCTCTAGTACTGTTCTTTTTTAAAACTTCTAATTATGTTTCTCTATCTGAATGATTTTGGATATTTTCTGATCTCTACAAAATTAGCAACGATAGATGATTACGGCTCTCAGGAAAGTTAAAACAGCTGATTACATACAATATTTTATGAACTCAAATTCTGCTTCATTGTAACAGATATGGCCTTGTTCAACAGGAAACATGATGGATTATAGTCTTGAACTATCCTACTTATTCCTTTCCTGGATTTAAAATTTCTATTTTGGCAACTGAAAAATTTTAACTTTTGTATCCGATGTGTAGACACTACTTAGGTGGCAGAAAATTCCAAGGCATTCACCTTTTACCACCTTACTGTAAATATGACACTTCTTTAAGACTGAATAACAATACTGCCCAATACATATTATAGATTACATTTCAATCTACACATCATGTGTAGCCAAGTGAATATTTAGGAGTTCAAGAAGCCTTTCATTATTAATCTGAAAATAAAGACACTTTTTAATATGGCAGGGGGAAGGAATCTTTTTAATAACAACAATATTGAAGGGAACCTATTTTTAAACTTCCGAACTTAGAGGAGTTCTCCAAAAGGACAGGACGGACCCTGTGAGGCAATAAATTACACTACCATATTAAAAACAAATAGGAAATGGAATAATGAGTACAAATGCTCATAAGAATTCATATTCAAAGCATTTACCTTCACAACCATCACACAGCTATCCAGTTGTCCAAACAAAGGGTTCAAGTCGCTCCTCGACAGGCAGTGTGTTATTAAGAGTCTCCATGCTCTCAAGTGTCTGGTTGAGTATCATATGACAACGGTTCAACTGGTGAGACAACTCGTGTACTTTACTCAATTTCTCAGCATATTTGGCATATTTCTTCTGACGTTCTGTCATACTGGTCATAAGACGAGAGATGTCATGGTCTACCTGTCAATAAGATACAGAACAATCATCATACATACAAAATCTGTTTCTTTCAATATGTTCTCTCTCTCTCTCTCTCTCTCTCCCTCCAAATCTGATTCCTATGTTAGCAACTGAATATTTTATTGTTGATTCACTAGGAAAACTATGTGAAAAGTACTACATAAGAGGTATTCATGTTGATTACCAGAAAGAACCTGAAATATTTGTCCTGAATGAGTAAATTTATAATACCAACATATACTAGTTGGTCCATTATTGGCCATAATAAATTTTCCACCCAACTCATTCCTGGTTGCCAGCATTTCGCCCCAATGTGCTAATTTGGGCTCATCAGTTGGCAAATAGCACACCTACCAAGATGCATGGCTAGTGCATACCGTAGCTATTAGGAGCCACAGGCAGTGGCACTATGAGAGACTTTGTCTCATATTCAAAAATTGATGACTGCCTGGCCACCAAATTAGCACACTGGGGCAAAACGCTGGCAACCAGGAATGAATTAACCGGAAAATTTATAATGTTCAATAATGGACGAACTATATTGGTATCAGAGGTATTCAGCGACGTAAGAATAGGTAAAGGCTATGACTGGGAAGGTAGCAGCCGTGGCCTTAATTAGGAACAGTCCAACATTCGAATCCACAATATCCTGAATGTAAGCTCATAGGTACACGACCCAAATCACTTAGCCAACTCACTTGGTAAACCAATATATGAATACATTAAATGGTGGTGGCGTCTACAGAAGCTCTATCAGGAAATTTGCAAGCATGACGATTTCATGATTAAAAAAGGCTAAAGACTTAAGAGCTTAAATGACAATTATAGTTTATAAAATACAGATGATATTCATATAATAGGTCAATACATCAGAGCAATGCATTTCTTCAGCAACAATTAGGGTCACAATGCATTTGAAATTAACTCACAATATTATTCTGAGTAGTTTTATGTTATGTTCAAGATAACTGGTACATACGTTAGATATCCACAGGCAAAATTCCCTCACTCAGTATTATAACATCAGCACACAACACAACACAGTGCATGAGTTGGGTAAGAAAAAATAAGCTCTCTAGAGTGCACTGTAGGAGTTCTGCAGGCAGACACCCTTAGCCCATGAGGCCTCTTAATCACTTTTTACGACAGGCAGAGGATACTGTGGATGTTATACTACCACCCTCATCCACAGGGGGGATGAAGAGACAGTAGAAAAAGTGTGAAAATAATCATAATTCATTGTGGTGAAGTCACTCATACAGAGTGTGGCATCAAGAAGAAACCAGAAATGGTGACATTCTACAACTGCTCTAAAGATAGGGTAGATACAGTCTATGAAATGTGCAGCACTTACAGAGTTGATCGCTCCTTGGAAAAGCCTGATAAGTATCCCGATATCAAGAAATTACTGTTTTCACTGATGACCAATTCAAAAGATCTAAAACTGTAGGAGTCAATCCTGCTCGCAAACTTCTAGCTATTTAAACATCAAGAGATGATATCTTGCATACTGAAGATTTCACCAGAACTTAGTAAGTGTATGAACTCATTCATAATAAGAACGTTTTAACAGATACTACAACATAACTTGTTTAACTTTTAAGTGTTTTGTTTACTGTAAATGTCAATTTTAATATTCTACTGAAGATGACCCAAACAGGGTCAAAACATGTTTTGGACATGATAAATGTGAATTTTAAGTTTTAAATTTATTTTATACTGTTATGTATTGAATAGGATTAACAACAAATTATTATTAAAGTGATTAGCTGCCAATACGGAAATATGAAATTTATATCTTGTAGTAAACTACAAGAAGCTTCCGTGGCTCAGGCGGTAGTGCACCAGTCTCTTACCGCTGGATACTGTTGTTCAAATCCCGGTCGCTCTATATAAGATTTGTGCTGAACAAAGCGGAGGTGGGACAGGTTTTTCTTCGGGGATTCTGGTTTTCCCTGTCATCTTTCATTCCTGCAACACTCTCCACTATAATTTCATTTCATCTGTCAATCAATAATCATTGCCCCAGAGGAGTGTGACAGGCCTCGGCAGCCGGCACAATTCCTATCCTCGCCGCAAGTTGGGGGCTTCATTCATCCCATCCCTGACCCGGTCATTGACTGGAAAACAGATTGTAGGTTTTCATTCATTCATAGTAAACTACAAGAAGCATTCAACAAATTTATCAACTGGTCGAGCAAGAATAACTTGAAGCTTAACTCGCAGAAATCTGTTCTAATGATTTTCTGAAATGGAATAATACTATCAAAACCCTCAATATAATTTACCAGAATACCCAAGTTAACAGGGTAAATAGCTATACAGTAGAACCTTGATAATTCGAAATCTGTTAATTCAAAGTCCTGCCTAGTTCAAAGAAACTCTCGTTCCGAGAAACATGAGGTACGGTTTTGCATGTTATTTAAATTGTTTAATTCAAAATACAGATAATTCGTCATTCGAAGAACAATGTCGGTCCCATTACCGAAATTCAGACTTTTAATTTGAAGTCACCTTTACATTTTTAACCTTCAAATGGTAAGGTGTGGGTCGGATCCAACCCGACCGGTAGTTGCTTGGTCACTGTTCCTCCCTCCCTTATCTGCAAACGACATAGGTTCAGGTAACCTTCCCCTCAGTTATGGGGAAGGCGCCTGAGCGACCACACGTCCTAAGTAAGTGACTGTCCGATTCTATTCTAATTCATAATCGCACTTGTCGCTGGCCGGGTCGGATCCGACCCAACATTAGGGTTTATATTAGACATTCTCTCTAATTTCATCTTCCTTTTCTCTCTTTTTTTTTTCTAGTGTTTCTCAACTGTTGAGCACCATGGCATTCAGTAAGTTTATCTACACCACAGAAGATATATTAACTGAATTGCAAAGACAAGAAGAGGACTCTGAAGAAGATTGTGATAACAAAATAAGTGACAACTTCTCCAAATTGGAAGGTGAATCATTAGTGAACAGTGACAATTGAGAAGATGTGTTTGACTGTGATTTTGGGAACGTTTCATACTCAGGGGATAGTGATGCTCAAGTTGCAATGAGAGAGGATGATATACATTTTGAACTCTGTAAAGATGATGAAACAATTTGGACCAACAACAAGCCAGTGTGTTCAAAGTTTTCAAAGACACCACCTTCGAATATCATCACTCATTTGCCAGGACCCAGTGACCTAGTGAAATGAAATGGCGCTTATGGCTTTTAGTGCCGGGAGTGTCCGAAGACAAGTTCGGCTCGCCAGATGCAGGTCTTTTGATTTGACACCCGTAGGCGACCTGCGTGTCGTTATGAGGATGAAGACGACACATACACCCAGCCCCCGTGCCAGCGGAACTAACCAATTATGGTTAAAATTCCTGACCCTGCCAGGAATTGAACCTGGGACACCTGTGACTAAACGCCAGCACACTAACTATTTAGCCACAGAGCTGGACACAACACTAGTATTTTGTATAACAGCAAAATGATTTCAAAGTAGTTTGTTTTGCTGCATACTGTATATGGCATTTTTTCATTTATTTTGCATGCTATTGAAATGAATCTCCTCTCTGTCATTGCAATCACAAACTTAATACTGAAATACTCACATCCCTTATCCTATGTCCAAGTTGTGCTTGTTCAGTTGATACCAGTTCACTACACATTGAAAGGTGTTGCTGGTACCTAAGGCACAAATTCAGGAATCCAGTGGGATCCAGGCGTTCCAAGACTTCCGGATCACGAACAGCTGGTAGGTTCAATGTTCCTCGCATAATGGGAAGAAACATAGGTACAGCCTGCAAAACAAAATATTCAAATTTAACTGTACACTAATTTCTGAACATTTCACATTTCTCTCATGGTGATTATTACTGCCCTATGGATAAGTCAGGAGTAAAATAGCAGACAATTTAGAAATTAATCTTCTGGTAAAGTTTACTTTGTAACTATCATGAAACCTTTAGCATCATATTTCATTTCTGAATTTGCTAATAAAATATGTACCCAAAAGTCACTGAATATCCACTGTTGTTGATTTCAAAGGCACCAGTTATATGACTAATAGGATGTCACACACTCCTTTGCTTTCATTAGTGTTTTCCCTTTTAAGGGTAGGCTGTCCACTAACATCAGGTAAACATCCCGCAGAATTAGTTTTCAATCTTCCAGTAGCATGGTGAATAGTTTAAGTATGTTTGTTAGTTGAGATGGTCTAGCACACAACCGATGACCAGATCAGCTCAAATATGTTCCACTGGGTTCAAGCTTTGAACAGTGCAGTGAAGCAGATGAACTATATTTTCTTCAAACCATGATGCAAGTGACCTTGACTTTTAGACAGGAACATTATTGTGCTGATATAGAAAAGGGCCTATTCCAAACTGTTACAATAGTGTGGGAAGTACATTTATTGTCTAAAATGTCTCGAAACTAATGGCCCAAGTCCAAGCCAGAAACAACAGCCTTAGATTGCTGGTGACCTCTGCACCACTCCAAATGACACTGGAAATTGGTGTGTATGGTCAGTGGCTTCCTAGCAAAAGCACAACCAAACAAACCAAATTTGTTTACATCCATATGAACAGTCCTTTTACTGACCTCTGTTAATAAGGTGACAGTTGAATACTACTACAATTATCATTGTTATTACTGTACTTGGTCATAATATCACCAACTCTCAATCATTGACAAATTTATGCAATGTAAACCATATTGCACATATATCTATATATATAAAATAACTTGTCCTGACTGACTGACTGACTGATTCATCATCGCAGAGCCAAAACTACTGGACGTAAGGAAATGAAATTTTGGGGATATATTCATATTAAGATGTAGGTGCTCGCTAAGAGAGGATTTTTTGATATTCCTTCGCTAAGGGGGTGAAAAGAAGGGTGAAATTTTAAAATGAGTGTGTCTATATCTCGAAACTTTAAAAGTTTACAGATGTAAAAATTGGTATTTAGAATCTTCATTAAACATAAGGAAACATGTATTTTTTTGTTTTCGGAAAATCGCAATAGGAGGGGTGAAAAGGGGTGAAAAAGGGGTTGAATGCCTTTAATGAGGCTACTTATATTTCAGAAACTGAAGATATTACAGACCTGAAAATTGGTGTTTGGGATCTCCTTTAAAAATAAAGAAACACGTATTTTTTGTTTCTGGAAAATCCAATTAAGGGGGGGTGAAAAGGGGGTAAAATTTTAAAATGAGTGTATCTATATCTCAAACATTTTAAAGCTTATAGATGTGAAAATTGGTATTTAGAATCTCCTTAAAAAATAAAGAAACACGTATTCTTTTGTTTTCAGAAAATCCCAATAGGAAGGGTGTAATAGGGTGAATAATGGGTTGAATGCCTTTAATGAGGCTACTTATATTTCAGAACCTGAAGATATTACAGACCTGAAAATTGGTATTTGGGATCTACTTTAAATGTAAAGAAACACGTATGTTTTCGTTTTTGGAAAATACAAATATTGGGGGGGGGGGGGTGAATTTAAAAAATGAATGTGTCTACATCTTAAAAGTTTAAAATTTACAGATGTAAAAATTGGTAGTTAGAATCTCCTCTAAAAATAAAGGAACACGTATTTTTTTGTTTCCTGTAAATCACAATAGGAGGGGTGTAAAAGGGTGAAAAATGGGTTGAATGCCTTTAATGAGGATACATATATGTCAGAAACGGAAGATATTACAGAACTGAAAATTTGTATATGGGATCTCCTTTAAAAATAAAGAAACACGTATTTTTTTAGTTTTTGGAAAATCCTATTAATGGCGGTTAAACAGAAGTGACAAATTGGGGTGAATTTTTTGAAAGAATATCTTGGAAACGTAAAATATTACAGACGTAAAAAGTGGGTGTTTGGAATCTCCTGTAAATGTAAAGAAACATAGGTGATTTGTTTTTGAAAACTCCACTTAAGGGGAACCCAAAAGGGGTGAAATTTTAAAATGAGAATTTTTACAGTATATCTAAAAAAAACTTAACATGTTACAGAAGTGAAAAATGGTATTTTTATCTCTATTAATCATAAAGAAACGTGTATTTTTAGTTTTCGGAAATACCACTTGGGTGGAGGGGGGGGGGGGGGTGAAAGTGACTGAAAATGGTGTTGAATTCTTTTAATTAGGCTACTGATATCTTAAAAATAAAGGTGTTACAGACGTGAAATTTGATATTTGCAATCTGCTTTAAAAGTAAAGAAACACGTATTCTCGGAAAATCCAATGAAGGGGGGGGGGGGAGGGGGGTGAAAGAATTGAAAAATTAGTTGACTTTAATTGTATGAGAATATATACATCTAATAAAAACTAAAGTTGTTACAGACGTGAAAATTTGTATTTGGATCTCCTTTAAAAACAAAGAAAAACGCGTTTTGGGGAGAAACCATCTTGGGGGGCGGGAGTGTAAAGGAGTTGAATTCCTTTCATGAGGACACATAAATCAACAAGTGAAGAAGTTAGAGTCGTGATAATTGGTATTTAGAAGATCCTTTACTATTAAAAAAACAAGTATTTTTTTTGCGGGAAAATTCACTTCGGGGGGGGGGGGGGGGGTGAGTAGTCTGAAATGAAGTGACAAAAGTAAATTATATTTATGGGGATACTTATATCTCAAAACTGAAGGTAATAGACGTGAACATTGGTGTTTGGAATCTCCCTTAAACATAAAGAAACACGCCTTCTTTTAATTTTTTTGGGGGGGTTGGCAGTAAAAACTAACGGCGGTGGGGTGTAAAAGGAGGTGAGACCAATTGATTTTACTGTTCTTGATGTACTTATAAGGATCCTCCGTTGCTCAGGCGGCAGCGCGCCGGCCTCTCACAGCTGGGTTCCGTGGTTCAAATCCCGGTCACTCCATGCGACATTCATGCTGGACAAAACGGAGGCGGGACAGGTTTTTCTCTGGATACTCCGGTTTTCACTGTCATCATTCATCCCAGCAACACATAATAGTAATAAGAAGAAGAAGAATATTAATAATAATAATAATGTTCCTGACCGTCGTCAAATGTGCGGACCGCGCTGGAAACGGCTCCTGGACGGGTAATGACTAAGAATGCAGTCCGGCCGCGGGTTCAGTGCCGCCAAGGCACCCAGTATGACACCACGCCAGATCTCCTGAAGGATTTTATTCAGATTAAAAATGATTATAGGAAAATACGGTATGGCAAAGATTTACGGACCCAACTGACCAGGAAGAATACCTGAGCCTAGCCCGAGAAGTACGAAATCCATTGCTGGAAAGGAAGATTGAAAAATGGGAGGAAACGTGCCGTAATCTAATAGAAAACGAGCCAGATCGGGAATATTGGTGGATTCTCGCTGAAAACGAGTCAGATCGCGAATTTCGGCGGATTATATATCTAAAACAATAAGCATTCAATTATAAATTTCAGTATAATACCGTAGCGAAGCACGGGTACCTTGCTAGTATATATATATATATATGCATGATTTAAAGTGCACTGATGGAATCTGAGGATGTTCATGTAGAACAAAATAATGTCAAGTATGTAGTAGTATAATATGTGTTTTCGACAAACTGAAAAGCTTGAGAAAATATATATAGTTAAACCACCAAATCAACATACATATTACAATCTAAAAAATTTATTAATGGAATAAATGTGAACATGTTTTAGCTCTTGGAGCCATCATCAGCACAAACACATACCGTGAATAAAATCACAACTTAAGTGCACTTGAACTAAATGAAAGCAGGGTTATCATAATAATGTTGTTGGCTTTATGTGCCACTAACTACCTTTTTATGGTTTTTGGAGACGCCAAGGTGCTGGAATTTATTCAAGCAGAGTTCTTTAACGTACCAGTAAATCTACAGACACAAGGCTGATGTATTTGAGAACCTTCAAATACCACCGGACTGAGCCAGGATCGAACCTGCCAAGTTGGGGTCAGAAGGCCAGCGCATCAACTGTTCTGAGCCACTCAGCCCAGCAAAAGCAGTGAAAAATGTCCACGCCGAATGCAGTTATAAAGGCTTAAGTGAAACTCTGCACTGACTCACATTAGCACTCATAGTGGTAGAAAAAGGCAATCTAATTAACTGGATAACGATGATTAAGAAAAGGATTGTAATTTTTAGGAATAAATAAAGAATATACTCATATTCACATATACTCATATTCCCATACTTTATTATATTTTATTTACCTCAAATCCGTAGCTCATATCCCTCGGCTGTTTTCAACATTGAGTTGCTTGCCTGAAGGGCTAGAACTGTGGATTTTTAAAATTCTATTAACATATATCTCTTGGCAGAAGCCAGAGTTAAACGTAGACTCCACTAAAGCCCAAGTCTCATTTACAGCAGTGACAATATGGAAGCTGCTGAGGTACATACAGGTGATCCTCACTAATGATGTTCAGAGCATGACTATTGCGTCTGGATGTCATGATAGGTGTTTTACACAGGGTCAGATGTAAAAATAGCACTTTCTGGTCCTGTGAGGAAAGCATTGGCAAACTACCTTACTCGCATAACTTTTGGATTCAACATGCCTCCTGGCTAATACTGTAATCAAATGATCACTCTTTTAATTAAATTTTATACAGGCCATGACCCTTGGAGGAGTGGAGGGTAAAGACTTGGCACTAATTGAGATACTGTGGTTAGCTTCAAGTTCAGCCATCTTTGCTTCCAGAAATTAACCTAGTACTCATGCTTGGTGTAGGCTGAGAGAACCTCAGGGTCTTGTGCCTCTCCAGAAGTGGAAATCTTGTTTCTTAAACGTTTTGATTTCCTGGCAACGAATCAAACCCACATCCTTCCAGGTGACCAGAACACACATTTATTGCCTCGCTAGATAGTCCCTTGCTCCTTTAATTAATTGAGGGTATATGCTTATACATAAAAGCATACTCTGTTAAAATTGCTCTCATATGCATTTACCTTCTGAGAGATATTTTAAAGTATCAGTCACCACTGATCTACATTTAGGGCTGTCACTTAGCTGGCAGAGACCCTATCAATTGTTCACCTAGTTTTCTAGTAAGTGATTTCTAAGATGTTAATTAAAACAAGAGTTAAAAGGTTTCCACCTATTCAATAATCATTTACTGTAACCTAAAAAGTTATATACTGGTATATTCAGAACTAGTGGTCTTGATCGAGACCATCACCAGTCAAAATCATGAAGTTAAGGCAAAACAAATTAAAATAGATAAAATGTATAAACATACTCGTATTTTGTGTTTTACATATGTAACCTGTATTTTTGTGCATATTTTAACTGTAAATCAAGTTCACGGATGAAGATGCTTTCTATGAAAAATTTTTAATTTTAATTTTAAAATAAATTATTGTTATTTTAATCTAAGAAAAATCGTATGATTTTAAAGTGGTGGAAAGGTAGAACTTCTCAAATGCACAAGTTGGAACTTGTTATATATAATAATTCTACCACGGACCAAGATGATATTACTTATAACAGTCTAGCCATTCGTCTTCTTATTCCCAAATCTTCCCAACCCAAACTTTGCAACATTTCCATAATGCTACTCATTTATCAGAAATCACCTGGAACAAATCGTACTGCTTTTATTCCAATCTTTTCCAGTTCTTGAATTAAGTAATCCTGGTGAGGGTCCTGTATTCCAGAATCGTACTCAAACTGGGGTCTTACCAGTGACTTATACACCCTCTCCTTTGCAATCTTACTACAACTTCCAAATACCCTCATAACAAAATGAAGAAGTCTATAGCATTTAGTTTCAATCCCTGCCCCAATGAAGATATTTCCTGTATTAAAACCTAGGTACTTAAAATGATCCCATGGGGTACTTTCTCTCCATCGTATGTATGTTTAGTCCTCAGCCCGAAGGCTGGTTGGATCCTCAACAGCTCCGCCATCAGCTGTCATAAATGGCCTAGGCATCACTGAAGAGGCGTACTAGGGAAATGAGGAGTGAGGTAGTTTCCCGTTGCTTTCCTCACCGAGCCAGAAGTTGCTATTACATATCAGTCTGCCAAGCCCACTGAAATGCATGCACCAACTGACCCTATGAGCAACATTTTCAGACCATTCATAGCAGGGACTGGCTGCATAAGGAATGGCATTACTAGCATCACTCATACCTCAGTCACTTTCATCTTGTCAAAGCCAAGGATAAAGCTGAGACAGATCAATGAAAGTAACAATATTGCTCTAGCCCATACCAGAAGACAAAGTGCACTGTAAACACTACATCCTGCCAGTAAAGACAGTTCTCTCCATCAACACAGTAATTAAAACAAAGGGGACTGACTTTGCCTCCTGGTGAAACTTACAACCTGACTTTTCACCCCATTAACCATATCAACATTGTCTGCTGTTCATTTCACAACAGTGTCAAAGTCATTTTTGCAGTAACTCAATTTTGTACAGTAAATTAAAAAAAATACTTATCTGTGATTCCAGTTCTTTACTCATATAATTTATATATGTATATATAAGAAAACATAAAAGTCCAATAATACTGCCTTGCAAACCTCCAACTTCATCATTACAGGATCAGATTATGTTTCACCTACTCTAATTCTCGGAGTTCTATTTGTTAGAAATTTAGCCCCCACATCCCGAAAGCACTCGTGATTTACCCTACCAAAAGCCCAGGATAGATCAACGGCAATCCAGTCCATTTAACCACCTGAATCTGAAGTATGTGGCATATTTTGCTAGAATCCTACAAGTTGAGCCTCACTGAAATAACCTTTCCTAAACCTGAACTGCTTTCTATCAAGCCAGTTAAGCTTTTAATTTATGGGTCTTCTGATATTGTGACCATAGATGCAGGGCCTCAAGTTCTATAGGTCTACTGATAGTGTGCTAATACCACATACCCACACAGAATTTGAACCAAAGGGTTCATAATTTTTAATTTCAGAAATCCCACATATAATAGGCAGGACACTAACTATGTCTCTCTTGGTGTAGCTATATTAAGAGGACCAAAACAGCAAATGTCAAATTTCTCTGTTAATATCAGCTGTATCGAAGAACTGCAAATAATAAAAAGTTGTGCAAAATATAAATTTCCATTTCATCTGTTTCCATAGTATGAGGAGTAATAACAGAGATATTTGCGATTATTTCATTTTTTATCTCTGGAAATATTTCTACCTAAAAAGAGTACATAACAAAGTTAGAGAAAATACAATTCTTAATCACTTCTATCTAATACATTTTTGTAGTATGAGCCGTAATAATGGAGATATTCATGAATTTTCCACCAATGGAGAACATTGCTGACATTTAAATATTACCCAGTCGTCACGATAATGAATAGTCAATGGTGGTAGTTTTTTTTTTTAAATTTCAAATTAGTTAAGTTTTCCAGTATTTTTTAATCTTGAATTAGTTTTGACACACTGGAAAAGCTAGTCATTAGCCTGTATTGAACAGGGAGATAATGAAGTTGACTGTCAAAAACCCGAAGGAACAATCACTGGAAGAAGGAGGGAAAAAGAATCCTCGAGTGGGGAGACTGGTTGAAAGCTGAGGCCTCAAATTCTTTAACAGCGCCACGCTGCAAGAAAACAACATGTGATGACCTACGATATCCTAAGCTCCTAACCTATATCAACAATAACAGACCGAGTATCGTTGTTAGGTTAGGTGTGCTCTCCTCTTCTGTTGCCAATCATCTTCACTAGATGTTAGGTCCCTTAAAACAACATCATCATCATCATTATCTCCACTAGATACCATTCTTGTTGCAATTTATAAACTAATCAATGAACGACTGGTACCACAACAGGTAGTTTTACTATAAAATATAAACTAGGCCCAACTATTTTCAATTTACAAGAAAAGTAGAACAAACAAAAATTTTGATCTTCAAGAATATTCAAAGACATATCCTTACAGACATTATCACGATATGACTAGATCTAGATATTCATCTACTGTCTCCATGATGCAGAGAGATAGGCAAGCAATAAATAGAAAGAACTAGTTCACTTCCATCAACATTTCAAATCATCATGCATTGAAGTAAACCAAATTGTCTAACCTGCAATCTTAGTAAATCTGGATCTTTATCGGTAGGTTCAGCACTGACCGCTGGTTTAACTACTACAATATTGTGTGCTGGTGACTTAGTAAAGGTTGAAAGCTGTCTCTTGGGCATGATACCAGAGTTTTTCCTGTTATTTGGAGCCCCAAGTGATTTTCCTCTCTGAAGATGTCCATGTTTTTGAGGTAATTTAGGCGAGTCTGTAATTAAACACAATTCCTAACACATTAGAATATGCTCAAATATGATCAACAGAGAACAGATCAACAGAAAATGAGTCACAATACTGGACTCTTCAATATAAAATGTAATTCAGAAACATCCGTATTTGTTTTACTGTTTTAGTATGATTTTGCGTCATAAAAGGATCATTGAAACCAGTGCTAAATAAAGAAAATGTAGGCAAATAAAGAAAACGGTAGAAAGGGAGAGTAATTTTCCTTGGCAAATATACTTTATAAACCTTTTTTTTTGGTTTTCCTGGCAATTACAGAAAATAACGTTCTGTGAATATCGAGCAGAGCAGCTGTACTTGTCAATATGTTCATTCACCATCATTCATTTCATCGTTATTAGCTCCTCAACTAAAGTTGGTGACAGGAAGGTTACCCAGCCATAAAAACATGCCATACCCATCACTACTGATCTGCATTTAGGGCAGTCACCCAGGTGGCAGATTCCCTATCTGTTATTTTCTTAGCCATTTCTTAAACAATTTTAAAGAAATTGGACATTTATTGAACAACTCCCTTGGTAGGTTATTCCAATCCCTAAAACTCCCCTTCCTATGAATAAATATTTCCCCCAATTTGTCCTCTTGAATTCCAACTTTATCTTCATATTGTGATCTTTCCTACTTTTAAAGACACCATGAAATTGAAACAAGAAATAAAGTGGTTCAACCTATTCAATACAAGTAAATAAGAAATGTAAATTCTTATTTGGTTAAAAGCGGTACTGGTTTCGACCATGAATAGCAATCATGTCAATCCACCAGTTTGACCCTGTCTGAGACAATCCATCACTGGCTTGTCACGATTTGTTAATAATTATAAAATGTGTCTGATTGTTATTCTTTTGGCCATTCTTGAAGGTGTGACGTAACCAGTTTGAATGCATGTTCATGTAACCGATGATTAAAATGTTCATGTGATTTAGCGATTATTGGGTTTATAAATTTTATTCATTCAGAACCATGCATGTCCCACCCCACCAACTTTCACGAATGGAAGAGCAAGCCTAACTTTCATGACCAGCATTCGCCCCTGAAAAAGAGACAGGTGAGTAAGTAAGCACTCAGATACTTATAATATTTATTGTCATTCACAAACTTTATTCTTTTCAAACCTTTCTAATTTTCTTTTTTCCATTTTTCACTTTTAGACTTCCCTTACTTCTTAAAACACAAGGAACCGCTAATTAGACTAAGCCTAGAAATTCAACCACAATAATTTGAAAGAAGTTCCACCTGAATTAAGTCGAACTTCAAAACTTAGTATTAGAA
The DNA here is from genome assembly GCF_040414725.1 of Anabrus simplex. Taxonomy (NCBI): domain Eukaryota; kingdom Metazoa; phylum Arthropoda; class Insecta; order Orthoptera; family Tettigoniidae; genus Anabrus; species Anabrus simplex. Next base: position 615,913,165 of record NC_090265.1, on the reverse strand, counting down.
CATCAAGAATAATAACTCTTCAGCTAAATGTTCGACTATCATTCAGTATTTTTAACTGAGCAGTTACAGGGTCTGTACCAAAATGACTCAAAAGACAATGTAACTAATTTTATGATCTTCTCTGAAGACCTAACATCAAGTCTTTTTAAACAACTTCAAAAATGGTTTTTGATTTTAATGTATGCAGGTCACTTGAAGTGTAGATCTTTAACTGTGCCAATTGACTTGAGTTCTTAATTTATAACTCAAGAAGATTAGACATGTCATTTAAGAAATAGTTCCGAGTTTTCTAGAAATTAATGTGTATCTTTAGTTTTGCTCTTTGGCTGAAGATGTCTCCCACAGAGAGATGAAACACGTCCCTTCAAAGCTGTTCTGAAAAGGAATAAAATAATTTTAAGTAGCCTATTGTAAAGGTAGAATTTTTTCTCAAAAAAATCTAACACTTGTTCAGGGTTTACCATCTCGCAAGAATATCACAACCGTGTATTTAAAGAGAAATGGCAGCAATGAAGGATAGGACTAAAAGTCGAACATGAAAGTACACATCCATTATATACACATAGATCTCCTGTGCACAGACAGGTCTAGGGAGAGTCCCCTTAAAATCTTTATAGAACTAAAAGTTCCATCCAGAAAGACTAGATTACAGCTGTGGAAGAAGGCTGCATTGTTGCAGTGGTCTAGCCACTTGACTCCCAACCTGAGTGTTCAAAGTTGATCCCAGGGTTTCTAGATGGCAGTAGGAAAGGCATCCAGTTTTAAACTCATGGCTAACTCTTAAAACAAGCCTGTGGGAACGTGGTGTTAAAAAAAAAAAAAAATTAAAAAAAAAATGTTGAATTTAATTATGAAGAAAAAATTATTAATGAAAGAATGAAGAAACAATATGCTGATTTACATCAACTTTAAACATGTTAACCCAAAATAACTACAGATATAGACTACTAGCAAGATACCTGTGCTTGGCTATGGTATTATACTAAAATTTATGATTGAATGCTTAACATTTTATATATAATCCACCAAAATTCGCGATCTGATGCCAAAGTTGCTCCCATTCTTCAATCTTTATTTCCAGCAATCGATTTAGTACCTTCCCGGCTAGCTCCAGGTATTCCGCCTGGTCAGTTGGGTCTGTAAATCTTTGCCATCTTTTCCTATAAGCATTTTTAAAATGGATCAAATCCTTGAAGATACCCGGCGTGTTGTCGTCTTGGGTGCCTTGGCGGTACTGAACCCGCGGCCGGACTGTATTCATAGTCACTACCCGGCCGGGACCCATTTCCAGCACGGTCCGCACATTTTTACGACGGTCCAGAATATTACCCATATTATTAGGGTGGGTGATATTAGTTGAATTTAGATTTTTATTATTATTATTATTATTATTATTATTATTGATGTTCTGGACCCCGCAGCAAGGTGCAAGACCACTACTTGGCGGTAAATGACATCTGCTGCCAGCACCATTGTCACGCGTTGGCAAGTAAACGGGATTTCTGGCGATACAAACAATATACTTCCGAGCAATATTGACCTTAATATAGATGTGAACAATTGCATTGTGAATATCATTCCTATCGTTTATTTCAAATGTGTTTAAATTTTTATTTATATGCCAGGAAAATCTACTGTAATCTAACTTTAAATTCTCCAAAAGGAAAAGATGGCTCTTGCTATTTGCTATTACGTCGCACCGACACAGATAGGTCATATGGCGACGATGGGACAGGAAACGCCTAGGAATTGGAAGGAAGCGGCCGTGCCCTTAAGGTACAGCCCCAGCATTTGTGTGGTGTGAAAATGGAAAACCATCTTCGGGGCTGCTGACAGTGGGGTTCAAACCCACTATCTCCCAGATGCAAGCTCACAGCTGGGCGCTCCTAACCGCACGGCCAACTCGCCCGGTAAGATGGCTCTTTAAATGAACCCAGGAAAGATTTAAATGATTGGTTTATGATTAGAATAAGTACATTATGAACAGTAAAATCAACTGGTCTCAACTTCTTTTTCGCCCCACCACCGTTACGTTGATTCCTCCCTCCTCCCCCCCCCCCCCCCCAAATAAAAAAAAAGGCGTGTTTCTTTAAGTTTAAAGGAGATTCCAAATACCAATGTTCACATCTGTTACCTTCAGTTTTGAGATATAAGTATCCCTATAAAAAGAATTCACTTTCTTTCACTTCCTTTGGTGAATTTCCCAGCAAGAAAATGCTTGTTTCTTTAATAGTAAAGGATCTTCGAAATACCAATTATCACGACTCTAACATCTTCAGTTTTTGAGACGTGCCCTCATGAAAGAAATTCAACTCCTTTTCACCCCCGCCCCCCAAGATGTTTCCCCCAAAAAACGTGTTTGTTTTTTTGTTTTTAAGGGGGATCCAAATACCAATTTTCATGTCTGTAACAACTTTAGTTTTTATTAGATTGAAGTATCCTCATACAATTAATTCAATTAATTTATCAATTCTTTCACACACCCCCCCCTTTTTCATTGGATTTTTACCAATTTTCATGCCTGCAAAAATATTTCGTTTTTTAGATAATAGTATCTTCAACTAATTTTTCAATTCTCCCCCCCCCCCCTTCTAAGTGGATTTCCAAAAACAAAATTACGCATTTCTTTATTTTTAAAGGAGATTCCAAATACCAAATTTCAAAGTCTGTAACATCTTCTGTTTTTGATATATCAAGATCCTAATTATAGAATTCAACCCCATTTTCAGTCACTTTTACACCCCCCCCCCCCCCGCCAAAAAGTAGTTTTTCGGAAAAAAAATACATGTTTGTTTATTTTTAATGAAGATTTTTAAAAATACCATTTTTCACTTCTGTAACACATTAAGGTTTTGAGATATACTGCAAAAATGCTCGTTTTAAAATTTCAGCCCCTTTTTAGTTCCCCTTAAGTGGAGCTTCCAGAAACAAATCACCTATGTTTCTTTACTTTTACAGGAGATTCTAGAAACCAATTGTTATGTCTGAAAAAATTTACGTTTCTGAGATATACTGTAGATATTAATAGTCTTTCTAAAATTTTATCCCAATTTCTCACTCCTGTTTTTAACCTTCATTAATTGGATTTTCCAAAAGCAAAAAAATACATGTTTCCTTATTTTTAAAGGAGATCCCAAATACCAATTTTCAGGTCTAACATCTTCAGTGTCTGAGATGTAAGTATCCTCGTTAATGGCATTCAACCCTTTTTCACCACTCCTATTGGGATTTTCTGAAAACAAAAAAAATATGTTTTTCTTTATTTTTAAGGGAGATTATAAATACCAATTTTTACATCTGCAAACTTTTAAAGTTTTGAGACATAGATACACTCATTTTAAAAATTCACCCCCCTTTTCACCCTCTTAGTGACGTGATATCCAAAAATCCTCCCTTAGCGAGCACCTACATTGTAATATAAATGTATCCTCAAAATTTCATTTCTTTATGTCCTGTAGTTTTGGCTCGGCGATGATTAATCGGTCAGTCAGTCAGGACATGTTCTTTTATATATATAGAATAGTTACATCAATACATCAATACAGAATTTAACCCAGAAACTTTTGGAACCTTTCTCACGTGTGCTCCTATCCTACTTCCCAATGTTCTATCTTTGATAATTATAATCAAACACTTGTTTTCTGAATTTTCACTACTTTTATCTCATTAAGTTTCCTTTCCATTATACATTTGCATTCAAACAAAACAAAAAATACCCTCACACAACTATCAATTGTTTACATAGTCTTAAATGATTTCTAAGCATTTGGAAATTTATTGAACATTTCGTTTGATAAATTATTCCAATGTCCAATTCCTCTTCCTATAAATGAATATAGGGCCTATGATCCAATTTTCCCCTTGAATTCCAACTTTGTCTTCATATTAGGTTATGACCTACTATCTGCGCACTTTTTAGCAATAGATTTACACCCTAGTGCTGAATCGGTCGCCTTCAGTTATCTTCAAGATTCGTACTGGCAACCTTTGAAACACAAACTAAGAAGCGCTTATGATCGCTGTGCGACATCTGGCGTACATTTTACGTATTCGTACTGTTGTTTACACAGCAAAGCCAAACTATATAATTCATGCTAGGAACACGTTTCACATCGAGAAATGTTATATAGTATTACTAGCAGAAGTACCCATTCTTTGTACGGGTTATCAGAAACTGGCTTTAGTTACTCATACTGTCCGTGTGACTGACTTAATTAGATATTTATATCAATGCTGTATTTATTAAGTACGTAGAAATTATTTGTCATGTTTGGAATTATAGTGTATTTTCTTCTTTTCTTCATGGGGGCCTCTAAATATTAGTTCCTAATTAGCGTCAACCTCTAAGATCTTTTGCTACCATGTTTTCCCTTCATTCCCACCCAGATATACCTGCTCCCTTCACAAAGCTGCTGGTTTAGTGTAAGCATTCTTCCACTAGACCACAAATATAAATATTATTGAATGTATTTGTTTGATCCGATATTTCGTAACTATTACAAATGATCAAGGAAATACGCGATGCATGAAAGAAACTACTATAATTATCGAGAATTGTAACTCTCTGGGCTTGTCACTCATGTCGCACATCATATAATGAATCTGAGTATAAATGTTGAAAATTGGGTATAGTATATAGGTTGTTTTCATGGTTACGATTATCGTAAAAGTGGACAAACATATCGGCACTAATAACATCAGTGATCCTACTACTCCATGATTTGATAGAAAATAGTTTAAACTATAGGTAACAGACTCCGCAAAATGCTGAAACCTAAGCCAGTACGTAAAAACGGAGGCCCGTCGGCAACCGCTGGTCGCTGTACTACGGAGATCTCTGGGGCTATTATTTTTATACTTCACTCCCTTTCCATCCCCGCCCAAAGGAGTGCTATGAGCGTCGTACACAGCAGTTTATTTTTCCAGATATTAAGTCATATGTGTATCAATTTTGGTTGGCAGCTATGCCCAAACGTACATGCATAATCTAGCTGCTGTAGAATCCTGGAGGTGACGTTGTCATGGTTACGGCCGTTCGTTTCTTTATCTGATTCCTAGAGCAGGGGTAGTGTGGTTCCAATATCTCCATTACGGTTGGTTTTAGGGCCTTAAAACATGGTTTTCGGGCCCAAAGGTTTTACCGAGTTTTGTTCTTAGCGTCAAGGAAAATGAGCTTTGTCTCGTCCTTGTACGGCAAATTCGATTTTGCCTATATTAGCCTATTATTTTAATATTTTTATATCACCCCCTCCCCCGTCGCCCCCCCTCAAATTGTTTGAAAATAAAATACAGCCCATGTTACTCACTGGCAATGTATCTTTCTATAGGTGAAGAAATTTTTAAAATCGGTTCAGTACCGTAGTTTTCGAGCCTATTCATTACAAACAAACAAATTTTTCCTCTTTATAATATTATAATTAAGTATAGATGTATTGTGTGTGTGACACAGTTGTTGGCGTAAGATAATATAGGTTTAGGAAATTCATATCGATCAATCATATTATCAATTCAATTCAGATTTCATTTCCACTCAGTTGGCAGCATTACCGGAACCGGCAGTGCTCCCTCCTTACTCCTCACCACAGTACAAAAAATCTATCACTAAAAAGTGCGCGTACAGTAGTTTCCTAAAACATCTTTTTCTACTTGTCTCTCTCAAGTTCTAAACTTCAGAACTCAGAGTAAATGATCATTTTCTGAAATTTACAGCTCCTTAAAAACATGAAAACCAACCATAAAACCAAATTGAACTTCTCTCCATGTAAAGCTTCAGAACACAAATGATAATTAGCTACATCATTCCTTGACAGTCTGATCCGGAAGTTTTGGACACATCCCATACTATCAATGTAGGCTAAATTTCAAAAACAAACGAGTTCCAGCTTATACAAATGAATAATATTTAAGTTTACTTGCCTCCAATTGGTCTGTTTACAGTATAAGATATATAAGGTAAGTCAGAATCCGAACAAATACTGGGGCCAGGAGAAATACTGCCAGGACGTCCAGATTCATCCAAGCCCACCTCTCGTTCAGGGATAGACTTCCCACGGCGGAACTGACTTGTGGATCTAGCCCTCCCAGTTGAAGGGCCAGGACTTTGCTGGCTACTCTGTTCTGAACCCATTGTTCACAGCAGCATTATAACTGTGGAATGATCTGAAACAGTGAACAATAAGCGCACAGTTACAAATTGAAAGGTTAAATAAACTGAATTGTATCAGGTAATATATACACAATGTAATAATAATAATAATAATAATAATAATAATAATAATAATAATAATAATAAATGTTCTTAATTTTAAATCTAACTAACTACTTCTATGGTTTTCATTTTTGCCCTGCAACAGTTTTTTTAATTGCTGATAAATCTAATGACACAAGCTTTTTGTGCATAACGTAAATTTGTAGAACACATACAAGACTCTGATGTGATGCACCTGACTTCTATTAGGCTACAGTTATTTTAAAATATTAGTATGCAGCTTTTTATTTTCAGTATGAAACATGTTTCCCTTTTACATTTTCCCTGCTTCATGAGCAGCAGCAAAATGTGTAGCATCATCATGTTGTTTCCTCACCCTCTATATTCCTTTTGTGTTGACTAGTTATTGGACCAAGAATTAAGTAAATTCCCTTCGTATTATGGAAGCATAATGATAGAAGACCAATACATGAATATGATAAAACAGATGGGAGTAGGCCTAGATTTTTACAAATATTGGAGCCCGGAGAAATACTGCCAGAACATCCAGATTCATCCAAGCCCACCTCTCATTCGGGGATAAACTTCCCATGGCGGAACTGACTTGCTGATCTAGCCCAGTTTGTACAAATAGATAATATTTAAGTTTACTTGCCTCCAATAGGTCTGTTTACAGTATACGATATATAAGGTAAGTCAAAGATGAATAGGTTAGCACAAGACAGGATGGTATGAAGCATGGAACAAACCATAAAACGAACTGATAATTTAAATGACATTATTGTTAATAATGATATTACAACTGAATATCATCACAACTAGGATATAAAAATGTTTGTATAATTTTCATATTTCCTTTTACTAATTTTTCCCTCAAAGTGTCCTTCCAAGGAAGGGGTAAATCTATGCAGCCAACAGAATGAGCAAACTTACATTCTTCTTCCATGATAAACCTCTTCACTGCAATTCTGCAAATATCTTGTAGACCTTCTATAACAAATAAATAGAACATCTGTGAAGAACTGGTGCAGCTCCCCACATTTTTCTTCTCTTTTTTTTTTATAATTTGCTTTACATCACACCGACACAGATCTTATGATGACGATGGGATAGAAAAGGCCTAGGAGTGGGAAGGAAGCGGATGTGGCATTAATTACGGTACCGTACAGCTCCAGCATTTTCCTGGTGTGAAAATGGGAAACCAAGGAAAACCATCATCAGGGCTGCCGACAGTGGGGCTTCAACCCATTATTTCCCGGATGCAAGCTCACAGCTGCAAGACCCTAAGCGCACAGCTAACTCGCCCCGTTCCCCACATTTTAATAAGATGCAGAATCTGATAGTTTACACTTTTGTATGATACTTCTTTTAACTAATACTGGGCCCTATGTTGTTATAAATTAACTTGCCTTATGGAAGTGTTACATCCTAAAATACAAATTCTATAGAGTATTAAATCTGAACTGGAAAGAAACTAGTTTGAAAATGAACAAGGATAAAAGTCTTTGGCAGTATGGTGCCTTATTAACCGGCAGACTACCTATAAAAATGAACCTACACGACATGACTGTGGAAGTGAGCTGACAGAAGGGCAATACTGTAACAATACCCTCTAATTCCTGGAATAGGCTACTTTTGTTCATGTTTTCCACTTGACAAAAGAATGGTCACAGAGGAAAAGTAACACAGATAATTTTGACTTACCAAAATTCAGTACGAGTTACATTACTTTTATAGCATTATAAGGATGTAATATGTTGGAAATCGTAAGTGGAATACATTGTAGAGGAGAGATGTGTTCACTGCGACAGTTAAGAACCCACCCACCGTCCCCCAGAAGTAATTTTGCTTTGAATAGACCTACTGCCAATATGACAGGTGGCTCATGTACAAAAAATACACAAAGTCTATTCAGGAAAACTGAATTATTTATTCATTTTCTTAAATTCAGGATCAAACTCGGATTCTGTTGACAATTATCAACAATATGTAGGCTATCTGTTTACCTTTTACTTAATTTTAGACAGGTACTTTAGGCTCAAAAATAGCACACGCCTAATTTTTACTTTCACAAATACATTGCAATAGATGAGGGCCTACCTCTGTTGTATGGGAGCTAACTGCTTAATTGTATTTGCTGACATACATTTGCGTCAGGATCTGAAGGGGATATACTTCTCAGTTATTAACAGTTATAAAGTACAACACATACACGTAATATTTTAAGGAAACTCGAACACAAGACTATCACAATTATAAGGACTTGGTCATGTGCAAGAAGTACGCAAAAATGCCACCGGTAGATCTTTACACTGAAATAAGAGCTTTAATGGAAAGTATTAATAGTTGGTTCTGAACCGTACATCTAGTAATGGCCAGGTCCTCCTCAAAAATATCCGCGATTGTAACTCTAACAAATAAGCATCCCCATCATTATTGATATTCAAGGATAACTGGTACTGTAAAGTAACAGGAAGATATAAAATTATGTTGAAGCGTAAATAGAATATAACTCTAACCATACCATACTAATAACCTAGTTACAAACCCATGTCTTATTATTGAAGATTTTTTCTTAAGAATTCACAAGTTGACATCCATCCATAACCCTATCAAGCGACCACAATAAATTTCGTATGCCGATGACATTTCTCTTCACATTTCTGTGTAACATTTGCCAGTCAATTAAATTGCTGCCAAACTAATGAATCTAAAATCTCTCCATTGGGGTATATTTGAGTACATATTTACGTAACTTTTTAAACAAAGAGGAACAACCTCATACAAGAGTTAATTACTTCATGATGATGTTTCATTTTACCCATTACCACCGTTGAGTATTGAAAGTTCCTTGCATTACTACAATGTCTGAGGCAAAGCATCAAACACATTTCATAGACCTATTAGATGTAACATGTTTCGCAGTACAGAGCTGTCAGTTTCCGTAGTGTAGTGGTTATCACGTGCGCCTCACACGCGCAAGGTCCCCGGTTCGATCCCGGGCGGAAACAGGTTTTGGAATTTTTGCTACTTACAAAAGCGAAATTTTAAAAAATTTAAAGTTTGTTGTAGGTATTAAAAGGTTACTCCGAATATCAACAAGGTCGTTTATGATAAACATTTCGTCTGAGTGTCAACTAAAAGCTATAATGATTTTACTTACGGGCCAATATATCATCATCATCATCATCATCATCATCTGTTTACCCTCTAGGTTCGGTTTTTCCCTCGGACTTAGCGAGGGATCCCACCTCTACCGCCTCAAGGGCAGTGTCCTGGAGCTTCAGACTCTTGGTCGGGGGATACAACTGGGGAGTATGACCAGTACCTCGCCCAGGCGGCCTCACCTGCTATGCTGAACAGGGGTCTTGTGGAGGGATGGGAAGATTGGAAGGGATAGGCAAGGAAGAGGGAAGGAAGCGGCCGTGGCCTTAAGTGAGGGACCATCCCGGCATTCGCCTGGAGGAGAAGTGGGAAACCACGGAAAACCACTTCCAGGATGGCTGAGGTGGGAATCGAACCCACCTCTACTCAGTTGACCTCCCGAGGCTGAGTGGACCCCGTTCCAGCCCTCATACCACTTTTCAAATTTCGTGGCAGAGCTGGGAATCGAACCGGGACCTCCGGGGGTGGCAGCTAATCACGCTAACCACTACAACGGGCCAATATATAATAATAATAATCGTACGGTCTCAGCTATCGTGTGCAGACATTTTAATTTGACGACATCTGGGCTGCCTGCGCATCCATTTCCACGTACCGTTTTGCTCTTCAAGATGGCAACGTAAAGAGGATCTCTGTTGGGCGATCTAAAGCTTAGTTTTAATTTTGTCTGGTCCTGGTAAACACCAAATGTGTCATCAGAGATTAGAGATCCGGGTACAGGGCTCTTCTGCATGTTCGTATTATATGTTATGGAGTACCGAATACCGTATAGAATTGATTTTCTTTAGCCGTGATTTTTTTTATTTAATAGTAAAGATTCGCACAATGTGCAAAGAAAATAATTTTAGCTCTCATTTTCATCGAGGCAGAATCTTTAGCCGTGTTTGAACCTGTGGTTTTTGGATCCGAAAACTGACACTATATTACCGATTAACAGAGGGAGATTGATCGCGAATATCCTTATGGTCAAATCTCCAAAACTGAGTACTGTGTAAAATGTTTTGTGGAATAAGTATGTTAAAATATGAAAACGGAGAAAGCGTAGTTCTGTTAATTTATACGTTCATTGGCATGTATAGCAGAGTGGCGCAGTGGAAGCGTGCTGGGCCCATAACCCAGAGGTCCGTGGATCGAAACCACGCTCTGCTAAGTGTTTTTTTAAACTTGTTTTTAAAAATAAATCTCGTTTGTCTAATGAGTGCTTCAAGTATTTAAAATTAAATTTTCAAAATCTTTAATATAAGCATAATTCAGATGCTATATTATATCATGATTGACGCTAAAAATGCGTTCTTCATCTCAACAATCCTGAAAATAAAATAAAAATTGTGAAATTAAGAGAAATAATTTGGATGTACTTGAAATGTGCGAAGTGAGATGGGTGGATGTGGAGAACTACAAAGCGGTGGCTATCGAATGTACTATTCGGGTGAAGTAAAAAATGGATTGTATGGAGTTGGAATACTAATTGGAAAAACGACTGAAGAACAAAGTTATGAAGGTTGAATATATCAATTGAAGGATTATGATGATAAGACTGAAAGGGAAAAGAAAAGAGTGATCATTCAAGTTTATATGCCGACCTGTAATAATTCTCTTGAAGAGGTAGAAGAGTGTTATGAGAAGATAGATCAACTCATTGAGAAAGAGGAAAAGAATGCATGTACAGTATGTTGTAATGGTGATTGGAATGCGGTTGTTGGTGAAGGATCAGATGGTAAGACCATTGGTAAATTTGGATTGGGAGACAGAAATGAGAGGGGAGAAAGGTTGATTTAATTCTGTAAAGAAAATTACATGGTGGTTGGAAACACTTTGTTTGACAACCACAAAAGGAAAAGGTATACTTCTTTCTTTCTTTCTTTCTTTTCTTTCTTTCTTTCTTTCTTTCTTTCTTTATCTGTTTACCCTCCAGGTTCGGTTTTTCCCTCGGACTCAGCGAGGGATCCAATTGGGGAGGATGGCCAGTACCTCGCCCTGGCGGCCTCACCTGCTATGCTGAACAGGGGACTTGGTGCGGGATGGGATGATTGGAAGGGATAGACAAGGAAGAGGGAAGGAAGCGGCCGTGTCCTTAAGTTAGGTACCATCCCGGCATTTGCCTGGAGGAGAAGTGGGAAACCACGGAAAACCACTTCCAGGATGGTTGAGGTGGGAATCGAACCCACCTCTACTCAGTTGACCTCCCGAGGCTGAGTGGACCCCGTTTCAGCCCTCGTACTACTTTTCAAATTTCGTGGCAGAGCCGGGAATCGAACCCAGGTCTCCGGGGGTGGCAGTTAATCACACTAACCACCACACCACAGAGGCGGACAATCAAATATACATGACAGGAAAATGGCCAAAGGACTTTAGTGAAATCATCTTAATCCCTATGGAAAATAAAAAGAACAACAAAAAATGTGAAGAACACAGGACATTGAGTCTAATTTCACCCGCAGTCAAAGACTTACTGCGGACGCTCAACAAAAGTGGTATATGGAAAGCTGAATAACAGTGGCGGCTGGTGGTATCTGAAGTAGGGTGTTGCACCAAAATTTTCAATGTTGCAATTTTAAATGAGAACCTTCCAGAAATAACAACAATCCCTAGTATCCGTATGTAATGAACTGCATTCCTATTAAAACTGAAATATAGCTAGCAATTAAAATACAGGAAATAATAGGCTATTTTTACAGTATAACTACAGTTATTCTTACCTCACTTGAATTGAAAATTTGCCCTCCTATTTTTCATCGATGAAAACTTGTCAGTCACCCGTTGATTGAAGTCTGAAGATTGAAGACGTCATAGGGATTGTAAGAATTAATTTCAGCAGTTTCAAGCACTCACTGAACGTTTTTTCTAGGTTGTTGGTTATTATAAACTCTGCTAGACTAACAGCGCCCGACAATGATCTGAATTCTTGTGCTAAAGAGATGGACGATAGTTCATGGCGTAGTTTTAGTTTGTCCAAAAACGTATACACTGAGCACACTGTCTACAGTATAAGGTACCCTCAGGGAACTTAGAACAGTACAAGGAGAACTTCTCTGGAAGAAACAGTGATGAAGCTACAAGATGACCTGAGAAGCTAAAATGATTTTTAGCCTGGGAAATTATCACATCACACACTTCCTTTGCTTCTCTTTTCCATTCAGTCTTGTCCAATTTCTTTTTCTTCAATGAGTAATCGGTAGGTTCATTACCGCTCGTGAGGTCAATTTCTTCTCGGATCTTGGAGATGTTTACTTCAAATGATGAAACGGCCTTATGTGCAGAACCCGCATCAGTGTCTCCGTGTTGTGGCTGACTGAAGAGAACTTCGACTAGTGGCATAATTTTCCGGAAGAATTTCAGCCAAAAATTGAAACTACAACTGGAAAGAACTTTTTTATGACCAAGAGCCTAACAAATTGTAGTTTTACTCATTACAGAGTCACCTTCCAATATCTGGTTCATACACTCAATAAGAACTTCCCTGCAGTCATAAACTGTATTTACGCATCGTGATTAAAAATTCCACCTAGTAGGGCAAGCCCGTGGCAAACGTTTCCTCACTACCTCGTCAAGTATCGCGGTCCGCTGTGGGCTGTTGGAGAAGAATACACAAATTACATACATACATACATTTTCATTATAGACTGTTATGCCTTTCAGCGTCTGAGAATTTACTAAACGTCGCCACAATTGCAAACTTGAAAAAAAAAAATCACATTGCGGTTGACTGATGCCGCCTTACTCGTTACAAGATTAACTTGATGGGCATAGCAATGCACATATTCTGCGTTGGGATAGGATTTTTTTGCAATAGCTTGTACCCCACCAGAGGAACCAGCCATAACGGATGCCCCGTCATATGTCTGTGCAATTAACTTTTGGGGAGTTTCATTTACTTTGTGCTTATTTAATTCTTCCAATAAACACGCAGCTAATGTCTGTGCGTCATGTTTTGCAGGAGACAGGAAACTCCAGAACCTTTCTATTGGTTTGCCTCTTACTACGTAACGGTACACAACAGCCATCAAGAATATATTGGAAATGTCACTGGTTTCATCTGCATTAATAGCTAAAAATTCTGATTCCCTTATTTGTTTTGATATTTCTTCCTGGAATACCTCCAACATAATTTTCAAAAGTTCATTTTGAATTGTTTTGGATGTTCCTTTGAAAACAGTTGCTTTTTCCAAATGACCGTTTAGCACGGCATCCAATTCAGCACTAAAATTTATTAGTCCTCTGAAAACACCTGGGTTTGATGATGATTCAGTTTCATCGTGCCCCTTTAAGGCCAGTTCAAAAGAACCGCAGAAACGAATACAGTTTATTAAAATATTTAACACATATCTGTTATGCCTAACTTCTTCGTTATACCCCGCAATTTTCCTTCTATACGCACTATCGAGTTGTGCAGCTACGTTGACATTTCCAAAAAGTATCAGTCTTAAACAGTTTTGAATGTGAACAGCTAAAGATTCATGTTTCTTTATTTTGGTTCTTAAATGGTTTATGTCCGTAACTCCTACTTTGGTCCACGCATTTTTAAGTTCGCAACCCCATAACCCATCACTATTTGTATAAATATCCCTTTTAAACACTCTCCTAAACTGTCGACTACGTTTTGGTAACTGAAATGTTCTCTTCCGTAATGTTTAAATTTCATTCTTATACGGGTCACCTCCAAAGGTTGGGAATAGCCCCTGTGTCATCGGCCTAGTGCCTTTTAGGTTTTAAGAATAATTGTGTAGGAGCGCAAATACTCGCCTCCATTCCTTTTGGTTTTTCGGGCCAGTTTCTTAACCTGTTCTTTTTCTGCTAAGGCCCAGTAAACTGGGTACAAGATACCCCCGTGTCATGTTTGTAAGTTGTGCCTTGATGGCAATTAATTGTAAAGTCTTACTTACTTACTGGTCGGCACTACAGTCCTTGTAGGTCCTTGGCCTCCTTTATCACCTGCCTCCATTCATCTCGGTCCTCAGCTTTTCTTCTCCAACGTTTAACTCCTAACTTTCTAAGATCATCCTCAACATCATCAATCCATCTTTTCCTGGGTCTTCCTCTCCTCCTCCTTCCATCAAGTTTTCCTATAAACACCTTTTTAACGGTGCAGGTTTCTGCCATTCTCTGAATATGACCGGCCCACATAATTCTTCCCTGCTTAATTTTAGTAACAATATCTGGCTGGCCAAACAGTCCTTGCAGCTCTACATTTGTCCTCATTCTCCACCCATCCTGATCTCTTACTGCACCGAATATCTTTCTCAACATCTTCCTTTCCCACCGTAACAACCACTGTTCTTCTCTGGAGGTCATCACCCAGCATTCTGATCCATACATAACTATTAGTCTTAGTACTGTTGTGTATATTTGAATATTTGTATTCCTGCTGACATTCCTGGATTTAAAGATATATTGCAAGGCGTAAAAGCATCGGTTTCCACTTGTTATCCTCTCCTGTATTTCCACGGAGGTTTTATTGTCCTCTGTTATTATAGAGCCTAGATATTTGATATCTTACTGTGGCCCTTCCTCTTACTCCCTCTGTCTCTCCCATCTTCATATATTTTGTTTTGTTTATATTCACTTCTAGTCCTAGAAGTCCCGTGCTTTCTCTTCTAATACTGAATAGCTTTCTTCAAGAGCTCTTTCATTTCTTGCGATTATTGCTACATCATCAGCATATGCTACCACTTGTACTAATCTGTTCAAATTGGTTCCTCCTGGGTTGATGGGCAACTGACGGATTACTTTTTCCAATGCTAGGTTAAAAAGCAGTGTGGAAAGTACATCTCCGTGTCTTAGTCCTCTCTCCACTAAAAACTCCTCTGACAGATCTTGCTCCACTCTCATCTTGCATACTGTTGTTTTCAAGGTCATTTCTGTTAATCTAATCAGTTTCCTCGGGATTCCAAATTCCTTTATAATCTTGTAAATTTTACCCATATCTAAACTGTCATATGCCTGTTTAAAATCAACATACAGCTGATGTAGCTGTTTGTCATATTCATAAAACTTCTCTAGCACTTGTCGTAATATAAATATCTGATCCAGACTAGAGCGATGTTTTCTAAAGCCTGCTTGGTAATCCCCTAATATTCTTTCCATCCATAATTCCAATCTTAAGGCTAGTACCTTACCAAAAACCTTGTACGTTCCATCCAGCAAGGTGATCCCTCGATAATTTCCACATACTGCCTTATCTCCCTTCTTATGTATTTTGTAAATTATAACCAATATCCAATCCTTGGGTATTTCCTCCTTTATCCAAACCTCCTTAATCAATCCATAAACAGCCGTTTGTATTCCCTCTCCCCCACATCTCAACAGCTCTGACTCCATTCCATCTTCACCTGGGGCTCTATTATTCTATAATACATTAATTGCAGCTTTGACTTCTTCTAAGTCTGGCTGTTTTACTGAGTCCTCTTCCAATTCTCCTTCTTCCCCATCAACATTTATATTTTCCTCCTCTCTATCATCTTCATTATTTCCATTGAGTAACTCGTAAAAATACTCCTGCCATCTTCCAAGCAGTTTGCTTTTATCACCCAGAAGGTTTCCATCTTTATCCTTGAAGAAAACAGCTCTTGGTTGAAATCCTCTCTTAAGGTCTTTTGTTCTTTCATAGAACTTTAGTACCTCGTTTCTATCCTTCATTTCATCCAGTTCTTCAATTCTCTTTCTTTCAAAAGCTCTTTTCTTATATCTACATATCTTATCTGGTCTTCTTCGTTTTTCTCTATACTCTTCTACTGTTTGTCTTGTTCTCCTTTGAAGCATTCTGTTCCTAGCATCATTCCTCTCTTGGATTAATGTTGAACATTCCTCATCAAACCATTCTGCTCTCTTTACCAATTTCTTCTTTCCCAGGGTACTATCTGCAACTTCACTGATAGTTGTTTTCAGTATCTCCCATTTCTCTTCCACTTCTCCTTTCTCCCATAATTCCCTTTTTATTTCCAAAGATTCAGCCATTTTCTTTTTGTATTTCTCTTGCAATTCCTCATTTTTTAGATCTTCAATATTGTACTTTGCCTTTCTTCTTACTTTTTCCGTTCTTGCCAAATCTATTTTTTGTCTGTACTTGACTCTAACAAGATAATGATCTGTATCTGCATCAGCACCTCTGCAGCTACTAACATCCATAATATCTGATGCATGTCTCCGGTCTATGATAACATGATCTATTTGATTTCTTGTCACACCATCTGGTGAAATCCAGGTCTCCTTGTGAATGTTTTTCCTAGGATGCCAAGTACTTTTAATTATCATCTGCTTTCCACTCACAAAATCAATCAATCTCAATCCGTTATCATTACTTACTTCATGCAGGCTTTCGTTCCCTACTAAGTGTTTGTACACCTCTTCTCTTCCAATTTTTGCATTTAAATCTCCAAGGATAATTTTCACATCGTGTCTTTGAACCTTATTAATTTCTTCCTCCAATTTAGTCTAAAATGCATCTTTCTTCTCATCTTCTGCCTCCTCAGTAGGGGCGTGCGCACAAAACACAGTTACTTTGAAGAATTTTGCCCTAATTCTCACAGAGCACATCCTATCATTGATTTGAGTAAAGTTGATCACGCTTTGCTTTACCGACTTATGTATGAGGAATCATGTGCCATTACTGCCTGCCTCTTCTCCATTGGACATCAAGATATGTTGTCCAGTCATCATCATCCCTTGCCCTTTCCATCTTGGTTCCTGTAGAGCTGATATTTTCACTCCATACTTATCCATTTCATTCCTTAATTCTTTCAACTTTCCAGGTCTCTTCAATGTCTTAACATTCCACGTTGTTAATATAATATCCTTTTCCCTAGCCGTTTTTCTCGCCGGTTCGTTACCAAGTTTTCCAGTCCTGCTTTATTCATTCTTAAGGTATCCGTAACAGTTATTTTTTACGAGGTAGGGGAGTTAACTCTACGCTCAACCCCCAACCTGGAGGACCAGGGTATCACTCTTAGTCTGGATCATCACCTTAGACCTGTCCGGCTTGGGTGGCCCTACCAGGAGCAGATGCTCCCGCCAGCATAGCTCTAAGGATCATTTGAACACGCAAGCCTCCAATAAACACCCGGCAAAATATATTTTGCCTTCGTCAAGGTGGTGATACTTTGTAAAGTCTGGTATGGCCTTTAATAGGCTTGAAAATCTGAGAGCAGGTCAGCTCTTTTATGTGTTGTAAAAGTGCCTCCAGGAGGCTTGATGTTGTAAATGACGGAGCTGGTGCTCCATGTTTTAGGGGATTTCTGCCCTTTGAGCAAATTTGTATTTGGTAATGCGGAGCTAGGAGCTCAAACTTGTAAAAACTAGGGGCTTGTAGCCCAAGGGTGTTTAAATTCTGAAATCTTGGATCCTTCCTAGTCTTGTTTCTTCACCTAATCAAAAATGGTTAGATTTTTGTTGTTATTGATTGTTGGAACTCAGAAAATATAACCGTTGTTAAAGTTTTAAAATTAACTTTGATTTGGTAGTTAGACCCATTCATCCCGGCACCTCATTTCACCTCTGCTGTTTCACAGATATCCCGGAACAAGTGGTAGCAGAGCATGGTTGAATGGGTCTCATTTAAGCCCCTTTCGACGGCTAAACTTTCGATTTTACTTGTACTCTAACTATTTTCTCAGTCGCTGGAATTTTCTTTCCTATTTGCTAAATTTTTTAAGTTTCTGTCATCATGCCCGGCCCTCGTGAAGTCCTCCATCCCGGCTACTTGCGCAAGGAGGAATTGATTTATGAATTAACTATCAGAAATGTTCAGTCTGGAGGCACGGTTACGGCCGATACCACCAAGCTTAAAGAATCCCTTGGATTGCCAATTAGTAGCCCAACTTTGGGAGAGAAAGATATTGATGAGACTCTCTCCACTATCACGGATAACACTGCTGAGCTAGCATCTGTAGTTAGTTTTTTGAAGTAAGTGATCCATCTCCAAATCAACTTAAAACAGTACAGGCTATATTGTACCATTTTTATAATAGGGTGAGTGATCTATTGTCTCTTAAGTTAAACGACGTTCAAGGGAAGGAGGCTAGTGCTCTTGTTGAACACATTTCTAAAATGTCCAGTAAGGTTAGTCAATTGTTAACTGGGGCAGAGGCTCCCAAAACCGACCAGCCCCCAGTGGTAAATATAAATAATGAGGAGGATTCTTCCAAGGGCGAAGAAAGTAGTAAATCTGTGGCTACTCAACAGACGTCTGCCCCATTAGGAAATGAGTCTGATTGTCGTACCTCAATCCCACCTTTCTTTTTGAATAACGCTGTCTCTGAAACCTCTTCACCCCCTAGGCCATTACATGTTATGTCACCGGGCTTTATTAGTTTGCCTCATCCTTTGGCTATGTTACTTAGGGGAATTTCTAAATTTTCGGTCAATTTTACTAGCGATGTCATTTCATTTTTACGATTTTTAGTTGAGTTTCAGGATCACGCTCTTGTGTTTTCGCTTTCCCCTTCTCAAATTCTTCAGATTATTTACCCTTACTCCATTGGTGTCCTCTCAGACATTTAATAGCCAGAGCCATAGCTGAACAATCCTCTATAGAGGACTTCCACGCCCATCTGTTAGCTAATTTCATTCCGGCTCGAGCTAGGTCATCTCTAATTCAAAAGTATTATTACCGAGTACAACGACTGGATGAAAATCTTGCCGACTTCATCCAAGACATTTTCTATACTAGGGTATTTGCTCTTCATTTCCATGAAGATCTAATTGTGTAGGCCATTGTGGAAGGAATTTCCCCACCCTACAGGTCATACTTGTGTTTTGCGTCGCGCCCGCAAACATTTGCTGAATTAGAGGCTATGGCTGTCTCAGCCGAAGGAGCTAGGTATGCCGACACATTACGTGTCGCTAGGGAGTCCCCTCCGTCTTCGAGTACTTCTATGCCTCCCCCTCGCCGAACTTCCATAACCCGCAAATGTTATGCTTGTGGGTCCGCAGATCATCTCCGGAATAAGTGTCCTTTCATTAAATTCAGTGGGATAAAGATCGGAGCAGGGTCATCCCAAGGCTGTTTTAAATGCGGCTCGTTTTCCCATATAGCCAAGAATTGCCCTAATACTAATAGCATCCCCGTCTGCTCAACTTCTGGTGCAACTTCCACCAACGCCAATAATCAAAAGTAACTAGTTGCATCGGCTGAGTCGGCAAATTCATCTTTCCAAGGCTCAGCCCCGGTTAAAGCCTCCGGAAGCTTGGAACAGGATAGAAGTTCTTCTAAACCGGCAGTGGAATGCCCTAAAGAATGCCTTAGGATTGCGGCGGAGACCCCCGCACTTGTACCATTTCTGAAAATTGAGTTGAATGATGAACCGCTTACTGCTCTATTAGACTCGGGGAGTGTGTGTTCCATTATTTCGGCTGAATGGTACTCTAAATTAAGTCTGTCTGTAAATTTTCTGATTATTGTTCGTCTTCGGTTCAATGCATTTCGGCTAATTCTTCTCCATTAGAAATTTTAGGTTTCCTGTATGCCAAAATTCGTGTTTCTAAATTTACTTGGAAAGTTAAACTGTTTGTGGCTAAGCACCTGTCTTGCCCAGTAATATTGGAAGCGGATTTCATGTCTTTTACTGGTCTAGTGCTCGACATTCAGAGCAAGTTGTGCACCTTCAAGTTTGCCAATAATTGTAAACTTCCCTTGTTAAAATGTAATTCTGTGTCATGTTCATCTGTTTCGCCTACTCAGGATGAGATGTTGTTAGACCTTAGACATCTACTTGAGGAGCAGGCTGAGAGTATTCGTAAGTTGTGTCAGTCGTGTCCAGATGTTTTCTCCGATACTCTTGGTGTTACTGACCTTATTGAATACAAGATTCAGGTTACTGATTCGATCCCAGTTAGGTTTCCTCCTTATAGGCTTTCTCCTCCTAAAATGAAGGCTCTTAAGGAGATCATCGATCAAATTCTGAAAGATGGTATAATTCGGCCCTCTAAGTCGCCTATTTTCTTGGTTCCGAAACCCCAAGGGGGCTTTAGGCCTGTGATTCACTATAGGGCTTTAAATCGGAAGGTGGTGTTACAATCTTTGCCCCTTCCCGACCTTCACTCTTGTTTTACATGGTTTCGAAAAGCTAAGTTCTTTACAATCTTAGACGTTAATTAGGCGTATAACCAGATCCCTCTAGCCGAAGAATCCAAACATCTGACAGCTTTTGCCACCGATTGGAACTTGTATGAGTACAATCGCGTGCCTTTCGGGCTCCCCACGGGAGCAGCTGTGCTTACGAGACTGCTAGATTGGGTCTTCTCCGACATCAAATTCGAGTACTTATACAATTATCTTCATGATGTCGTCGTATTTTCTGAGACCTTTGAAGAACATCTAGACCATCTGAAAGAGGTCCTTAATCTCCTTCGTAAGGCAGAGTTAACCGTGAAGTTGTCTAAGGTTGCTTTCGTTAAACCTTCCATGTTATTTCTAGGGCATATTGTGTCTCCCGATGGTGTTTCCATTGATCATTCCAGAACACAGGCCATCCGTGATTTCAAACCCCCTAAGGATACCAAAGGTATTGCCAGATTCATAGGCATGGTGAATTTCTTAGGAAATTTATCCCTAACTTTGCTAACAGAGCGGCGCTCTTGAACTTACTTCGTAGGAAAGGCGGCAAATTCGAGTGGAGGCCTTCTCAACAAGCCGCTTTCGAAGACCTGAAAATAACTCTTTGTAATGCCCCTGTCCTTGCTATGCCTGATTTCTCGAAGAAATCCATCGTCCAAACCGACGCGTCGTCGTCGGCGGTGGCTGCAGTCCTTCCTCAAGAGACTGAACTAGGGAGGCGACCCATCGCCTATGCATCTAGAACACTATCGGCTCAAGAAGCCAAATATTCCATCTATGAACTTGAGGGTTTGACAGTCTTATTTGCACTAGAGAAGTTCCGCCTCTATCTGGAACAGGTCAAGTTCGACTTGGAAACTGATAACCAAGCCTTAAGCTGGGTCTTAGCTAGGCCGCATCGTACTGGTCGCATAGCCCGCTGGGTCATCAGGATTTCTGCCTTCCAGTTTGATGTTAAACATATACGAGGGTTTGAAAATGTTGTGGCTGATGGACTAAACCGCATGTTTGCTCACGATGTGGAGACCTCCGAGTTGGAAGATAGTTCATCTCTTCCCGAGTCCATACCTCCTGGGGTAAATGCCATTCTAACTGATGCCCCCATGTTGCTTAGAGATATTGAAAAATATCAACCCGAAGATCCAGTGCTGGCTCCTATTATGGAAACCCTTTCTTCTGGGGAGCGTGTTGTCCCTTATGTATTGAGGAATGGTGTTTTATGTTGCCCGTCGGGGCATGATAAGAAGATGAATGTTGTGGTTCCAGCGGTTCTTGTACCCATGATCTTCAATTACTACCATGAGACCCCATTATGGGGTCATTTAAGCATCTTCAAAACCCGAGAAAGATCCGAGAAATGTTCATTTGGAAAGGTATGGACGGTGAAATTCGTGAATTTGTAAAAGCTTGTAAATCATGTTTGCTCAATAAACCCACATTGTCAACTAAGTTAGGTCTTCTATCTTCTAATCAAGCGTCGTGCCCCATGGAACGCCTCTATATCGACTACGTAGGACCCTTCCCCCAATCAAAGGGGAATGCCAACAAATTTATTCTCGTGTGTGTAGATGGTTTCACAATATATTCCTGGTTATTTCCGATTAAGCTGGCTACCGCTCAGTCCACCATTTCTTGTTTAAATACCATCTTTGCCTCTTTTGGTCCATGCCAATTCTTGGTTTCGGATAATGCTAAAGCCTTTACCTCCAATCTCTTCCGTAAATTCAGTTTTGATCTGTCCATCTCTCACGTAACTACTTCGGCGTATTATCCCCAACCATCTCTGGCTGAGTGGGTCAATCGTAATCTGAGATCGGTTCTTATTGCCTATCATCATGATGATCATTCCAGGTGGGATACATCCCTGCATTGGTTGGCCTTCGCTTTGAATTCGGCGGTTCACGAATCTCATAAGTTCACTCCAGCTTCCTTGATGTTTAAATTTGTACCAACACGCCGCTCTCTAACCTTTGGTCTCTTAGTGATATTCTACCCGAGATAATGGATCCCAATAATATTAGAGATCTCTGGAAGAAGGCTAAGGCCAATCTTAAAGTTTTTCATGAAAAGGTTAGGGAAAGATGTGATCGTGGAAGGAGGCCCACCAATCTAAAAGTAGGAGATCAAGTCATGGTTAAAAACTTTGCTCCCGCGGGCAAGCTTGCCCCCAGATTTCGTGCGCCGTGCATCATTTTAGATTTCCTGACTCCTGTCACATTATTAGTGAGCAATCCAGCAACCGAGAGGATCTTTAGGGTCCATATCTCCCAAGTAAAACCTGTATAATTCATTATGTTGTTTGTTCATTGCCACTAAACTTTTGCTGGACCTCTGAAGATTATATTTTCTCTAAATCTCAGGCCTTCTGCACTTTTATTGTCTTATCTGATCTGTATACAAATGTACGATCTTTCTCTCCGGTTTTCCTGCTGCTCATTCCTTTGTGGCCATTACCAAGCCCCCGCCTCCTGCAAATCCACACTAGTGGCAAATCGTCTTCCACGCCGCTGGCCCCTCTGCCTCACCAATAAAGATCGTATTCTCCATTCTCAAGTTTCCAACAATATTTTGCTGTCGCCGAGATATTACTGTTTCAGTGTCCCCGCAGCCGTTCGTCGCCGTACCTCCACTGAGGTGGAGTACGGGCCCACTTCACTCCCATGATGTCAACCTGTGTACGGCGCGCCGGAGTCCATCTCCCGGCAAAGGCTGAAGTGCGGCGTACCTACCGCCAATTCATCTGGGTACTGTACATACACTTCTGATCTGCGGCGGCCTTCACGACGACTACCCCTCTCATAATAGCGGGAGAGGTGTATCTGAGGGTACTTGAGGGGTCCGGGCGACCTCGACTGGACATCGGTAGCGGCGGCTGGTCTTGCCGTCAAAATTATCAACATGTATTTTGCATTCTTTGGCAACAAAGATACACTAAAGCTGGAGTTTAACTAATTTCTACCTATCTACCTAAAAAAAAGCCTTTGCATTTTTTTATTAACGTTCTTCAAAATTCTTCTACAAATCAATTTTAAAAGACTTTGGAAATTCTTTTTTAACTATTAATGTCCCTTCCATATTCTTCCACAAATCTATCTGCAAGGAATTAGAAATTTTCTTCAACTTATGATTTTTTTCAAGAATTCTTCTGTGTCACAACTTGGAAGGACATTTGTGGGGGGGGGGGGAAGTCTGTACCGGGTGGTACACCTCTATGCCGCACATTTAAATCTTCCGCCTTAAAGTACTCCTCTACAGGAGAAACAGTGGACTTGAAACTGGACCTACTTCACCTTTCCTCTGAAGATGTCACTGTGTGAATTTCGACTTGTTTTTGTTTACTATTTATCAAGAAGTTTGGACATTCTCTCATAGATGTCACTGCCGAAAAAACTATCATGCACCCTGGTGCGAAGTGAAGGAACTTTTTTGAAGAAAACTTGTACTCATAAGTTTTGTTTCTGTACTAAATTTTGTTCATTCTTTTGTGGGTTGGCAATATTTAGCTTTTCCTTCTGCCAGTTTTGAAGTTAGCCAATCAATAATTTCTGTAATTAATTTTCAGCCAATCCCGTATTTCTTCTTCGATTTTGTGTGTAACTGTTTAACGTAGCCAATAAAACCTGGGGGTGTGTCTTGGTTATTCATGAATGGTCTCGAACCTTCCCCGAGGGTTTATAAACTGCGGATTTTCTCGTCTCTCGGCCACTCGATCAACATCCAACTAAGTGTGTGGACGTAAAGCAGGAGGCGGAAAGCGCCTCTTTCATCAGGCAGCAGGTCTTCAGTAAGGTAATGGCCGTTTAACATCTTTATTTCTTCCTAGCTCAGCTGTTTAACCCGCGGGAAAGGTCCGAAACCTTTACAATGTAACCTAATTTCCTAAATATGTAATTTTTCCGGCTTACGTAAAAACTTAATTAAATCTGTAACTGTAATTCGGGGATAGAGAGTGATTCACCCTCTCGAGCTCCCCTTCATTTTGGTTTGAGGTGACTACGTTTTGGTAACTGAAATGTTCTCTCCCGTAATGTTTAAATTTCCTTCTTATACGGGTCACCTCCACAGGTTGGGAATAGCCCCTGTGTCATCGGCCTAGTGCCTTTTAGGTTTTAAGAATAATTGTGTAGGAGCGCAAATACTCGCCTCCATTCCTTTTGGTTTTTCAGGCCAGTTTCTTAACCTGTTATATTTCTGCTAAGGCCCAGTAGATGGGGTACAAGATACCCCCGTGCCATGTTTGTAAGTTGTGTCTTAATGGCAATTAATTGTAAGTCTGGTATGGCCTTTAATAGGCTTGAAAATCTGAGAGCAGGTCAGCTCTTTTATGTGTTGTAAAAGTGCCTCCAGGAGGCTTGATATTGTAAATGACGGAGCTGGTGCTCCATGTTTTAGGGGATTTCTGCCCTTTGAACAAATTTGTATTTAGTAATGCGGAGCTAGGAGCTCAAACTTGTAAAAACTAGGGGCTTGTAGCCCAAGGGTGTTTAAATTCTGAAATCTTGGATCCTTCCTAGTCTTGTTTCTTCACCTAATCAAACATAACCGTTGTTAAAGTTTTAAAATTAACTTTGATTTGGTAGTTAGACCCATTCATCCCGGCACTTTCTTTCACCTCTGATGTTCCACAGATACCGCGGAACAATAATAATAATAACACCTACCAATCGACCTCGATTTTTTCACTATTTACTCGTAGGTTTAGAGAATTGTTTCCAAGTTATACTAGTCCATTACACACCTGTATCAATATCCCCCCTATAACTTGAAACAATTTCAACAGTCTGTCACACTCATCGACTTTGCCTTCGTCGTTGATTATAAATTCTCTATTCCTCGACGTCGCTGGATATGCTCTCCTTCTCTTGACCGGATCATGCAGTGTCGGGGGTAGGTGTCGCCTCGCCGCCAGCCTCCTCGTCGGTGGTAGTCGATGCGTCATCAGTAGCCTCTCCTCCAGGTGGACCCGTGGCAGTACCAGGCTTGCTCTGTATCTAGCACAAGATGTCTGTGGTTGAAGATGCCAAATGTTGAATATAAACAACAGATACATTTTCTAAAATCACTTGTAGACCCAAAGCATTGTACGGAGCAGAAATATGGGGCATTGAAGAAGGTAATAAGGAACTAGAGGTAATAGATAGTAAGTTCTGCAAAATAATAATGGGGCTACCACAATGTACAGCTAACAGTGGAATTGGAATTCTATGCGAAGACATAAGTATACAAGCAGATATAGCTAAAATAATAGAAATCTTCTTATTGAGGGTTAAATAGCACTGAATGTTGAATGAATCTATTAGAAACACAGAACATTAAGCAATTCTTAAAGCTTTTCTAAATGTTAATGTATGAATCTGTCATACAATTACAAATTTCCACGATACAGTGAACACCGAAGAGTACCGAGGCATTTTCAGTGGTTTCGTTGAGCAATTGGATGATAATGAGCTGCGTCAAGGGTACATTATACAGGCCGGTGCCACTTGCCATACGTCTCATGAGTCCGTAGTGCTGATCCAAAGTTACTTCGACGACCGCATTATCTCCAGGAAGTTGTGGCCGCCAAGATCACCGGACTTGACCTCATCAGTCTTTCTTCCTGTGGGGTTATCTAAAGGGAAGAATCTATGCTACACGCCCTCGGACTTTGGACGATCTGAGGGAGAATTTTACACGCGAAATCAACGGTATTTAAAACGCAACGCTCCAGTGATCTGCCATAAACAAGGAATGATGTGTTCAGCTGTGCCTAGAGGCGGACGGAGGACATGTTGAGTACAACCGTTAACGGCAAAGTAATCTCTCAGATATTATGTACATGTAAGACACAGTAGCACGTTACCTGGGCGACGATGGGATAGGAAAAGGCAAGGAGTGGGAAGGAAGCAGCCGTGGCCTTAAATAGGGTACAACCCCAGCATTTTCTTGGTGTGAACATGGGGAAACCACGGAAAAACCCTCTTCAGGGCTGCCGACAGTGGGGTTCGAACCCACTATCTCCCGAATGCAAGCTTGCAGCTGCGCGCCCCTATCCGCACGGCCACTTGTTCGGTAGCACGTTACTTGTGTCCACATTGTCAAAGTAAATATAAAATGAAAATCATGAGTTTTATATGAATCACCCTGTATATTAGCACTCTTAACTTCAGCTGACTGCTGAAATTTCAATGTTGCTATCTTGAACACAGGAAGAGAACTGTAAATGCGCTGTCCAGTCGACCATTTCGGATGGAAAATTGTAAAATATGGTCAGAGGAATATTAGGTCATGTAATGTTCGCATTAAAATACCTACAGGGTTCAAATCCCACCGTCGGCAGCCCTGAAGATGGCTTTCCGTAGTTTGCCATTTTCATACCTTAATAAAGGTCGCGGGCGCTACCTTCCCAATCCAAGCCCTCTCCCATCCCTGAGTCACCGAAAACCTTAGATGTGCTGGTGAGACGTTAAACCTCTACCAAAACACTAAGTACTTAGAAGAAGGAACAATATTTAGCTGTTAACATATATTTAACTGTTTGAGTAAATGCACTCGTTTCTTGGGCATAAACTATTAAGGAAGGTGTCTTATGGATGGGCTTTATTATGAGCTTGAAGGCCAAGGTATTTACACGACTCGGAGCTCTTGCATAAGATATTTACCACAATTAGAAACGAGGTCTAACATTTCCTGCAGCCCATGTCACTTCTTCTGGCCGGGAGGTAGGAAAGTGATGGTGGAGAAATGAATCAACCAAATTAAGTGTACGATTCCGTTCGGCTGACCGCATTAGGGAAAAGGTACGAAAGTTACATCCTTTCCTCGTCTAGTATTTACCTATATGAGTCATGTGTATTCTGCATTCTTCCCAATGAACAAATAACAGAGCTGCACGGTTTCTTCAAGTAACATAATTTTTATACGATTTGCATACGAAAGTATTTATTATTATTATTATTATTATTATTATTATTATTATTATTATTATTATTAGACTATTATTCATTTTCTAGAGATACTCAAGATAAATACTAATGGAAGGATACTTAATGTAAATGCTCCACTTTAGAATGCAAAAAATATTTGGCTTAATCTACTTTCGCCTGCAAGGGAGGTAATGCACAGGCTTCGACATCAGTGGTGCATTTTTTTCAAAAAGTATTTCTTGTTAATGAGTCTGGTTCGCATCCCGCAAGTTGACCTTTTTCAACTCTCTCAGCTTTGAGAGAGAATTCTCAAAAGATCATATGGTTTTATTATCTCAAATTATGAAGCCAGTTTCCAGAGCGCCGACGTGATCAAGTTGTACAGGATTCAACGTTTCATGCATGACTAATAATATTTGCGTCATAAGTTGAAAGTCTAAAAGTCTAAAAAACTGGTTTCCTGTTTCCTGAACGTCCTAATATTTAATCCCCCCCCCCCCCCCCGCCAAATCAAGATGACGGCACAATCTGCCAGAGGAGCTAAAAAATTGGAATTTGTCAAAATTATAGCTTTTAGACTGTAACCGACGAAAAAATTACGAGATGTATTGAAACATATCATATTGCCCCAGGGACTTTTATTTGCATAGTGCGCAACACTGTGGAGGCGTTAAATTTGAAAGACTTTGTTTGCGAGGTGGCAAGCAAACGGCTTTGTGCTGGGCCGCGCCCTGGAAGAGCGGCCGGAAGCAGGTTTGAATCGGCCTGTGGTTTGAAAGTTTGAACGAGGCTGTGGGAGTGTCGCGGCGTCACCTAACGGGCGGCGAGTTTGAAAGGAGCCAATGGCGAGCTGTGAAAGCGAGTCACAGAGAATTGCGCGGGGTTGCTAACTTCGATCATCACAGTGCCGACCTATTAGAAATAAGGGTGAAATCTGATAAATAACCCTGCTCCACGGTTTCGATACGCCTGATGAGTAGTAAATGAATTTAGACTTCTTTATCTGTTCATTCATCGGCTAACTTCTATATATATATTTGTGTGGCTAGGTTATAACGGTTGTGGGCTTTGTCCTGAGAAAGCGGTTGAAACCTCGCGCTATAGCCAACAGGGCCACCCCCTCTTTTCGGAACGACGCGGGTGGGTCCATAAAACCAACAGTGGCTTGGGGAAGCGGGTCTGTCTTTCGTGAGGTGTCCGTGGTACAGGAAGTAGTCTCCACGCCAGTCGAGATCGCCATTTTCTTTGTCCGACATCAAAGTGCTACAGTGACGTTATTTCTTCATGATTGCTATATGAATATCATACATGTAGAAGCGTGCCCAGACTACAGTAAAACGTATCACCCTGGTGTGAGTTACATTTAATAAATACGGGAGTTACAAGTCCGTATATGTGTATTTACCGCTACGCGTGTGACGCTTCGCTCTTACATCAAGTGCGGTAGGTACCACGTATGTGTGAACGCGGTAAATAAAAGGGACGATAGCTGGGCATACCGGGAAGATTGTCGTGAACTAATTAGCAGTATTATACGCCAACGTTTCGGGTCGGTTTCGCGATCGCGGAGAAAACGTGTTCGATCGTATCGTAATTGCTCTTGCATACGGACGGATCCGGGGCGCATTCCCTGAGACTACGACTCTGATTAAAGAATTAATCTTTGCCCAATTATGTGTGCTAAGCAATATCTCCTTAATTAGTGTGCGCGTATGCAATTGAGCAAGTGTAGTGCTAACCTGTTTTCCATTCATTGTAGGAGTGTTATCTGCAAGGACAATCATGGAAGCTACATGTGTAATTCATATCTTTTGTAACGCCATCAAAGAGGATATGATGGCCGAGTAATCTCCTGACGCTGCAGTTGTGCAGATGGTGTGATTGCCGAAGACAACAAAGCTAAGTGGATATGTCAGATTTTTAAGCATGTGGGTAACATTTGAGGTCAATTCAGTTTCATCCAGTTTTTAGGGTAATATTAACGGTCAATGTCAATTTGCTAACGATGAGTAATTTTACTGTCAATAAATCAGTGGGAGATCCAGGGCAGCATGCGAGTGCCCTTATTTGTTGCAGTGATTCATGGTTAGTTTAGTTATGGGAAAAAGGGTTGTAAATAGGTAAAGTTAGGAGTGTGTGTGCATGCATTGTTTTTAATCCTTTCAGAGCATTCCTAGGTGTGTGTGTTAAGTGTTAGGAAGGTGGATAGTTTCATCATTGACGAGGACAGGCCGCCTTCTCTTTGTGGAATAATTAGCAGTAAAGACCAGTGTAGGCCTCTTATATTTGATCTGTGCGCGATTTCAGATATATGTTCGCTGCCACAGGAACGCCACGACGTCTTCGTTGGGTAGTTAGGTTCTTCTAATGAGCAGAGACGACAGTAGATTGGGGTGGAGATTATTGCGAGGGTTGAGAGGCTGAGATCGCCTGATATATGACGCGGAAGTCAGATATGGGTTTGAATGCCTGTAAACATGGCAAGGAAGGAATGTTGGCAGGGCAAGCTGCTTTAAACAAGGATGGGCTTGGATATGCCCGCAGAGTAAAGAGTCAGAGTCGAGAATCGAACTCCCGAGCCGCTGAGACGGAAGGCCATGTGTGACGTCTTCCTTGAGAGCGATGTTTGCGGCATATGTATTGAAAGGTGAAGAAGAGATGTTTCTGTTGTCATAGAAGATTTTATAAACGGGAGAAATAATTAGTTTACGTAATAAAGCAGCAGTATTTAAGAGTATTTAAGAGAGAAACCTTCTTTTGTTGTGTGAGCAAGTCTGGCTGGGATAGCCGTGAAGGAAGCAATTACCTGCACCCCGCCAAGTGTAAGCTGCACCCCGTTTGCCTGGAGTCCTTTGCGAGGCAGTATGAATAACTTTCCAGCGGGGTTCCGCTCCCATGAAAAGTGAAACTTACCACTAGTCAAAGGGGAATGTCCTGATCGCCCTGGCGGACAGGGGCGTGCCACTAATGACCTGGTGATGAGGAAGTGCTCTGACTGCATGTACATATTTTCTTTATATTGTAATTATGCTGTTATTTTACAGGAGTTGTGTTTGTATACTTATGTACCTTGTATCGAAGTGCCTTGTCGTATCTGTTGTCAGTGTGTTGTGTCTTGACGAATTAATCTTTGTCTCTTAAATTTAGCCCGGAGCTAATTTTCTCTGGTGGTATGCAGCTTCAGGCTGGTTGTTTGCGACAGATCGGATCTGTCAGTAGAATCTGTGTAGTATATAAGTTAGGATCCCTGGATTTTCCCTTATCAGGATTAATGATTTTGTATATGTAAATAGTTGTATTATGGAATGAAACTGACGTGATTTTCTCTTGTCGAAGCATAGCCTGTGGACGGTCGTAATCGAAATTCCCCTCGGGGAAATCGGCATATTCACTTGGCGGCGTTGTCGAGAATTAAAGATGTAATTCAGGCCAAGATTTAAGATTTTGTTCTTTTATAAATTATTTGTTCGGTATTTGGACCGATATTTTTTTTAGTAATGTAATATGTAGTTGTTCTTAATGTGCACGGCACATTATACTTTTTTTATGACAGTTTGCGTCATGTTTTATTGTATTTTGTGGAATTTCGATAGAATGAATATTAATTATGTGCTCTAGTGAATAAATCCATTTTACCCCTTTATCTGTCTCTTATTCACAACAAATGCAACTGTTTCCCGTTCATATACACCATTGGTGATTATTTTTATAGAAGTTAGATTTAATTCTCGCCCACAGACCGAACGTAACCACGAAGCTCTAACCGACTGAGTCTGGCATTGTGATATCGATGGATGGGAACGGTTCAGTATAAATTTTTAATTTTTACCCCCGATAAATATCGAAATATGGAGGCAATTTTAATGACGGTTCAGACCTTCCTTTCGAGGTATTTGGTGACTAAACGGTAAGTCGTATCAAAAATGGATGGCACAACCTCAGTTCAATTTCGAGTGGTCCTATGACTTTTTGTCGTATCTCTATTCATTATACGTTAAATTTGGCACTATATCTGGAATTACGTACATCTTGTACCTTTTACATGTATAATTGATGGTTTGAATCACTTATAGCAAAGATAGGATCATCAAATTCTACTCGAACATTGGCCCATCAAGTAGCTATATTCGAGCCAAATTCTATGTTTGTAGCTATCTCGTGAGTATACGAAAAGTAATACACTGTGAAAAAAGCCTTATCCATATTTCACCCTATTCAACGTTTTAATTCAATCTTACCCATAAGTAGATGAGATACGAGAAAATATCATAGTACCATCCCTTTAGACCGCTAAATGTGGCATCTTATTGTACAATCCGGTTGTCGATATAATGTACCGTTTAGCAGCAGATACATTTTAAATGGAGGTTAACATGCATATATTTTGTTATGTCGATCTATATTTATTCACTGAAGTCGATTTGTAGCGATATAGAAATGGTGTGTGTGCCATTGTAATTAATACTTTACAAATCGATAATGACTGTCAGCAGGAGGGCGCCTGCTATTGTAATCAGTACTCCCCACATCGACTTTGACTGGCAGTGGGAATGGCGTCCTTCTCCAACTCCTGTGTACGATTGTAAATAATTTCCTTCTCGATTTAACTGACAGAAGACCAACGAGCTTGTAATTTTGTTCAAAACTCTTAACCCGATTGTTTGGCAGTAGACATGAGTGCCCGCCACTATTAACAAACTTACCCATCAAAAATGTGACTGATGTTAGGCATAGTGGCCTGCTATTATAATTGAAACTCACCTACTCGGTGTGACTGACAGTAAGCTGTCTGGCATTACGAAACGGAGACTGTGATTACAATGATAACAGCACAACTCAATTTCGACTGGCCGTAGGGAAGGTGCCTGCCATTATAATAAAAAATTCTCAACTGTTATCTGCCTGGGAGTAGGAAATAGGGCCTGCCATTGCAACGAAAACTCCCCATATCGATTGTGACTGCGCAGTAGGCAATGGAGCCTGCAATTATAATGAAAATTCCCAACTCTTTTATGAATGGCAGTAGGCAAGTTGACCTGCCGTTATCATTAAAACTCACACTTTACATTGGAAACAACGTATGTGACCCTCCCTTTACTGTTTCTCAGATTACGCTAGGAGACATGGAATTTTAAAAAGTCTTATTCACTGCATGTACAGTAATTTACTTTGATATCCGTATACAATGAAGAATATCATAGCGAAACACGGGTACATTTGCTAGTAAATAAATAAACGCATTTATGTGGTGGGAAAGGACATCCAGCACAGCAACACAACTAATAATTGACCATTTATAAATAAGTTGTATATGCATTTCCTTAGTAACTATATTCTGATTGCACATGATAGTAATGATGTTATTGGGTTTACGTCCCACTAACTACTTTTACGATTTTCGGAGGCACCGAGGTGCCTGAATTTAGTCCCGCAGGAGTTCTTTTACCTGCCAGTAAATCTATCGACACGAGGCTGACGTATTTGAGCACCTGATACCACCGGACTGAGCCAGGATCGAACCTGCCAAGTTGGGGGTCATAAAGTCAGCGGCTCAACCGTCTGAGCCACTCAGCCCGGCTGTATATAATAGGCCTACAGAGAATCTGAAGATGTCTGCTTGATTGGACGAAACTTTTGTGCGTTCGAATCCCACTGTCGGCAGGCCTGAAGATGGTTTTTCCTCGTCTCCCATTTCCACACTAAGCAAATGACGGGGCTGTACCTCAATTAAGGCCATTCCTATCCCATCGTCAGGCCTATCTATGTCGGAGCGACGTAAAGCAAATTGTAATAATAATAATAATAATAATAATAATAATAATAATAATAATAATAATAATAATAATAATAATGGGCGAGTTGGCCCTGCGGTTAGGAGCGGGCAGTTGTGAGCTCGCATCCGGGAGATAGTGGGTTGGAACCCACTGTCGACAGCCCTGAAGATGGTTTTGCGTTGTTTCCCATTTTCACACCAGGCAAATGCTGGGGCTGTACCTTAATATATATATATATATTTTTTTTTTTTTTGCTATTTGCTCTACGTCGCGCCGACACAGGTATGTCTTATGGCGACGATGGGATAGGAAAGGCCTAGGAATTGCAAGGAATCGGCTATGGCCTTAATTAAGGTACAGCCCCAGCATTTGCCTGGTGTGGAAATGGGAAACCACGGAAAACCATCTTCAGGGCTGCCGATAGTGGGATTCGAACCTACTATCTCCTGGATGCAAGCTCACAGCCGCGCGCCTCTACGCGCACGGCCAACTCGCCCGGTGTACCTTAATTACGGCCACGGCCGCTTCCTTCCCATTCCTAGGCCTTTCCTCTCCCATCGTCGCCATGAGACCTACCTGTATCGGTGAAACGTAAAGCAGCTAGCAAATAATAATAATAATAATAAAATCGTAATAATAATAATAATAATAATAATAATAATAATAATAATAATAATAATAATAATAATAATAATAATAATAATAATAATAATAATAATAAAAGCAAGGTGAAATTTGGGTACACAGATCAAGGCAGGAACTATATGCGAGTATAGAACCAATTTCGAGTGTGATAAGAAAGAGAAGGTTAGGATTTGTTGGACATCTCATGAGGATGGATGACAGTAGGCTGACGAAGAAGATATGGAATGCAACCTGCTTAACTGGAAATAAGTGGATGAAGGAAGTCAGAGAAGACTGGGAGACTTTTGGCATAAAGGAAAAATATCCACTGATGACAGTACAGAATAGGTCCAAATACAAAAAGCTCGTGGAAGGTCACAGATGGACAGACACCAGGATCCAGATTCAGATCACAGAAGCCGAGAGAAAGAGGAGGAGTGAGAGAATGAAGAGGTATTGGGAAGAAAGAAGACGTACCGAGCAAGTCACTCGTGATCCTCAGGGGTCGTAACGAACCTAATAATAATAATAATAATAATAATAATAATAATAATAATAATAATAATAACCGGTAGGTACACCCGCCCCGTTCATTCAAATGAAGCGCCTTGAAGAATGTTATCTTAAATCTGAAACTTGCAACAACTAATACAAGAAGTTTGGACATTTACCTACAGATGTCTCTACTACAAACTTATGTTATGTCCTCTGGGGTGAAGATTGACTACCAAAATTGTTAAGTAATTTTGTATTCCTAGGTTTCCTAAACTGAATTGATTATTCTTTGTTTTGGTATGCTAAATTTCACTATACTTCTACCTCTTCACGCCAACTCAAGATGTTGGCCAATAGAAAATTTTGTATATTTATCTTTCAGCCAATAAGGCTTGTCTTGTATCTATATAATTACCCAATGAAAATTAGGGGTGTGTCGAGCCTTAGCCCAGAGCTTCTGGAACCTTCTTCTGGGGTATAAAAGCTGGCAAATTTTTCGACCAGGTGGTCTTATTCAACGCTCCAGTCTAGTGTGCGTGTTTGTGAAGGGAGGCGCGGGTGCCTTGTCCATCGTCGAGAAGTCCATCTGCTCAAGGTAATGGCAGCCCTGGTTTAACTAAGTAATAATCTTTGAAACCTAGCTCGAGGGGAAGGTTTGCAATCTTTAATAATGTAACTTTAATTTTCTAAAATGTAACTTTCAAACCTTACATGTAAATTTCTAACAAGCCAAAGAACTCAGCCGAAATTAGGGAATAGAAGAAAGTGAGATACCCTCTCGTGTTCCATATCAACTTGATTTTGAGGTGACTATGATTTTGCAATCGTTTGTAATCTCTGTAACTTAAATATTTTCTCCATCTAGTTACTTCAATAGTATAGGATGAGCCTCTGTAACTTCGGGCCATAAGCCCAAATGGGGTTTTAAACTTTCATTTCGATTTTCAAGGAAGCAAGTGTCCGCCTCCTCACCATTTTGAGTTTTGGGCCAGTAACTTAACCTGTTGTTTTTCACAAAGGCCTGGTAGGATGGGTACTCGATACCCCTGTTAAACATTTTCATTCCTTTAATGTTAAGATGTTAAGACTATTGAGCATCTAAGACAGTAAATGCTGTTTGAATTCTAAAATGTAGGTTGTGCCTTTGATAGGCCTGGACATTTTTTGAAAATGTAAATTAATGTAAAACTTGAATGGTGCCTTTGGAAGGCTATAATGTTATAAGGTTTAGAGAGTAGTCTCCTACACAAACTTGTAGAGCAAGGAGGCTCTTACCTTGGTGTAAAAGAAATTGGGAGATCCGTCTCCTTGACTAATATGTGAATGAAGAAGTAGAGCTCAAGTAAAATTGTAAATGTGGGAGCTCTAAGCTCAGATTGTTAACTGGCAATTTGTTGATTTTTCAAACTTTGTACCTAAGCCAACGAGATAGTTCTGTACCCTGAAATCTTGTTTTGTTGCTTAGCGAATATTTTTTTGTTAAAATTTTCTTTCTTTCTTTCTTTCTTTCTTTCTTTCTTTCTTTCTTAATCTGTTTACCCTCCAGGGTTGGTTTCTCCCTCGGACTCAGCGAGGAATCCCACCTCTACCGCCTCAAGGGTAGTGTCCTGGAGCTTCAGACTCTGGGTCGGGGGTTACAACTGGGGAGGATGACCTAGGCGGCCTCACCTGCTATGCTGAACAGAGGCCTTGCGGGGGGATGGGAAGATTGGAAGGGATAGACAAGGAAGAGGGAAGGAAGTGGCCGTGGCCTTAAGTTAGGTACCATCCCGGCATTTGCCAGGAGGAGAGGTGGGAAACCACGGAAAACCACTTCCAGGCTGGCTGAGGTGGGAATTAAACCCACATCTACTCAATTGACCTCCCGAGGCTGAGTGAACCCCGTTCCAGCCATCGTACCACTTTTTCAAATTTCGTGGCAGAGCCGAGAATCGAACCCGGGCCTCGGGGGTGGCAGCTAATCACACTAACCACTACAGCACAGAGGCGGACTTTGTTAAAATTTAACATCTGGAAAGAAAAAAAGGAGAAGTAAATATAACTCTAATTTAAAAGTTTTAAATTAACCTTTTGACTGTCTTATATTGACCCATTGACGCCCGCACCGTCTTTCACCTCTGTCCACCACGAAGTCACGGTAATAATAACAACAACAACAACAATAATAATAATAATAATAATAATAATAATAATAATAATAATAATAATAATAATAATGATAATAATAATACCGGGCGAGTTGGCCGTGCGCGTAGAGGCGCGCGGCTGTGAGCTTGCATCCGGGAGATAGTAGGTTCGAATCCCACTATCGGCAGCCCTGAAGATGGTTTTCCGTGGTTTCCCATTTTCACACCAGGCAAATGCTGGGGCTGTACCTTAATTAAGGCCACGGCCGCTTCCTTCCAACTCCTAGGCCTTTCCTCTCCCATCGTCGCCATAAGACCTATCTGTGTCGGTGCGACGTAAAGCCCCTAGCAAATAATAATAATAATAATAATAACACTTTTGTTCAGGATTTTAGGTTTGTACTCTTCGGTTATATTATTATATTGTGTTTGACACCCTGGAATTCTTCTACTTTTTTTCTTTTCGTATTCTTCCTGGTACGAAGAATATGGGTTCTAACCAATCAGATTGGATATTCCGAAAACAGTTCCTATCTTATAAAATAAAACCATTGGTTGGTTTGATGCGTTTTAGTTAGGATGGACCCTAGAGGAAGTTCAACGCCGTTGTAGCATTCTGACTTCCGTATTGGTAGGGCTGGTATTTTTATTGCCTCCGCGCAAGCATAAATGTTTACACCGGCAGCGAAAACAGGTTCCTGTCTGACTAGGAGGGTGAGGGGGGGGGGGGGGGAAGGGAGAGAAAGAAAGAATGAAAGGGATGTAGGTCAATGACGTCAGAGAGCCTTTCTCCAGCCGCTCGGCTCGGACAGTCTGCTGTAGCCAGTCATCTGTGCGGCTAACGCTACGCCGCACCGTTGGTGGGTGGCGTCATGCGATATAAATCGTGAGTGGTCTGCGAATAATAACTGTGCCCTTTTGAGTGACAATGGTGGCCGAATCGAACCAAGAACAGCTGCGGTGTACAGGTAAGTTTTGGTGAACCAATTTCATAATATTATGTTACTATCCTTTACGTCGCGGTGATTCTGGGGGAGTAAAAACGAGAGCTGCTTGTTGAATCATTCGGCGCAAAATATTATTTGTCCATGAATTCTTGATTACTTGCTTAATAATATTTAACTCGTTAATAGTGCACTAGTCAACAATTATTTTTACTTGCTCAAGGGACGTAAAGAACCATCTTCATTGCTTTCTCTTATGAAATCCGTAGCTTAATGAATTAACACACGCCTCTTGGTAGGACCCGATGTATATGTGAGATCTGAGGTTCATATCCCAACTCTGACAGCAGCTATTCTGGGCGAGCTTTCTATTTTTATTTATTTATTTATTTATTTATTTATTTATTGTTTGTTTACAATCTGCTTTACGACGCAGATAGGTCTTATGGCGATGATGCGATAGGAAAAGATTAGGAGTGGGATGTAACCAAGACCGCAAACCATTTGCTCGGTAGCTTTCTATTCATTTTCACTACATTCATACTTACAGATACCATACTTTAGTACATCTAAATAATTACATGTACTGTACGCATAATACCATTGATATCACAATAAAAAAGGATCCCATCTAGTTTCTACACACTCAGGTACATGGTGAAAGAAGCACTAAGTCTCATGCAATGAATCAACAGCAACTTCTTTGTGAGTAGCTTTCGTGACACAAGAAAATATTAAACTCAACTAAGTCACAATTTATCCACCAAGTTTTAAAATGAATAATTAATTCTTATGCATTTGCTTCAAAAGTGTCTCTTATATGGACGGAAATAACATAATTTGGTCACGTTAGATATTGTCGTTAAATTAAAATAGCGATAATACTCGCATTATTATTTTATTGTACAAAATTTGAACGAGATACACTTACCGTGCTAAAAATTTGATGTTGATCTGTCCAGTGGTTTAAATTTTATGCCTGATTCTAATTTAGAGTTAAGGTCGCTAACTTTAAGTCTCACTAATACTACATCTTTCTTCTAACGGCAAATCCTTTAAAGTTTAATTTGATGTTTAACTTATAAACAGCTGGTTCACGGTATTCTGTTGAGTAGATGAATCTAGAAGGATGATCATGATGTTATTATCTCATCATCATCATCATCATCATCATCATCATCATCATCATCATCATTAGTCGTTCTGCTCATTGCTGAGCGTCGTGATCTCATTTACTTTATCATTTCTATGTTGCAACCTTGACAAGATGTCTCTATTCACAGCGGACTTCAGGATTTTTAAATATAATCTGAAGAGGCAGGCTGGTGATCTCTGCTTGATCTAACCATCTACTTGCTCTTCTTCCTTGTGGACTACTGCCTCAACTTTCCCTGGCAAAATGGTCTTTTCCAAATTCTGTCCTTCTCTTCGTCAAAGAATTGGAGGTAACACTCAATTACACGGAAAGATAGACGTATCTTGACGCATAGTTCGTCTATAATGGAATCAATACGTATCATATTCCGCCAATACCACATCTCAAAGACGTCGATTCCAGTTTTGTCACTAGCTTTCACGGTCCCGAATTCACAGCCGTACAAAAACAAAACAAAAAGACCGAGAACACTAGTGATTCAACCAAGCGCATATTCGTAGCTTTTGATATTGCCCGGTTCTGTCAAATGAGAGTGAGTTTTTATTAGTTCTACGCTCCA
Organism: Anabrus simplex; assembly: GCF_040414725.1. NCBI lineage: Eukaryota > Metazoa > Arthropoda > Insecta > Orthoptera > Tettigoniidae > Anabrus > Anabrus simplex. Next base: position 615,874,159 of record NC_090265.1, on the reverse strand, counting down.
CTAATTACTTCTACGGTATTCAGAGACGCCGAGATGCTGGAATTTTGTCCCATAGATTTTCTGTTACGTTCTGGTGAATCTACCAACACAAGGCTGATATATTTGAAGCGGACTAACCCAGAAACGAACCCGCCAAGTTTGGCTCAGAAGTTCAGCACTTTTACCGTCTGAGCCACTCAATTCAAATGTCCAGCATGGTTGCTCAGGGTGGTGATGTTTTAAGGGCCAACATTAAGGGATTATCAGCCCCTCTTAAAAAATAATCAAAGGAGAAATAGCTATTTTGCTATTTGTTTTACGTCGTACCGAGACAGACAGATCTTATGGCGACAATAGGATAGTCAGGCCTAAGACTAAGAAAAAAGCGAACAAACCACGGAAAACCATCTTCAGGGCTGCCGACAGTGGGGTTCGAACTCACATTTCCCTAGTGCGAACTCATAGCAATGTGACTCAAATTGCATAACCAACTCGCTCAGTAAAAGAGAAATAGGAACGTGCCCTAGCCATTCAAGAATGGTTGTCGAACGATCCGCCTTACAAGAACCGCACCATGCTAGCAACAGTCACATGGGTAACATTTTTAATGTAAAAAAAAAAAAAAAAAATTAGAAACGAGATTCTCTAAGCTTACACAAAACATGAGTAGAAGCTAAATTCCTGGACCCAAAGGCGACCGGGCATAGAGCTAACCACTCTATCCCACTTAGTGCCGAGGTTACGGATAGTGGAAGCCTGTACCTTCCACTCCTCCATGGACTTTCAAGACCTGCACGGAATGACGGATCTAGTCAGCATCTCTGATGTCTCTTTCCCCCAAAGGGCTGGCAACTTGGGACTGTGGACTGGCGACCACAGGACTCCTAGCTGAGTCTGAGATTGCTTCCTAGGGCAAGTCTCCTAGCTTTTACCTTTTCTATCCAACCTCCCTTAATCATCTCTCCCAACCCTGGCGGTATTAGGTTTGCGAGGCTTTAGAGTCTTTCAGTCTCTTCCTTTCCTTTTCCCCATACCCTCATCTCTAGAGCGGTCAGGCATCTTTCCTTTTCTCCTCGGATTAGTATTTAGAACCTAGCGTTTCCTATTTGTACTCCTCTTAAAGCACTAATCACCATTAGCACCACCTGATATCTCTTAGTATTCGTCAAAGACTTGCAATATTGCTTCCTCTCGTTATTACAATAGTCACGTATAGAACCTTTGGACGGACGATACTCAGAATACGCATCCTTGACATTTCTTCATGTAGTGTATATTGCCTGAAGGAGTTTCAGAAGGGAATAGCCATCATACCGTATTTAATGTCTGTGAAGTGGTACAGTTTTAAGTATTTAAAGTCTCACTATGAATGTCTGTGAAGTGGTACAGTTTTAAGTATTTAAAGTCTCACTATGAATGTCTGTGAAGTGGTACAGTTTTAAGTATTTAAAGTCTCAAGTATTTAAATTCTCACTATGAATGTCTGTGAAGTGGTACAGTTTTAAGTATTTAAAGTCTCAAGTATTTAAAGTCTCACTATGAATGTCTGTGAAGTGGTACAGTTTTAAGTATTTAAAGTCTCACTATGAATGTTTGTGAAGTGGTACAGTTTTAAGTATTTACAGTCTCAAGTATTTAAAGTCTCACTATGAATGTCTGTGAAGTGGTACAGTTTTAAGTATTTAAAGTCTCACTATGAATGTCTGTGAAGTGGTACAGTTTTAAGTATTTAAAGTCTCACTATGAATGTCTGTGAAGTGGTACAGTTTTAAGTATTTAAAGTCTCACTCTGCATGTCTGTGGAGTGTACAGTTTTAAGTATTTAAAGTCTCACTATGCATGCCTGTGAAGTGATACAGTTTGGGACTCCAATTAGACCACCGGCGTTAGATCATCATCACGGAAACTCCCTGTATATTATCATGTGTAGTACTGCACCTAACTCGTTCGAATTTCTTTCATGGTGGTCGAAAGTCAGTCACCGCGCGATGTAGCTTGGCGTATGGATGTCGGGCAGAGACGAGTCAGGTCTGAAAGATATATATCAGAAAAAATCAGGTATGACAGTAAATTTAGCAATATTGAATTGACGAAATTTGGCATGCATTAGAAAAATATTCAAGTATATGACTAAAAAGCAGATAAAATCCTATAGGAAACTTACGCAAGAAGAAAATAGACTCAATACGTGATTGAAAAACGAATAAGCAAATATGCATCTGTAAAACGGGAGGCTACGGGAGTGTTGCAAACCTGGACCTGCAAGTGCTGGCCTCCTATAAACGAAACGAGTATGCCGTTCGTGTGGGTGGTTGATTCGTAGCTGTGGAGAATTGGAGGTAGAACGCCACGTGTTCAGGAGTATGTCTGTCGCAGAATGTAGACGTCTCACGTGAATAACTAGCAGCCTACCACGTCGTTTTTGCTAGTGCATTAACGTTGCATACACTGAAATAAGTTTCTGGCGACGACGAAATAGGGAAGGGTTAGAGGACTGCGGAGGAGAGGACGTGGCCTTAATTAATATAAAGCCCCAACATTTGGTTGCTGTGAAAATGGCAACTTGCTTTACGTCGCACCGCCACAGATAGGTCTTATGGCAACAATCGGATAGGAAAGGCCTAGGAGTGGGAAGGAATCAGCCGTGACCTTAATTAAGGAACAGCCCCAGCAATTGCCTGGTGTGAAAATAGGAAACCACGGAAAACCATCTTCTGGCCTGCCGACAGTGGGGCTCGAACCCACTATTTCACGGATGCAAGCTCACAGCTGCACGCTCCTAACCACACAGCCAACTCGCCCGGCCTGTGTAAATGGGAACCCAAAGTAAGCTATCTTCAGAGCTGCCGATGGTGGAATTCGAACGCACCATCTCCCCAAAGCCTACGTAGCCCGAACTGCGCAGCCATTTCGCTCGGTGTTTCATTATGGTCCGTCTGTGGTGTAGTGGTTAGTGTGATTAGCTGCCACCCCGGAGGCCCAGGTTCGATTCCCGGCTCTGCCACGAAATTTGAAAAGTGGTACGAGAGCTGGAACGGGGTCCAATCAGCCGCGGGAGGTCAATTGAGTAGAGGCGGGTTCGATTCCCACCTCAGCCATCCTCGAAGTGTTTTTCTGTGGTTTTCCACTTCTCCTCCAGGCAAATGCCGGGATGGTACCTAACAAGGCTACGGCCGCTTCCTTCCCTCTTCCTTGTCTATCCCTTCCAATCATCCCATCTCGCACCAAGTCCCCTGTTCAGCATAGCAGGTGAGGCCGCCTGGGCGAGGTACTGGTCATCCTCCCCAGTTGTATCCCCTGACCCAATGTCTCAAGCTCCAGGACACTGCCCTTGAGGCGGTAGAGGTGGGATCCCTCACTGAGTCCGAGGGAAAAGCCAACCCTGGAGGGTAAGCAAATTAAGAAAGTTTTATTATGAACATTTTTTCAGGTTTTACCTCGCATACTCTACCCACACATTACAATATCTTACACCGGTACGTCAAGCATAGGACTGTCAAATATGGGAATCGGAAAGGATTAGTCTAGGGTTTGGAAGAGAGTAGTTCTGATCATTTGTTAGATTCCTTGAAGTCTGCCCGAAGTCTGCCACGGAGCTCAATTTAGAGAATGGCCAAGAGCTGGAATTTCAACCCTTCGCTAATCAATTGTCCTCTTTGTTCTGAACAGGCCTACATTCAGTTCCAGGAGTCTCATTTAGAACTCCGAGATAATCAAGGTATTATTATTATTATTATTATTATTATTATTATTATTATTATCATCATCATCATCTGTTTACCCTCCAGGTTCGGTTTTTCCCTCGGACTTAGCGAGGGATCCCACCTCTACCGCCTCAAGGGCAGTGTCCTGGAGCTTCAGACTCTTGGTCGGGGGATACAACTGGGGAGTATGACCAGTACCTCGCCCAGGCGGCCTCACCTGCTAAGCTGAACAGGGGCCTTGTGGAGGGATGGGAAGATTGGAAGGGATAGGCAAGGAAGAGGGAAGGAAGCGGCCGTGGCCTTAAGTTAGGTACCATCCCGGCATTCGCCTGGAGGAGAAGTGGGAAACCACGGAAAACCACTTCCAGGATGGCTGAGGTGGGAATCGAACCCACCTCTACTCAGTTGACCTCCCGAGGCTGAGTGGACCCCGTTCCAGCCCTCGTACCACTTTTCAAATTTCGTGGCAGAGCCGGGAATCGAACCCGGACCTCCGGGGGTGGCAGCTAATCACGCTAACCACTACACCACAGAGGCGACTATTATTATTATTATTATTATTATTATTATTATTATTATTATTATTTAACGATAAGTGAAACATACGCCAGTTTGTTGGAAGTTACAAATACAGCCTCTTTCTGGTTACAAACTCTGTTAACAAGAGGAAGTGATTATTCTATAATATAATCATACTTTTCTTCCTTTACAACTGGATGCCCTTCCTGACGCAGCCTTACGTGAAGGAATGTATTCTGAAGTGCTTGATAGTATGATGTGTTGCATGTAAATGAAGAATAAGATTAACACAAACACCCAGCCCGCGTGCTAAACGGGTTAACCAGACGTGGTTAGAAAACGCATCCCGTCCGGGATTCGAATAATCTGAACGGAAAGTGACTATGCTGACCATTCTGCCAAGGGGCCGGAATTAATTAAATTATTCCAGTTTCAAGTTCTGAGGTATCCTTAATTCACCATTCAATTCATAGAATGTTTCAATGGTTCTCTAAAATACATTTCCATCTACAAATAATGGACAACTGTACATTCATTCAACTGGACATAAAATAAATACATTACGTTCGTTTAGTTCACCAATATCAACATCATCATTGTATGAGAAACTTAATATTGTCGGTTATTTTTGGATGCTAAGAAACGAAGCGACAGCCGTATCCGGCTGACTAACTTCACTGTATCCACTTAACATGCGAAAAACGCGCGCTTCCTAGCCAGCAACGAAATATGCGACATCGTGAATGGAGATTTCAAACGGAGAAGACGTCATACTGAAAGAGGCTTGGCCTCATGCTGGAGAATTGAAACTAGAGAGATCAATAACAATACGAGACATCAATTCGTAATTCTGTCAAGATAATTAAAAAACAAGGTGATAGGTGTTATATTACACTCTATTCGAAGTTTTAGAATTGTATTTGGCAGGTTCGATCCTAGCTCAGTCCGGTGGTATTTGAAGGTGCTCAAATACGTCAGCCTTGTGTCGGTAGATGTACTGGCACGTAAAAGAACTCCTGCGGGACAAAATTCCAGCACCTCAGAGCCTCCGAAAACCGTCAAAATTAGTTAATGGGACGTAAAAATAATGCCATTATTAACATTAGTAGTAAAATTGTGTGAGGGCCGATGACCTAGATGTTAGGCCCCTTTAAACAACAAGCATAATAATCATCATCATTAAAATTGTGTGCTATTGAACGTAACGAGACACCTGAGATCATCCAATCCTCTCTGTAAAAGGGCGGTATGTCGATTAAGAGATTAACACTTGCGGTTCCAATACCTACGAATGTAGGCCTACGTGGGATTTTTGAAATGAAAAGTCACGAAGTGGATTGGATTCCACCACGTGCAAATTGAGGTCCTGTTTTCATGACGACGATATCAGCTTTGATTTTTATGATCAGCATGAAGTAATTGAATCCCGGAGTAGTCGGTTTACATTTAAAAGAACTAAATACTGGTGACTGTGTAGGCCTTACCTTATTAGTGCAAAATGTTGGCACTCTGCAGTTCTCTTGAAAAACTTTTTTTTTTTTTTTTTGCTAGGGGCTTTTACGTCGCATCGACACAGATAGGTCTTATGGCGACGATGGGATAGTAAAGGCCTAGGAGTTGGAAGGCAGCGGCCGTGGTCTTAATTAAGGTACAGCCCCAGCATTTGCCTGGTGTGAAAATGGGAAACCACGGAAAACCATCTTCAGGGCTGCCGACAGTGGGATCGAACCCACTATCTCCCGGATGAAAGCTCACAGCCGCGCGCCTCTACGCGCACGGCCAACTCGCCCGGTCTTGAACACCTTATAGCAATATAATAATAATGAAGTTTTTGGATTTACAGTCCAATAACTACTTTTACGACTTTAGAAGACGCTGAGGTGCCAGAATTAAGTCTCGCAGGAGTTCTTTAACAAGCCGGTGAATCTACCGTCACGAGTCTGATGTATTTAAACACCTTCAAATAAAATCTGACTGAACTGGGAGCGAATCAATAAACTTGGGCGCAGAAGTCCATTACTTCTACCGCCTGAGGCGCTGATCCCGTCATTATTATTATTATTATTATTATTATTATTATTATTATTAGGAAGAGAGAATCTAGACTTAAGGTGAGTTACGGTTACGGTATGGGTATTTGTTCCGAGAAAGTGAAGGGGAGATCATCATCATCATCATCATCTGTTTACCCTCCAGGTTCGGTTTTTCCCTCGGACTTAGCGAGGGATCCCACCTCTACCGCCTCAAGGGCAGTGTCCTGGAGCTTCAGACTCTTGGTTGAGGGATACAACTGGGGAGTATGACCAGTACCTCGCCCAGGCGGCCTCACCTGCTATGCTGAACAGGGGCCTTGTGGAGGGATGGGAAGATTGGATGGGATAGGCAAGGAAGAGGGAAGGAAGCGGCCGTGGCCTTAAGTTAGGTACCATCCCGGCATTCGCCTGGAGGAGAAGTGGGAAACCACGGAAAACCACTTCCAGGATGGCTGAGGTGGGAATCGAACCCACCTCTACTCAGTTGACCTCCCGAGGCTGAGTGGACCCCGTTCCAGCCCTCGTACCACTTTTCAAATTTCGTGGCAGAGCCGGGAATCGAACCCGGACCTCCGGGGGTGGCAGCTAATCACGCTAACCACTACACCACAGAGGCGGACGAAGGGGAGATACGAGGGGAAAACACGATCAGATTAGCTACTATCAGTGCCCCGAAAAAACCGCGGACTTCTGAGCCATGCCGTTTGTCAATCCGATCTCTCAGTAGTTGTGTGCATTTAACTACTAAGATTTATTAATTGTGCTGTGTGAAAAATCCCAGACGTCCATGGCCGCAAAGGGAAGAGACAGCAGAAACTAACAAGTTACGTAAACATAGAAGATGAATGTAGTAGCTTGTTTAGCATTACAAATAGATGGCCTTGGGCCCTTGGTGAGAGATGGCTTTACGTCCCACTAACTACTTTTTACGATTTTCAGAGGCTCTAGAAATGACGTGGTCTTGAATTAGTTTTTCACTTTATTATCTTTCAAATGCCAACAATTTATTGATGTCAGTTGCAGCGCTTGAACTACAAAGACATTGGACATATTTTCTTCTTCTTCTTCTTCTTCTTCTTGGTTATCATGTGCCACGCTACTATGGACTACGTTAATTTCAACAGCTTCACTCCTCCGTTCTTTCTTTTCTGACACTTCTCCTTAATTCTTTCTCCATGTTGCTTTTTTCCTGTGTACAAACGGTACGTGGTTTTTTCTTGGAAACCCTTAGAGCTATGTAGCTCTTTACCTTATGTGGTGACGTGAATGTTTTCTAGTGCAAGTTACAGTACTTTTATGCCATTTTCTGTTTTTTTTTTCCCCTAAACTACCTACTGGTCATTTCCTTCTAAAGTAATTGAAAAGTTCTCCCGCGAGTCTGTTGAAATTCATTCTCTGATAGTGTCCATAGAAAACAATTTTCCTTTTTTTTAAATTTTGACTGAAATATTCCCAATAAGTTTATTAAGATCATTGTTATGTCGTCTTATGTACCATTATATACACTTAACTGGTCCCAGTACAGTATTTTCTACACTTTTCTTCCAGCGATTTCCAGTTATTTCTTCATCATTTTCTTGTTCAGTGCCAGACATTCGATTGCTTGGCTAATTACAGACGAGTAACACTTAAATTTACCGTTAAAGTTTCCTGGTTTCTTATTGTAGATGTCCTTGGTTAAGTGATGACTGATGAGGTTATCTTCACTCCGGTAATTCTTGATCTACTGGCTTCCTTTTCTGAAACGTTTTGTTCAATTACTTTTTTCTAGAAACCAGAATTTGACATTTCTGTAAACTTAACTGTATTCAGATTTTATTTTCTTACGGGCCATATTGATGTATATCTCGAAGTGGTTTCTGAAAATAGGTCTGTAAACCCGTTACTTCGGCTTTTTCTTTCAATATTTCTACAAGTTTATTCACTTCCACTGAACTTAACAAGACTTTTAGGCCATCTGAAAACTAGGCAGTCTACTCTCAGTTTGTGTCTTCTATAACCTAGTTGTATTTTCTAATTAATTTGGATTTACTCCCTGGGCATTCTCTATTCTTATATGACGTTTTCAGGAATAGACTACAGTTCAAGAGGGATGGTGAGAATCCAGCTCCTTGTCTGATCCCAATTGTAATCTCAAAATTTCTGGAAATATCACTTTTGAAGTTTGCTTTATGGTATTTGTTAGCATATTCTTCGAGATCAGTTATTATTATTTAAATAATTGCAGATTATTAAGGATTTTTGAAATGTCAACAAAAGTAATTACGAAATCTTTGGCTGTATCTTTCAAACATTTTTTATAAAATTCTGTCCTGCTTTCTCTGAAGCCACGTTGATGTTGACACTGACTATGCTGACTGTAGACTCACAGTTAAGAAAATGCGCAAGTTGAAATTAGCAAATTAGGGGAGGGGGAGGGAGAAGCTTTTCTTTTTTTTTTCTTTTTGCTAGTGTTTCAACGTCACACTAACACATCGAAGGTTTTCGACGAAGCAAGGACTGGAGAGGGCTAGGATTGGGAAGGTAGCGACCATGATTTTAATTTGCCTGGTGTGAAAATGGAAAACTATGGAAAACCATTTTCAGTGCTGCCGCTGGTGGAAATCGAACCCACCATCTCCCGAATGCAAGCTGATAGCTACGTGGCCAAAACCGCACAGGTCCTTGCTCGGTGATTGGTTGTACTACAGTTGGAAACAATGTTAGGACGATATTTGGAGTGCGGCGATACAGGTTAAGTTAGAAATGAACTCGTTGAATGAGCTATGTATAAATCGGCTCAGCCGTGGAAAGTAAGAGAAGCAGAGGAAGGCCGAGGTGACGATGGTTAGCCTCAGTTTCTACCGATTTAAAGATAAGAGGTGCACGTGGAACTAAACGAGGCCACAGAGCTAGCTGAAAGTAGAGTATTGTGGAGACACATAATGAATTTACAGAGGAATGCATACTTAACCTGAAATATATACCAGTCTATGAAACCTATGTATCTGCTCATGATACCTGTGATTTTAATTTAAGAGTTTTAAAAAAACATGCCCATCAACACCATGTGTTTTCCGTGTACCCAAAAGTTTTCCTCAAACTCGGCATTGCTATTTAAATTAATAATAATAATAATAATAATAATAATAATAATAATAATAATAATAATAATAATTGTTTAATTTCACTTCAATTACTATACACTTTAAGAAACGCCAATTTGTTACATTTGGTCTCAAAAGGAATTGTTTATTGTGGTGGAAGCCTACGTCGCGGAGTTGTTGCAGTTAAATACCCTCAAATGCCACCGACCTCCGTAGGAATCGAACTTGCTATCCTTGGAACATAACGACAACAGGAAGCTAGAGGAGTTACATGACGATGATTTTGAGATCGAACTTTCAGAAAATTGCTCCAGAAGAACATTTATTTTTATTTCACCTTTGCTAGGTACTGATTATGCTTGTTGGCGTGCTTGGCTGACAGAGCAGGTCTTCTAAAAGTGAAATCCGTCTGGATCACGAAAGTGGCTGAAGGAATGCTACAGAGTATTCCTCGTTTATTTTACATGCTAAAATGCACTGAAACATTCCTCCATGGTGATTTTATCAAGGACTTTCGGTGGCTATTTGTAATGAATTTTTTTCCAGATTTTACCTCTCATACTCTACCCATAAGCAAACGGCCGTAGCCTGTTGAAACACCAGATCCCGTGAGTTCTCCAAAGTTAAGCAACATTGGGCGTGGTCAGGAATTGGATGGGTTGCCACGCGCTGTTGGTGGGGGGTAAGGGAATGGAGGAGCGGAAAGGAACTGGCCACCCTACCGCACGTAAACTCCGGCTCAGGAACACCTCTGCGGAGGTTCGGACCTGCCTTCGGGCAGAATAACCCTTACCTACTCTACCCATACATTACAATATCTAACATCGGTACAGAGGACAGCTTAAACAGTCCTAGCCTCAGTTGATCAGCAGTGTAAACAATAATTACCGAACTCAGGGTATCAGCCGCTTAATCGTTGTCCGAAGTGAAGTAATCTTCAATACACCTTTATGACAGACTTCTGCTAAAATGTCTTTGGATGGAGTTTTCAAGCAATATTTTCATCTTGTTTATTTCAGACTTTACACGATGTAGCTGTATGTGCTTTCTACAGAGTGGAAATGTAGTCTAAACCGGTTATAACGATTCCGAACCGACCAGCAATTAACGGTCGTTATAGCCAACAGTCGCACAAACGTGTCTTTCTTTGTTGTTGCTAAAAGTGTCATATATGAGCTTGCATCCGGGAGGTAGTTGATTCGAGCCCCACTATTGGCAGTCCTGAAGATGTTTTCACACCAGGCTGTACCTTAATTGAGGCCACGACCGATTCCTTCCCGCTCCTAGGCCTCTCCAAGACCATCGTCGCCATAACACCTTTCTGTGTCGGTGCGACGTAAAGCAAATTGGAAAAAAAAAGTCATATCCGTAAGTTTCAGGTTGCACACTTATACAGTTAATTAACAGAATAAATTTAAAACTTTAAAAAACGAAAGTGAAATACCTACTCTATTTACTATACAGTATTTGTGGACTGGAGCTGAGTGTAATTTTTCTTCTAATTTTTTACACACTATGTACAAGAATAATATGCCAGCAGAATATACACCGAGCTCGAGAGCTGCAGTCGCTTAAGTGCGGCCAGTGTCCAGTATTCGGGAGATGGTAGGTTCGAACCCCACTGTCGGCAGCCCTGAAGATGGTTTTCCGTAGTTTCCCATTTTCACACCAGGCAAATGCCGGGGCTGTACCTTATTTAAGGCCACGGCCGCTTCCTTCCCACTCCTAGCCCGTTCCTGCCCCATCGTCGCCATAAGACCTACCTGTGTCGGCGCGACGTAAAGCAAATAGCAAAAAAAAAAAAAAAAAGCAAAATATACAATAATCATTAAGGAAAGAAGTAGCAATAATGTAAATTGACCAGTAATGTCGCGCGCGATCTTGGCTAATAAATGAGATGTTCTGTCTGTCCTTCCACATCGTAAAAATTGTACCGAGCTCGATAGCTGCAGTCGCTTAAGTGCGGCCAGTATCCAGTAATCGGGTGATAGTGGGTTCGAGCCCCACTGTCGGCACCCTTGAAGATGGTTTTCCGTGGTTTCCCATTTTCACACCAGGTAAATGCCGGGGCTGTACCTTAATTAAAGCCAAGGGCGCTTCCTTCCAATTCCTAGGCCTTTCCTATCTCATCGTCACCGTAAGACATATCTGTGTCGGTGCGACGTAAAGCAAATAGCAGGGGGAAAAAAAGAAAAAAACGTACAAATTGTTGAATGTGCTACAATCAACTACTTCGCGATGCTGACGTTTGTTTTGTTTCTAATTGCCATCGTATGTGTGATTTTCCTTCAATATTAAACACTTCCCTTTTCTTTTGCGACATTCACAGCGACTTAAACATAGAGACTAATTTGAAATCTGCAAACTAGTGAAAACAATATTATGAAAATAAGCTTTACGTTGTTGTCAGCAATCCCCAAATACGTAACAAACAAAATCAACACTGGACGTTATAGCCGATACATTTCTCCGAAAATGTGAAAAAAATGCGTCGTTTTATACGATATCAAATCAAAATCAAAATCTGTTTATTTGCAAATGAGGTGCCTACCTCGGTGGCAAATGGTACACTAAAATACATTATTGTCAAGCACTAAATATTAAATTAACAAGAGAACAAAATTTTCCTATAATACAATATTATACAATTTACGCTAACAATTTTTTCTATTAAACACACAGCTCATCCTTAGTAAATTTATATTGTTTACAAAATTCTACTAATAATATCTCCTGTACTACTTACAAATATAGTCAACTGATATACTTTATGTGGAATTACTTCAAATGAGATTAAAATTTACATTGCATTTATTTACTTTTTTCTGTTTTCCTTTACCCATTCTGGAACCTAAGTAGCATAACGACCTGCTGCGTCTTAACCAGAGCCCCTTTTGCCACCACTTTTCAGAGTTCCTGAAGGGCCTTCACAGCTACCATAGCGGTCCCAGGGCCCTCGAAGTCCCCACTGTACTTCACCCCTACAGGCATTCCCCTACTTTGGCTGTCCAAACTCCTTAGACTAGGGGATGGAATTAATTTATTCACACTCAATAAGCGACGTCGTACTAGATGTTTTTTCTTAAATACACTGTTTATATAGGATTTAGATGGACCGTTAGATTTCGCCGTTATGTCCAATACGTCGTGAAAAGCGATGTCGCAATAAAAAGGTTTCGACTGTATATTTCCTAAATTTTGTAATAGATGTTTTTCTTCTTTGTTGGGTTTAACTTCGCACCAACACGTACAGGTTTCCAGCGACGCTGGGATGGGTAAGGGCTAGAACTGGGGAGTTAGTGACCTTCGGGAACCAACAAAAATCCTCCCTTAGGGTTACCAACAGCATGTTTCAACCAACCTTCTCCCAAATGCAAACTTACAACTACACGGAAGGTACCAAGTACCCAACTCGCTCAATGGGATAAGGACATAGTTATCGTTCCCATGTACTTTCATTGTTTACAGCCTGCCCCATAACTCTGTTGTTGTCGCTATAATAACGGCGTGTGGCCTCCGGAGAAGCTGGTGCAGGTCTTTCGAGTTGACGTCTGATAGGACGCCTGAGGCACTACTTATGATGAACATTCTAATGCTGAAGACGAGCACACACACAATCCCCGAACCATCGGAATTGACTAGTGAAGGTTAAAATCCCTGACCCGACCGGGAATCGAACCCGGAACCCCTTGAACCAAAAGCCTGCACGCTAACCATTTAGCCATAGAGTTGGACATTATTGTCGTTAATGTTGTAGTATGTATAACTGAAAGTATTCACAACTGAAGTTAGTGACAGATGCTTCTGAACTTAAAAATGTATTGTTCTGCATTTCAGGAATTAAAATGGAAAAATTACTCAGGGTCCGCCTCTGTGGTGTAGTGGTTAGTGTGATTAGCTGCCACCTCCGGAGGCCGGGATTCGATTCCCGGCTCTGCCACGAAATTTGAAACGTGGTACAAGGGCTGGAACAGGCTCCACTCAGTATTTGGAGGTCAACTGAGTAGAGGTGGGTTCGATTCCCACCTCAGCCATCCTGGAAGTGGTTTTCCATGGTTTCCCACTTCTCCAGGCAAATGCCGGGATAGTACCTGACTTCAGGCCACGTTCACTTCCTTCCCTCTTCCTTGACTATCCCTTCCAATCTTCACATTCCCCCGCAAGGCCCCTGTTCAACATAGCAGGTGAGGCCGCCTGGGCGAGGTACTGGTCATCCTCCCAAGTTGTATCCCGACCCAGAGTCTGAAGCTCCAGGACGCTGCCCTTTAGGCGGTAGAGGTGGGATCCCTCGCTGAGTGTGGGGGAAAAACCGACCCTAGGGGATAAAAAGTAGTAGAAGAAGAAGAAGAAGAAGAAGAAGAAGAAGAAGAATTACTCAGGATGGATCTCAATGTCGCTTTAGCCGGAAATGGAACAATGTAAATGGCTTCCTCAGTCTGGACATAAGGTCGTTATTACTATCATTACGCCCTACTATTAGTAGGCCTAATGATGTATTTATCTCATTTCGACTTTGAGATAGCATCATGTTGTTGATATTCTTGAAAGCTCCATTATAACGTGTAGTTCACATGCAAAATTTATATTAGTCTATAGCCCATTAACTATTTTGATCCCCATTAGGGGTTCTTTTGTTGCATAAATTTGGAAGCAATCCTTAGGTTAATAGTGTCTAATTATTCTTTCGGTTGTTATCCAGGACTTGCTCAAGCTTATGCATGGAGATTGTTGAACTGCTGAAAAGATATTAGTTATGGAGTGTTTCTTGTGTCCGATTCCTTGGATGAATGGCCAGCATTGAGACCTTAGGTTCAGAGGTTCCCGGGTTCGATTCCCGGCTGGGTCGGCGATTTTAATCGCGTCTCGTCTGATTAATTTTTATGTGTTGGGGACTGGGTGTATGTGTTTGTCCCAACACTTTCCTCTTCATATTCAGACAACATCCTCCACTACCAACCACTACAGAAAGACGCAGTAGTGATTACATCCCTCCATATAGGGTTAGCGTCAGGAAGGGCATCCGGCCAAATCCACATGTGTGACACAGTTCACACCCGCGACCCCACAGTGTGGGAAAAGCGGCATAAGATGGAGTTTTTCTTGTAGGAAGAACACAGGCTCTTCACGCTTTCTTCAGCTGTGTGTTTTTAAAAAGCTGCAAGTCGTAGTATTAGACAACCTATAATAAGTATATTATTTTGTTTCTTATAAGCCTAGTTTGTTGATTACATCTAGTAGGATTTTGTTTTTCACAACTGATTTCTTGTTGCTGTGGTGCGGTAGGAACTGTTCCCTATTTGGGGCTCATGATAGATTATAATTATTCAAATTATGTCCTTGGTGTTTTTTTCCGGCTGCTAGATGCTCTAAGAAACTTAGGAAACAGTTTAATTGCAAGAAGGAAATTTTCACAGTGGACGAATTAATGAAAAGGAAGAACTTGTCCATGGAAGAACGATGGTAAGTTTTTCTTTGGATGGTGAGGAAAACATCTCTCTCTGAATAGGAGATACATTTCACAACGTGGGAGTGTGATAGTCGAGTGATATACTATCTCTGGCTTCTCACCAAGACAACTGCGGTTCGAATACCGGCCAATGCATGTGAATATTTGAAATGAGAAATCATAGATTTCGCGTAGAGCTAGATGTCCCGTGGCTATGAACACGATATCAACAACCACATAAAGCTACAAGCTGGGTTGCTTGCTTATTTCACAACGTCATCAGCGTCAGAGTTCATACGCCATTTCATAGGTGCGAAGATGGTTTCCTATTCTCACACTAAACAAATGCCAAGGCTGTGTCTTTGTTAATGACGGCTATGGTAATTGCCTTCGCACTATCCCTAGTCCTTTCTCTAAGTAGTGTTGCCAAAGACTTGTACGTGTTTGCGCGACGTTAAACAGGTAGCAGACAAACAGAAAATACCTTGCCTATTCTCCATGAATTTGGAAGCAATCCTTAGGTTAATAGTGTCTATTTATTCTTTCGGTTGTTATCCAGGATTTGCTGAAGCTTATGCATGGAGATTGTTGAACTGCTGAAAAGATATTAGTTATGGAGTGTTTCTTGTGTCCGATTCCTTGGATGAATGGCCAGCATTGAGACCTTAGGTTCAGAGGTTCCCGGCTGGGTCGGCGATTTTAATCGCGTCTCGTCTGATTAATTTTTATGTGTTGGGGACTGGGTGTTTGTGTGTGGAAAGTTAAGAGGACATGGGTTCAGTTCCTTGTTAAGAAGTCGACATATTTAGAAACGGGGATTCAACTTCTGGAATAGCACTTGACCCCCGAATTCCCTTAGCCTACACAAGGAATGAGTACCAGTTTAATTCCTGGTGGGGAGCAAAGGCAGCCTAGCATAGGGCTAACCAATAATTCCTCTTAATGCCGAGGTTACGGATAGTGTAAGCCTTTACCTTCCACTCCACAAAGAGCTTTCACGGCTGTAGGACTTGGTTAACGATTTGTTGAAAAACGTGTTTTATTGGAGATTTTCTTGATTAATGTATTTGTACTATACAAAACAATGTTGGGGTACAGAAAACAGTACTCAGCTTTGAAGGTAAACAGCAACACTTATTGGAGACTTAAAGTCACATAAAGAATGCAAATGAAAGTAAGACGTGAAGCAAGACTTACTCCTGGTATGGAACAGATGTCTGCGGCCGCCTGTTTTAAGGTGTGTTAGACAACGTAGGCCAGGACCACTAATACTGGAATGTTTAGTCAGTACAGTCTGAGTTAACGTGCAGTAACTTACTTTGGTTTCTTATACATGGACTGCATGGTTAAATCGGATTGTAGGAAAGGTGTTGTTTTTTTTTTTTTTTCGATGGTCGGTGGAGAAATTTGCCTATCATTCTTTTCCATACTTGACGATAGATCGGCATGTGTGCACCTATCACATCTGCCACTGTCGATATATTGACAGGTCTCTTTAACCGACACTAACTTTCTGGCATATGACAATATCCTTGAGATAAGCATTTTTTTCGTGGATTGTTTAGGATTTTGGTTGTAAATACGATGGCCAGATCTTCGCACCAACGGAATATAATGAGAGGGAATTAATTAAAGATAAATTTTAACGAGAAATAAAATACCGGTAATCTAGAAGTAAAATTTAAATTTAAAATTTAAATTAAAATTTAAATTAAACACACATCAATAACTCTAACAGTACAAAATAGCTCGTAAAACATCAGTCAACGTCACAATAAAGAAATATGCAAAAATTCGCTTCATGCTTAATTAACAGGTAACTAGCAGTTTCCCGCTGGCTCCGCCCGCAATGTACAAAGTATGGTGTTGTTCGTTACTATCTTCAAGGATGTATTTGTATAGAATGTAATATTATGCCAACAAAACACTTGAAAATACATCACACAAAGAAATTGAATTAAACGTTCCTTGGAACTACACTACGCGCCGAACCGTTAAAAAGTCCTTCAAAGATCTTCGTCATGGAGACAAATGTACTCATAACTTTTCTCAGAATCTACCAATTTAAGTAGTTATTACCTCAAAAGAAAGCGCTTGATCAACTGAGTGTTCTTAGGCTAAAACGAACTCCGTACCTCATTTATAACGAAAGATATGATTGCTTCAGTGGGAAAAAATGTTGAAGAAATGAGACGTCAAATTGAATGTGCACTCATAACTTTCCTCAAAATCAACTAATTTGAATAGTTAAGAGCTGAAATGAAAGAGCTTGATCTACTGAGTGTTCTTAGGCCAAAACGAACTCCGTACCTCAGTTAGAACCAAAGATATGATTCCTTCAAAGAGACAAAAAATTGAAAAACATCAAATAATTTGAGGAAGGCGGAAGTTAAGTGATTTATAGTACTTGATGACAAATCTGTGCATGAATACCTTTCAGTTTAAAAAATAAAGGAAATCGACCGTATAAAATGGCCGGACTGACTGACTTTAGTTTTCATGATTTTTTTAATATATAGATAAAAGTCTTAAAAGTATACTGTACATTCACAAAAGTACCCGGGCAGCGCATGGAGTAATTTCATATCAAGACACGTTTTCTGACATATTTATAACGAATGCTGAGTAGAATCACGGGTCCTCTAGTATTTTTTATTATCATTAAGCACAATATGGTCCGACCCCGCGGTGTAGGGGGCAACGCACCCACCTGTCACACGGCGGCCCCGGGTTCGATTCCCGGCCAGGTCAGGGATTTTTAATTGTAAATGATTAATATCTCTGGCCTGGGGAGTGGCTGTCTGTGTCGTCCTGAACGCTCCTTTCCTCACATTCAACACTCTACACTTCCGCCATTACACACGCAGGTTCCTATCAATGGTGAAAGTAGTGGCAAAAGATCTACAGAGTTCACGCCACGAACAAATATCATTTTTTTAAAAAAAAAGCACAATATGCGTGCAAACTTGAATACGTAAAACATAACGTACATAAAACAAATGCTTTCACCAGTCTTTGGCAAATGTACTCAGCGGTTGCGATCTGTTGACACAGTTCATTACATGGTATCATGAACAGAGTCGCCAGGTACAGTCCTCCCTTTGTGAGTGGAATCCGCTAGTTAGACCTCTTCCCGTGGATACCGTGGACGCCGAAGCGTGTGTATATATGGCGTAACTTACAGTTAGGCCCTCCCAGATATTTCCGCGTTAAAGAACTCTTCGGGAGTCTGCTGAGCTTTCTCTCGTCTTTCTCTTCGTACGACAATCGATGTAGCATTGTCAGAGAATCCAAGTGTGAACTTTATGTCCTCCAAGAAGAATGACTCATTGGCTATTTATATATGTCATTCAGATTTATGTATATCATACTTTGAAATTGGGGCGTTTTTAAGCTTAAATAGTGTCATTGTGATACCTATTGAGAGCTTCTGGTACTTAGGAATCTCATACATGGCTTAGTTGCTGCTGCCGCTCTTTCTTGTATTCGCAGTGTGAAGGTTGAGCCTGCAGTTTGATGAATGATTCCTAGGTATTTAAAAGACGATACCGTACAATTTCAACTTGTTCACTTGTTCACAGCCGTAACTGAACACACTAGTAGTCCACTGTTTTTCTCCCCTTCTGAATTTCATCACCTTTGTTTTAGTACAGTTAATATTCAACGAATTACTGTCAGCCCTCGTGAAATAGTAGTCTTGGTACAAAATGACATAATCGTTATTTATGTAACTCGTGCGTGAAAAGTGGACGGGCTTTTTTCATGAGTCGAAAGATTAAATTATACGCGAGTGCAAAATTGTTCACGTCACACAAGTTTCATATTGCAAATGTTTAAGTATTGTGTGAATTTGTAGGTGATGATGTTGTATTTACAATATGAAGCTAGTGGTAACTGTACTACTCAATCTAATGTAGGTCGTTTCGTTAAGGCATTGAAAATATTTGTCTGTGAATTTATATGAAGAGTCAGGGGGGAAAGCAGGTAAGTCAACTTTCTCCAGAACTCAGAAAAACGACATTTTAACTTGAAAACGTTACTAGATCAACAAATAAAAGTTACAAAATCATATGCTTTGAATAACTGAAGTTCGAAATGTAGTAAAGTGAATCAAGTTTGATTCGATGCCCAGTTGTATCACCGCTAACTCGATTACGACAGAAAGTTTATTTAACTGATTTTTTTCTGTCTTTCCATATGTGATTGCTTTGTAACCTGTTATTGCAGTACATTATTTGTTATGAAATACGGTATTTTCTAACTTTCGGATGAATTTCTAAATTATACGATGTAATTATATTGCGCTACATTCAAGTTATTTCTTTGTGAATGCTTTTTATTATTACGTTGCACTACTCGTTCGTCACTTTTAATATTTCCCATTTTTTGTTTCCTGTGTTAATGTAATTATTTTTAATCTTTTTTCATCGTGAAATTTCTTGTAATACGGTAGGCCTATCTGTTTTTCGTGGAATTTTTTTTGTTATTAATGTTATGCAATTTGTTTTAATTTTAATACGTTGTTTTGCTACATAAGTAAAGACCGCCACCGGAGTTCTTGCCAGTTCCAATGTATTAGTTGTTAATAATAATAATAATAATAATAATAATAATAATAATAATAATAATAATAATTTATATATTACCTTACAATAGCAGTTCACCGAGCTCGATAGCTGCAGTCGCCTAAGTGCGGCCAATATCCAGTATTCGGGAGATAGTGGGTTCGAACCCCACTGTCGGCAGCTCTGAAGATCCGTTGTTTCCTATTTTCACACCAGGCAAATGCTGGGGATGTACCTTAATTAAGGCTACAGTCGCTTCCTTCCCAGTCCTAGCCATTTAATGTCCCATCGTCTCCCACTGGGCTTTACAAGGTTGCTTTCCGGCGGCGCTGATTTCTGTTTACTCCTGTTATTGAGGATGTGTTTTACGTATGTCTGTAACAGTAGGCCTAATAGTCCAAACTGTCTTTGCTATTTGCTTTACGTCGCACCGACACAAATAGGTCTTATGGCGTCGATGGGACAGGAAAGGCCTAGGAGTAGAAAGGAATTGGCCGTGGCCTTAATTATGGTACACATCGAGCTCGATAGCTGCAATCGCTTAAGTGCGGCCACTCTCCAGTATTCGGGAGATAGTGGTTTCGAACCCCACTGTCGGCAGCTCTGAAGATGGTTCTCCGTGGTTTCCTATTTTCACATCAGGCAAATGCTGGGGATACACCTTAATTAAGGCCACGGTTGCTTCCTTCCCACTCCTAGCCCTTTCCTGTCCCATCGTCGCCATAAGACCTATCTGTGTCGGTGCGACGTAAAGCCAATAGCAAAAAAAATGTCAGTTTAATGGAAATACATATAAAAAGATGTAAGGTTATGTATAACATAATTAGAATTGATGGAATTTCTTCTTCGTTTACTTTGTGGTTGTATTGGTGCTGTGTGTCATAAGTGAGTGTCTTTTGAAGCATATGGAGAAGGTAATAATATTTACGTACCTGGGCATCATTTATCTAGGGGGTAATATTATGATGAATTACATCAAATATTTCTGTTTTTATTCAATATATAGCCTTCGTTAAACTAACTTGGATAAGGTTATGTACAAAAATTAAATTAACATTTTTAAATATTCTTTGTTATAGCAAAAAAAAAAAGTTGTAATGTATTATATTCTCTTCGTATTCGAACAGGAAATTAACACGTACTTCGTGATGAACTGTAAGTATATTGTGGAGGCAGTGTTGTAACACGGTAGGGCATGAAGTGCGCCGTAAGTCCCTTCATCGCACATTGCGGTAAAATAACTTTGTTTGAAAGTGTCCGGAAAAGGCCTATTTCTCAAACGCAAAATTGTTTAGAAAACGTCTAGTTAAATAAGTTATTTTTTCTACTGGAAGTCCATTCATTATCCCGTACGGCGGCGAAACAAGCTCCACTGTTAGTAGCCTACTGCATGTCGAGGCTGACTGTGGAGCTAGAAGAAGGTCAGTACACTACTCCGCTTTCGCCCTAATTGGTAGAGCCCGACCCGACTTCCGTAGTAGTTACAGTGAGACGTTGCATGTTGTCGATCACTTGTTGGTACCAGTTCAAACACATTAGCTTGTTTTGCGTGACTTTAACTCTTGAGATCGTAAGCAATATGATATACAGGCAGTGACGGCTCGTGGAGTTTGGTGATGGGGGTGCACATTTTGAAAATTTAGAACACTAATATTGCAATTTTTTTCATATACAATAATTGTAAAATGAACATAAAATCAAACTATAAGGGTAAAATACACTCACATAAGTTAGAAATGTGAAAGTGGATGGTGTTGCTGCTAACCGTTTGTAGCGAAAATCCAGCCTTCTCGCCTTCTGTGTTGAAAACATGTTAATCACCCTCTCACAGAAATTCATCCATTGAGCAGTTATGGATATTTCAATGGAGACTTGATATGGAGGCTTCCTAATGGAAGACTAGAAAAGGTTGTTTCTCGGAGAACACTAACACTGTTTCCTGGCATTAAAAAGAAGACACCGGGCGAGTTGGCCGTGCAGTTAGGGTCGCGCAGCTGTAAGCTTGCATCCGGGAGATAGTGGGTTCGAACCCCACTGTCGGCAGCCCTGAAGATGGTTTTCCATGGTTTCCCATTTTCACACAAGGCAAATGGTGGGGCTGTACCTTAATTTTTTTGCAAGTTGCTTTACGTCGCATCGACACATATAGTTCTTATGGCGACGATAAGACATTAAATGGCTAGAAGTGGAAAGGAAGTGGCCGTAGCCTTATTTAAGGCACAACCCCAGCATTTTCCTTGTGTGAAAATGGGGAAACCACGGAAAACCATCTTCAGGGCTGCTGACAGTGGGATTCGAACCCACTATCTCCCAAATACTGGATACTGGCCGCACTTAAGCGACTGCAGCTATCGAGCTAGGTATCTACCTTAAGGCAACGGCCAATTCCTTTCTACTCCGAGGCCTTTCCTGTCCCATCGACGCTATAAGACCTATCTGTGTCGGTGCGACGTAAAGCAAATAGCAAAAAAAAAAAAAAAAAAAAAAAAACCCACAGTTTGGACTGTTAGGCCTACTGTTACAGACATACGTAAAACACATTCGCAATAACAGGAGTAAACAGAAATCTGCGCCACCGGAAAGCAACCTTGTAAAGCCCAGTGGGAGAAAATTTCTCAGAAATTCATAGCCCGATCACCCCCGCGTACACCAATCTCTATCTCTCTTCAGTGTTAAAAACGAGCCCTTCTCTGGTTCCAGGCAGATTTGGAGAGAAAAGATAGTGTGAGTGTGAGACAGAATGATAGTCTAAATGACAGAGAAAGGTGGTGTGACAGAGATGGGAAGTCTAGGAGCCACATTTACTGCGACGAAAGCATCTTTTAAAAGACGTTTCCCGTAGTTTGGTTTAGTTTGGTTTAAAATTAGTTGTTAACGTAATGTTGCAATACAGTAATTCTAAGTGTGTTGTGCACATTTAAACTGAGTTAATATCGTATTGGAGCTGTCCAGAGCAATAGCTGCTCTGATTCGTATTTCAATCTTCGCCTGAAGATATAATTTCTCTAATAATAATAATAATAATAATAATAATAATAATAATAATAATAATAATAATAATAATAATAATAATAATAATAATAATAATAATAGTTTTATGTCTCAGTAACTACCTTTTTCTGTTTTCGGAGACGCCGAGGAGCCTGAATTTTGTCCTACAGTAGTTCCTTCGCGTGTTAAATCTACCGACTTCTTCAACTCTTTATGCCTTAACAAAAGTCCAAATATCTGATGTTTAAATACCTTCATATGCCAATCGATTCTGTCGGAACATCTTCCTCCATCCTAGGGCACAGGAGGCGAACTCTGAATCTGATTCACCTTACGGCTTTATTCTCTATACAGTGCAGTATCGATCAGTGGATTTCGTTCCTTCTTTTTATTCCGTAAATTACAAACTATCACTTTTCTTCTTTGCTTGTTGGTTTAACGTCACACTCAGATTTTCTGTTACAATGAGATAGGATAGGAATGGGATTGGGAAGGAAGTTGCCGTGTCGTTAATTAAGGTATAGCACCAGGATTTATCTTGAGTGAAAATAGAAAACCACGCAATACCACCTTCAGGGTTCCCGAGAGCAAGCCTACAACTATGTGGTCCATATCGCGCAGCCATGTCACTCGGTCTGTTCATTTTTAATTACTATAATAGTAGAGGACATCCCTATTGCTGCAGTTGAATTCCAGTTGAAATGAAGTTGAAATTTGTCATGTCTCTAAAACTGTCCATCTGATATTCTGTCAAAGAATGGCAGAAGAAGATGATAGAGAGATGATAAAGGCGTGCTCTGTTCACCCGATCCCCCGTCAGGAAGTCGAAACATTTAAGAAACGTTATGGCCACTTCTGGAGCGGCGTATGACCCTGAGGTTCACTCAGCCTGCACCAGAAGTGAGTGCCAGGTTAATTTCTGGAAGCAAAGGCAGCCGGGTATCTCATTTAGTTCCGAGGTGTGGGAAAGTGTAAGCCTTTATCTTCCACTCCTCCAAGGGCCTTTATGGCCTGTACGGAGTTGGCTTTGTTAATACCAGAACACGAAGTAGAAAGCTGATTAGTTCAGTTCCGTAGTACGCAATATGCTTTCCAACTTCTGTCCGGAAATGTGAGCAAGTTTCTCTTAGACATTCTTTCCCAGTGAAGCATCACTCCGAAGTAACGAAAGCCTCATGATAAAACAATGAAGTAAAACCCTCATCAAGTATTCACACCCACAAGCTGCAAAACATGCAGCTTCTTATCCTTCTGGATCTTGGATGACGACGTACGGTAATAATGTCGCAGAAGATGACTTACAACGACATTCAGTTTCGTGCAGCGAGTCAGGTGCACGATTTCTCCTTGCGTTCCACTCCCTTCAGGAGCAATTGTTAATCTCATCATGTTTACAGAGGCCTTGAACATTATTATACAATTTCCACAACTGAACTGAGTGTCAGCTTCTATGGTCAAACTATCTTCGTGATCTCTTGCCCGAATCACATGTATGATGAATACCTTATAAACTATTTACATAAAACCCAACACTCAGATTCTCCACGGGACAAATAGCCAGAGTGCATGGGGAAAACATTCAAACATTAAAACCATTTCAAAACTCAGAGAAATTGATTTCCTTTTATTTTCAAGAACTGTTTTTTGCCTTGCGTCGCACCGTCGCAGATAGGTCTTATGGCGACGGTGGGATAGGAAAGGTTTAGGAGTGGGAAGGAAGTGACCGTGGCCTTAATTAAAGTACACCCCCAGCATTTCCTGGTGTTAAAATGGAAAACTACGGGAAACCAGGACTGCCGATAGTTAGGTTCGAACCCACTATCCCCCGAATGCAAATGGATAGCTACGTGACCGCAATCACGCAGCCACTTGTTCGGTATTTTCAAGAACATATCCACTCTATTATGTTATAACAGTTTCTAAGATAATGCATACTACAAGGAACATGTTTTACCCGAGAAAGTTTTGAGGTTCTTCAAAGCGAAAGTATGCACTTTCTGAAAATATTTAGCTTTTCTTGTTCGCCTTTTCTCACATTTCATTGGTCCGGTACTTAATGTGGATTTCGCCCATTTTACGGACAGTTGTGCTTCCTAACGCCAACCCTATGTGGAGTGATGTATTCACTATTGCGTGTTATTATGTTGGTAGTATAGTATGTTGTGTATCAATTAAGAGATGTGTATCACAACAAACACGAACACTCAGTCCGCGAGCCACAGAAATTAAGCATACGCAGATAAAATTCCAGGTCATGTTAGAAATCGAACCCGGGTTCCTCTAAACCGAAGGCAACTACACTGACCATTCATCCAAGCACCCGGACACTGGAGATCTTTATTTTATTAACGTAAAATAAATTAATGATAGAAGATGTACTGAATAAATATTTTAGGATAATAATAAACCCTCTAAGACAGTACAAGTGACCCGGAAAAACAACTCTGGGATGGAAAGCACTCTCATGACATGGTTCACAAATACACAAAACAGAACTCCGTAATAAACTACACCAACGCACACAGAATGCTTGTGTAATATTTAAGTATAATTTGAAATATTATTTCTATGTTACGCAGTCTTACAGTGATCTACGCCACGAAGACAATATTGTACCAAACCCATCATCTACATTCCGTATATGAACGAGTTTATAGCCTTTCAGAACGTCAGGAGAAGAATACCAGCGTGCTGACCACGACACTGCTCGTTATTCCTAACACAAATCCTCGACCTACGACAACTACTTCATTGCTGTGGCCAGTCGTGAATGGAACCTACTTCCGCAAGAGGTCAGAGGGGTATTAAACCCGAGAAGCTTTAAACGAGCGTGCTTATAATATCTTCATTGGATGAGCTCGTCGAATGACAGCAAGTCTTCTTCTGCTCAATAATAATAATAATAATGAGAATTTTTTGGCACCATTTAATAAGATCTTTAATCGCAAATGGACTACGGAGGAAAGTTGTACTGTTTATGAAGAATTCCATGACAAATCATCCTATGGGAGTACTAGACGCATATACATGATTGCTCTTGAAACGAGCAAGAAAAAGAGGCTGCAAAATAGACCCGATCATCAGGTATAAACATCATAAAGGTCAACCAGAAGAAGTAGACACTGAGAAAAAGAACATGGTATACAAAAATAAATACCATCTACAAGAGGTTGAAGTGATGTTTAGAGCAGGTATACGGTACCACCATTCTTCGTGCAGTTCCGGAAGAAGTTTGGCTTGCCCAAAACTGGAATACAAGGCATTGTACTAATAATCCATAGCTCATTGGAAAACGTAAAATTCCACTCTACAGTCAGAATAATTTAATAATGTTATTTTTAACGCCCCACTAACTAATTTGCCGGTTTTCGAAGACGCCGAGGGGCCGAAATTTTGTCTCGAAGGAGTTCTTTTTTTTCTTGCTAGTAAATCTACGACACGAGGCTAACGTATTTGAGCACCTTCAGATACCACCGGACTGAACCAGGATCGAAACTGCCAAGTTGGTGTCAGAAGACCAGGGCCTCAACCGTCTGAGCGACTCAGCCCAGCTCTACAGTTAGAAATTCCCAGAACTATACAATATATTTGCAGAGAAAATGATATTTACAGCGATGTAGGACTATTATTTTATATTGTATTGGTTCACTTTGTCCACAGTGGCAACCTCTAAATGCAGGAAGTTGATGTTCAACGGGTCAATAATAAATCATCTTCCTCTTTCTAACAATAATAAAACCGAGCAAGTGGCCGTGCGGTTAGGATCGCGCAGCTGTGAGCTTGCATTCGGAAGATAGTGGGTTCTAACCCCACTGTCGGCAGCCCTGAAGATGGTTTTCCGTGTTTTCCCATTTTCACACCAGACAAATTCTGGGACTGTACCTTAATGAAGGCCACGGTCGTTACCTTCCCAACCTCCCACCCTTCCGTCGCCGAAAACCTTCGAAGTTTTAGTGCGACATTAAACAAATAGAAAAAAAATATTTTGTTTTAAGTCCCAGTAACTACTTCTATGGTTAACAAAGACGCCGAGATGGCAGTATCTTGTCCCTCAGGAGTGTTTCACCGCCTCGTAAAAATGCCGACACAAGGTTGAAGTATGTGAGCACCTTTAAATGTCACCGGACTGAGCGAGGATCTAGCCCGCTATGTTGGACAAGAAAAGTCACCGTATCTACCGTCTAAAGCCAGTCAACCTGGCTTTCTTCTTCTTCTTCTTCTCCTTCTACTTTATTGTTATCCTTTCTTTGTATTTCTTTCTTTCTTAATCCGTTTAACCCCCATTTTTCTCACGGACTCGGCGAGGGACCCACCTCTACAGCCTCAAGGGCAGTGTCCAGGAGCATGGGACTTTGGGTCGGGTGATAAAACTGGGAAGGAGGACCAGTACCTCACCCAGGGGACCTCACCTGCTATGCTGAACAAGGGCCTTGCGGTGGAATGGGAGGATCGGGAGGGATAGACAAGGAAGAGGGAAGAAAGCAGCCGTGGGCTTATGATAGGTACCATCCCGGCATTTGCCTGGACGAGAAGTGGGAAACCCACGGAAAACCACTTCGAGGATGGCTGAGGGTGGAATAGAAAGCCCCTCTACTCAGTTGACCTCCCGAGGCTGAGTGGACCCCGTTCCAGCCGGGAATCGAACCTGGGCCTCCGGTAGTGGCAGCTAATCACACTAAACTCTACACCACAGAGGCGGGGACATTATATTTTTTATTGTTATTGTTATTATTATTATTATTATTCATTTTAACTTAGATATTGCTTCGTTATTGTATTTAGAAAGCATAACGTCCATTTAATTTGTATATTGGATAGTGCAGTATAGTTCCTACAACCTGTTGTTCTATTTTTGATGGATGCAGTGTTGTTTCTTTCTTTTCTTTTTCTCGCAAGACCAGAGCAAAATGTAGTTCCACCGAAGTCTCATCGTTATTTACGGTGGGACGGTACGGAAGTTGCTGAGAAATGGATGATACTAGGTAACGACATTCGGACAGGACTCATGCTTCTGGAAATTATGAAAGGTGCTGGTCGTGCTGCAGTAACACGTTCTGGCCTAGTGAGGGAAGAAATGTCAAAATATCTCACTCCACATCTTGCCTTGCATGCCTCATTTTGGCACCAACATCGGTTTTTGAGGTTTCCCTGTAACCGTATAACTGTATAACCGTTGATGGTGCTATCTGGGACTTCATACAACCTTCAGGATGAAGACCTAACAGACGGACAAACAAACATACCCGTGGCCTACAAAGCGATTGCTGCTCAGCCTGAAGGCTTGCAGATTACATGTGATGCGTGGTCAGCACGACGAATCCTCTAGGCCGTTATTCTTGGCTGTCTAGACTGGAGCCGCTATCACATCGTGAGAAAGCTCCTCAGCTGTTATCGCGTAGAATGAGTAGACCTCGAACCATCCCTCAGATTCAGATAAAAAATCCCTGAACTGGCCTTGAATTTGCCCCGGTACCTCCGGGTAAGAGGCAGGGTTGCTACCTCCAGACCGCGAGGCCGGCAGTAGACATTAAAGTAGAAGTCAAATTCAGTTTGTATTATTTATACTTTCTGGCAAACTTTAAGATAGGAACAAATGTCCCTAACTTTGCCAGTTAAAGTAAATAATCAAATATATCTATAAGGATATGAAATGGTCTATTTTTTCAACATATATTATGAGTATAAATTCACAAAAGAACTGATACGTTTAATTACATAACAGTCCTTGAAGAAAGAGAAACGATTTGGAGAAATTGATGGCTTGTTACCAACGAAGAAAACGTCCTGGTTGCACCGTCACACACAGCGTATTTTTACACCTACTTAGCGAACAGCTTTGTAATGCACTGGACGGAGTTACTCAGTACCCCAGGCACGTGACACTCCATTTGTTAATCAGAGAACACGTGCAGGAAGAATAGGAGAATACACAATGGTAGCCAACATCGCAGGGTGCCTATCATATCATCGTGCCTATTTCCTACGGAATATGGAAACAGTGCCAAGAACAGATCAAATTCTGTAGATACGCTTGAGTTTCTCATATACGGGTAATATATCTTAGTTCCTGCTTCTTGTAAATGTCGCGAGACATGGCGATCATAAACCTTTTGTATTTAATGTGTCCGCAGTCTGTGGTTTGCCAGTGCAGAAATGACATGTGACCCGTGGCACATTCAGCCCTTTAGTTACACTGGCTTTCCAGAATGACTGCTATCGAGCTAGATGGCCTGCAGGTAATGGAATGCCTCGTAGTCAGCGGCTGTATTGCTTGAATTTCGTGATCGGATCCGCTGTCTCTCATATCAGACAGTTCCTTAGTGAACTCCGTTGAATCCCTCAGTCCAGAATTAGCATCCTTGGACAAGTTAGTAATCGAAACCATGTCTTTCGGTTAAAAGACAGGCATGATACCGTTACATTGCATGGCTCATCATGCAAAAATGAGCATTTGTAATCGATTGAGGCTAAGACTTACAAGGAAGAGACAGTGACTCAAATGTTGAATACTCTACCAATGTTCGCCTGGAAGTGAAGTGGGGAATGCCACTTCTAAGTGACAGAGAGTGGAATTTCTAATTCAATTTATCATGCTTTAGCACCTCAAAACATAATAGCGCCATAAATCTCGAGTCATCCCGCCACGGAGCTACTATAGACTGTAAACAACAAAGCTATGTGAGTAACAACTTTTCACTACTTTGACTGAACAGAGACTGACGTGCCAGAATTTCTCCCTCATATGTAGTTCCTTAACGTGCCAGAAAATTTATATCTAGCCGAGGTGATAATGATAATAATGATAATAATGATGATTATAATGGCAGGTGACCGCTGAAGAAGCCTGGTGCAAGTCTTTCGAGTTGACGCCCTATAGGCGACTTTTCCGTCCGTGAGAATGGGGCTCTACCTATTATGATTTCTAATTTCCCTTCCTTCTACGGCACACACGCCCAGCTCCCAAGCCATTGGAATTAACCAAAGAAGTTCAAATCCCTGGCCCGACTTAGAATCGAACCCTGGATCCCGTAGACCAAAGGCCAGCACACTAACCATTTAGCCATGCAGCCAAACTTAGTAATGATGATTATTGTTGTAACTTATAAGGAAAGTACAATATGAACATCCCCTCTTTATTCGTAGAAGGAAGTGGAATAGGTTCAGTTTTTCTAAGGACGGTGGTATTCTTCTTCTTCATGGCTTTTTCCCAGTATTTTAGTGTCGGCACTATGAGTTGATTAAGCCTAGTTTTTCGACCGAATGGGCTTCCTGACGCCAACCCTAACAAAGGTGATGTATTATTTTTATATATGCTTTACAATTTGCTTTACTTCGCATCGACACAGATAAGTCTCATGGCGACCATGGGATAGCAGGTACAGGTCGCAGCCCTGGTGAGAAAATGGGAAATCGCGGAAAACCATCTTCATGGCTACCAGAGGAATTAATTACATGCGGCAAACATCCCCCACCTGGCCGGAAATCGAACCCCGAAGGCTACTACGCTGACCATTCAGCCAAGGAGCTGGACAAATTTATTCAGGATTCGAACCCACTGTCTCCCGGATACAAGCTCGCAGGTGCGCGCCCCTAAACGTACGTCCAAGTCACCCGGTGGGGATGTATTCACTACTGCGTGTTCCTATGGTGGTTGTATGTACATGTGAATGATGTGTATTAATTGAAACACCCTGGCCGGGAATCGAACCCGGGGCTCTCTCAATCGAAGGTCACTACGCTGATCATTCAGCCAAGGAGCCGGACAATTTTCTTCAGCTTGTCTCAGTTATTTCTAAAGTCGCTGCAGTCACCCAGGCAAATTTTAGGAATGAAAATCTCAACCAGGACTCGAACCTCGGTGTGGGAAGCTAACAACTATGCCACTGTGATAATCACGTCCCCTGAAGTACGACGGTATTGGCAAAAGAAAAGGCCATGGCAGGCACGGAAACTGAAAACTCTCTAAGACCTTGAGAAACATGACAAATGTTGACAAGAGCTATGCAAGTCCTGCCAAGTTGCGAGCCCTTAGTGGGTCTCCTAGTTCGGCCACCTCTTCGGATAGGCATCGGGTAGCGCATACACAGTATTCTGTTCCCAGAGCAGCAGAATTTCTACAACTACCGGTGTATAGAAATGCATCTTTAATACGTCTGGATTGCTTCATAAACCTGAATTCAGGAACAAAAACATAATTATGTATAATAATAATAATAATAATAATAATAATAATAATAATAATAATAATAATAATACTCAGTCCCGTAGAACTACCGGACGGAATGGAGAAAACTGTTTTAATGAACGTATTTAATATTTAGATTCTTGGAGTTAAAGACATTTTTCATCCTTCTCTATCATTTGTGAACTAATCTATATAAAACGCTGTTCACGAGAGTTCATATTCTGTGTTCGCTCACAAAAGTTGGCAATTGGTGAAGCCCACAGAGGCATGACTAAATATTAATTTTCCAGGACAGTGGGTAAGTCACTTTAGGGAGGCTGTGTTTCCTCACATTGGGATAAACTCAGACAATGAAATTATTATTATTATTATTATTATTATTATTATTATTATTATTATTATTATTATTATTATTATTATTATTATTCGTGGTATAAGGGTAGCATGCCTGCGTTTTACCGATAGGTTGCAGGTTCGATTCCCAGCCAGTCCAAGGATTTTAGTTCTAGACTGAGGGCTGGAACAAGATTCACTCACGCTCGTGAAACCAACTAAGGAGCTGCCTGATAGGAGAGGAAGCGGATCCGGTCAAGAAGGCAAAAACAATATGGGATAGGATGTCATTATGCTGCCCACGTGACACTCCAGTGTCTGAAGGCCATTTGGCTGGCAACAGACTTTTCTTATAGGCTAAAGATTGTGTCTATTTATTTATTTTTAACTGTTCATGCAATCTGCCATCCTTTACGATGAAACCAAACTCCATGGCGCAACAGCCCCGAAGGGCCTAGGCCTACCAACCGACCGCTGCTCAACCCGAAGGCCTGCAGATTATAAGGTGACATGTGGTCAACACGACGAATCCTCTCGGCTGTTATTCTTGGCTTTTTTGGCAGGGGCCGCCATCTCACCGTTAGACAGCTCCTCAATTGTAATCACGTAGGCTGAGTGGGCCTCGAACCAGCCCTCAGATCTAGGTAAAAATCCTTGATCTGGCCGTGAATCGAATCCGGGGCCTCCGGGTAAGAGGCAGGCACGTTACCCCTACACCGCGGGACCGGCACCATCATTTACTATACTATTTTATAATAGCATGATGGACATGGAGGACAGTTTATAGTGCAGTCCGATGAGTTGTTGTCAGTGTTAAGCAGGAATCAGCCGAATGCAGCTTGTATATCCGTATTCTTCCAGACAATGGGCGAAATTATAATGCGCCCCACTGAAGGGTTTTGAAGACCAATAACTTCAGTTTCAGATGAAAAGAACCTAGATACGCTATTATATGGAATAAATATATAGACGTAGCGAAGGGAGGTTAGTGGGGTTTATACCCCCCCCCCCCCAATCCGATGGAAGTTTTACAAAAGAAGATAAACGGAAACTGACAATAAACAAGCGAAAGTCGACTCAATGTGTTGGCTCTTTTCAACATTCAGAGAGACATAATTGTAAAACCAACAGATCACTTGAATCTATTTTCTAAAAGCCTTGAAAGTAGGACTCTAGATATTAATCTCAACATACCGTTCGCTATAAAACTGTTCACCTTGACCAATTGGGAACATGCATCATTTTCAAAAATATTTTTTTTGAAAAGTACACCAATGAAATAGTACGTAAACGTATTACACTGTGGTATGTTGCCTTGTTTTCTACCATTAAAAAAATATTTAATAGTGCCTTTCCGCAAGGCGAGTGAAACGGCCTCTGACGTAAGCGGCGCGCTGTGACGTCACGATCCAGTACCGCATGGAGCTCTACCAGCCGTTGTGCATCAGCCGTTGCTAAAAGCCGATTGTTTATTATTCATGATCGCGAATAACTTCGAAATGACAGAAGAAAGGTTCAAAACAGCACAGTCAGACAATCTACCATGTGTAGATGTCATCATTCTTGAAAAATGTGACTTTTGTGGCCGCAGAAATTCGCGGATAACAAGCAAGTTTGTAAGTGGCGTCTTTTATATACGTGCAATGTATTGTAACCCATAGTATTAGGATAACAACGAACCTGGATAGATATCACATCACTTTCAACATTTCCTTCTAGACTGATTCCCCTATTAAAGAATAACATTACATTTTCGGGCTTTCAGCATTAGTAAAGTAAGAAATCGGATTTCAGCACTAACATAAACATATAGGTAGCATTATAGTACTAGTCCGCTTCTGTGGTGTAGTGGTTAATGTGTGCCACTCCCGGAGGCCCGGTTTCGATTCCCGGCTCTGCCATGAAGTTGAAAACAAATAGTACGAGGACTGGAACGGGGTCTACTCAGCCTCGGGAGGTCAACTGAGTAGAAGGGTTTCGAATCCCACCTCAGCCATCCTCGAGTGGTTTTTCGTATTTTCCTACTTCTCCTCCAGGCACCTAAGGCCACGGCCGTTTCCTTCCCTCCTCCTTGTCTATCCCTTCCGATCCTCCCATCCTCCAACAAGGCCCCTGTTAAGCAAAACAGGTGAGGCCGCCTGGGCGAGGTAATGGCCCTCCTCACCAGTTGCATCACCATACTCAAAGTCTCACGTTCCAGGACACTGCCCTTGAAGTGGTAGAGGTGAAATCCCTCGCTGAGTCCGAGAGAAAACCAACCCTGAAGGATAAACTGATTAAGAAAGAAAGAAAGAAGGAAAGAAAGAAAGATCATAGTACTATAGGGCTATAATCTATCATTCCCCAAAAAATATATATTTATGGTTGGGACAACTGGCCTACCCACTTCCAGGGCCCATGAAAGAGAATTAAATATCTTTGTGGAGGGAAAAAGTTAAACACGATAAAGATAAATATGACTTCATCTAGTTTTCACAAGTCGGGCTGAGTGGTTCAGACTGTTGAGGTGTTGGCCTTCTGACCCCAACTTGGCAGGTTCGATCGTGGTTCAGTCCGGTGGTAGTTGAAGGTGCTCAAATACGTCAGCCTCGTGTCGGTAGATTTACTGGCACGTAAAAGAACTCCTGCGGGACTAAATTCCTGCACATCGGCGTCTCCGAAAATCGTAGAAGTAGTTAGCGGGACGTGAAGCCAATAACATTAATTACATTTGGCTTTTAACAAGCTGAGCATATCAGGAAAGAAAAGTGTCCTGGTGACATTTTACTCGTTCAATACAGGAATGTCTTTGGGTTCTGTGACTTTTACTTTTTTTTCTTCTTTTTTTTTCTGTTTGCTTTACGTCACACCGTCACATATAGGTCTTATGGCGACGATGGGACAGGAAAGGCCTAGGAATGGGAACAAAGCGGCCGTGGCCTTAGGTAGAGCCTCAGCATTTGCCTGGTGTGAAAATGGGAAACCACGGAAAACCATCTTCAGGGCTGCCGGCAGTGGGGTTCAAAACCCACTATCTCCCGGATGCGAGCTCACAGCTGCGCGCTCCTAACCGCACGGCCAACTCGCGCGGTATTTTTACCCTTCGGTTTATTGACTTGGCTTGTATAACCTAAAACTTAGGCTAAGCTGGATAATATTTTAAACACCTACATCACTATTTTCACCTGTGTGCAATTATGTTATTTATTTCATTAATATTATGATAATTATTATAATTGAGCATTGTTAACTTATAAGACCCCAACAGACAAGCACTGGTTTTGTGTAGAGTTATACATTTGTTAAATTCACGTTGTTTCCTTTCATGATGTACACGCCTATTCTTTGTTACATTATAGAGTATTTAGATATAGCCTAAATTTCTTTACCAATGAAGCTCTTCAATAAAGACATACATAACTGTCCCATGCCAAGATATATTGGTAGAATCAGAGCTGTCAAAATGGTTCATAACCCCTTTGATTTATTATCTTGACATGGATCACCCAAAACATAGGTTAGGTTTGGAGAATACTTTAATAATCAGCATTATTTAATGCACTGTTTATTACTTTCATATTCCAAGATGTAATTGAAGCATTTAAATAAAGCATCATACATTAAAATTTAAAGTTTTACCACTAGAACAGCTGACATGGAAAAGTGATTTGAAAATTCAAACAAATTCATCTTACGTTAAAATCTTCAAAAAAAATAAACTGTAGACTTTTCCGATATATCACCAGCATTTCTCCGGCTCGCCAAAATCCATTTCTCCCTAGTTTTAGCGTCTTTGGAACATTTATAAACAATTTGTTTCGTATGGTATGCGATGTGCTATTGCACATCGGAACTCTACACCAGTTATAAGTTTTCTGCCTCACTGTCTGCGCAAGATTCATTTTAAGTCTAAAATATACCACTCAGATTATTATCCAATGTATAGACCTCGAATTTAACCATACTAGACACTAACATAAAGTAGAAATACGCGAAGTGTATCCTGCTTCTCACAGCACACTGTGTTATTTCGTCTGCTAATTCAGTCAACCTGTACGATGACGTCAGACCAATGAGATCGCGTACTTGCGTGATGTGACATTTTCGTAGATTTTTATCACGTTTTGAGTTATTATTTGTACATTCTGATCACATTTTTGCATTCTGCATGAAATTTTGAATCAGATGAGCATATTTTTAATTAAAACCCCGGATCATGCATGTTCCCTATTGTTCTCGTTCCTTATTTTATCGTAAGATTTCGTGGTGTACTGCAATCTGGATATTAACATAATTTACTTGTATCAGTGTCCTTATAAACACACTCGTGTATGCGCACAGTGCACACTCACAAGCACCTTCATTATGTACTACCATCATTTTGTAACTATAACCACCACCCCCCAGTCGGTCGATCCTGGCTACGCTACTGACTTCTATAATATCATGCTCGTATATCCACTGCCAAGTATCTAGGATATAAATTAAATAATCATGTAAATACTGTAACTATGGGAATATAACAATAATAACACAAATCGCATGAGATTCAGATTTAAATTACTTCGCAATGAATAACACAAAGTCCAGGTGTAGAGCTGTGCGTTGCTGTGCGGGTTGCGTACCTCACAGGCGCTACACCCCTCCCCCCCTTTCCATTTTCAATTCAACCCTTGAACAAATTCCCTTATTCATATCGTACTTCTTCTGAACCATTTCCTGGAAAATGTCGTTTTCTTCACAATTCCTTAGTTCATATTTTCTCATCCGCCATATTTCAAACATTTGCTTCTAAGATTCTGAACCCATCCGTGTCTCCGCCATGGCACCTTTTACGCAGTTGTTCCTATTGCGTGCTCTGCCCGGGAGGGCGTTTAACCTCCTGTGACCACATTTGGCTACGACTCTGTATTTATTCCATATAATAGCGCATCTAGTTTCTTTTCATCTGAAATTGAAGATATTGGTTTTCAGAAACCTTCAGTGGGGCACGTTATAATTTCGCCCGATGTCTGGAAGAACATGGATATACATGCTACTATTCAGTGGAAATGGTCCGCCCTATTGGTATTCGAACTCCAGTGTTCAAAATTCATACTCCAGCGCCCTGCCTCAAGACCATACATCATTATCGGACGTTGTTATTGAGATATTGGGTAATGAAGTTCTAAAGAGAAAGGAGCTAAGAAAGTCCATTCCTCAGGTATAAGTACAATGTGTTTGATTTTGTAGGCAAAGTGAGAAAAAAAAACGTAATTAATGTCTCGGTCTGTCCCTGTGGTGTAGTAATTAGTGTGATTAGCTACCAACCCCGGAGGCCCGGGTTCGATTCCCGGCACCGGCACGAAATTTCAAAAGTGGTACGAGGACTGGAACGGGGTCACTCAGCCTCGGGAGACCAAGTGAGTAGAGGAGGTTCGATACCCACCTAAGCCATCCTCGAAATGGTTTTCCGTGGTTTCCCACTTCTCCTCCAGGCAAATGCCGGGACGGTACCTAACTTAAGGCCACGGCCGCTTCCTTCCCACTTCCTTGTGTATCCCTTCCAATCTTCCCGTCCCCCGCAAGGCCCCTGTTCAGCATAGCAGGGGAGGCTGCCTGGGAGATGTACTGGTCCTCCTCCCCAGTTGTATCCCCAGACCCAAAGTCTCACGCTCCAGGACACTGCCCTTGAGGCGGAATAGGTGGGATTCCTCACTGAGTCCGAGTGAAAAA
Organism: Anabrus simplex; assembly: GCF_040414725.1. Lineage (NCBI taxonomy): Eukaryota > Metazoa > Arthropoda > Insecta > Orthoptera > Tettigoniidae > Anabrus > Anabrus simplex. The sequence continues at coordinate 615,837,624 of NC_090265.1, read as the reverse complement.
CCAACCCTGGAGGGTAAAGTGATTAAGAAAGAAATAAGGAAAAAGCGAAAGAAGTACGAGTGAATGCACGTGTGTGCGAATCCAACTATTCCCTAGGTCATGATCAAAAATATGTAGGTATATAAACCAAAATACAAAGTGTATAAATTACTTTGTGCTCAGTTTTCCTTCATCCTGTTCCGTTATCATTAAAGTTGTAGGTTCGTGGTTGGGAGAATTGCTTATGCAAGTTAAGTGTAACAATCTTGATAAATATAGATAATTTATTCGTTATGAAATAATTACTGGTCACAGTTTTTATTAATTTGTATTTCACAACGCGTTGCAGAGCTTATACTCTATTGTCAGGTAGTGGCATTGTCACATTTAATTGTTGCTCTATTTAATACACAGTTGTTTTCTAAGAATATTATACTATTTTATTGAAGACTAGGTGCTTTGTGCATTATGAATTTGTTACATCTATATTGAGTCAACTATGGGTGTGTGTCCACTCAGAAATATTCAGTTGCTGCTGAAGCTTAGTTTTTAAATATTCATTTTCAATTTTATCATTGAATATGTGTTAAGTATCTATAACTATTGATGCGTATAAATTTCTAGAGTTTCCAAAATGTTCACTTTTATCCCTTTCGGATGTATCTGTAAAGGAGTGAGAGAATTTTGTATATTTGATGCTTAATGACCTGTGTCAAGTAGACGTGCACCAACTGCTGATTTTTCATGCTTATGTAAATAAAAAATACATATTATTATTATTATTATTATTATTATTATTATTATTATTATTATTATTATTATTATTATTATTATTCGGTCTAGAAAGCCAAGAATAACGGCCGAGAGGATTCGTCGTGCTGACCACGCGACACTTCGTAATCTACAGGCCTTCGGGCTGAGCAGCGGTCGCTTGGTAAGCCAAGGCCCTTCAAGGGCTGTAGTGCCATGGGGTTTGGTTTTTTTATTATTATTTAAGCAATTTCAACATTCGTGTGACTCAGGGTCGTAGCCAAGGGGGTTACTGGGGGGCTTAGAACCCCCTCCCCGTCCCCTGGAAGTTTTACAAAAGGAAATAAATGGAAACTGACAATAAACAAGTGAGAGTCGACTCAATGTGTTGGCTCTTTTGAACATTGACAGTGACATAATTGTAAAACCAACAGATCTCTTGAATCTATTTGCTGAGAAGCCTCGAAAGTTGGATTTTAGACTGTAATATGAACGTACCATTCGCTGTAAAACTGTTGACGTTGATCGCATTGTTCTTGTTCTGTATTTTAATGTAAGATTGTGTAGTGTACTGCAATCTGAATATCAAGATAATTCACTTGTATCGGTGTCCTTATAAAGACACTCATGCATGCGCGCACCACACACTCACAAGCACATTCATTATGTTCTATCATAATTTTGAAACTATAACCCCACCCCCCATTGGTCGATCCTGGCTACGTTACCGAATAAATAAATAACAAATATTTGTGTTAAATTGGAGCATTGTGTGTATTTGTAAAGGTGTTTCCCTCTTGTTTGAGTCTAACGTCGTAAAGCAGTTGAAGCATAACCCCGGCGTTCATCGTTCCACGTATGATCCTCCTTCGGAGAACTCATGCAGACCATGAACTTGTCTGCTGTGCGGTGGCACTTTCACCGGATGACGACTGCCAAAATTCCAAGGCTACTGCGGCAAACTGGGAAGGTAATACCATCACATAGAGGTGAACGGTGATGGTGATTATTATTTTAAGGGGAACTACACCTAAGAAACTCAAACAGGACGGATCACACTTCCACGGCATTTTACTTATTTGTGTGGCAACTTCTACCGAAGTTTGGTGCCCATTATAACTGTGTGTACTCCGGAAACGTTCTTCTGTTATCATTCCCTCAGGTTCTTAAGCTTCAGAGCTGTTGGTCGGCCTGGCCCCTCAATGACCTTCTCTCCGCTTGCATCACCAGTTGCACGTCCCTGCACTGTTTGTAACACATCATGTGTCTGCAGTATTCAAGGTTTTCTCTTTTGATAGATACTGTAGCAATATTATTTTCCATAAAATGGAATAGTATGTTAGCTATTTTTGCAAATTATATCGTGTTCGTACGAAAGACAGCAAAGCGACGTAGCTGTTTTTCCATTCGTCTCCTAACTCGAATATCTGGGTTTCATATCCCAGTGAATTCAGGCGTAAACATGGTATCTGTAATTCGATTACAGGTCAGCTAAGAAGATGCCTTCTAGGCGGCCTTTGTACCAAATTTAACGTCCTGATTTTCTGGTAACTAGGTTTAATTTGCTAGTAGCTTTACGTCGCACCGACATAGATAGGTCTTATGGCGATGATAGGATAGGAACGGCCTAAGAGTTGGAAGGAAGCGGTCGTAGCCTTAATTAAGGTACAGCCTGGTGGGAAATGGGAAACCACGAAAATCCATCTTCAGGGCTGCCGACAGTGGGATTCGAACCCACTATCTCCCGGATGCAAGCTCACAGCCGCGCGCCTCTAACCGCACGGTCAACTTGCCCGGTGGAAAACTAGCTTTATTGCTACTAGTTTAACGTCGCAGTAACTTGGGTAGGTTTTCAGGGACGATGGGACTGGATAGCAAGTAGCCTTGGCGTTAATTAAAGTACAGCCCGCACTCGCCTGGCGAGAAAATTGAAAACTACCGAAACACGGTGGAGTTCGAATCCATCATATCTTGAATATAAGTTCACAGCCGTGCGGCACATACCACGCAACCGTTAATTTAGCGACGAAGCGGAACTCTATTGGATCGTCTCTAAAGCTGAGTTAATTTTTATCAGATACAAAGTTCTTTAACATGGCAGCAGTAATGATAAAAATCGATTACCATGGTCGGGATCGAACCCAAAAACCTTGGGTCTATACGTAGAACATTCTATCTATAATCAATCAAGCAAGATTTTAGATGATATAAGACAGGCCTTAAACCCCGGGCCAGGTCTTGAATTGAGGCTAGGTACTCTCCCTATCCCATAAGAGGTGATGTTGAAGATTTTTTAATATTTTGATTGAGACTGACTGAGGAGCTGTATGACCACGTGCTTTCCAGTATGTATAGTCCATCCGGATAATCAGCAGTCGTCTGAGTAGACCTAGGCCCTAATTGGCTGTTGTATCACTGTATGTATATGGTTTGATATAAAACTGGGCGTTACTCTCATGTGAGAGTGCAAATAATCTGATCTTAACTTGCTCTGCTGCATCATAAAATTAAAGACTGCTATAAATGTCTTGCAACTTGTATAAAGGTACTATCCCGGGATCTTCTGGAATGAGTGTTTAAAAATGCATCGAGATCCGACGAGTTGGCTATGTGGTCAGTAGCTATGAACTTGTTCGGGAGATAGTGGGTTTCGAAACCCACGTGCGTTTTCACACGGGGTTGTACCTTAATTAATGCCACGGTCGCTTCCTTCACCGACCTAGCCTTATCCTATCCCATCGTCGCCACGATTCCAGTCTGTGACGGTACGACGTAAAACAAATAGCAAAACAAAGAGAAAAGCCTCGAGATACTACACTCAAGGTAGTCGCTATCGGACCCGAGAACACAACCTCGTATCTTTGAACATTCCAGCTTTCCAGTGCTATCGGTGAACGTGACTTATCCAGAAGATAGGTGAAAGCTGCTATGAACCTATGATCTCTGGCTGTTCACATATCCAGTGCACTGGGAGAGCCAATACTACGCTTAGTTAACGTATAGGCCTATTGGTAAAGTAAGAAAATCGTCTGGTGTACAGTATATTTCGTATTAGGTCCAAGACATGGTCACACCATCATGCAAACTAATGACATGACGAACAGAAGTGAAGGGAGTTTATGAAATAAGCACGACATGTTGCAAATAATCACTCCTCAAAGTCCGCCTCTGTGGTGTAGTCATTAGTGTGATTAGCTGCCACCCCCGGAGGCCCGGGTTCGATTCCCGGCTTTGCCATGAAATTTGAAAAATGGTACGAGGGCTGGAACGGTGTCCACTCCGCGTCGGGAGGTCAACTGAGTAAAGGTGGGTTCGATTCCCACCTCAGCCATCCTCGAAGTGGTTTTCCGTGGTTTCGCACGTCTCCTCCAGGCAAATGCCGGGATGGTACCTAACTTAAGGCCACGGCCGCTTTCTACGATCTTATTCCAATCTTCCCTTCCCCCACAAGGACCCTGTTCAGCATGGCAGGTGAGGCCGCCTGGGCGAGAGACTGGCCCTCCTCCCCAATTGTATTCCCGACCCAAAGTCTCACGCTCCAGGACACTGCCCTTGAGGCGGTACAGGTGGCATCCCTCGCTGAGTCCGAGGGAGAAGCCAACCCTGGATTTTAATCTGATTAAGAAAGAAACAAAGATCGATACTCAAAAACTAGCCGATAATAATAATAATAATAATAATAATAATAACAATTCTTTAGTGTCGCGTATGAATAATGTGAATAAATCAACTGATGAAAAACGTTTACAACATAAAGTCCATATCCTTGGAAGCAAAACTCAGAACATTATTGCACTGTCATAAGACCAGAGGCTTTGTATGTAATGGAATACCTTGCTATGACCAAGAAAGGCCTGATAGAAAAATTGGTAATTAAAGAAAGAAAGAAAGAAAGAAAGAAAGAAAGAAAGAAAGAAAGAAAGAAAGAAAGAATGAAAGAACTTGAGAAAAATTAGTGGCCCAGTTAAAGACAAAGAGGAATAGGCCCTATATACGTCGGCATAATCATGAATTTTATGTTCATGTCCAGAAGTTCTCTTATGCCATGCGGAGAAAGAGATTTCCATTTTATGGCCACTTGCTAGGAGTGACACCAACACGATTATTGAAACAGATCTTCGCCTATTTTAAAGATAAGAAGACCCAGCCAACTTTGTTCGAGGAGGTGGAAAGGAACCTACAGGAGATGTGGATCACTTATGAAGATATACAAGAATGCAACCCACTCCGGAGGACACTAAACGACCATCAGGATTTTCAAGAAAGGCCAAAGTTGAAGACGGGAAAGACGTGGATGGAGGAAAGGAAAGAGCAACGCCTGCAACGAATGAAGGCGCACTAGCAAAGATCAAATCCCAGAGAAGACAGCTGAAATAACGTGGTCCTTAATAGGCCGATACGGACATATAATAATAATAATAATAATAATAATAATAATAATAATAATAATAATAATAATAATAATAATAATAATAATAATAATAATAATAAACAGCCTCACTGTGTAGGCGTAGCGTGTCTGCCTCTTATTCGGAAAGCCAGGTTCGATCGCCGGCTCGTCCACGGATTTTCATACTCGACTGAAGCTAAAACGGATTTCACTTAGCCATGTGGGTTCAGCCACAGACATATAGATTTAGACTGGCAATGAGCAGCAGGATTCTGAAGCCGGATGCTTGCGATCGCCGCCATCTTACGTCACTACACTATCCCGATGCATTAATGTAATATAGTGGACGAAACGAGAATATTGGACAGAAGATAATTAAAATAATTAAAAGAACATAGAAATAATTAGACCTACTAGCTCCTTTATTTTACTGATAAAAAGGAAACATTGGCATATCAATTTACAAATGCCGTCCTCTTAAGACCGATCTATGGTCATGTCTGTTTCCATTCAACTCTCTTACAGCATGGTCCACCCGTATATTCAAGAACAGCGATGAAATTATGCTAATAATGCGATAAATAGACCTAAATCATGTGAGCTTAACCTTGAAAACAAATTTCATACAATTGAGCTGTAGCTTCATTATGTATGTTCCCTTTCATGACTGAGCTTAAACCATTACATGTATTCTCTCTAAAATACATCTCAGTTAGTTTTCAAACATGAACAACATCTTTCGTAGGAACATAGAGATTACCCATATTCTTCAAAGAAATTAACGTATGAGGATTTTCTTTTTACACAGCTGCTTCCTTACAAGTATCACACTGTAGATTGTAGAGAAATTACTAACATCTTTACCACAAATTCTGAAAAATATTCAATAATATTATGTGATAATAAACCTAACACCTATCGATTTATGCAAGCTTACTAATCCTTCCACTCTAATTTTAACAGAAATTTGACATCCTTACAACACATCCTTAAAGAATAAAAGAGACCAGGACCACTACTATTTAATTAGACCACTAATACTGTATAACAAAAACAAAAACTCAACCTATAAACCAAGTGGGTTTTTTGTTTGTTTACAAGTTGCTTTACGTCACACCGACACAGATAGGTCTTATGGCGACCATAGGAGAGGAAAGAGCCAGGAGTGGGAAGGAAGAGGTCGTGACCTTAATTAAGGTACAAACCCAGCATTTTCCTTACACGGAAAACCCTCTTCAGGGCTGCCGACAGTGGAGTTCGATCCCACTGTCTCTCGAATACTGGACAATCGCCGCAATTAAGCGACTGCAGCTATCGAGCTCAGCTATAATAACCAAGTGTTGCATTAACATTTTTTTTTTATTCGTTGTGCCCAACTGTAGAGCGTGTTTGAACTTATTTTGCACAATGTTTCTTCTTCTTTTCTTCCCAATAACTCTTCATTTTTTTACTGTGTTCCTTTCTGCGTGTTTCTGTCCAGCCTGTATTTTTTCTTGTTGCTTTCTCTGCATATTTATGTTTGTTTACTAAACTTCTAAATTTCATTCTATCTTGAATGGTTCCGTTCTCAATACGCATTTCTTGTAGATCTTCATGAATTTCTACTAACCAATTGTTGCGGATTTTCAGGGTTAGAGCTAGATTTAGAATTGTCTTTGTCAGCCTGTTGTTATCCATTCTGTGTAGGTGTCCGTAGAATTTTAGTCGTCTCTTTCTGATGGTATCTGTGATTTTTTCTGTGAATTGAAAAATTTCGTGTGGTTTCTTTTTCATCCAAATTCCATTTTCGAACTTTGGCCCTAGGATTTTTCTGAGAATATTCCTCTCTTGTTTCTCAATGCTTTTCATTTGTGACCTGCCGCTAATAATCAGTGTTTCAGATGCATAAAGTGCCTCTGGTTTGATGACTATTGTAGTGTCGTAATTTTGCATTTTTTGATATACATCTTTTGTTGTACCTGTTCCATGCGATTTTGTAAACCCTTTGCAGTTTAGCAGTTCTTTCTTTGTTAGCTTCCTGATTTAACCCTGCTGGCTGAATAATTTCACCTAGATACTTGAATTTGTCTACTTGGGAAATTATTCCACATTTGGTGATTAATGGTTGATTGTCGAATCTTCATTTAGTTCCTTCCATAAACTGCGTCTTTTCAAATGTAATTTGAAGTCCAGTTTTTGCGACTATTTCATGCAATTTTTCTATGGAGTGGATTGCTTTTTGTCTGTTGTTCGAAAGGATCGCAAGGTCATCTGCGAAAGCTAAGCAATCAAGGTGAATTTTGTCTTTAAGAAGTCTGCCGATGTTTATACCTTTAGTTTCTTTTTTCCATTCACGAATCACTTTTTCCAAGTCTAAATTGAATAGTAGTGGGGATAGTCCATCTCCCTGTCGGACACCAGTTCTGATTTCGAACGGTTCAGAAATTTCTCCCAAGAACTTAACTTTTGATGTTGTGTTGGTGAGAGTTTGTTTAATCAATTCCCTCGTTTTCCTGTCGACTTGAAATTCCTCTAGTATGTTGAACAGGGTCTGCCGATCTATGTAATCATACGCCTTTTTGAAGTCAACAAAGGTGATTACTGTTTGTTTGGTTTTGCGAATCTGTAGTATGGTTTTTAGGTTTAGGATTTGTTCTGCGCGGGATCTCCCTTTTCGGAATCCAGCTTGATAATCTCCGATCAGGTGGTCTGTTTCTCTAATCTATTAAGTAGAGCTTTAGAGAAGATTTTATATACGAGTGAGAGGAGAGAAATTCCTCTGTAGTTATTAATATCTGATTTGTCTCCTTTCTTGTGAAGTGGGTGAATCAATGCACACTTCCAATCCTCCGGAATTTCTTCAGAAAACCAGATGTCCTGTAAGATTTTTTGAATACTCTGGGCCAGTTTGTCACCACCAATTTTCAACATTTATGCGATTATTGCGTCTTCTCCTGGTGCTTTATTGTCTTTTAAATCTCTGATTATTTGTTTGACTTCTGGTAATGTGGGGGGTTCTGAATCTGGATTAGGTGTTGGTTTTTCATAGGTGAATTGTTCTTTGGGAGATTCACAGTTTAAAAGGTCCATGAAATGGTTTGCTAGGAGTTCACAATTTCCCGTATTACTTGTTTCCAAAGTCCCATCTGTACGTTTGAAACAGAGACTAGGTGCCAGGTAACTGGATAATTCTTCTCTGAATGTTCTGTGGAAGTTCCGTGTATTGTTTTTCTTGAAATCTTCTTCGATTTCTGCCGGTCTGTTTTGATCATATTTTCGTTTTTCAGATCTGATGATTTTTGAAGCTTGTTTCTGTGTTTTGAAGATATCATCACGATTTTGATCAGTTTTATGGGAACTCCAGTTTAGCCAGGACCTAATTCTGACTTCTATGGCCTTGTCCAAGGGGGCTAATGCCAACAAATATACATCGGAAGGAAGTCGACTCTGTCTCCTACATAATTAGGTATCTCTAATTGTAAATGTAATTTCATTAATAACAAGTGTCCATGAGCGCATGTGAGCCACCTACCGGTCTATTGAAACTCCTGGTCCTTCGTTCTTCTTTCTTCGTGAATAGGAATAACCACGCCCAAACACTACGCAGGTATTCACCATTCTACCAAACAGTAGTTTGCCTAAAATAAAAGTGAAATTTGTATAAAAACAACATAAACCAAAATTGTACGTTACACAGTAACATTTATGTTTACAGAGGATCTGTAGTGACGTAGGATGGCGGCGGCCGCAAGTTCCTGGCTTCACTACCACCAATATTAAGAGATACAGCCCTGCCAGACTATTTACTATATGTCTGTGAGTTCAGCTGAGGATTAGCGTAATGCGAGAGGAAGTAGACCCACTCAGGATAGCCAAGCAATACTGCTGAGAAAGTCATGATGCCCATCACATTATACGGTACTCGAACATCTGCTGGCCATCTAGTTGGACAGCAGTCATGTTAATGGGCTGTTTCTAGAACGAGCGTTTAATACTAAGAAGAAGCAGAAGACGCAGAAGAAGAATACCCTAACCATGAAGAGTAAAGGTGACAACGTTACGACTTTAACCAAATAGTGATATCTCCAGTATTTGAGTGACATTATTGCATATGTAAAAGGCGCAAGACTCACCAAACATGGAACGAAGAGCTTAGAATAAAATCCTATCGGGTACGGAGAAAGTACCTGCGGTATTTATGCACTGATTCAAAATAGTGACTTGTTAGTAAACGTTATGTGAACTTGAACTAAAACTTGTGGCGCCATGATTGAATATACAAGATGTGTCTAAACATTACGGTGAATGGATTGATATTGCAGTAGCAATATGTGGTAACAGTGCATGCATGCGCATGTGAATATAGGAATATCTCGAGAAGCGCCACGTAGAGTTGACTTCACGGAGATGACGCAGATTAGTCTGCCGCGGCTAGTCGAACGCAGTGCGTGTGAAGACTCGCGTTTTACTGCAATAGAGCAACGCATTAACATCAAGTTTTTTTACAATTTGGAAAAAACGGCGACGGAGACACTTGCGAAGTTGGTGCAAGTGTACGGAACAGAAGCCGTAAGCAGAAAACGTGTCTATGACTTGCTTAAACGCTTTCAGGATGGACTGGAAACTCTTGATAATGCGCCACGTCCGTTCTGCGTTGTCATTTTCATTGCTCGTGGTGTTGCTTCATTAAAAGTCTACAGTAGATAGAAACAACAAGATAATCTAATTTATAATCTTGTTTGAATGATGTCCAAAGTCGGTTTGGAGTAACACATGCCTTAGCATGAGCTAGGTATTCAGCATCGTGATTCTGCGAGAATTATGTCTGCAGAAAGCCAAGGAATCACCCTCGTACCCTTTTGTGAATGATATATTATGATAATCTATGCACCCCTCCCTTAAGTTTTAAATTAAGATAGGGAAGGGACTGGAGGTAGAGAAATACAGTATATCATCTGACTAGAGTGAGAGTGAAAAATTCTGAGGAATTCGACGTTCAATATGGTTGTCGATAAGTATATTCAACGTCACCTAAAATCATGACATTTCTAGTCTACATGGAAATAACTTTGTTATTCTTCTACAATACATTATTCGTCATATGAATTGGCCTGCTCATTCACCAGATATGAACATCAATATACACGTATAGGTGATTTTGGAAACACCCATCAATTTGTCTACGCGGTTCGGGTTTTACAGGTCTAAGATTGCTTCTATGGGATACTGGGTTTAAACCCCATCGTCTGCAGCATCGAGTATGGATTTTCGTTGTTTTTCATTTGCTGAGGATTATGGCAATGGCGCTACCTCCTCAGCCCTAGCCATTTCCCGTCTAGCAGCTTTGAAGACTTATATGCGTAGTGTGACGTTACTTACGTAGAACAAACATCAAATATCCGCAAATTTCCACTGCATGCTTTCATTAGTACTACCTAACTGGAAGGAGTACCACTTTTCTGATAAGCAAGTCAATAATACATTGATGTACTATTGTATAACGTGTCAGGAGCAATGTAATACCGTACGCGGTACTATTGTCAATCTTCTCTAATCAGACACTAAAATACCATTACATTAGTTTATAATGGAAGGAGACGACATTTACGAGATTGCCTTTTTTAATAATAAGAATGTATTTTTTGATTAATTATATCAAAACTTTTTAGTGTATATTCCAAACTTCTTTTAGCTTTTTGCTTTACGTCGCACCGACACAGATAGGTTTTATGGCGACAATGGGATAGGAAAGGCCTAGGAATGGAAAGGAAGCGGCCGTGGCCTTAATTAAGGTATAGCCCCAGCATTTGCCTGGTGTAAAAATGGGAAACTACGGAAAACCATCTTCAGGGCTGCCGACAGCGGGATTCGAAGATGACGAGTGCACACACATTATCAACAAAATATTATTCACCTGAATTAAGAATGTGTTCTAGTCTCATGAGGACATCGTAATTTCATTCCAAATTTGTTCACTTAAAATTTCAAAAGTAATAAGAGGTTATTTTGAAGATGTTACGGATGGAGCTTTGGTCTATAGCCTACCTCCATTGTCCTGTCTACAGATCCTTTCTTCTCCGCACACTGTATGATTTTCATTGAAAAGGGACAAATGTGTTTATCATAATAGACGGAGTAAATGAATAGAAACAGGAAGCTACAACTTACGCCTCTCACAAATGTGGTACGCCTTGACCTGATTATAAGAGTAGAAGCAAGAGCGCCGAGTTATTACTGGCATTGTGTGAACTTAAAGATAACAACATAGGGAAAGGTGTATGGAGCAACCGTATTTCTGAGCAAACGGTGAAAGTTCTGACATAAGTGTTCTTCAACTAATGAGTGTCCACAATTTGCTCAAGGTGGAGAAACTACTGACTGCGCGTTATGACACGTGGAGTTCTGTGCATAAAGTAGCTTCTAGAGTTTTGCACACCAGTACCTTTTAGCTCAGCTGCTGTAAATCGCAGGTGTAAATGTCATTCGCTAATGTTCTCTTATCATGAATGAGTCAGCACCAATGCAGAAATAATTATACTGTGGTCGTACAATGTACTTACTTATCGTAATGGGTCTGATAAAATTATCATTTGTATTTTTTTCATAAGAGATTTGTGACTTACTTCAAGAAGTATGTGCAACATTTGCGAAAAAAATGTTTCCACGACAAATCCTCATCTCTGCGATACAAACTAATAACTATGGTCAGGATTTATAGGCACTAAAGCAGTTAAAATAGGCAGGCATATTGGCTTTAAAAATAGCCAAAATAGGCAAGTAAATAGGCACCATTGTGTAAAATAGGCAACCAGATAGGCATAAAAAAAATAATTATTTAATATCCCGTACGCGCTGATGTATTCTTGCGACGGTGGGTTGATACATGTATCAGTGCTAACGCAGGGCATTTTGAACATTTAATGTAGGAAAGAATTTGATGTTGTATGAGTGGGCGAGTTGGCCGTGCGGTTAGGGTCGCGCAGCTGTGAGCTTGCATCTGGGAGATAGTGGGTTCGAGCCCCACTGTCGGCAGCCCTGAAGATGATTTTCCGTGGTTTCCCATTTTCTTACCAGGCAAATGCTGGTGCTGTACTTTAATTAAGTACACGGCCACTTCCTTCCTACTCCTAGCCCTTCCCTATCCCGGCGTCGCCATAAGACCATCTGCATCGGTGTGATGTAAAACAGCCCCAGGGGCTCTGAACTTTGGAGCGAGGGTAGGCGACCACGGGGCCCTCAGCTGAGTCCTGGCATTGCTTCCACTTACTTGTGCCAGGCTCCTCACTTTCATCTGTCCTATCCGACCTCCCTTGGTCAACTCTTGTTCTTTTCCGACCCCGACGCTATTAGGTTTGTGAGGGCTAGGGAGTCTTTCATTTTCACGCCCTTCGTGGCCCTTGTCTTCCTTTGGCCGATATCTTCATTTTTCGAAGTGTCGGACCCCTTCCATTTTTCCCTCTGATTAGTGTTATATAGAGGATGGTTGCCTAGTTGTACTTCCTCTTAAAACAATAATCACCACTACCACCACCTGATGTAAAACAAATGGATGTGGTATGCTGGCACGTTCTATTGCTGTATGTTTCAAATGATTAATGTATAGTACTATGTAGAGTTGCAGGTAATGAGTTCTAACATGGAAGTAAAGCATTTCCGGACGCATGTCCATATAACATGTTTTCTTCTTCTAGGTATCCACCGTAGTCAGTCCTGAAGATGGTTTTCCGTGATTTTCCATCTTCACACAAGGCAAATTCTGGGGCTGTGCCTTAATTAAGGTCACGGTGATTACCTTCCCAATCCCAACCCTTTCTCATCCTTCCGTCGCTGAAAACCTTCGATGTGTTAGAGCGACGTCAAACTGGTAACAAAGAATCAACTGCGTGTGAGGATGTGTCCTGAAAGTTTGGCCTATCTTATTGTTTCACTCTGTCTGTATAGTGTTGCAGCAAAACAACCTTCCGCAATGCATAAATGAATAGACCTCTAAATGCTACAATGAAATGCGATCGTAGTCCTTACTTATGAAAAGATAACAGGAAAACATATCTTGACACTTCCCAGATGTTGAAAAAAGCAGAAAACGAGTAGAAACGGGAAAATAATTCTCTCGACCACTACAGCTAAAATATACCGGGCGAGTTGGCCGTGCGCGTAGAGGCACGCGGCTGTGAGCTTGCATCCGGGAGATAGTAGGTTTGAATCCCACTATCGGCAGCCCTGAAGATGGCTTTCCGTGGTTTCCCATTTTCACACCAAGCAAATGCTGGGGCTGTACCTTAATTAAGGCCACGGCCGCTTCCTTCCAACTCCTAGGCCTTTCCTATCCTATCGTCGCCATAAGACCTATCTGTGTCGGTGCGACGTAAAGCCCCTAGCAAAAAAACCCAGCTAAAATATAATCCATCGGAAAAAATTGGCTTCTCTAAAAGACTGCCAAAAGACAATTATACTCCAGATAGGCACAAACCCCAGAAATAGGCATTTATAGGCACAATAAAACCAACGAATTCTTACTAAATAGAGGCTAAATCGGATTTATGTATTAAAAGCCTATGTTTTTGTCCACAGGAATAAAATAGGCAAATAGACAGAATCACATCCCTTCTAATAACATAGTTTAATCTGTTTATTTAACAAATACAGTAATAATAGTTTTGAGAATGTTAGCTGCAATAGAAAGGAGATAAAGACAAATAATATAGGATGGTAACCTGGAAATCTATTTCGGCCTTTAATGGGCTACACAACCTGTTGCTTGTACTGATCTGATATTTAGGCTTAATCCCGTAAATGTCCAAGGGAGAAGAGTGTGAACTGGAGATGGGATGAACCATTCAGATACTTTTGTATGAAGTTTAAGGCGGGAAAATTATTTCACATGCCGTTTGCTAATGTTTGATGATTGAAAATATATATATTGGCTGTTTTGTACACAGTTTGTTTTTAAACTCTGTCTTTATACAAAAATAAATTATGTAAAATATATTAAAATGATTAACACCTTACATTAACACCTGAATTCACCTTACATCACCATGTATAAAACTACTGCTAATTGAAGCTTTTGAATGAAGTTACATTGGACTATACTTTGAAAGAATTCGTAAAAAATTTAGCGGATTTTTACCGTGTTTTCTTCATGAGAAATTTGGAAAATATTCACAGAACTAATTAAGCCCTGACTATAAGAAATTAATAGTTATATCTGATTCGCCTAGAATAAATTTGTCGGACACTGACAGAAATATATAACCATTCCTTTTTTATATTATTTTTATGTTTTAATGCACATAAAACAACAATAGCATAATACAAGGTATTTAAGGAAATAAACTTGGTGGGAAAACGAACATAATATTATTTGAGAGCTACGTCCCTTCGTTGTTGATTTGTGTATTAGAGCTCTCAGTATATAAATAACAATTTTTGAACAACAATCGGTATGTAGTTATTCTTAGCATCATCGACTGATTATATTTTATATCCATAAAATATTTGAAAAAATATTTTGTTTATTTTCCTTGGGCATATTAAGTTAAATACTTGGACAGAAGCTTCAAACAATTTTCCACATACTATATTATACATACATATATACTATGTGCTTGTGTTAAAATATTAAAAATTATATGTTTGAAGGTCATATTTCGTCTACGGATTAATTACCTCTAATATAAAGTAAACTGAGCAGATCAAAACTAACGAAGTAACAAGCTAAATTAGCTTTGATACACCATGAGTCTTATTCATTCAGCATTTTGAAATCTTGTGTTTTCTACCCGGTATTCGGGCATTTTGCATCATTCTCTGGCGGTTATCATACAAAAATTATTTCCTGCGGCCAATTCAAGTTCCTGAAGCCAGACGGCAAGCATAGCATGAAGTTGTTGTGTTTGCTAAATTCAAAGTGTGCTGTCGAATCAACAACTCTTTTGTTGTTCGTCCAGAAACTAGAAATCCCCCATAATTATATTTGAAGAATATTTCGCATCTGAAATCGATGGCGGCAACCTAACTAATTTCAGTTTTGGTCGGGGATTTATGTGGTCTCTTCTCTGACACTAGATAAACTCACAGGTGAAATACCCACAACCATCGTTACCAGAATATGAACATCGACTGTCGGAGTGAAAGGCCAGCAGTTACAAATCAACGCTATTCACATCCACCCAAAATCATTGTGCGGGGAATAAATGCTCTTTGATACATTGGGCTACGTTTAGTGCTATGGGTGTGTTCTAAATCGGTTGGCTCTTCGAAAACATAATTTAAAGAGGAATACATTTTACTGAGCGAGTTGGCCGTGTGGTTAAGCTCGCACAGCTGTGAGCTTGCATTCGGGAGACAGTGTGTTCGACCACTACTGTCGGCAAACCTGAAGATGGTATTCCGTTGTTTCCCATTTTTATACCAGGCAAATGTTGGGGCTATACCCTAATCAAGACCACGGCGGCTTCCTTCCCACTACTAACCCATCGTTGGTGTGACGTAAAGCAAATTATAAAGAAAAACCCCACAAAAACAAAAATGTACGAAAGGATAAAATTACTTTCCCAGATCTTTTACAACTGATTATCAGCATTTTAATAACCATGGTTTCCACACTAATTATTTGGATACTAGTGTATATCTACACTTTATACCAATTTACTGCATATTTCTCTGCAAATTCAGGAATTAAACTTCTTGAAACATTCAACAAGTCGAAGGTTCTGCTGATAATGCGGTACATACTTTCTCTGTAAAAGGTTGATATATATATGTCAGTTTTGATCTTTTTACAAGGCATATGAAAATTAAAACCTACAACCTGTTTTCCAGTCTTAGACTGAGTCAGGAATGTAATGAATGAAACATATATAGGCTAGTATTACAATAGGGTCGCCACTCCCAAGGTCATTATTAATGACTGATAGACGCAATGAAATGATAATGGAGAGTGTTGCTGGAATGAGAGATGACAGGGAAAACCGGAGTACCGGGAGAAAAACCTGTCCCGCCTCCGCTTTGTCCAGCACAAATCTCACATGGAGTGACCGGGATTTGACCCACGGTATCCAGCGGTGAGAGGCCGACGCGCTGCCGTCTGAGCCACGGAGGCTCCTTTTACAAGGCATAATCCCACAATAATATCTCGTATCTGTTTATAAATTGTAACACACTCAAAATTCATTTCTATAACGAGCCAACAATTCACGATCCTTTATCATTCACGAGAAGTTATGAATGTCATCAAAATCCTACCTGTGCTAGAGGCTATTTTAAACAACTATTATAGTTCGTAAATACTTATAATTGAAACATTAAACTTGTAGGATCAGTCGCCACTTTGAAGACGTTATTCACATGAATTCTGTCTGACGTAAAGTTTCGGAACACAGTCGTCAGATAATTAAAATACGGGACACAACCCTGCCATACCCTTGAAAATTGAAAACTTGACAAAACGGCATGCAACTATAGTTTCAGGGGTTTTTGTCCAAAACTGCTGTTCAGAATGAAGATTGGTACTGACAAAATAAACAAGACTCGTAGGGCAACTTATTCAAACTACTCTGATCTCATGGTACCTACCTATCAGTGGTGAAAATGAGAGCTGACCAGGTTCGATTCATTTCCTTCAAATTATGACGTAAAGGGACCGTCACGTTGCGCGCTGAGTACCTGTCTGTATTTCGTTGTATGCTCTGAAATGAAATGGCGTATGGCTTTTAGTGACGGGAGTGTCCGAAGACATGTTCGGCTCGCCAGGTGCAGGTCTTTCGAGTTGACGCCCGTAGGCGTCGTGATGAGGATGAAATGATGATGAAGACAACACATACACCCAGCCCCCGTGCCATTGGAATTAACCAATTAAGGTTAAAATCCCCGACCCGGCCGGGAATCGAACCCGGGACCCTCTGAACCGAAGGCCAGTACGCTGACCGTTCAGCCAACGAGTCGGACGTTGTGTGCTCTAATGACAACACATACACTTCGTTAAATATCACCCGGATACTTTACCACTGTGCCATGTTGCAAGTTGAGCTCCGACGCTGAGGCAGAGTGCACAGTGCACATTAATTCTGAAGCCATTCTCCGCTCAATAATTTCGAAAGAGCATATTCATTACCTCGGTAGACTTCTCCAATACATTAATATTAGACGAAGAAAGAATGGGTAATGAATTAAATGATGGTTTGGATTTACACACCGGTAGCCGTCTTCTGAAAGGTGAACAAAAATTCACAGTCATCAGTTCATCTTACCGTCACTGGTATATCGTTTCCAGAACATCAATAAACTGAAAATACATACATTTTCTTTGTAAATTATGAAAAGTGATAAAACACACATGTAAGGAATTTTTTTTTGCTAGTGGTTTTACGTCGCATCGACACAGATAGGTCTTGTGGCAACGATGGGATAGGAAAGGCCAAGGAGTTGGAAGGAAGCGACCACGGCCTTAATTAAGGTACAGCCCAAAAATGTCAAGGACTGAGACTGTGCGAAGTACAATAGGAAATCATTCATCCAACAGTTTAATGCTTTTAGAAGCCTTGAAAGGTCGAACGATGGCTGTGTTTACCTGGTGTCAAAATGGGAAACCACGGAAAGCCACAGTCAGGGCTGCCGACAGTGGGATTCGAACCCACTATCTCCCGGATGCAAGCTCACAGCCGCCCGCCTCTAACCGCACGGCCAACTCGCCCGGTGTGTAAGGAAATCCTGCAGCTTCCAACTGACATAGCAGATGCCATGTTGTTTACATCCAAAAAATGTCAAGGACTGAGACTGTGCGAAGTACAATAGGAAATCATTCATCCAACAGTTTAATGCTTTTAGAAGCCTTGAAAGGTCGAACGATGGCTGTATAAACAGAGTCCGGGACCTTGAGACTGACGAGAGATTTGTCTCTCTGAGCTGGCCATCCGTAATCAGTCTGTAGATAGAGCCCTGCACGGATGCGGATATCCGCGGATAAATTCACGGATATCCGCAAAAGTTAGTGTCTTGGCAGATGCAAACTGTATCGCACTGCGGATAATTTTTCTGTTAATTTCTAAATAATGAAGTTTACTCTTATTTTTACTTTTTGTGTGTGTGAGTGTGTGTGTTTTAGATGACTCTTGACAGTGGTATGGATAAAGGTTGATTATATAAAGAGCCTTGAGACCATGAAGCCGTAAATCTGACCTAAGCCTAACTGGCTTCTGTCCGTAATTGGTGGAAGGAAGGAACAGGGGTCAATACGTCGGTGGTTGTCGCAAGAGAAATTTCCTCATAACCCTCTGACTGTAGGGGTTCTGGAGCCAGTTTTCAGGCTTATTTTACTGTGTTAACCGATCAATCCGTTACCTTGAGTGTAGTATACTCTAGTTAAATATTTACAATATCCGCGGATAACTATTCGCGGATGCGGATAGCCATTAGCGGATGTGGATGCGGGTGCGGATGAAGGAAGTGCGGATGCGGATAATATTCTGTATATCCGCGCAGGGCTCTCTATAGACCTCGAGAGATTTATAGTGCAAAGAATGCATGGGAAGCATGTTGCAAGCAGAATAATGTATAAAGCGGTGCCAGCTAAGAACCCGCGGCAAAGGCGTTGCTTTACATGGACAATGACCAGAGGCGAACAGGCTTGGTAGTTTGGAATTGCGGGACGTCATTTACTGCAGGCTAATGCTTAGTGGCTTTACGTCGCACCGACACAGATAGGTCTTACGGCGACGATGGGATAGGAAATGCCTAAGAGTTGGAAGGAAGCGGCCGTGGCCTTAATTAAGGTACAGCCCCAGCATTTGCCTGGTGTGAAAATGGGAAACCACGGAAAACCATCTTCAGGGCTGCCGACAGTGGGATTTGAACCCACTATCTCCCGGATGCAGGCTAATGAAGCATCAGGGAGGGCTCTGCACGGAAGGAGTCAGGACGGCACCCGTTGCAGACACTGCAACGAGACTGAAATTCTTCTACACGTTCTTGGCTACTGCCAGTATGGGGATCTCCTGAGGAATACTAGACATCATCTAATCAGGAGCAAGATAGCATCAACCCAGGCCATCAAAAACAGCGAGGTCTACGAGGAAGTCCACTGCGTTGCAACCAACAAAAATAATCGTACAGTTGACATTCTGGCAATCGACAGGAAAGAGTGACCACGCTTCATCATCGATCCCACAGTTAGATTTTAAACTGATAAAGGTCAGCTATTGCTAGTGGACCAAGAAGAAAAATACTAATTATGAGCCCGCGGCATATTATATGATGTAGGCCTACATGTACAACCTTAAACAGTTATAGGGTTTCTATACAGTGGACTGCAGGGGAACAATCCCCAAATTATTTTCTGATTTTTCTTTGCCCACTTTGGCATAAGCAAGGTATAGTGGCAGCATTTGCCTGGTGTAAAAATGAGAAACTACGGAAAACCATCTTCAGGGCTGCCGACAGTGGCGTTCGAACCCGCTATCTCCTTAACGCAAGCTGACAGCTACGTGACCCAAACCACGCAGCCACACGCTCGGTAAAATATTCCATAACAAGTAGTATACCACAATAATAGTTACAAGGCAATCACATATAAATTCACACGCAACTGAAGTATTTCCAATGCCTTAACACTACGACTGACAGTAAATCTTGTCAGTCAGTCTACAAAACTCAAAAACTGGCTTTCCTATAGTTGAAAATATCTATATATGCGCTTGATTGTACTAAGTTATATAATCATTAAAACCGTCTGTCTATGAAAGCGAGTTCGAAAAAAGCGAAGAACTTTCAATGCCTGAAATTGACACCAGATATAGACTATCTCCACTTTACGATAAAAATATGATGAACCTGTCACAACTACGATGTTGTACTTTATAAAGAAAACACCCTTCTTTCTGCGATGTGAATTTGTCATCTTCGCCGTATTGACATGCACAGCTACACCAGAAAAAAAACGACATCCATTCTTGAGTTTTGTTATCTTCCTTAGCGTCCGGCTCCATGGCGAAATGATTAGCGTGCTGGCCTTTGGCCACAGGGGTCCCGCGTTCGACTCCCGTAGGGTCGGGAATTTTAACCAGCATTGGTTAATTTCGCTGGCACGGGGGCTGGGTGTATGTGTCGTCTTCATCATCATTTCATCCTCATCACGACGCGCAGGTCGGCTACGGGTGTCAAATCGAAAGACCTGCACCTGGCGAGCCGAACATGTCCTCGGACACTCCCGGCACTAAAAGCCATACGCCATTTCATTTCATCTTCCTTAGCGATACTGGGAAAACGAGAATGTTTAGAAGGCTGAAAATGATACCAGATATAGTTTGCAAGAACATGAATATGATGATCATCATATTTGTACTGTTTAGTGAAAAGCGCATTATTTCCGTGAAGTGGAATGCATCTTCATCATGTTGGAGGATGCAACGGTATCACCTATCATCTACCGTATAAACACGAGATATAACTCTTGCCGCTGAGTTTGGTGAGTGACAGCTAACAAGTTTTGGGCATGGATGCTTCGTTGTAGGTATTTTTCACCATAGAGCTGTGATTCAGGTGAAGTAGAATTTTGCGAGCTTTGTTCTTTCTCGATGAAATGCCATAATACCTGTTTTGATTCCATTTAAATGGCATGCATTGAAAGTTTAAATTTCTTTCACAACATGTTCCCCATTATTTATTTTTCATACAGTAATTTCTATTATTGAACACAGGCCTACATACTAGAAATTCTGTATATTGGTGAGTTCTTCCATGACTCTGTATTTTCTAGATATGATGAATATCTTTCAGGCTCTGATAGATGTTATATTAAAAGCATAAATGTTAATTATTTCTCCAATTTTATCGTCGTTATTTTTTTATGAAGAAAATACAGAATCTCAGAATTTCTTATGCGAGACAGTTTCCATCAATGAACAGCTTTAAGCATTATTGCGCACTTTTAGTAGTAGGGAAAATGGCAATGGACTGGCTTCGGGCCCTGACGCTCACATAGAATAACAATTCAGGGACACAGTTTTACGAACCTATAATAATTACAAATTCCTAAGACAAGAATAGAATATGTAGAGAGTGGTCGGAAACAACGTGAAATTGGTAAATGAGCGTTAGAAGGTTGGTTGTACGGCTGTTCATGAGGCAGACTTCGCCAATAATAAAGGTTTGAATTTACCGAGCTCGATAGCTGCAGTCACTTAAGTGCGGCCAGTATCCAGTATTCGGGAGATAGCGGGTTCGAACCCCACTGTCGAGATGGTTTTCCGTGGTTTCCCATTTTCCCACTATGCAAATGCTGGGGCTGTACATTAAGGCCACGGCCGCTTCCTTCCCATTACTAGGCCTTTCTTATCCCGTCGTCGCCATAAGACGTATCTGTGTCGGCGCGACGTAAAGCAAATAGCAAAAAAAAAAAATCAAAAAAAATTTATATCCCGCGTCGTTGTCATTTTACCAGCTGCTGAATTTAGCCAATCAGGTAGATTCGCGGACGAATTCAGATTGGCTTAGCGTGGCGTCGTTATTAAATCTGCCAGTGACGTAAGACCGGTTTGAGAACCATGCCTAGAAATCAGTGAAATATCATACCACCGCGGGGTGCAGTCGGTGTCGTCGTAGCGTACTTGCTATGACACGATCCTGTCAGCTCTGTTTAAATCTCTCGCCTAGCAAAGGTTTTTTTTTTTTTTCGATTGGTGCTCACAAGCCGGTCTTAAGTCACGTGCAAAGCCCTGTTGAATTCGCTTCAGCAACTGGTAAAATGAGAATGGCGCGAGATAATGAATTATTATTTTCAAATTATCTATCAGTGTGACCAACCCTCTAACGTTCATACACCCGGATCACGTTCACGTTGTTTCTGACTATCCTGTATGTGAAGTAAATGGAAACAGCCTCTTACTGGAAAATCAATCAATCAATCAATAAATCAATCAATCAATCAATACTGATCTGCATTTAGGGCAGATTGCGTATCTGTTGTTTTTCCTAGCCTTTTGTTAAATGACTTCAAAGAAATTGGAAAGTTATTTAACATCTCCCTTCGTAAGTTATTCCAATAACTAACTCCCCTTCTTATAAACGACTGTTTGCCCCAATTTGTCCTTTTGAATTCCAACTTTATCTTCATATTGCGATCTTTCCTACTTTTAAAGACACCGCTCAAACGTTGTCGAGCAGCTCGTCTTCTTTCTCCCAAGTCTTCCCAGCCCAAACTTTACAACATTTCTGTAACGCTACTCTTCGGGGACTCCATAATCACAGTATGTTTTTTAATATAGAACTATTGTAAAGGTCAACCAAAGTCCTTCTCTCAGCCATCTGCCATGCTGTCAAGTCATTACATTCCATGGCCTCATTTAGAAATGTAAATAAGTGTAACCATCGAAGTGCGGATTGACCAAGATGCTCTCTCAGTTATGAAAGGAGAGATCTCGCTTTGGAGAAAGTGAATGTACCCATCGTGCATGGCGCAGCGGTGAACAGATGCCTCCAGGTTTTATGTTAGGACATTTCTTCCGTGAATGCTACCATGAATTACTCACTTCAGACTTAAACAACATTGCCAGATATGTACAGCCGCTCAAAGAATGAGTATTGTATGTTCCTCGAATGTAATACTTTATCAGACTTAATTTTAATTATTATCAAAATCTTCCATGTAGAAAAAATCCAGTAGACACCCACAAAAAACATTACATCTACAATATAGCTACAGTTGTTTTGGAGAAAAGTGTTCCTGCGAGGAACATTTTTTTTAGTGACTTTACATCTTTGGACGTGTAGTCGATGTTTTCGTGATTTCCCTGCCTTTAAAAGTGGGAGAATTTTCATTACCGTATGTTACTCGGTAGGTTATGAGTGGTTGGTGGAAATGGAACAATTCGTTCGTCTAAGAAGAAATCTATATTCGTCCGAGAATTCCCTACCTCTTTATCGGAAATCCGTCGTTGAGGTTGATAATTTAAAAATGTAATTTAAATACTGGATGAAAGCTGTGTGCTGTATAATTAACATCCTTCCAATTACTGTAGATTTTAAGCGCCGGTGAAGTGCCGGTATTGTGGGCTGAAAAGGGGTCCTATAATGTCTAGATTGATGGTTTCACGGTCCTGCCCAGGTCCATGGCTAAAAGGTTAGCGTGCTGTCCTTTGGTTGCAGGAGTCCCGGGTTCGATTCCCGGCAGGGTCGGGAATTTTAACCATCATTGGTTAATTCCGCTGGCACGGGCGCTGGGTGCATGTGTCGTCTGCCTCATTATTTCATCCTCATCACGAAACGCAGGTCGCTTACGGGTGTCAAATCAAAATACCTGCATCTGGCGAGCCGTACATGTCCTCGGACACTCCCGTCGCTAAAAGCCGTACGCCATTTCATTGTTCGGCCCTTAATTATTGTAGACGTGATAACAATCTTTTGGGCTTTAGGCTTGTCAAGAAAACAGGTGAAATTCTTTACGTTTCGCAGAGAACTTTGCTTTGCGTTTTCAAAATAAAATCTCGGCTGTTCATGAGGCAGACTTCGCCAATAATGAAGGTTTGAATTTACCGAGCTCGATAGCTGCAGTCACTTAAGTGCGGCCAAGTGTCCAGTATTCGGGAGATAGTGGGTTCGAATCCCACTGTCGGCAGCCCTGAAGATGGTTTTCCATGGTTTCCCATTTTCACACCAGGCAAATGCTGGGACTGTACCTTAATTAAGGCCACGGCCGCTTCCTTCCCACTCCTAGCCCCTTCCTGTCCCATCGTCACCATAAGACCTATCTGTGTCGGTGCGACGTACAGCAACTTGCAAAAAGGTTTGAATTTAAGAATGCTTTACCGTGTAAGTGTAAGTGGTACTCTCATTCGACACCAGATGGCTCACTGTATGCTAGCATTCCTAGTGAGAGCTGACGACTCCATCTAAGTTTCAGTTTAGATGTTTCTTGTTACACCGTATGTGTGTTGCGAAGTAACAGTAAGGTCATCAGACGACTCGGGAACAAATGTAGTATAATAAATAAATAGAAATAAAAATAATGAAGTAAAGTGCAAGGAAATACTCACAGGATAGAAGAAGAATACAGAGTTGAAGAATGGAAAAGAAATGTATAGAGAAATAGACGATAATGAGTGAGAGCTGGTCCGGGGGTAGGGGGGCGGGGCATAACGGCTGTACACACGTGATGAAAGTATGGCACTTAAAACACATAGCCTCGAATTAACCATCTGGTGATGAGGAACGTGCCTACGAATTTGGGAAACACCAAAACGAAATAACAATAGTGAAAGAACAGGGAAGAGAACTATCTACGTAAATCCTTAATGGCTGGTAATCACGTATTACTTAATTGATAGCTAGTGTTCCTGTTGAAATTGTATGGAGTTTTACGTATTTCCACTGCTTCCCGTATAATCCTAGGCCTGTATTGTTTAGTGTGCATAAAAACTCGAACATCTTGGAACACGACATCATTACCCGACGACAGGGAGTGCTCAGCTATTGCTGACTTGTCTGGCTGGTTGAGGTGGATATTTAGTTTGTGTTCCTTAGTACGAGTACCAGTGGTCCGGCATGCTTGGCCAATGTATACCTTGTCGCAATCACAGTGAATTTTTTATACCCCATGGTGCAATAGTAGGAACAATTTGGCCTTGCTTTTACCTAAACTGTGAGTAATTTTAGTGACGGTGCCAAACACGGTTTTTTAAATCAATCTGTTATATTGTGAATGTAAGGGAGGTTGGTATTTTCCTTCACTTCTTCTTTCTGTGAGATTTGCTTAGTCGTCCCTCGGGGATACAGGGCTCTAAAAATCTGTACATCGTTATAACCATTACCTTTGAACGTGACTTTGAGTGTATCCATCTCTTCCTGGATATTTGAAGACTCACAAATTTGCTTCTCCTTCGTGGTGAGTGTCGTGAGAATGCCCTGTTTTTGTTTGTCTTATTTTTTGGTGGATGGTAGTGAGAATCTGTATGGATAATGTGATTTGTGTGGATAGACGATAGACGGTATGTCCTAAGGAGCCGTCCGATTTCTTTCTTATTAGAACGTCCAAGAAAGGAAGGTATCCGTCCGACCCCATCTTCGTAGTGAATTTAATTGAAGGATGCTGCTGATTTTAGGTGGTTTAAATGGTTTAGGAGACCTATACTACACACGTGAGACTTTCACAATTAAGTCCTCTTAAATGGTAAACGGCAGTGCCAAAAATCACTGTGTTACTGCCATAACACCAACATTTGGGAGAATTTTCAGTTTTATGAGATATTTTCAGTTATGAGAAGCCCGCAAGGGTGGTCGAATGGCTAGATCAAGATCACGGTTTCAATGATGGTTGTGGTCAGTACGTTTTTTGGAAGACAGAAAATCCACAGCATGCCATTTCGTTACTTTAGGTCTAAATTCCCTCAACTTTCTAATCAGTCTAATTATATAGAGTTTTGGTCTCACTGATAGTTGCACTGACTACAGTAGCGTGACCTGTTAATTAGAATGGAACGCCTAAATTGAGATGCGAATCGTCCAACAGAAAACAATAATATCAAGCCCAGAGTGAACGCGCTGGATGAGTCTGTGAGCTGGCCACGTGAATTGGTGTTTGTGGTAGGAACAAGAAGGATTATGATGATTTAAATTGATTTTCATTGATTTAATTGAATTCAGTTGATTTAAATCATCCCTATTTAGAAAAAAATAAAAAAAATAAAAGCAGCTTGATTTGTTCTGGGTGATTTCCGACAAAATAATTACAAAAATATTGCAAAGTTAGGGCTGGGAAGACTTGGGAGAAAAGAGACGAGCTGCTCGACTAAGTGGTATGTTCGGAGCTGTCAGTGGAGAGATGGCGTGGAATGACATTAGTAGACGAATACGTTTGAGTGATGTCTCTTTAAAAGTAGGAAAGATCACAATATGAAGATAAAGTTAGAAATAAGAGGACAAACTGGGGCAAATATTCGTTTATAGAAAGGGGAGTTAGGTACTGGAATAACTTACCAAGGGAGATGTTCAATAGATTTCCTTGCAATCATTTAAGAAAATACTAAAACAACAGATAGGGAATCTGCCACCTGGGCGACTGCCCTAAATGCAGATCAGTAGTGATTGATTGAAATAATAATTTACAGTAAATCAATAATGTATTCGTTTATTTTTTAGTTTACAATTTCACTTTAAAAGGTAACGAGAAATGAATGTATTGAACTTTAAATAAACACATCAGCTAATAAATATCACTATCATAGCAACTAATAAATATTTATTTGTATGTTTAACATCAAATGAACTTATATTTCAACATTTTATATATTATAGGTTGCGCTGCATTTCACGAAATCGAAAAGATTCGTAAGGAAAACTGCTTACAAAGAAATAGGCCTACTCATTTTGCGAATTGGTCTGTCCCCAGATGATTACTAATTTTTCAACGGACAGATTCAAATGACGAGAAACTCTGTTTGACACTTACTAAAGAGGGACATACAGACGAATGTTGCATGACAGTTCTCTTCTCCTCTTTTGAAAGAAATGTTTTTCATTTTCCGTATACCATTCCTTGAAAGTGAATATTTTCTAACATTTGTTTAGTTATGTTTGTTGGTTTATTCCATTTTGTTAGTATGTTAGTTGTACTATATTAGTTATTGGGTATTGAAATCTGTAAAATAAAATATTGTAAATTATTGTTATATATAACAGCGAAAATCATAAAGTTTCTAATTTAGAGTAGATCTGATTTAATTTTTTTAAATATGGGGCTGATGACCTTAGATGTTAGGCCCCTTTAAACATCATCATCATCATCATAAATTTTAAAATACATATTTTAGATCATTTAAACCATGACATTTTTGCAACCTTACAACAAATGAGGTGGATGGAGTAGGCTAAATGACCTAGAAGACTTCTAGAAGCGCCATAATACGATTTTTTTTATTTTTGTTGAATTTTTGCAACCGTACAACAATTCAGGTAGATAGAGTAGGATACATGATCTGGAGGACTTCTAGAAGCGCTATAACAATCCATAAAGGAATTATACGTTTGTACAGTCAGAAGGAGATTGGTTACTAAAACAAACAGATTATATTAGTAAAAGAACAGTTAAGTGGTATAAGGAACACTTAGCAACGTAAACACAGCATTCATACACGGAGTACCGAGCTCGATAGCTGCAGTCGCTTAAGTGCGGCCAGTATCCAGTAATCGGGAGATAGTGGGTTCGAATCCCACTGTCGGCAGCCCTGAAGATGGTTTTCCGTGGTTTCCCATTTTCACACCAGGCAAATGCTGGGGCTGTACCTTAATTAAGGCCACGGCCGCTTCCTTCCCATTCCTAGGCCTTTCCCATCCCATCGTCGGTGTGACGTAAAGCAAATAGCATACACGGAGTGATTATTCAAGGTAGGCAAGCGCCCCTTGGAATAGCATACTTCTTGATGTGTAGAGAGAGAACTACAGACTTGCATAATAATAGTGCATAAGTTTATAAATGACGATGAGTGTTAAGTTGCATCATCGGAGATGTACGACGGAAATGTATATTCCTACTTGGATAGAATTCTCAATGAGAATCAATGGAAAGTCCTGACAACTGGTAAACGGATGTTATCTCCATAGATCCTGTTTATATTTCTTGAAATAGATTATGTGAATGTCGACTTTGAATGTATAATTTACGTAGCACTGAAGCTGAAATATATCTTTATGTTATTTCTACGGAATTGTTGATATAAATTAAAACATAAAGGCCTACATAAATGTCGGTATAAAAATGGCTTTCCTCAAAAATGCGTTCTCACTTTTCGTACATATTCAGGTGTCATAAGTGGTCGAAGTTAATATTGTGTATCAGAAAACAGGGTCTCCGTTTTAAAAAACTGTGTAAAGCATTGATAAATATAAGATTTCATTTTAAGGGAAAATCTATTCATTCAACTCTGTATAATAGCACAATACTGGTTACATAATTACACTAAGCTTGTGTCTGTAACAGAATTAAATCAATAGATTACGGCATACTTCATATATTATAAATAAAATATTATATTTTTATCTGACGTTATAGTTATGTTCTTTAAAATACAAGGTTCTGGCTGAGAGACAAAATTATACATTATGTAGCCCAGGATGTAAGATGTTGCAGACTGTGTACCGTTGCACGTTAGAGGCAGAATTTACAAAGACATATTTTATATTACCTCTCATTTGCCTCTTCAGTCTAATTATTGGCGTGATATGTGATACGCCCAAAGTACATCTATCTTTCTATAAGAAAAGCTAAATATTTTAAATTTCTGGTGATTGAAACTTTAATTCTATCAATTCTTTAACTTCTTTCCTCCACTTATCCCTGATATTTCTAGGGTAATTGGAGCCACCCAGGCTCATTTTACATTTTCCGTTTGGTTTTCGTCGCAACGACACAGAAACAAGGATGGATTTGGTACTTTTTTTGGCACTGAAACTCTAAATACTCGTACTTCCACCTGAAAGCCAAAGTGCAGACAACAGAAAAATGACTGTATTTAAATATACAATGATCAAAATTAAGTTATTTATGGTGAAGGTACATATTAGTTCAACAATATAATATGAGATCATATAACGCAACAATGTAAATTAAACAAAGTGTTCTGTTGCTGCTGGTCGCGTGCCCCGGAAATGGCTCCTCATTGGCTGCACTGATACTTATCTGCTAATTCATCCCGACGAATGTGGTACATATTAGCATCAAACGTGATTTTCAACGCCCTGTTTGTCATGGATTAGGGGTGTTTCGGCGAATTCTTTCTCTTTAATATTATGGAGCTTTCTACCAATGTATGTTTTCCATCATGTCAACTTTTATTTTTGTGGATTTGGTACATTTTGTACATAACCTACTCGTTTGTGTAAAGAGGCAAAAGTTATCTCCGTACAGGCCATGAAGGCCCTGGAAGGGGTGGAAGTTAAAGACTTCCACTATCAGTAACCTCGGCACTTATTGGGGGTAGAGTGGTTAGCTTACACCCAGCCGCCTTGCCCCCAGGAATTAACTTGGTACTCATTTTTGGTGAAGGCTGAGTGAACCTCAGAGCCATGAGCACCTCTGGAAATGGAAATCTCGTTTCTTAACTTTTTCGACTTCCTGACGGGGAATCAAACCCACGTCCTTCCAGGACTCATTTTTGGCACCATTCAAATCAACAGCCCCGTCAGTGTGTGTGAGAAAGAATATTACTGCAGCCGTTACTACTGGATATCTGTCAAAATACAGTATACGTACTGTATGTGTGTCTTAGATGGTTTGTGCAGTGCGATCCACTTTTCTGTCCTGTTTTCTAAGTTATATGGTCGGATATACGTCAGAGGTCAGACACTACACATGTAGGTGTGGTAATTATATATTCAAGTCAACTGCGTATTTCTCAGACTGTTTTATAGCCGCAGAATATATCCGCGAAGAACGGTGGAAGTTCATAGCCGCAGCGCCGCACTTGACTCATTGGTACGCCGGTCATTCCTCAGCGACATGCGAGATAGAATTCCAACACATGTCATGAATGGTAATTTCTTCACTGGTCACTCCTCTCAATTGATATACAAGCATACAGGTAGTGGCACGCGTACCAGGTCACGAATTTCCATTGTTATAACCCCAGGCAATTTGCCTCTGTCGAAGTGTGGCACTTGATGTCTAATAGTCCACTACTGCTTCCGTTGCAGCATCCTCTGTATCTTTCTATAGGCACCGAATAACGCAACTTGGAGGTCATACGAGGGTGATTCAATAAGTAAGGCAACAAGATTCCTCAATGCGAAGATTAGTTCAGCTCGGAAATACATCTGAAATATGGTATTGCAACAAATTATTCCTCCACATAGTTTCAACGGGAAGCGCATAAACACCATCCGCTAAGTAGATGACACAAGAAGATCTACAGGGTCGACCGATTAACACAGAACCGCAGATAACGTCAGGCTGACGATGAGGCTGGCAAGTTATCGTTTCCCGTAGGCCGGGCAATACTCGAAAAAGCTAGACTGACTGCCTAATAAATTCTAATACACTTTAAAAGTACCAACTCTTAAATGATCATCATGAAGAGGTTTTTCATCGATCAGATTAGGGTTTCAGCACCCCAGCATCAACTTTTCTGAGAATTTACATACCCACGGTAAGTGAAAACACGTTTCGTCTGAGAAGAGAATGAGTTTGGGGTCAATTTCTCTGTGATGTACTTTATTCAAAATCCATTCACTGAATCTAATCTTACACACGAGAACACTAAACCCTTTTGTAAGAAACCTTAAGGAATTCCCGTTTACTGAGAAAGCTTACTAAGAGATTTCTTAGGAATTTTTTTTCAGAGGAGGAAGACACTAAAAAATAATGGGTTCAACATATATGAAAACGCGTAAGATTAAAAGGAAATCGATGAAATGAAATATAGCAAAAATACATTCAGTGTACTGTTGAAAAAAATGGAGCGTTTAGTTACAAAGGAGGACACTTTCTAGAGACCGAAGAAAGACTGGCAGTATATCTGTGCTAGGTCTATTTAAATTATATTAAAATAAAGTATGTAATTGAAATTAATAATATTCATGTTATGATAATTTTTTATTAACATGAACGTACACAAGTCCAATATTTTGTAAAAAGTGCAAACGTAAAATTTACGAGAATAATTGTAAAAAATATGTATTTGAAAGAAAGAAAAGTGAAACTGAAATCATGAATGTTATTGGATACTGAAGTAGTTGTCATGTTAATGCAATGAATGCTACTCAAATTCCGCTAAACGCACAGTGATAAACACAGCACTGGAAGAAAAAAGAGAAGCAGGAAGGGAGGACGACAGAAATCACGTCCGTGAAAACGAGAAAATATCATTGGCGAACGAATACGTTTTTCCGGTACGGATTGTGGAGAAGCACGGAACGTCTCGGGCGAATGCCGTCATCAGAAGTGTTGAAACTTATCACTTCGATTACAAGGTGACGATATTTTATTTTGTCGATAGTGCCGTCTCGTCACGTCCCGGAGATGTGTGAATCGACCTTTATTGGTGCTGCATTCCGGTGTCGAAGAATTGAAATGCTTCGTCAGTGAACAGACTGCAAGCCTTTGAAAAAATGTGCATGTGTCACAGTATCTTCAAGAATCCATAGGAAGACCATCAACGAGGAGGTACTCCATCGTGCTAGGAGATGATGCGAAATCTTAACTCTAGCAAAACACAGGAAAACAATCCATTTCGGTCACATCTTCCTAAATGATACACCTCTACATAGAAGGCAAGACAGGAGTGAAGCGAGGACGAGGACAAAGAATATTATCCTAGGGGAGGAACCTCCAACAGTGATTCGACATCCACGATACGGCAAGCTGATGATGTTCGACGATTTTATGTGGAGAGAAGCGCAAGAACAAGAAGATTATACCTGTCTAGGCATTTGTTTCAACCATACACCAAGATATTCATCCCATCGTAGAAACAATTAATGTGGATCTCCTAAGAGCAGCTTCAGTGGCATATCTAGGTCCTCGGATGCCCCGGCACAGACGGTCCGAATGGAGCCCCAAACTGAGATTGCCACACGTGAATTCAGGAGTTTGAAATCTAGTGCATAAACGCATTATATCATAAATTAGATTTAGCCGTATATAAACATTCATGGATACAGAATACTTGGTTCTGCAAATTTGAAGAACAATGGTATGAAACAATGAGATGCCGATTGCTTCATTTAGGTTTTTATTTGTCTAAAAAGTTAGGCACTCACTTCACGTTACAGAAAGATCAACGGGATCAGAACAGATG
Organism: Anabrus simplex; assembly: GCF_040414725.1. NCBI lineage: Eukaryota > Metazoa > Arthropoda > Insecta > Orthoptera > Tettigoniidae > Anabrus > Anabrus simplex. The sequence goes on along the minus strand of NC_090265.1, from coordinate 615,805,746 downwards.
TTATTTAGGACTTAAACTAAAATAGTAATAGGCTTTTCATAATAAAACCAATTTGATCTTGCATGAATAAATTAATTGAACTTTTTATTAATTACTTTACTAGTATGCATTACGTAGTAAACGTAAAAAAACGTTAAAAGGATAATTTAAAGTAATAAAAACCATGATTAAAATTTAGCAAAGCTTGAAGTCCAAATGTTCTTGATATTAGAAAAATATAGTATTTATTCAACAGTAAAAACACGGATACTTGAGATTTGTAGATTTCCTTTCTTGATGCCATTCCGGCAAAGAGATCAATGACTTTAATCAGCGTTCATCCTTGACAAAGTTGCAAGATGGACAGCAGATAATGATATAATGGTAAACGGGGTGAAACGTCGGGTTGTAAGTTTCACCATGAGGATAAATCCTCTCAGTTTTAATTAGTGTTGACGGGGAGAAAGTAACTCATGTGGATCATTTTAAGTTCCTAGGTGTTAATATAAGTTAGTACAAGGAAATATATTCAATCAGCTAATCAATAGAACGAGATTAAAATAAAGGTTACACATCTCTTCAGTTGATTATGAGGTTATTTAGGGCTTGCAGTAAGAATTTAAAGGAGATAACGTATAAGCCAATGGTAAGACCTCAATTGCACTATGGTTTTAGTGCATAGGACTCCTCAGCAGGATTACTTGATTCGAGAACTGGAAATGATCCTTAAGAAAGCAGCACGATTTGTCTGTGTGATATGCGACAAAAGAGTAGTGTTACGAAAATGTTGCAAACTTCGGACTGGGGAATAAGGAGACGAACAGCTCAACTAATAAGCGAAATGTTTCGAGCTGTCAGTAGGGAGATGGCTTAGAATGGCATTAGTAGACGAATAAACTTGAGTGGAGTTTTAAAGTAGAATATATCACAATATGAAGATGAAGTTGGGATTCAAGAGGACAAATTGGTGCAAATACTCGTTTATAGGAAGAGGAATTCGATATTGGAATATATATAATTTTTCTGCTATTTGCTTTACGTCGCACCGACACAGATAGGTCTTATGACGATGATGAGACAGGAAAGGTCTAGAAGTGGGAAGGAAGCGGTCGTGGCCTTAATTAAGGTACAGCCCCCAGCATTTGTCTGGTGTGAAAATGGGAAACCACGGAAAACCATCTTCAGGGCTGCCGACAGTGGCGTTCGAACCCACTATCTCCCGGATACAAGTACACAGCTGAGCGCCCCTAACCGCACTGCCAACTCGCCCGGTTGGAATAATATATTGTTGGATAGTTTTGATACATTGACAACTTTTTTGATATCATTTAAGGAAAAACTATTTTTTTATTTTTTAGAATTTGCTTTACGCCGCACCGACAGATATACCTTATGGCGTCGATGGGATAGGAAAGGGCTAGAAGTGGGAAGCAAGCGGCCGTTACTTTAATTAAGCTACAGCCCCAGCATTTGCCTGATATGAAAATGGGAAACCACGGAAAACATCTTCAGGGCTGCCTACAGTGTAATTCGAACCCACTCTCTCCCGAATGCAAGCTGACAGCTACGTGCCCCAAACCACGTGGCCACTCGCTCGGCGAAAATGACTAGTAAACAACTAATAGGGAATCTGTTACGTGGGTGACAACCGTAAATGATGTTCAGTTGTGATTGATTGATTGATTGATTGATTGATTGATTGATTGATTGATTGATTGATTGATTGATTGATTGATTGATTGATTGATTGATTGATTGATTGATTGATTGATTGATTGATTGATTGATTGATTGATTGATTGATTTACTAAGACAATCGGTCTCCTGTTTCAGTTATCAGTAAAAGCAAGCTTCTTCAAAATTAGACCAGTCGATCGTAGTCTCTCTCCAGCCTTCACCTTAGTTCATACCTACAAATCAAGGTTACCGCCCCAAGTGCGTGCTGCCTTGCATATCATTAGCGTGTCGATATGCAGTGTCAACGCACCATAACAGTTCCCAATGAAACATTCACATACAAATATTTTCTTCTTCCCGGCCTTTCCCCAGTTACTTTAGGTCGATGCTACATGTAGATTTGGGCCCTAGTTTTATGGCTGGATTCTCTTCCTGGCGCCAAACCTATGTGGGGGGGATGTATTCACTATTGAGTGTTTTTGCGGTGGTTTGTAGTGTGTCGTGCTGCGTGCATATGAAGACATGTATATTAAAATGAACACAGATACCCAGTCCCCGAGCCAAAGGGATTAACCAGACATGGCTCAAATCCCCGATTCGAATGAGAATCGTTCGTAGGACCCTCCGAACAGAAGGTCGATACGCTCCTCATTCAAGCCAAAGACCTGGATATTCTCACATAAACATTTTATGTCTATCCTTCTTTCTTTCTTTCTTTCTTAATCCGTTTACCCTCCAAGGTTGTCTTTTTCATCGGACTCAGCGAGGGATCCCACTTCTACCGCCTCAAGAGCAGTGTCCTGGAGCGTGAGACTTAGAGTCGGGGATACAACTAAACAGGAGGACCAGTACCTCACCCAGGCGGCCTCACCTGCTAAGCTGAACAGGGGTCTTTTGGTGAGCTGGGGAGATTGGAAGGGATAGACAAGGAAGAGCGAATGAATCAGCCGTTGCCTTAAGTTAGGTACCATCCCGGCATTTGCCTGGAGAAGAAGTGGGAAACCATGGAAAACCACTTCGAGGATGGCTGAGGTGAGAATCGAACCCCTCTACTCAGTTGACCTCCCAAGGCTGAGTGGACCCTGTTCCAGTCTTCGTACCACGTTTCAAATTCCACGGCAGAGCCGGGAATGGAACCCGGGCCTCCGGGGTGGCAGCTATTCACACTAACACAGAGGCAGACAAACATTTTATATAGTTTGAAAATGGAAGATTGACCCAATAATTAATCGTTGTAGTCGGTATGAAATCTGTTGATTCTCGGTTAATCTCATTTCTGAGTGCGTTGTATTGTCTTCTTCCATCTTTAGATATGTCCAATTTCTTTCCTGTTATTTATTCAGTTATCCATTCTCTCCTTTTTATACCTTCTACCTTCCCAATACTTCCAGTGCCGACTTCAATGTGTTCTTTTTCAAAAATCCCCTCTTATCCTTAAGAAATTCTATTAGGTTTTATATTTACATACACATAATACTGTGTAATAATGTGTATTGTTCACGGTATTGTGAGATAAAAATTAAAATGTTAATTTTATTTTCATTCCATTATGGAAAAAATATCTGAATACAGTTGCGACAATTAAAAAATCAGCGTTATCATATTTATGAATCAATGAATGATATACGAATAAAAAAATAATAATGAATTCTTGTAGTGCGATTGAGTTCCTACAAGAAGCACGTAGCTACTCAACAAGCGGCTAACAATGCAGCGCGTGTTCAGCTGAAGTGCATCGATTGCATTTCGTGTAGGGTTACATAAGTTCCGGCGTGAGTTTTGAAAGCTGAACAAATTAATTAATTTCTATACAGTTATTGGATGACCCCAAAGTTTTTGTGAACGCAGTCCGTCTCCTGCTTTGAAGAGGAAATGTTAGTGATTTTCGAATCTGCCTTCCGGAAGGCTTTTTCCGGGGAACATATAACTGAGTTGTGTGAGTCATGGAGTGTATGTTGTATGAATGGGTTTTCTTTTTTCTATTATGCACTGCAGTAATAATAATAATAATAATAATAATAATAATAATAATAATAATAATAATAATAATAATAATAATAATAATAATAATAATAATAATAATGCAGATTAAGATTCTTTGGACATATGAAAAGGATGAACCCAGATAGACTTACCAAGCAAATAGTTGAATTTTATGAAAACCGAAGTAAAGCTAAAACGGACACAATAAAATGGATTGGCGAAATTAAAACAGATCTCAAACTGGCAGGAATTACACCTGAAGACATCCAAAGCCGGGTTATCTTCAGAACCAAAGTTCATAAGTGGCAAGTTGACCAAGAGGAAAAACCAAAGAAGAAGACCGGAACAACATGGTCTCAAGAGAGAAAAGAAGCACACAGCAAACGAATGAAGGAAGTGTGGGCACAAAGAAAGGCAAATGCCTGCCTCTAAGTACTTTGCGTAGTCCTAATGGGCTCATTCGCAATATATATATATATATATATATAATAATTATAATAACAATAATAATAACAATAATAATAATAATAATAATAATTTAATTTAATTTAATTTAATTTAATTTAATTTAATTTAATTTCGTGTGGCTATTTCTAGCCGAGTGCAGCCCTTGTAAGGCAGACCCTCCGATGAGGGTGGGCGGCATCTGCCATGTGTAGGTAACTGCGTGTTATTGTGGTGGAGGATAGTGTTATGTGTGGTGTGTGAGTTGCAGGGATATTGGGGACAGCACAAAAACCCAGCCCCCAGGCCATTGGGATTAACCAATGCAAGTTAAAATCCCCGACCCGGCCGGCAATCGAACCCGGGACCTCTGAACCGAAGGCCAGTACGCTGACCATTCAGCCAACGAGTCGGATAATAATAATAATAATAATAATAATAATAATAATAATAATAATAATAATAATAATAACATTCTCCGCAAAGTAGTCAGTGGCAGTTGAACATAATTTATAAGGATGGACTGTTCGGCGGAAAAACATAAACAAAGGGGCATTTTTCGAGCTACGATCTTCCTTACAAACATCAGATAGTAAGCTTAAATTGTTTCTTGGACAAACCATACGAAGAAATTGAGAACTAACAATTCCTACCCGCTGTGAACACCGTTGTCAACCACTCATAAACATATTTAGAAATATTTTTTCTAACACCGGGTATGTTAGATAACTGCATCATGAGGCCCACTAAGAAGCTCCCATGTAGTCCAACGTAAAACAAATGAGATACGCTTGTGTCCTTGTGGTAATTATCAAGGTAGCAACCGGATGGGCGTGCTGCAGGCTGGAGAAAGTAGCAAGTGCGTTATCACCGCCGTATGTTTACACTCAACACTACCGTAACACTTAGCGAATTCTGTTTACTTACGAAGTTATCTCACTGGTGAGCAAGAAACTCTTTTAGCATAACGATTAGGACACACACTTTTAACGAGGAGAGACTTCAATGTATCATCTCTTAAAATAGTTATCATGAACATCGTTATAAGTTTGGCCTCATATGGGGCATTGCACGTGAAGTCGGACAGCAAAAATGTTAGTAAATCTGAAGCAATACCTTAGAGACTAAGTGGTTTGAGATATTCATTTCTGCGCAAAACCAGCTTCCTGTGTTCAACAATATTCATTATATTAAAGTGTTGAATATAGTATATTTTTCCGACTCTCAACTACTGAGTTTAGAAATACCATGAACAAATTATTAATGACAGGACGTTAATTTCTTTACAGTTATAAAGATGATACTATATAGAATACTATGATAACTGTCTTATGAATGTAGTAATTTATTAACATGTAGTGAGGACATCTTTACTGAATCTGATTGACTCCTCCATATTATAAAAATATACTTTATTTATACCTGACTTACATTTGCGGCGAAGTTAGGGCTCACGGCCCTGTCTTACATTTAACCACTTAAAAAAACATTTAAAAAGTAAGATATAATTATTCTGCAAAAAATGATACGACGGGCAGATACGCTAAGACTAGATTACAAATCAGTAGGTAAATTGGATTAATAATAATAATAATAATAATAATAATAATAATAATAATAATAATAATAATAATAATGGTTTTACGTCCTACCAACAACTATTATGCCTTTCAGAAACGTCGAGGTGCTTTAATGTTGTCTTGTGGGAGTCCATTCGCCTGTAAAAGAAGTACTGTACCTTACTGTTCAAACGTGTGGTGATCCCTACGTAGAGGGATGTTTCCTTATTGTGTGTTTTTGTGGTGTTTGGTAATGTGGTGTGTTGTGTATACAGTAGATGATAAGTTGTGTATTAAGAGCGCTAGAGGAATTAACCATATGCAGTTAAATCAAAGGCCAGGATGAAGATCATTCTTTTTTTTTTTTTTTTTTGCTATTGGCTTTACGTCGCACCGACACAGATAGGTCTTATGGCGACGATGGGATAGGAAAGGCCTAGGAGTTGGAAGGAAGCGGCCGTGGCCTTAATTAAGGTACAGCCCCAGCATTTGCCTGGTGTGAAAATGGGAAACCACGGAAAACCATCTTCAGGGCTGCCGATAGTGGGATTCGAACCTACTATCTCCCGGATGCAAGCTCACAGCCGCACGCCTCTACGCGCACGGCCAACTCGCCCGGTGATCATTCATTCAAGGAGCCGGATCATTAAATATAACGTAGGCCTACATACTGAAAAAATATATTGTGTACAATGTCATTTCTATAGGGCTGTGAATTCTTACACATGCACTCATGTTCATAAAAAACAGAACACCTTGAAAGACTAAAGATAAGAAGTTCATGTTCACAGGACATGTTCGTTAGTATGTTCTGCAGAAACGATTAGCATTTCAGTCACCTAGGTTCAACACGTTGTCCTGTTGCCTAGTAGGCACTGGGTCCTCTATGGACACTGATAACTTGTTCCATGCTTGATGGCATCGACGCGTATAAGGTGCGAATGGCGTCCTGGAGTATAGCCATCCATGCTGCATTCACCCGTTTCCACGGTTCATCTTTGGTGGTTGGCATTGGGTCACAGCACCGCACCCGTCCACATATTTTCGATTGGCGACAAGGCCGGTCAACGGGTGGGCCAGGGCAACAGTCTGACCTCCTGTGACAACAAGAAGGTACTTGTTCGTGCAGCAACATGTAGTCATGCATTGGCCTGCTGAAATACGGCGTCTGCGGTGTCGTGCAGAAAGGGCATGGCTACGGGTCGCAGGATGTCATTCAAGTAGGTCATACTGGTCACAGTGCCCTGAAAACACACCAACTGTGATTTGTGGTTATATCCAATAGCACCCCACACCATAAGGCCTTGTATGTATTGTACAAAAGCAGTCAATGTGATGCCTCTCACCCTGTCTGCGGCGAACCAGAATACGGTCATCATTTTCAAACAAACAGAACCTGGATTCGTCCGCAAACACTATCTGCTGCCATTACTGTCCCCAGTGACGTCGTTCCATACACCATTGCAGTCTAGTACATTAGTCAAAGGTAGGCGGAGAAGTGGACGACGCGCCGGTAAACCAGACCGTAATAAACGACGACGGACTGTCGTTCCTATAGTGTACGATATGTTACACTGTTCCACTGTTGCGCCAGAGCCGAGGAGGACCTAGATCTGTCCCGTAATGCCATTCGGATGAGGTGTCGATCTTCTAAGGGGTGGTCTGGATGGTGCAACCAGACCAACTCGTTGAGTTCTATGGCCTTCTGTGAACCATTCTGTACACACCCGTTGCACTTTCGACACACTTCGTCCCACACAAGCAGCAATTTCCTGGATGAATTCATCATAATCTCTCATGCCAATAATGCGCCCTCTTTCAAACTCACTCGTTTGGCGGTACGGTTCTCGCATACGTCTGCAAGGCATCCTGCACGTCTGCTCAAGTCACTCTGATCCATTACCTTCGGTTTATACCTACAACGAGAGCCGCAGGCACATTTTATCAGTCGGTGGTAGTGCGCCGAGATATCGATGTGGACCTTGAACTGAGGGCCGATATGGTTCAATTGCTAATCATATCTTCAGAACATACCAATGCACATGTCCTGTGAATATGAACTTCCTATCTATAGTCTCTCAAGGTGTTCTGGTTTTTATGACCATGCGTGTACAATGAACGTATTGAGTTGTCGATAAATCTTCGTAAGTGTTTTATTTTTATTTTTTACAATTTGCTTTGCATCGCACCGACACAGATAGGTCTTATGGCGACGATGTGATAGCATAGTGGGAAGTAAGCGACCGTGGCCTTAAGTAAGGTACAGTTCCAGCATTTTCCTAATGTAAAAATGGGAAATCACAGAAAACCATCTTCAGGGCTATCGACAGTGGTGTCCGAACCTAATATCTTCCCGAATGCAAGCTGATTGCTACCTTACCAAAACCGCGCATCCTCTTGCTCGGTGCTTCTTGAAAACAAAATTGTTTTTAGGGCTATGTGATCTAGGTTTATTTTTATTAAACAAAATACGTTCCATTTTCTTTACTTCTTTAGTCTGCCATTAAAGAGCTTTAAAATGTCCTCCACAGCATATTTCATCGAAATGCTCTTTTGACAATGTCGAAATGTTGTGCATTAATAGGGCTCGGATGTTTGTGACCTAAAAATGTTAGAAATATGCAAGCATTTATGACATAAAATGTATTAAAATATGACAATAATCATCATCATCATCATCATCATTGTACAGTTCCAGTTTCACGGAGAACATCATCCACTGCCCATCCTCTGGTAACTATGTTTTCAATGTAATGTTAATTTAAACAGCGGAAATGTTTTGAAGGTTTCGAAAAATGTGACCAAAAATAATAAGTATTAGAATATGACTTAAAAGGTTTTTTGGTCACATTTTCGAAGTATTCAAAATCTTGCCGCTGTTTAAATTAACATTATATTGAAAATATACTTTTAAAATCTAGAACATTCAATAATAATAAATAAGTAATAATATTATTATTGTATTTTGTATGTATTTAATTACTCAATCCAGAGGTAACTCTCGTCTATGCACAGGATTATATAAATGTTACATTTTGATGGGCGATCAAAAATCATAACAATACCAAATTACATATATTTAAAATAGGAACGATCTTCTATTTTCACGCAACTGACTTGTAACGGGAAGAAGGCCGCTCAGCATCGCAGAATGTTACTGGGGCATTAGAGTCCAATTGAAGCTCGCTATTCTGGCACTATACTGTATACGCATCTGTCTTTTTGTAGACAGTTTATCCTTCTAATTTACATAAATATGTATTTCTAAAAAATGTAATTGTAAGAAATTTCAGACAACAATTAGGAGATGTGAAAAATCCGTCTTTGAGACGACTGCAAGCAGGTAAGCGATAATGGAATAAAATTATAAAAATATGAAAAAATATGAAAATCTATGGGAAAATATGACCATAGTATGAAAAATTACCGGAAAATGAGAAAAACGTTAAAAGAACCAACATATTACTTTATATGACCTGTGAAAATTGCATAATTTTAGTCCCCGTAGATAAAATCATGCTTAACTTGTATTTTCGATGGAAATAATATAAAGAAAAAATATGACATGCCATAAACATCCGGGCCCTATGCATTAAGAATATTTTTATAAAAGGTAAAATAAGAAAATAATTTCAAGTCAATCTCATCAACACTTTGCGGGAGCTGACGACTTGTAAAACTTCACTTTCCTAAGTGATGTGTAACAGGTCACTATGCACCGCTAACTGGAGACTAACTATCTGGTGGGGACATATTGAAAGTCCGTTCGTATTTTAATCCATAGAGCAGGAATATTCATCCTGGGGAGGCCACCACCCGCTCTTACAGCAGCGATTACACAGGTGTCCTTTTATTGGAATGGTTGTAAGGCAACTTGTCCGCTCACACCGTTAAGTGGCGATGCATACCTTTCAGGCATCTTAAGTGGCAACACGAACGTACTTTCGTCCCCATCAGATATTTCATTGACCATGTTGGCAAAATGGAAGGATTCAAATCGCTTGCTTGATGATGCTTGTTGTTTTAAGGGGCCAAACATCGAAGGACATCGGCCCGGATTCAAATTTTATTCTCATGATTTATCATAGAAATAACCCCTTATCAATACCGATAGAAACGGCCATCTTGATACAATGCCCTTTAAAGCGACTTCTAGCATAATTATCAACAGTTTAACTAACTATTTTAAAATAAACATGCATTTTCGTATATGTATCTATACGGCAGTCTGGAGATTGTGGGTGTTCTTTTGAGGAAGAGTGATGGTGGTGATTATTGCTTTAAGAGGAAGTACAAGTAAGCAACCGTCCTCAATATAACACTAATCAGAGAGAAAAAAATGGAAGGGATCCGAAATTTCGAAAAATGAAGATATCGGCCAAAGAAAGACAAGGGCCACGAAGGGCGTGAAAATGAAAGACTCCCCAAGCTTCGAGTACTCTAATACTGTCGAGGTCGGAAAGGTTAAAGAGTTGACCAAGGGAGGTGGTATAGGATATATGAAAGTGAGGAGCCTGGTACAAATAAGTGGAAGCAATGCCAGGACTCAGCTAAGTGCCCCTTGGTCGCCAACCCACACTCAAAGTTCCCTGGATCCCTGGGGCCCCTTTAAGTCGCCTGTTACGTCAGGCAGGGGAGACCGTGACTGTTATTTTTCCACCACCACTCACAGGGGGATGTTGAGGGGGAACACAGAGGATTATAAGACCTTCTTAATGGTGATCTTGTGAGAAATAGGTAAGTTCCAACTCATTAAAGAGTGAATTATTTTTCTAATACTACGTACTACTGCTTCTTATTCTAAATTCTTCTTTATCTTTACTATTTCTCATTTAGAGCCTCCGTGGCTTAGGAGGCAGCGCACAGGCCTCTCACTTCTGGGTTCCGTAGTTCAAATCCCGGTCACTCCATGTAAGATTTGTGCTGGACAAAGCGGAGACTGAACAGTTTTTTCTTCGGGTACTCCGGTTTTCCCTGTTATCTTTCATTCCAGCAATACTCTCCAATATCATTTCATTTTCAATCATTAATCATTGCCCCAGAGGAGTGCGACAGGCTTCGACAGCCGGCAAAATTTCCCATCATCGCCGCTAGATGGGGGCTTCATTCATTCCATTCCTGACCCGGTCGAATGATTGGAAACAGGCTATGGATTTTCACATTTTCACAGGGTGCGGGTGGCTTTTCTGGTCCCCCCCCCCCCCAGTTTCAGTCTTCAACTCTGTTTACATCAGAATTGGTGATGTCCAGGTCCTTTCTAACACAGGTTCTTCATCCTGTTTGGGTCGTCCAATAGCCGATGGGCCATCTACTACAAGCCTTTCCACCCTGTGACCCACGCATTCCTCTGATCGTCGTTGAAAGAGACCAGACCATATTAAAACAGTGTTCCCCCAATTTCTCTGCGATTGATGTTACTCTCAGAGATTTTCTGATGGTGTCCTTTCGAATTTTATTGAACCTAGTCACTCCACAGACCCATCTTAACATCCTGATCTCAGTTACGTGGGGGTTCCGATGTTCCATTATCTTTGTAGCTCAGCCTTCCAAGACATATGGAATGGCTGGATGAACAAGCGTATGAAGACACCCTGGTCTTCCTAATATTGTAGGGATTACTAGTGAATAAAACAAGAAGAACTGGAATAGGAGAGATGAAACACGACCGGCTAGAACAAGTAAGTGAAAGCAATGGTGAACTCAGTTGAGGTCCCGTGGTCCCCAAATAAATTCCCACACTTGTGAGTCCCTGGGGATACCTTGTATCTTCCATCTTTGAAGCTGAATAGCTAATTTATGCTTCACTAATTTATTGAGTAGCTGCACTGTCCAAATATGCGGAACTGTAATCGCAGCTCTGGCTGAAAATATCCTGAGTAGGATGGTACTTTATTTAATGTCATGTCATTTAACGTCAAATTAGTCCGACTCGTTGGCTGAACGGTCAGCGTACTGGCCTTCGGTTCAGAGGGTCCCGGGTTCGATTCCCGGCCGGGAATTGGTTAATTCCAATGGCACGGGGGCTTGGTGTATGTGTTGTATTCATCATCATTTCATCCTCATCACGACGCGCAGGTCGCCTACAGGAGTCAAATACAACGACCTGCACCTGGCGAGCCAAACCCGTCTCATTTTTACGTCAAAGTAACTGCTGAATTTGATGGTTTTTCGAGACGCCCAATGGCCAGAAATGTTGTCACACAGGAGTTGTCTTACCTATCGGTAAAACTGCTGAGACGAGGCTGGCGTACGTGAGGAGCTTTAAATAACCACCGGACTGGGTAGGGTAGGAATGGAAATGCGTGGCCGCCACTTCATTTAACGTATAGCCAGAGCATTTGCCTGGCGATTTAAAGATAAACCACAGCAAACAATTTTTCATGCACCCAACGGCAGGGTTCGAACCCGCCATCTCCTGAATGTAAGCTTACTTTCACTATACTAGTAAACATGTTATTTGTTTTAGACCAATTGTTTTTACAGTTTTTGAAGACACCGAGGTGCCAGAATTTAGTCCTGGATTAGTTCTTGTAAGTGCCAGTACCTTCAAACACTACGGTACTGAGCCAGAATGAACATTGGATATATCCCCATAATTCCTCAATTCCTCAAAATACTCCAGTTAAGCCTATACCAGAGAAAGTCTATATTTTGGCTGGACGCAAAGCAAAACGTCATTTGCAATAATACAGTAGACGATACCATTAATAACAAAGCAACAGGTGTGTTGTCCGTTAGTTATAAATGCCGAGGTCTTTTGAGGATTGAATCTTCCTTTCTCCTTCTTCAGATGAGTATTCCAACCTTGCCTTTATCATAAGCATAACCTGTTTGTTATGTTTGAGGACAATGTTATTGACCTTCAGAAACGACTATGAATCCCGCTTCCGGGAAGTAGTCTCGTCAAGAAGAAGAGCACTTTATTATCGGAATTAAATGACATAGCACATCTCATTATCGAACAGAACAGATAACATGATATTGTTTTCTTACAGGAACAAAGAAGTCACGAACTTGGATATAAACTTAAAGCTTATTCTTTTCACTTGCTACGTGGAGGGGAAAGGAATGCATAACCACTAGCTTCTCAGAAAGGCGGTCATGGTTCGAATCCTGGTTAATGCATGTAGAGTTTCTAAATGAAAAGTTGCCTTCTTGTGGTTCAGATTGCACGCAAAATGGACCCTCCGTGCCTGTGACCAGAGTATCTTTAACGTTATTGGTTTGACGTCACTCTAGCTACTTTTACGTTTTTCGAAGACGTCGAGGTGCCGGAAGTTTGTCCCGCAGGAGTTCTTTAACGTGTCAGTAGATACGCATTTGAGCACTTTCCGATACCGTTGGACTGAGCCGGGTTTGAACCCGCCAACTTGTGTTCAGAAGGCCACCGCTCTACCATCTGAACTACATGGCCTGGGCGACCACGGTATTAACAGCCATTCAAAACTACAAGCTTCTTCACTTTATAACTTATTTAGAGACTAGGAATGTTGTTGTCATCGGTCACAATTACTTAGCGTCACTGTGTATAGTACGTGATATCGCCCATCATTTGTACTAATGTCTTTCTAAGCGTACAGGTTTGGCATTTATGGGTACTCTAGAATTTTAATCAAGGCTCTATCCCAGAATATGCTTACAACATGGATGAGTTCCCAAATTTCGTCAGAATACGGTACACCTTGGCACCTCTATGTCAACTTGAGTGGCAATGTTAAACTACATATTACTGCTGCCGATGAATATACTGCAAAAGAGAATGAAAACTATGTGTTAAATTTTCTGCCTATATAACTTCGGTTTTTTTTTCTTTTTAAAAAGAGCATGTGTTTTTAACAAAAATAGTTTAATAAATGATGTCCTGCCTACTATTCTCTATCGCTTAACCCCAGAAGGCTGCGTCCTTACTCTAAATTAACCTGTTTACATGACATCAGTTATCTTCTAAAGAATCGATTTCTTTCCTTTATGGGAATTTTGGAGGGAACGAAACAGATGGTAGTCATATGGTGCAAGTTCGGGACTATATAAAGGGAGGACCAGAGCATTCATTGAAGAGTACACTAACGTTTGTGCGGTGGTTACATATGCGTGCGGCCTTGCATTGTCGTAGTGGAAGATCACTTGCCATCTGTCGACCAGTGTAGTTTACTTCTGAGCAAGAACTCCATTAAAATTTTCGAGTCATGTTGAGAATTTCAGTAAAAGCAAGCAAAGCATGCTTTAGTTTTACGCAACAGTTGATATTCTGATCATAGCCAGGGAACCTCCAGTTTTAGGTAGACAGGGACTGAATTTCCATTTCAAAAATTCCACGCACATTGGCCGGGATTCGAACTATGGATACCTTAATGAGAAACGAGTGACAATTTATTATTATTATTATTATTATTATTATTATTATTATTATTATTATTATTATTATTATTATTATTATTATTATTATTATTATTATTATTATTTGCTTTACGTCGCACTAACCCAAATAGGGAGAGGAAAGGGTTACGACTAGGAAGGAAGCGCGGCATTGGCCTTAATTAAGGTACAGCCGAAGCATTTGTCTGGTGTTGAAACCACGGAAAACCATCTTCAGGGCTGCCGACCTCGTGGTTCTAACCCATTGCAAGTTCTCAGCTGCGCACGGCCAACTAGCTCGGTAGTGACAATATTACTCGGTTAGTACGCCCGTATATACACTAGCAGAAATAAATATCCAAACACCAAGAAGGGGTTGTGCTAGATTAACGAACGTTGGTAGGCGTGTTTATACATCTGAAAGATGGTGTTGATTCAAATTTCCCGCAAATCGCATTGTTGTGGCGCTAGTAGCGGCCCTGTAACGTTTCACGACAGGTTTGCTTTAAATACTGTGCGAGAGTGTGATACCTGTGAGATTGGACGGAGCGACTGTGAGTGGGTCAAGAATACCTTTACGACGAGGCCAGTGTCAACAGCTCACTGCGGTTGAATGAGGCCGTATAACAGGGCTACGAGAAGGTGGATTTTCTTACCGCCCTATTGCAGAACGACTTAGCAGGAATGTCTCCACCGTGCATGCGTGCTGGCAGCATTGGTCACGAAAAGGTACGCTCGCAAGAAGACCGCCTCCGGACGTCCCCGTGGCACCACCGAGAGGGAGGACCGCCGTATTCGGCGCATGGCTGTGGCGCAGCGGACTGCGTTTGCGACTTCAGTGGTGTCAAGCGGTTCTGCCTTGGTGCCAGTGATGGCCGTGTGTTGTTTAGAAGGATACCAGGTGAGCGCCTGCATTCCACCTGTCTGTGGCGTCGACACACTGAACCTACACCGGGAGTTCTGGTCTGAAGAGCAATTTCCTATGACAGCAGGAGCACTCTCGTGCACCCTGACTGCAGATGTGTGTACGTCCGTCTGGAGATTCGACCTGTTGTGCTGCCATTCGTGAATAGCATTCCCGGGGGATGTTTTCCAACAGGATAATGCACGCCCCCATGCGCTGTTGTAATCCAACACGCTCTACAGAGTGTCGACACGTTGTCATGGCCTGCTCGATCCCCCGATCTGTCCCCAATCGAGCACATATGGGACATCATTGGACGGCAACTCCAGCGCCATCCACAACCGGCATTAACCGTCCCTGTATTGACCGACCAAGTGCAACAGGCATGGAACTCCATCGCACAAGATGACATCCGGCATCTGTACGACATAATGCATGCACGTTTGCATGCCTGCATGAACAGTCAGGCGATTACACCGGTTATTAATGGACAAGCATGGCACATTTGCGATGGCTCTTCTCGCGCGGATATTTACCTGTAGTGTTGTGCCTTTAATCAATTAAATATGTTACCTAGACAAATATATTGCCAACATTTCTGTATTCTACATCCCTTATTTCATGGTGTTTGGATAGTTTTTCCGCCAGTGTACCACCGAATTGTTCAGCTAGTTATGTAACACTCATAAAAGATCGCCCTTGCAGTTCCACCAAGCGTATGGCATCACATGCTTGGGATAGAGATCAGTGTTTGTATTTAATCTTCAGCACACAACGTTATTGTAAACGTTATCCTTTCCATTTTCGTTACCTATGTTCTCAGGCAAAGATTGTTATTAATTCATTTTATAAGGTCGATCACACACTGGTTAACGTCGTGCCAGCTAATGTTCGTTAAGATACTTTAATAATCACAAATCACCAATATTGTGTTGGAGAAGTCCGGACGGTTGCATTTGATACTCCAAAGATTTCCGCACCCTCACCCAGCATAAAACGAGGGCTTTCAGTACACCAGAGTTGTTATCTTTACCGTGTCAGTTGTTGCATGACGTGTTAAAATCATGAACTCACAATTCCCGAACTGTCTGCCGTACGTATCTTTTGAACACAAAGATCGATCACTGCAGATGAGCTCTATAAATTCTACCTGTATATCATTTCGGATACAACATCAGTGCTGAGGTGATGGGGTCTCCACGAGATTTATGTGGAGTCCGAACCACAGATGATATTTCACTTTTGTTTTCATTAATTCTTCAGCACTCGAACCGCGGCCTTCTTGGTGTGAAGTCAAAAACAATTTCACCCGGCTATAACAAGGTACTGAAAATTATTAGTAAATGTTGGGTATTCATCCCGAATGCTGGTTTGATCCTCCAAAGCTCTACCAACTGCTGTCATAGATAGCCCAGGCGTCACTAGGAAAATGAGGAGTGAGGTAGTTTCCCATTGATTTCCTCACCGAATCAGAAGTTCCTATTACATATCAGTCTGCCAAGCCCACTGAAATGCATCCACCAACCGAATATAAGCGATATTTTCACACCATTTACAACAGGGACTGGCTGCATAAGGAATGGTATTACTAGCATGGCTCACACTTCGGTCACTTTCACACTGTCAAAGCCAAGGATGAGACTGAGACAGGTCAATGAATGTAACAAGTTTATTCTAGCCCATAGCAGAAGACATAGTGCACTGTAAACACTACATCTCACCAGCAAAGGCATATAGCACTATTCCGCTCATCTTGTCACAAGTCCGCGTATTTGAATCTCGACAGGCATTTGGGTAGGTTAAAAGTTGCGTGCCGTATTTCAATTCAGTTGCTGCGGGTGGCTGTTTTCACTCGACTGAGAACGCTCCGATGAGATAATTTACTTTCCGTTATAAAAAGCAACAGTAACAAAGCCAGTATAAACTTAAGTAAAAAATATAGGGGATGTTTTGTATATTTATGACCCAAAGGAGTACAAAATATGATTAGAATATAAATGACGTAATCATTTATCATTCAGAAAGCTGTTCATTACTGTACCTTAAACCTGTTTATTCCATGCCTTGTTTCAAATAACGGTATTATTATTAATGCCATGCCTGTATGAGCATAAAGAAGACTAAAGAGACCTCCTTCTCGCCAGCCTTTTAAGTACCTAAGCCTCCCGCTTTACGAAACTAAATTTCCACTTGTAATTGCTAAAAAAAACATGGCGTAATAGCTCCGAAAGGCTTTGGCATACCAAGTGACCGCTGCTCAACCCGAAGGCCTGCAGATTATGAGGAATCCTCTCGGCCTTCCAGACAGGGGCCGCTATCTCACCGTCAGATAGCTCCTTAGTCGTAATCACGTAGGTTTAGTGGACCTCGAACCATCCCTCAGATCCATGTAAAGATCCCTGACATGGCCGGGAATCGAACCCGGGGCCTCCGGGTAAGAGGCAGGCACGCTACCCCTACACCGTGGGGCCGGCCCATGTAATTACTAAGCTCAGATAAAATATATTCTGTGATGTGAATCCCTTATGTGTAAAGTTTCATGTTGCAAATTATTTCAAGTAATCGGAATGGGTGTTCAAAATCCCCAAAATTTAATCTTTTTCTTCAAGCCAAATACAGAAATACAAAATGTACCTAAACAGAGATGCATAAATTTCCTTTATTATTATTATTATTATTATTATTATTATTATTATTAATATTATTATTATTATTATTATTATTATTTAATCCGTTGACCGTCCAGGATTGGTTTTCCCTCAGACTCAGCGCGAGGTCTCACCCCTACCGCCTCGAGGGCAGTGTCCTGTAGGGTGTGTCATTTGATCGGGGGTAAAACTGGGAAGGAAGACCAGTATCTCGCAAGGCTGCCTCGTCTGCTATGTTGAACAGGAGCCGTGTGGGGGATGGGAAGATTGGAAGGGATAGACAAGGAAGAGGGAAGGAAGCGGCCGTGGCCTTAAGTCGGGTACCATCCCGTCATTTGGCTGTAGAAGAAATGGGAAACCACTCGCAGAATGGCTGAGGCGGAAATCGAACCCCCTCTACTCAGTTGACCTCCCGAGGCTGATGGACCCCGTTAGAGCTCTTGTATTGAACCCTTGAACTTACCATTCCATCCTTGGTCGGCCACGGCTGCTACGGTAGAACAATTTAGAACTCTTAAATCATGGGTCGTTGCGGGAATAAATTCGGTCACGATCTTAACCAAACGATGGGGTTCAGAAGAAAGCCTAACTACTTGAAATGAGGAGCAAAAATGTGCTTATTAACTTTTATTAAACTGAAATAGCACGATAACATAATTAATTTAATAGGCATTCTTGCGAAAAAAAATAAATAAACTATAAATTATTGATTTTGAATGTTTCAAACACAGTCACATTACATAACGTCAATTTGTTTCTTACAATGCCGAAGATTTCTTCGGAGAAGCTAATATGTCAGTGGACAGCGAAACTGAAAAACTGAAAAAGGGAAGACCTGAAAACCGGGCACCTATTATTCCAAACGAGAACTGAGAGTTAATCCACACGATCCGTGGAAAATCTGACTTTCAACAAGTAGAGCGCCTGATTTTCTCTCAATTAAGGTTATCCACCAGTCAAATACCCTTCACGGATACGGAACATCCGCCGAATGGACCCTTAATCGAACCAAACTGACTATCAGTTGCTTTGGATAGGTTGCGAAATATTATGGGAAAACATGGTGTTCACTACAAGTTAACAGCATCATTCACTATTGAAATAAAATTCCACCATGTATTTGTCATTCATAACACCCTTAAGTGATAAGATAATCCCGATGCTAACTGTGCATCACCCCAAACAGCTGTTCGGAAGGAACCAACAACAACAGGATCCGGGAGGATCTTACGTTAGATCGTTCTGAAGGAACAAAACTGCGAAATGCAGGAAACAATTGCTAATCATGCATTTAGAAGAAATGCCAAACACTGAAGTTAATCAAAAAGTGAAAAGTCACTTGAAAATATTATTATTGAACCGATTTTCAGGTTAGAAATGGGTTTATTATGCTTAATAAATTTACCAGTCCACGCTACAATTTACTACAATTTTAAGGAATTCTTTCCCTTGAAAAACAATGCTACCAGTACAGATCTCTCTATTTACTGTCTGTCCCAACACACTACTTGTAAAGATTACTTACTTACGTTAACTATGAATAAAAATGAAAGTATGACAAGATTGCAAATAAAATAAAATACTGGCTGACGAATCGAAACCGCATTCGCAACTCAAGTCTCACACTAATACACTGAGTGTCAATATGCACACTATCAAACGAGAACGGACGTTAAAAACGAGAAAACAATAAAGTCCGTAAAAATAAATTAACATCTCGAAGTCATTAACGCTTAGCACGCACGAAGAATTACAGTAAAAACATTTAATCTATGTCGAGCCGATATCCAACACTTGGACAGCCCTCACTTCTCTGATAGCAGTCCCGTTATCTCAATGGAGAGCTCCGCATTGACCCTCGTCATAAAATCATATCGTATTGTAACTGCTACCTTTCCCCAGGCCGCTTCAAGAAACAAAACAAAAGAAAAACATCTAAACTGAGACTTGAGTGTGTACAGCTACCATCCCAGACCTATCGTCGGGCTCACTTGAAATCTGTACACCCTAACCCTAATCATTATGTACATGATGCCTTCCAAATTTTATCGTCGGGCGTGACCTAGGACGTCTCATCATCAGTGACTCCAAGAATAACATGTGACGTCCTAAACCTATCGTCGGGCGTCAAAGTGGGTCGTACTACGTCTCCCTTAACATATCAGGCGAACAGCAATTTCAAACAAACTCTGATATTCAACACTAAATTTGGTCAGACAAATACCACACGACGGAACCAACGTCTCTATTATCAAAGGAATGCAAGTCGAAATACAGTAAATATCTACCTCTCGAAAAATACAGTAAGTGTCTACCTCATTAATAATATGTGAACTCAAAAATAAATAGACGTGACGAACGATTCTCCACCTCGAACACAATCTCAGCCTGTGCACTGAAGTGTTAGGGAAGCAAATGAAAATTCCCAACACACGTTTACCCTTTTAGTGGATGCTTTCAAAATAATAATCATCACCACCGCATTCGAAATTCTCAGATCGCCTATCATCAATTCCAACCATCTTATCAATGACTTCTCCAGTGAACAAATTCAATATCACCCAACCGTGTGTCCAAAGTGCTCTTCGATCCTGGAGATCGCACATTTTCTTAACAAAGGTCACTGGATGTTTACTACCCAGACTTTAACATTTACTAGAGTCGTTTTCACTTGGAATCGTTCTATAAATTTACAAGGCGTCACACCATAGTCGTCTCAAATTCGGATTGATTGCGGAAAACAATACAGCCTGTCTTAACACAGCCTGTTTCCTAAATACTTCCTCTACAAAATACGGCTTATCTCAACACTTTCTCATCGCTTTATTCCAGCGGTATCGCTTCTCTCTCATCTCCACGTACATATAAATCCATCGCTCTCAATCCCTTTTCCTTCACGACCCTTTTTCATACTTCGATCCCCTGGTGAAAACGACGACCATTATCAAACACATCTCTTACTTTACTATTATTCCGATTTCGAACCTCAAGAGTCCAAGAGCACACATCGACCTTTCGCAACACTGGTATACACGATGTCTCAAAATTTTCTTCCCATTAATAACTGTGATTCTAACAAATTTCTTGACATTATCTAAATATGCTTACGATCCTTGTAAATATAACTGGTTAAATGCAATTTAACAGAGAAGAATTTCCTTATCCCGCGGTAGGCATTATTATTATTATTATTATTATTATTATTATTATTATCGACCAGCATTTCTGAATGCAACTGACACCTGAGATTAAGATATTCGCCACGACAAATTTACACTTATAACGTTCACAAATCCGCACTTTGAATGATATCTCATCTCAACACAAAAATATTAAGCGTCGCATTTTACCGTTCTTGACATGAATTTTACACACTGAAATTTTCACACGCTGACCAAAATTTACAACGCCTTTCGCCTGATAATTACGAATATCGACCCGACAATCATCTGGAAACGTTGGTTAGGACAGACAGTAACTAACTAACTACAACATAATATAAATTAGACAGACCTGCACAATGGTGACATTCTCAGCATTCTGGTTACATCATCACCAGCAAACCTCGTACTTAGCCACTCATTTTCACAGATAACATTTTCATCTTCAAAATATCACTCATCCAAACACTACCCTTCACACACACGATATTAAAATTACCATATAAATAATGCACTTTCTCTGTAACTTGCACCACGAACTTCCCTCGTCCTGCAGTCGACTACAACTGTCTGATGCTTTCTCAGAGTGGTTTCTCTCTCCGTTGTTTCAATAAGAACAGGTGTTCAACCGATAAAGGGAGCAGAAATCCTCTGCGTAGCTTCCCCCAGACCCTCTTCACTTACAAGAGTACATGAAATGATAAAATATCAAATCTGCTGTGTATATTTCAACCAGCCTACACCTTCCCAGTTCGTCTGCAAACGTTCACAAATCCCAATCACTTTCTCTCCTTAACCAAATATATGGACCTTAGCCACGAACATGAATTTAGATATTTGTCGGTCAATCTGGCGCGAATTTCCCAAGATGACGGGCGCAAGCTCCCGCGGCTCCAAGTTCCAGATCGACACTGAAAAATCTACGGTGGGGGTTTCTTTTATAATTTCAGGAAGGACGCTATCCCCTCTATGAGGCTTGGTTGTGTAATCTGCCAATTTTGCTTCTAATAAACCGATTTTGATAAGACTTGTCCCAGAACTCCGGACAGACTTGCACTTATGTTCGATGTTAACTTTATAATTTTTCTACACTCACAACAGGAGAAATAAATTGTTTATGCCCGTGCGTTTCGCGCGTTTTCTTCTGCCCATGACCTTGGCACGTGTAGCTGGTTCGCTGATCTCACGCTAACATGCACTTGGGCTTAACTGCATTTAAAGTTTTCCCTGGTGTCACTAACTTCACAGAGGATGTATGAATAATTTTGCTTAGTTATTTCTTCATTTACTATATTATCAAAATCCCTCGTTGTGCAGAATTCCACAACTTTAAAGAATTGTCGGGCACTCGAGTCCCACCGAGGTGTCCCGGCAATTCACGAGCTCGCCGTGAGGAAGAACCTTACCACGCGACATCGGGGCTCGTAGGAGCGCAAAAATGGCTGCCCTCAAACATACAGTAGTTTCTGAATACCAAATAAATATTTGAGAAAAATGAAAATTTTTCTCACCGTAGAATTATGGGTTCATAATCCACCTACAACGACGAAATGTTTACCCAGAAAGGGGAAATATTTAAACAGATATATTCCTTCAAAATTCTGAATTGTACATGGGAATTTTGATACAAATGAACCATGATTCTACGTAAATTTTCCCAGCCGATCTCACTCTTGACGTAGGGCTCTGTTACTTTCACGTATTTCCCTGTTTTCTTCTTCCAACAATAGAATTGCGTTACAGATGTCATCAATAAAGTCTTCTCTTAAGAATGAACATTGTAAACATTCAGCGTCTTCCTCTTCTTTACTCCCGCTGCTTGCCTGTCCTTGGAGTGGTGCCTCGACCTGTCTTCCTCTCGACGTGACGATCATATTTACTGGTTGTACCTCTTCTTCTTCTTCTTCTTCTTCTTCGGTGACCATTTCCCCTGGTGGTAAGGCTGCGTCATCCTGTAGTGGAACTCTTTCTTCGGCTCTATGATCAATCTTTAAATTTCTTGTTGGGTTGTGGTCATCATTGAATTGGGAGTTGCCAGGAGTCTGTTTCTTGCTGTTATTGATGTTATGTGCATCATTCGGTTGTCTCTCCTTCAGAATCTGGGATGAAAGACTCTGAAATTTTTCCTATTGGGACTTTGAAGTGGTTTTTCTTCTATCAAGAGTCGACATTGACTCTTGCTCGAAATTCGGCGCAAACGGGTTCAGACCGGAGTTTCGCTGGTCTTGCCTCTGTGCCTTCTGGAATTCCAGACTTTCAGCCCCGAAACAATCGGTATTGACGTCCTGGCGCTGTATAGCCCCCTGCCATTTTTCCCTTTCATGGTCCTTCCTTAACCCTACGGTGTACTGAGCACGTTCGCGGTACCTTTCATCATCATCACGGCGGAAGTTCTGGGTTCGATTATTTCCCCAGTCCCTGCAGATATTATGTCCATTCCTGAAATTCCTCTGGTTTTCTCTGTCCCCATCGTATCGCCTCCAGTAAGGGTTCCTCCTTTGTGGATAATTCCAATTACCCCTACGCCTTTTCCAATCCCCATTTCGTGGATGCGAGGGTTCCCAGTTATTGCGAAACTCACGCCTCCTCTCAGTCGACTGTGGTTTCCCCTGCTCAGGTGCCTCTTGACTTCCCTCTAGAACCTGGCTAACAGTGTTTACATGTTGCTCGTATGATCGTCCCCCTCTGGGTGCTACTTGATTATGGGTATGATCCAATTGCCTAAGGATCATTTCTGCCTGCATGGGGGTCTCTATCTTTGATGCAATGAGCATCCTTTGTACTTCGGGAGGTAGCTGCTTTTGGATGGCCTGCACCAACTCTTGCTCCGAGGGCGGCGCCTCGAGTTCTCTGAACTTTACCATTTGTGCAATAAAGTACTCACTGAATTTTGTAGGGCCTATTGCAGTATAACGACGTGAGTATAGCTCTAATCTAAGACTCTGCTGAATTTCCGTACTCCAAAATTTATTTAGAAACGCCCTCTGGAATTCATCAAAGGTGTCAAAGTGGTATCGGAAGCCTTTGAACCATAAAAGTGGTGCCCCCTCCAAATATCTTTCAGCTACCCTCAACTGACGTTCCTCAGGAATCTTGGCGTCCCGGATGTACTCCCTGAGATCCTTAAGAAATCCCTTCGGCGTGGTATGTGGACCTCCATTAAATTTCTTAGGCTGGTCCTCATGTAACTTAATCATGTTAATAACGTTGGTGACCCCCGAGCCTTGAGATCGACTGGTATCTACATTTGAGCTCTGACCGTTATTATTCACATGACTGATATTTGGCAATTGACTACTGAGGTCAGAGTTAACAGCTGTCGAGGTTTGACTCAAAACTTTGTCCACCTTGGACTGCATATCTACCACGCTGCTAATCCAACTGCTCACTTCGCTCTTAATGAACCCAACTTTCTTGTCTGTCTCTTCCTGGGCTGACGTGATTTCCCTTAAGTCCTGTTCTATACTATTTTGCCTGTCGTTGAATTCCCGGGTGTGTTCATTTTTCATTTCAACTAACTCCTCTTGAATTTCTTTAATTAAAACTTCGGAGTCCTCATTAGCCACTTGGAGTTTACTAATTGCTTCCTCATTAATTTGCAACAGTTTCTTCTCCATGGTTTCGGTTTTCGACAATACTTGACTCTCCAATTCCACACTAATTTTATCTACCTTGTTGTTCAATGACTGAATGTCCGCAGATAATATTTGACGTTGTTCTTCTATTATGGTTAGCGTTTTCCCCCTTTCCTTATCACTGGAGATCCGCATCTCTGCGACCTGTTGTGTAATGTCGTCCTTAAATTCAACCTGACTGTCGATCAGCTGCTTGTGCGCTGCCTGGCTTTCCAGTAAATGCTTGTCAAGTTCCTTTCTAATCTCATCCTGACTATCACATAACCTACTGTACATGTCGTGGCTTTCGTCAAAACGCTTGTCCATATCGGTTTTTAAACTGTCATGGATTTTAGAAAACTGTTTGTCGAAATCGTTCTTTAAACTGACCTGCACTTCCGCAAATTGTTTATCAATCTCATTCCTAATTTCCACTTGGCTATCATCAAAACGCTGGTTGAGTTTACCTATCTCACCCCTAACTTCCTCTTTAAGTTCGGTGCAAATAGTGTATGTCTCCTGAACTACGTTCTTCAATCCAGCCTTCAACTCATCACTAGACTCTTTACACCTAGCCTGGGTATCCTCGATACTACTCTGTAACTCCTCAATCTTACCATCCAAACTTTCATTATGAGCCTTCATGTCCTCTCTCAAATTCTCACTCTGGACTTTCGCGTCCTCCATCTTACTATCAAAACTTTCTAACATTTGCCCTTTCGTATCCTCCATCTTACTACTCAAATTCTCATTCTGGACTTTCATGTCCTCTCTCAACTTACTATCTAAACTATCTATCTTACTATCCAACTTCTCATTTGTCTTAATATTTAACATCTCATTATGAACTTTCATGTCCTCCATCATCTGCTTTAGCAGATCCACGGTCACCTGACCTTCCATCTCACAATACCACAAAGAATACAATAATGAGTACGCTGGCTGTTGATGCAACCAGAATACTCCAAACTACTAAGGAAAGAATTCACTATCTACTGCGTTTTCACATACAAACGCTATTACAATTTAATACCGAAACTGACAACATTCCAACAGTTGTCTTATAAAATTTTGTTTAGGTGGCTGGTATCACGAAATTGTTTAATAAAAAGAAAATCTGAAGTTAATAAGTTACTCTCGATAAATATCCCAAATAGTTTCGCTTCCGTAAATTAATTGGACAAAGAACATGTTAACGCATAAACTTTGAATGTAATTCAGCATTACCACTTCCAAAATTTATATTGGCAACATGGCATAAGCTTCAATAAAGCTTTAAGTACTGGTTTCCTAAAATGCATTGTGACTGTTATTATTATTATTATCTACCAAGTAGTTACGCTCCTCGTTAAACGTGATAATATCTAGCACTCTCATTGGGCATAATTCGTTTAACTGTGGCTCAGCCATAGTTCTCACCCGCTTGTATTATTTATAATGTGGCTTAAGCCTCAACATTATTTTATATTTTCCTAACATTTATTTTCAATGGATAATTTCATTATCGTTATCGTGGCATCGTATCGTTATCGTGACTTTGGGCTCCTCATCGTTATCGTGACATTAAGGCCCCACAGTTGATGGCGCCACTTCTTACTGAACCCTTGAACTTACCATTCCATCGTTGGTCGGCCACGGCTGCTACGGTAGAACAATTTAGAACTCTTAAATCATGGGTCGTTGCGGGAATAAATTCGGTCACGATCTTAACCAAACGATGGGGTTCAGAAGAAAGCCTAACTACTTGAAATGAGGAGCAAAAATGTGCTTACTAACTTTTATTAAACTGAAATAGCACGATAACATAATTAATTTAATAGGCATTCTTGCGAAAAAAAATAAATAAACTATAAATTATTGATTTTGAATGTTTCAAACACAGTCACATTACATAACGTCAATTTGTTTCTTACAATGCCGAAGATTTCTTCGGAGAAGCTAATATGTCAGTGGACAGCGAAACTGAAAAACTGAAAAAGGGAAGACCTGAAAACCGGGCACCTATTATTCCAAACGAGAACTGAGAGTTAATCCACACGATCCGTGGAAAATCTGACTTTCAACAAGTAGAGCGCCTGATTTTCTCTCAATTAAGGTTATCCACCAGTCAAATACCCTTCACGGATACGGAACATCCGCCGAATGGACCCTTAATCGAACCAAACTGACTATCAGTTGCTTTGGATAGGTTGCGAAATATTATGGGAAAACATGGTGTTCACTACAAGTTAACAGCATCATTCACTATTGAAATAAAATTCCACCATGTATTTGTCATTCATAACACCCTTAAGTGATAAGATAATCCCGATGCTAACTGTGCATCACCCCAAACAGCTGTTCGGAAGGAACCAACAACAACAGGATCCGGGAGGATCTTACGTTAGATCGTTCTGAAGGAACAAAACTGCGAAATGCAGGAAACAATTGCTAATCATGCATTTAGAAGAAATGCCAAACACTGAAGTTAATCAAAAAGTGAAAAGTCACTTGAAAATATTATTATTGAACCGATTTTCAGGTTAGAAATGGGTTTATTATGCTTAATAAATTTACCAGTCCACGCTACAATTTACTACAATTTTAAGGAATTCTTTCCCTTGAAAAACAATGCTACCAGTACAGATCTCTCTATTTACTGTCTGTCCCAACACACTACTTGTAAAGATTACTTACTTACGTTAACTATGAATAAAAATGAAAGTATGACAAGATTGCAAATAAAATAAAATACTGGCTGACGAATCGAAACCGCATTCGCAACTCAAGTCTCACACTAATACACTGAGTGTCAATATGCACACTATCAAACGAGAACGGACGTTAAAAACGAGAAAACAATAAAGTCCGTAAAAATAAATTAACATCTCGAAGTCATTAACGCTTAGCACGCACGAAGAATTACAGTAAAAACATTTAATCTATGTCGAGCCGATATCCAACACTTGGACAGCCCTCACTTCTCTGATAGCAGTCCCGTTATCTCAATGGAGAGCTCCGCATTGACCCTCGTCATAAAATCATATCGTATTGTAACTGCTACCTTTCCCCAGGCCGCTTCAAGAAACAAAACAAAAGAAAAACATCTAAACTGAGACTTGAGTGTGTACAGCTACCATCCCAGACCTATCGTCGGGCTCACTTGAAATCTGTACACCCTAACCCTAATCATTATGTACATGATGCCTTCCAAATTTTATCGTCGGGCGTGACCTAGGACGTCTCATCATCAGTGACTCCAAGAATAACATGTGACGTCCTAAACCTATCGTCGGGCGTCAAAGTGGGTCGTACTACGTCTCCCTTAACATATCAGGCGAACAGC
Organism: Anabrus simplex; assembly: GCF_040414725.1. Classification (NCBI taxonomy): domain Eukaryota; kingdom Metazoa; phylum Arthropoda; class Insecta; order Orthoptera; family Tettigoniidae; genus Anabrus; species Anabrus simplex. Next base: position 615,778,097 of record NC_090265.1, on the reverse strand, counting down.
AATTTCAAACAAACTCTGATATTCAACACTAAATTTGGTCAGACAAATACCACACGACGGAACCAACGTCTCTATTATCAAAGGAATGCAAGTCGAAATACAGTAAATATCTACCTCTCGAAAAATACAGTAAGTGTCTACCTCATTAATAATATGTGAACTCAAAAATAAATAGACGTGACGAACGATTCTCCACCTCGAACACAATCTCAGCCTGTGCACTGAAGTGTTAGGGAAGCAAATGAAAATTCCCAACACACGTTTACCCTTTTAGTGGATGCTTTCAAAATAATAATCATCACCACCGCATTCGAAATTCTCAGATCGCCTATCATCAATTCCAACCATCTTATCAATGACTTCTCCAGTGAACAAATTCAATATCACCCAACCGTGTGTCCAAAGTGCTCTTCGATCCTGGAGATCGCACATTTTCTTAACAAAGGTCACTGGATGTTTACTACCCAGACTTTAACATTTACTAGAGACGTTTTCACTTGGAATCGTTCTATAAATTTACAAGGCGTCACACCATAGTCGTCTCAAATTCGGATTGATTGCGGAAAACAATACAGCCGTCTTAACACAGCCTGTTTCCTAAATACTTCCTCTACAAAATACGGCTTATCTCAACACTTTCTCATCGCTTTATTCCAGCGGTATCGCTTCTCTCTCATCTCCACGTACATATAAATCCATCGCTCTCAATCCCTTTTCCTTCACGACCCTTTTTCATACTTCGATCCCCTGGTGAAAACGACAACCATTATCAAACACATCTCTTACTTTACTATTATTCCGATTTCGAACCTCAAGAGTCCAAGAGCACACATCGACCTTTCGCAACACTGGTATACACGATGTCTCAAAATTTTCTTCCCATTAATAACTGTGATTCTAACAAATTTCTTGACATTATCTAAATATGCTTACGATCCTTGTAAATATAACTGGTTAAATGCAATTTAACAGAGAAGAATTTCCTTATCCCGCGGTAGGCATTATTATTATTATTATTATTATTATTATTATCGACCAGCATTTCTGAATGCAACTGACACCTGAGATTAAGATATTCGCCACGACAAATTTACACTTATAACGTTCACAAATCCGCACTTTGAATGATATCTCATCTCAACACAAAAATATTAAGCGTCGCATTTTACCGTTCTTGACATGAATTTTACACACTGAAATTTTCACACGCTGACCAAAATTTACAACGCCTTTCGCCTGATAATTACGAATATCGACCCGACAATCATCTGGAAACGTTGGTTAGGACAGACAGTAACTAACTAACTACAACATAATATAAATTAGACATACCTGCACAATGGTGACATTCTCAGCATTCTGGTTACATCATCACCAGCAAACCTCGTACTTAGCCACTCATTTTCACAGATAACATTTTCATCTTCAAAATATCACTCATCCAAACACTACCCTTCACACACACGATATTAAAATTACCATATAAATAATGCACTTTCTCTGTAACTTGCACCACGAACTTCCCTCGTCCTGCAGTCGACTACAACTGTCTGATGCTTTCTCAGAGTGGTTTCTCTCTCCGTTGTTTCAATAAGAACAGGTGTTCAACCGATAAAGGGAGCAGAAATCCTCTGCGTAGCTTCCCCCAGACCCTCTTCACTTACAAGAGTACATGAAATGATAAAATATCAAATCTGCTGTGTATATTTCAACCAGCCTACACCTTCCCAGTTCGTCTGCAAACGTTCACAAATCCCAATCACTTTCTCTCCTTAACCAAATATATGGACCTTAGCCACGAACATGAATTTAGATATTTGTCGGTCAATCTGGCGCGAATTTCCCAAGATGACGGGCGCAAGCTCCCGCGGCTCCAAGTTCCAGATCGACACTGAAAAATCTACGGTGGGGGTTTCTTTTATAATTTCAGGAAGGACGCTATCCCCTCTATGAGGCTTGGTTGTGTAATCTGCCAATTTTGCTTCTAATAAACCGATTTTGATAAGACTTGTCCCAGAACTCCGGACAGACTTGCACTTATGTTCGATGTTAACTTTATAATTTTTCTACACTCACAACAGGAGAAATAAATTGTTTATGCCCGTGCGTTTCGCGCGTTTTCTTCTGCCCATGACCTTGGCACGTGTAGCTGGTTCGCTGATCTCACGCTAACATGCACTTGGGCTTAACTGCATTTAAAGTTTTCCCTGGTGTCACTAACTTCACAGAGGGTGTATGAATAATTTTGCTTAGTTATTTCTTCATTTACTATATTATCAAAATCCCTCGTTGTGCAGAATTCCACGACTTTAAAGAATTGTCGGGCACTCGAGTCCCACCGAGGTGTCCCGGCAATTCACGAGCTCGCCGTGAGGAAGAACCTTACCACGCGACATCGGGGCTCGTAGGAGCGCAAAAATGGCTGCCCTCAAACATACAGTAGTTTCTGAATACCAAATAAATATTTGAGAAAAATGAAAATTTTTCTCACCGTAGAATTATGGGTTCAGTATCACTTTTCAAATTTCGCAGCAGAGCCTGGAGTCGCAGCCTGGCCTCCAGCTTATCACGCTAACCACTACACCACAGAGACAGACTTTGTTATTCATGGACATGAAGAGTGTGTTTTACGCTAAATCACGGAGTAGTACTGTAAATTCACTACGATACTGACTGCAATAAGAAGCATTGCTTGATAGAAAGATACAGTTCGCACATGACAGGAGTTTAAAAATGGGGAAATTTAACAATCAATAATTTTTGGAAGGAGGAGAAGAAAGTCAGAAGAAGACATAAACGGGTAGGAACAGTTAAGGAGGGAGGCGGTACCCGGAATGAGGAGATGAAGGCTTCGGTGATAGGGGCATGTGAGAGGAATTTGGAGGATAGATTAATTGATGAAGAAAAGCGGAGAGAGACGTTCTTTCTTGCGTCGCATCGACTCAGATAGATCTTTTTGCAATCCATTCATGCCTATTCAGTTGAAGTATGTATCTACTTTTTTAAGGCCGTGTCAAAATAGTTTTCTGGCTTCCAAATCTCACTTATTCTCAGCTTTAAAATCTGGCGATCTCCCTTAATTTCAGCTTTAAAATCTGGTAAACCTACTTCGAGCTCAATGAGTTACATACTCTAATACAATGTTAACGCTCGCTATGCTTGTCGCTGAGGTAAGTAGGGGAATGACAAATGAAAGGGGAAGGGGGAATGGAGAGATCTTAGCGCGATTGGAAAGTCATTGGCAGACCTGGAGGAATGCGCCGGCCAAGTCGCCCCCGCAAAGCACACTAACCAACAACCATCGGTAATTACAACAACCTAAACAATATATTCCAATGTATGCAGACAACAGTACCCCATTAAGTCTGTAAGTGCGTGTTCGCTTGCACGTGTGCTCGTATTCCTGAATGTAGATGATAGAGGCTTACAATCTCAGAACACAATATTCAGTACAAATAGGCCTACAGTCTACAAGTTCTAGACAGAATCGAGTCACGTAAATTAATCTTCTTCTTCTTTAATCCTTTTTCCGCCCAAGGTTGGTTTTTCTCTCGGACTTAGCAAAGGATCCCACCTCTACCGCCTCAAGGGCAGTGTCCTGGAGCGTGAGACTTTGGGTCGGGAGATACAACTGGGGTGGAGGACCAGTGCCTCGCTTATGAGGACCTCACATACTATACTGAACAGGGGCCTTGTGGGGGGATGGGAAGACCGGAAGGGATAGACAAGGAAGTGGACGAAATTGGCCGTGCCCTTAAGTTAGGTACCATCCGGTATCTGACTGAAGGAGAAGTGAGAAACCACGAAAAACCACTTCGAGGATAGCTGAGGTGGGAATCGAATCCCCCACTGCTCAGTTGACCTCTTGAGGCTGAGTGGACCCCGTTCCTGCCCTTGTACCAATTTTCAAATTTCGTAGCAGAGCTTGGAATCGAACCTGGGTCTCCAGGGGTGGCAGCTAATCAAGCTAACCATTACACCACTGAGATGGACACGAAATTAATCTAAACATTGAAAACACCGTTCATCTATTGCGTATTTTATTTATTTATTTATTTATTTATTTATTTATTTATTTATTTATTTATTTATTTATTTATTTATTTATTTATTTATTTATTTATTTATTTATTTATTTATTTATTTATTCTTCGCACACAACAGGGCTTATTGTAGGCCCCAATTACAGTGTACCTACTCTGCTTATTGGTAAAAAGATTATGTGTGTCAAATATAATACAATATTTTTCAACAGACACATCGTTATCTTCGTTATCTTCTTGCTAGTCAGGTAGTGCAGTGTCCACCTCCGTAGCATAATGGTTAAAACTATCAGCTACCTCACCCTCAGAGGCTCGGGTTTGATTTCCGGTAATGCCAGAGATTTCAGAATGACAGGAGGGTTGGTGTGTGGTTAAAATGCTACATGCATCTCACCTCCAATGGGGATGTGCCTGAAAAGAGCTGCACTGCCTCAGGACGAGGACACGAGTTATTGGTTCTTCTGTAGCAGAAATGAAAAAGTTATCATCATCATCATCATCATATTTCACCCCCTCTCCCTTTTTCTTACATACGATGTACTAGAATGTAAGGATTACAATTTTTCTTTCAAGAAGAAAATTACAAGTAAAAATTATATTTTAAAGAAGTAACGATTATAAGTAACAGTTAATAAGAATGTAATCATTACAAGTAATTCGATTACGTTTACTCGATTACTTCCCAACTCTGCGTATAGCCAGCAGGAAAGAAATGAAAACCGAAACTACTACTGGAACCACAAGAAATGAATTTCATAGTTAATCCGTAGTGTCAATCTTAACAAGTTAGAAGTTCTTAATGTTCGGATAATTCCAACTTCACAATACTATACAGCTGTATTCCTTTTTCCTGTTTAAAAAGGGACAAGTTAAAAAGGGACGAAGGATGCCCCTTTTTAAATAGAAAAATGAATTCAATTAAATAGTGTTGTAAAGGTGCAATTACCCAACCATTAAGTACTACTACAGCAAGCTAAGACTTGTTAGCTAACAGATGTTATAGGAATTCTCATTATCTAGGGCTAAAATAAGGGGAAAAAAGAAAAAAAAAAAACAGAATTCCTTTGCACAGTGCCAAGATGCAGGTAACTCAAGTGTTGGTATTGGATCGTAGAACTGGGGCATAATCAGGGATTTCTAGTTTGGCATGTCTTCCTTCGGAATACATTTAATTTCATTCATGGTGAACTGATGATGTTTTCCATTAGAAAACGAAATCTTACAAGTGTTTACGTCCTCGATTTGAAGGCACACGCTACTAGGCACAAACATTTTACACGGCTGTGCATCAATACAATTGTATCAGAAATATACCGACAAAAGAATTCAGGGCCGCTCTTCGTGCTATGTTAAGAACGATGGTGAATTCGGACTGGCGGAGAAAACTTTTCTTTTCGAGAAAATGATGTTACCTTGTTACTTCCCGGCGCACGATTCATTTTGATTAACGTGCCGTATTTGCTATGCTGGAGAGCAACCGCTGCCTGTTGCTGTGCGTCAGAGGGGGAAGGGAAGGGAGGGTAAGTGGGAAGTGGGAAGTGGGAGACAGAGGTAATGCGCGACACACCGCACATCCTGAACAGGGTCCAAAGGTCACTACTACACCGTTGTGAACTGTGCATCGAAGTAGGAGGGAGGCACATTGAATATCTACTGTAATCAAACCATTGGGCATATTGTTTCCTTTCATCAGTATTTTATTCTATTTACAATGTTGTTAGTGAAAGAATACACAATCGTGGGGTGGCAGCGTTGTATCTTCGAGCATGTTAAATAATAAAGAACGTTACTGCGACCAATAGACAAGAGGAGAAACGATCTGGTGCATTCCCTGACTGACAAGTGTGTTTTAATTATAGTGTGTTCTTGTACGGCTATTAAATAAACGAACCGTGGATATTGTCTGTCTACCGAGCAAGTTGGCCGTGCAGTTAGGGTCGTGCAGCTGTGAGCTTGTATTCGGGAGATAGTGGGTTCGAACTCCACTGTCGGCAGCCGTGAAGATGGTTTACTGTGGTTTCCCATTTTCACACTCCTAGCCCTGCCCTATCCCGTAAGACCTATCTGTGTTGGTGCGACGTAAAGCAAATTGCAAAAAATATATTTTCTATAAGAGACAAGGACTATCCTGTGCGAGTCGAACGAGGAAACCTGTGCATACGCGTGGAGCATTATCTCTGTCTTTATCATACACCCCACATCCCCTTCCACCCCTTCTCTTTCCTGAAGCACGGCAGCGGCTTGTGCTCTGGCATAGCAAATACTGCGAGTTCGTCAACCTTATTTTCTCGAAAAGAAAAATTTTCTCCACTAATCCGATTGCTCCATCATTCTTAACACGAAGAACATCCCTGATTGTTTTTGTCGATATAGTTATGATACATCCTGTATAAGGTGTTTAACTTCCTTTCAACTGCTATCAGTTTTAAGAGAATTTAGGGTGCGTTATTGAATATTACCTTTAGAATGAGTCCCTTAACGCGACAGTGGTGTAGGTCTCTCACATATATGAATTCTTAAATTACAGTCAACTGAGGCTAGGGGTAACTGAAGAGTAAAATCCTGCTAAGATTTCGAAAGTAGGGTACGATATTTCTACGTCCGACGAAGAACTGCGCCTTTGAGGGTAAGGGGAAGAGGGAGGGGACCGGGGCGACGACCAAGATGCTAGGCCCCTTTAAATAACAATCATGGTTCCACTAGTCCCTCCTTTATTTTTCTCGATAATAATAATAATAATAATAATAATAATAATAATAATAATAATAATAATAATAATAATAATAATAATAATAATAATAATAATAATAACAGTTCAAGTTCGTGCTCATAATCACGCTCAAATAACCCGAACGCGCACTCTAATAGACTACCGATATCAATTTTTCTCTTATACCAATTGTATAAGACATTACCACCATTGTTTTAAATAAAAGTTCACATACAAAGGAAACTGTTGCTCGAGACGGTCACACATCTGTTCCTCACGAGAAAAAAACGCAAGCTGCCCTGGGGTAATGTTTCCCACACCTTATATTAGTCGGGAAGTTTCTCCCTCTCAAAATTCCCATACACTCCATTCTCGATGTATTAGAGGCGCAGTAGTGCTACAGTCTTGTAATATGTTTAAGACTCGCCGGGATGAAATCTGATCGCAGAATCCGGAGTAATGATTAAATAACTGTCTTCATTTTTCAGTTCACTCGCGGGACTTACCCTGTCAAGTGGGTGTCAAGACATTTAACACATGGCCTCTGTAACTTTCCACTGTTATATAATCATATATTCCTTCTTTTAACAGGAGATTATCACCATAAAGGACGTCAAAAACGCTAAATAAATTCACAGATGACGAACAGCTTTTTTGGATCCTTGTACAGTGCATTATTATTAAAATCGTTAATTCCTTCGATATAGAAAATGGGCCAAGGTGTTTTACAGATGGTTCCGAGATTACGATGCTAAACAGTTTCCCTCTCCCACTTACAAACAACTGGGAGTGGGGATAACTCCTTCCTTCTTTTCATCCAGGGGTTCCCTAGCTCTGCCTGGGGGAAATGCTCCGTAGTCTAGCCCTGGCGTTCCACGCTTCGAGTACCCGCAAACTCTCTCCCAGACAAAGAAATGCGCGTTCACTTGACCCCTAGTCCTTGCTTCACGTCCCTGTCGGGTACAATACTAGTATAGCCCCAACATTCGCCTGGTGTGAAAATTAGGATATATGGAAAATCTGAGGCCTGCCGACCGTATTGTACGAACTCACCATCCCCCGAATGTAAATTTACTGTTGCACCACTCTTATCGGAGTATTAGACTACTGCATTAATTCCATAGTCAACTTCTTCCCAGTCTTAGGCATCCTTTGCTCCATCGTCGCCGACAACCTGTGTTAATGCAGCAGAAAGAGCTATAAAGAAATATAAATTCGTCTAATGAGTATAAGAGAAGTAAAGCAAAGCAAAGTCACCCGTACAGGGCATGAAGGCCCTTGGAGGGGTGGGAGGTAAAGGCTTCCACTATCCGTAACCTCGGCACTTGATGGGGTAGAGTGGTTAGCTCTACGCTCGGCCGCCTTTGCCCCCAGGAATTAACCTAACTTGGTACTCATTTGTGGTGTAGGCTGAGTGAACCTCAGGGCCACGTGCACCTCCGGAAGTGGATATATCGTTTCTTAAATTTTACGACGTCCTTCCGGGCGAACCGAGCACGCCTTTACCGCCTCGGCCAGGCAGCCGCTTAAGAGAAGTGCAGTATAAATAAAGAATGGTCTGGCGCATTTGGTTACACGTTGGTCTTCTGTTAAAAAAAGGCAGGTTCGATTCTGGCTAATGTTGAGATTTCTTTCATAGGTGACAATTTTGTATCAATTCTGTAAAACTGTTCTTGAAAATTCTGACACCCTAAAATTACTTAAAATGTATAGTGATTGAAATGACGTTAAGTTAAATATTATTATTATTATTATTATTATTATTATTATTATTATTATTATTATTATTATTATTATTATTATTATCCGTCTCTGTGGTGTAGTGGTTAGTGTGATTAGCCGCCACTCCCGGAGGCCCGGGTTCGATTCCCGGCTCTGCCACGAAATTTGAAAAGTGGTACGAGGGCTGGAACGGGGTCCACCCAGCCTCGAGAGGTCAACTGAGAAGAGGTGGGTTCGATTCCCACCTCAGCCATCCTGGAAGTGGTTTTCCGTGGTTTCCCACTTCTCCTCCAGGCAAATGCCGGGATGGTAACTAACTTAAGGCCACGGCCGCTTCCTTCCCTCTTCCTTGTCTATCCCTTCCAATATTCCTATCCTCCGCAAGGCCCCTGTTCAGCATAGTAGGTGAGGCCGACTGGGCGAGGTACTGATAATCCTCCCCAGTTGTATCCCCGACCCAGAGTCTGAAGCTCCAGGGCACTGCCCTTGAGGCGGTAGAGGTGGGATCCCTCGCTGAGTCCGAGGGAAAAACCGACCCTGGATTGTAAGCAGTTTAAGAAATTATTATTATTATTATTATTATTATTATTATTATTATTACTATCATCATCATCATCATCATCTGTTTACCCTCCAGGTTCGGTTTTTCCCTCGGACTCAGCGAGGGATCCCACCTCTACCGCCTCAAGGGCAGTGTCCTGGAGATTCAGACTCTTGATCGGGGGATACAACTGGGGAGAATGACCAGTACCTCGCCCAGGTGGCCTCACCTGCTATGCTGAACAGGGGCCTTGTGGAGGGATGGGAAGATTGGAAGGGATAGGCAAGGAAGAGGGAAGGAAGAGGGAAGGAAGCGGCCGTGGCCTTAAGTTAGGTACCATCCCGGCATTCGCCTGGAGAAGAAGTGGGAAACCACGGAAAACCACTTCCAGGATGGCTGAGGTGGGAATCGAACCCACCTCTACTCTGTTGACCTCCCGAGGCTGTGTGGACCCCGTTCCAGCCCTCGTACCACTTTTCAAATTTCGTGGCAGTGCCGGGAATCGAACCCAGACCTCCGGGGGTGGCAGCTAATCACACTAACCACTACACCACAGAGGCGGACTATTATTATTATTATTATTATTATTATTATTATTATTATTATTATTATTATTATTATCCCTACATCCAAGATCATTTAAAATTCATAGCACTTGAAATATACTAAGGATATGTCATTATTTAACGTACCTTGCCCGTGGTAGTGGTGTCCAAATGCCGATAAATCTCAGTCCGTTAGTACAAGCTTTTTTCTAGAATTCATCAATTCAACCTGTTTGTTTCACTACACTATGACTCCAAAGATGTGTCCACCAATGTTAACAAGTTGTTCATCCACATGCACGTAACATCGGAACGTCCTTCTGCTAACGTAGCCTATAATCAGCCTTTACAGTATTGTGTAATAAGAGGGCACTTCTTATTGGTTCTAACCATTTTTCTCTCAACTCCAGCAAGACGACTAGATTGTCTTATCTATAATAATAAAAGGAAGAGAGAGAGAGAGAGAGAAAGTGTGAAAGAGAGAAAGAAAGAGAGAGAGAGAATGTGTGTGTGTGTGTGTGTGTGTGTGTGTGTGTGTGTGTGTGCGTGCGTGCGTGCGTGCGTGCGTGCGTGCGTGCGTGCGTGCGTGCGTGCGTGCGTGCGTGCGTGTGTGTGTGTGTGTGTGTGTGTGTGTGTGTGTCTGGCTAAATCTACGGCGCGGAGATCTGAAATATTTTACATGGGGAGATGGAAGGGGATCCAAATGGACCTCGGAGGCAGAATTTTAATTTTCGCGTTCGTTGGTGAGTTATGAACGAAAAACCGGCGGTAAACGTGTGTTGGGATATGCCAATTTGTCACCAGAATTAAATACAGTGACTCACATAATTATTCGGACATGTTAGTAATTATAGCCTTTGCTACACACTGTCCCTATATTTCAGAGAAAATATTGTACACGCAAACTAGTTTCTGACAGAACCCAGTTTGACAGATTCAACACGGCGTTGAAATGTGTACTTTTAGTTAACAGAAGAGAACCAGTGACCCTGGAAACTCAGAACGCAGTTAACGTGCTTCAACAAAATTATTCGGACACAAGTCGGTTGCCATGCAGAGGTCGTGTGTAGAAGAGCTACGGACAGTATGAACGTAAACACTCAGTGAGTTAGAGTACTGTGTACAACTAAATAGAAAATGGGCCGATGAGGAAGAGAGAGCACAATCGAACAGTGGCAGCTAGTAATTTTTCCACCATGCTAAATGTAAAAGTTGTCGACAAATTGCTGAACTGTTACAAATGAAGAAAAGTACGGTCTCTGATATTATCACAAGATTCCGGGAGGAAGATAGGATTGAACATCTACAGCATACGGGACGTCCAAGAACTTTCTTTGTGAGAGAAGAGAATTATATCACCAGAAGGACAAAAAAGGAACCAAAAACTCGTTACGCAGATTGCCGCAGACACCGGAAAGAAAGTGCATCCCTAAACAATACGGAGAGTGATCAGAAGAGGTAACTTTCACGGTCGTATTGCAAGATGGAAGCCCTTCATAAATCAAATAAATCGAAGAAAGAGAATGCTGTTTGCCAAAGAGCATGTTAGAGAGGACAATGAGTGGTGGAATTACGTTATATTTGCTGATGAGAGTAGATTTAACATATTTCAGTCTGATGAGAGGATAACAGTTTGGCGGCGTCCTAATACTGAGCTTCAAGAGAAAAATCTGAAAGCAACTGTGAAGGATGGCGGTGGGCATGTAATAGTGTGGGGGTGCATGTCGACGAATGGAGTTGGTGAACTGGTTTTTATTGAAGGTAAAATTGACCACTTTCAGTACCTTAGAATACAGATGGACAATATGAAAAAGAGTGCCGAAAAGATGGGGATTTTGAACATTTTAAGTTTTATCAAGATAACGACCCAAAGCATATGACCTGGAATGTAAGGATGCGGTTATTGTTTAATTGCCCAAAGGTGCTTCATCCTCCCCCTTAATCACCGGACTTGAATGCGATTGAGAACCTTTGGGACAAACTTAATAAAGAAATAAGAAAAACAACAATCACATCTAGAGAACAGCTGATAAACCGACTTCAAGAAGAGTGGCAGAAGATATCTGCTGATTACACCCGGAAATTAGTGGAGAGCATGCCAAATCGACTCAGGGAAGTAATTAAAATGAAAGGAAAGACAACCAGGCGCTGAACCGTTAGGATCATAAATAAAAAGGAAAGTGTCCAAATAATTTTGTGCAGTATTGGTTTTGGTTTTATTTTGTTTTTTAATTATTATATTTTCATTGACAGTGTTAATTAGAAGAACGATGGACGTTTAGTTTTTATATTTCTTACAGAAACTTGTATTTAATTTATATCAGTGATTTATTATTACTGAAATCACTAATACAAAGGAAAATGTAATAAATCATGTCTGTCCGAATAATTATGCGAGTCACTGTATATATATTCACCGTCGCTAGGCAACGTGCAGAAGATAGGTAATACAAGTCCATAGCGTAGCAGGCCATTTTCGGTCCCCGACACTAGAAGCCATATTCAGTCCGTAATATTCGGAAGTCTTTATCTGTATGTATGTGTGCGATACCCAACCAAATCTACGGCACGCAGAGATCAGAAATTTTAATTTTGAAAACATTTCTTAGCAAAGTAGGGGTTCCCAAAGTACGAAAAGCGTAAAATTAAGCAATTTCCTCAATTGTGCCGAAAGTTGAAGGACTAACAGGCCCGGAAAGGTTTCAAACTGTGAGTCTTGTATAGCGTTATCAAACTAAAAAAACAAATTTCTAAAATCACTTCCGGACTAAATGCAGTTCCGGAAAAATAGCCTAAAACCTCTTGTTTCTTTACTCGTTTTCTTTTTGATTCAAATCCTAGCCAAATTTACTTATTTACATACTTCTTTCTGTAAAGTATTCCTTGGTTCAATACCCTCAGCCTTTTTTATTTTAAAAAAATTTCCACACCGAATGTAGTTATAAGTGCTTAAGTGAAACTCTGCATTGATTCACATTAGCGTTCGTAGCGGTGCTTAAGTGAAACAATGCATTGGCTCACATTAGCGTTCGTAGTAGTAGAAAACGGCAAACTGCTAATCTAATCGACCGGATAGCGATGATTAAGAAAATGTAATTTTTAGGAATAAATAAAGCATATATTCTCATAGTTCAGTATATTTTATTTACCTAAAATTCGTAGCTCATATCCTGGGATGTTCTCAACATTGAGTTCGTTGCCTGGAGGTCTAGAACTGTGGATTTTTAACGCTGGTAGGCTCAGCATTTCAACGATCATGTATGGTCGTGTCAAAGAGCTATTGCTGATCCAAGAAATGAAGTTGTCAGCATCATCAACAAGCAACTTTTACAGGAATTACCCGGTGTTCTACAAATTTACAAGTCTATCAACACGTCAAGTAATACAGATGCGGCTTTCAACTACACGACAGAGCTTTTGAACAACTTGGAGTTACCTGGAGTACCTTCGAACATCTTGGAGCGGACGATTGTGGCACCGATTATCCTTCTTAGGAATATTAACCCTCCTTCCCTCTGAAATGGAACATGACTCTCAGTCAAGAAACTAATGCCCTGAAGTCACCATCATAACTGCACATACCGCGGGCGAAGAAATATTCCGTCCTCGGATTCAAATCAGCCCTTCGGATATACCGTTTCAATTTTGACGTCTGCAGTTCCACGTTCGCATGAGTTTCACTATGTGCATCAACAAGGCACAAGAACAATAACTTATGTTTTTAGGACTCGGTGTTCGTAAACCGTGCTTCTCCCAAGGTGAACTGTATGTGGGCTGTTCAAGAGTTGGAAAGGCAAATGATCTATACATCTTAGCTCCAAATGTAAGGACACTTAATATGATTATCTGAAATCTTTATAAGGTAAAATTAGTTTTTGAAAATACAATATGGTCTTTTATATCAATATTATTTGTTCCATCCAGCAACCCGGTAACCTAGTAAGCATTGAAAGTAACAATTAAAAATACAATGATGCAATGTATGTAAAAACGATGTGTTCATAAAAATAATGCTTTCTTATTATTTTCTTTTCGATGTTAGCTATCTTAGAACCACGGAAAGTGGATCCGAGGAGTAAAAAATAGATAAGATAGAGATTGGAATAATAAGACAGAACAACTTTCAGAGAATTGATAACAATTTCAAGGGTTTGCAGGAGAAGGACCCAAGAGAGGAGGAAACAGCAAAGTGAAAAGATGAAGAACTATTGAAAGTCAAGAAAAGAAGCGTCAAGTTAATGTTTGTATTTTGCTGTTAAATACATTATTAAGAATATCTAACAGTCGAATTAATAAACGTGGGCGAAGCCGCGGGTACATGCTAGTAAACAATATCTAAAAGTAACTTTTCCATTCCTAAGATACGTAAAAAGGAATCCTTCGCGTTCTGAGATACATTTGATTAAATGAATAAATAGTGTTTACTGTACATGAGTTGTGGAAAGAAAGAAAAGAAAGAAAGAATTTTGCTGTCCATTCTGTGAGGATGATAATCATTCATAATTGATAATTAATAACATTATTATTATTATTATTATTATTATTATTATTATTATTATTATTATTATTATTATTATTATTATTATTATTGCGTGTAACCTCCAGAGAGACCTTCCCTATCAAAAATAAATTATAATCCTGAAGACAAACACTCAGACCCGAGCCAGAGGATTTAACTAATTAATAATGGCTAAAATCCTTGACCCGGGCAGAAATCGAACCCGGGAATCCTTAAAGCAAAGGCCAGCATTCTAACCATTTATCCATGAATCTGTGAGGATGAAACAGCTACTTTTCTTTAATAATAATAATAATAATAATAATAATAATAATAATAATAATAATAATAATCCTGTGGATACTCACTCGATCTTCCCGAGGACATCAAAGTTAAAGATTATGGATTCTTTGACGACAGAAAAAAAGCAATTCATGAGCAACATGCTCTGTCGTCTATGATCAGCAAGTGACTTCCGGAACAGGATCTCTCGTAGTTCTGTCTTTGCTGTTAGAATATAATATTAATTAAATGTGGTAAACTGCTACGTAGCGCAGTCTTTTAGATACCGGTACTCACGTTCTCTGGTCAAGGTTATGGAAGGGATTAAATCCCGGCGCAGAGTGCTAAAATACAGAAGACTTGCATCAGTAGTTTTAAAAGCACGATGAAGAACTTCTCTTCAGGGTAATATTCCAACAGCTGTCCGGCTCCATGGCTAAATGGTTAGCGTGCTGGCCTTTGGCCACAGGAGTCCCGGGTTCGATTCCCGGCAGGGTCGGGAATTTTAACCTTAATTGGTTAATTTCCCTAGCACGGGGACTGGGTGTATGTGTCGTCCTCATCATCATTTCATTCTCATCATGACGCGCAGGTCACCTACGGGTGTCAAGTCGAAAGACCTGCATCTGGCGAGCCGAACTTGTCCTCGGACACTCCCGGCACTAAAAGCCATACGCCATATATATATATCCAACAGCTTAGCGTCTCTACGGCTCTGAAATAATTAAAAGCTTCTGATCATATATATTATTATTGAAAAATAATAAAGTTTGCAGTTTTACGTAACTTTTGATATCGTGATTGCAATCATGAGCCCTTCAATTTTACGTGGACTCCGAAACGCAGGAACATAACTACTCATTTTAAAAATCATTCATGCAATGGCTAGATATCACGTCACGACAATATATATATATTTTTTACAATTTGTTTTACGACGCACCGATACAAAGGTCTTATGGTCACGATGGGAGAAGAAAGGGCTAGAAGGGGGAAGGAACTTTGGTCTTGCCTGGTATTCGATCTCCGATTACTTCAGTCATCAAACTGCCATAACTAAGACTGCCAATGGTCTCTTAACGAGAGTTGTCTCTTCCTAGTGTGACTCAGCAGCTTCCTCTCAACATTGGTCGTCCTCCTTGTCCAGATTAGTATTCGACGCCAACACAACATCTCGAAAGATTCAAGCCTCCTAATACCTTTCTTATTTAGCGTTCATGTTTTGGCAGGGTACGGACCAAATATAATATGCTTTCATTAAGCAGGCCTCGGACCTATGGGACTAACGAAGTCCCACTCCCATATGACAGGCGAGGGACTCCTTGGAAACAACTTGGCGAACGAAATGGAATTCGGTGGGGAGTTATCAATATTAATGGGACTTATGGAAAAAAGAAAGTAGAACTGGCTGAGTCAGCAAAGAGGATGCATCTGGATGTGCTAGGAGTAAGTGATATTTGGGTAACAGGAGATAACGAGGAAGAGATTATAAAGTGTGCCTGACGGGTGATAGAAAGGGAAGGGCAGAGTATGGGGTAGGGCTAGTTATCAGGAATACCATTGCACGCAACATAGTTTCTGTTAGGCACGTAAATGAGCGAATGATATGGGTAATTTGGCAGTTGGAGGGATTAGGTTGAGAATTGTCTCAGTGTATTCACCATGTGAGGGTGCAGTTGAGGATGAAGTTGACAAGTTTTATGAAGCATTGAGTGACATCGTAGTCAGGGTCAACAGCAAGGATAGGATAGCGCTAATGGGTGATTTCAATGCGAGAGTTGGAAATAGAACTGAAGGGTACGAAAGGGTGATTGGTAAATGTGGGGAAGATATGGAAGCTAATGGGAATGGGAAGCGTTTGCTGGACTTCTGTGCTAGTATGGGTTTAGCAGTTACGAGTACATTCTTCAAGCACAAGGCTATTCACCGCTACTTATGGGAGACTAGGGGTACCAGATCCATAATAGACCCGATCCAGAATGAACTATATCTTAACCAACTTCGAATTCAAGAAGTCTGATCTGTAGTGAACTAAGTATCTCTAGGCCTAAGATTGAGAAAGTAAAATCTGTCTGCAAACGAATAAGGGTAGAAAATCTCCAGGACAGGGAAATTAGACAGAAGTACATGGATATGATCAGTGAGTGTCCAAGAGTAGACAGTAAATAGCTTCAGGATATAGAAAAAGAATGGGTGGCATACAGGGAAGCTGTAGTAAAAACAGCAAGGGAATGCCTGGGAACAACTGTGTGTAAATATGGGAAAAAGTGAACATCTTGGTTGAATAATGAAGTGAGAGCAGCTTGTAAACGTAAGAAGAAGGCTTATCAGAAATGGCCCCTAACTATGGCCGATGCAGACAGGGAATTGTACGTTGATGAAAGAAACAGAGCGAAACAAATAGTTGTTGAATCCAAAAAGAAGTCCTGGGAAGATTTTGGTGGTAACTTGGAAAGGCTAGGTCAGGCAGCAGGGAAACTTTCCTGGACAGTAATAAAGAATCTTAAGAAGAGAGGGAAAAAGGAAATTAACGGTGTTTTGTGTAATTCAGGTGAACTCATAATAGATCCCAGGGAATCACTAGAGAGGTGGAGGGAATATTTTGTACATCTTCTCAACGTAAAAATAAATCTTTCTGCTGATGTCGCGAACAACGGAGCTCGTGGGGAGGATGAAAATGATGTTGGTAAAATTACGCTTGAGGAAGTGGAAAGGGTGGTAAATAGACTCCATTGTCATAAAGCAAGAGGAATAGATGAAATTAGACCTGAAATGGTGAAGTATAGTGGGAAGGCAGGGATGAAATGGCTTCGTTGAGTAGTAAGATTAGCATGGAGTGTTGGTAAGGTACCTTTAGACTGGACAAAAGCTTATAAGCAAGGGATCAGGAAGGATTGCAACAACTATCGAGGAATCCCATTGATTAGTATACCAGGGAAAGTTTTCATTGGCATCTTGGAAGGGAGGGTGCGATCAGTGGTTGAGAGGAAGTTGGATGAAAACGAGTGTGGTTTCAGACCACAGAGGGGCTCTCAGGATCAGATTTTCAGTATGCGCCAGGTAATTGAAGAAAATGCTACGAGAGGAATAGACAGCGGTGTTTATGTTTCGTAGATCTAGAGAAAGCATATGACAGGGTATCGAGGGAAAAGATGTTCGCCATCCTGCGGGACTATGGAATTAAAGGTAGAATATTAAAATCAATCAAAGGCATTTATGTTGACAATTGGGCTTCAGCGAGAATTGATGGTAGAATGAGTTCTTTGTTCAGGGTACTCACAGGTGTTAGACAAGGCTGTAATCTTTCCCTTTGCTGTTCGTAGTTTACATGGATCAACTGATGAAGTGTATAAAGTGGCAGGGAAGGATTCAGTTAGGTGGAAATGTAGTAAGCAGTCTGGCCTGTGCTGACAACTTGGTCTTAATGGTAGATTGTGACGAAATCCTGCAGTCTAATATCTTGGAACTTGAAAATAGGTGCAATGAGTATAGTATAAAAATTAGCCTTTCGAAGACTAAATTGATGTCAGTAGGTAAGAAATTCAACAGAATTGAATGTCAGATTGGTGATACAAAGCTAGAACAGGTAGATAATTTCAAGTATTTAGGTTGTGTGTTCTCCCAGGATGGCAATATAGTAAGTGAGATTGAATCAAGGTGTAGTTAAGCTAATGCAGTGAGCTCGCAGTTGTGATCAACAGTATTCTGTAAGAAGAAAGTCAGCTCCCAGACGAAACTATCTTTACACCAGTCTGTTTTCAGACCAACTTTGCTTTACGGGAGCGAAATCTGGGTGGACTCAGGATATGTCATTCATAAGTTAGAAGTAACAGACATGAAAGTAGCGAGAATGATTGCTGGTACAAACAGGTGGGAACAATGGCAGGAGGGTACTCGGAATGCAGAGATAAATGCTAAGTTAGGAATGAACTCGATGTATGAAGCTGTACCCATAAACCTGCGTCGGTGGTGGGGTCTTGTGAGGCGAATGAAGGAGGATGGGTTACCTAGGAAAATAATGGGCTCTGTTATGGAGGGTAAGATAAGTAGAGGGAGACCAAGACGACGATGGTTAGACTCAGTTTCTAATGATTTAAAGATATGAGGTATAGAACTAAATGAGGCCACAACACTAGTTGCAAATAGAGGATTGTGACGACGTTTTTAAAATTCACAGAGGCTTGCAGACTGAACGCTGAAAGGCATAACGCTCTATAATGATAATATATGTATGTATCAATTTACGTAGGCTTAGGGACATAGTACTTTGACAAAACGGGGAATGTCACGGGATGTTTGCTTTGTCATAGCGATTCTGGTCCCACGGTCATGACTTAAAAAAGACCGACAGCTTGTTTCCAGTCATTCGATCATATCAGGAATGGACTGTATGAAGCTACTATCTAGTGGCAAGGATAAGAATTGTGCAGGCTGCCGAAGCCTGTCGAACTCTACTGGGGCAGTGAAAAATGACTGATAGATGAAATGAAATGACATTGGAGAGTGCTGCTGGAATGAAAGATGATAGGAGTACCGGAGAAAATCCTGTCCCGGTTCCGTTTTTTTCAGCACAAATCTCACTTGCAATAACTGGGATTTGAACCTCGGAACCTAGCAGTGAGAGGCCGGCGCGTTGCCACCTGAGCCACCGAGGCTCAGTGCCATGATAGACTCGTAAATTTTCTGTGGTAATCCGCCCTAGGTCTGTCTCTGTAGTGTAGTGGTTTGTGTGATTAGCTGGCCCCCTCCCCGAGGCATGGGTTCGATTTCCGGCTTTGACACGAAATTTGAAAAGTCTCGGGAGGTCAATTGAGTAGATGATGGGGTTCAATTCCCACCTCAGCGATCCTCTAATGGGTTTTCCGTGGTTTCCCATTTATGCTCCAGGCAAATGCTGGTATTATACCTAACCTAAGGCCACGGCCGCTTCCTTCCCTCTTCCTTGCTTATTCCTTCCAAACTTTCCATCCACCACAAAGCTCCTGTTCAGCACAGCAGGTGTGGCTGCCTGGGCGAGGTACTGGTCTTCCTTCCGCAGTTGTAATCCGCAGCTGAGATGGAAAAGGTTGGATCCCTCGCTGAGTCCGCAGGAAAAGCCAAACCTGGACGTTAAACAGATGATGAAATAAAACGGAATACGGTCAAGAAATTTGCATTGAGCTATCTACAGTACTGCCTCGCCAGATGGGCGCAGATTGTTGCTGAACAATATTACTTTTGTTTTACTGTTGTTGATTTTCATTCCATAGACATTGATTCTCTCATATAGTTGTAGTAGTAGGAGTCTTGATAGGATGGTTGGGCTTCTTGTGATTATAGCTCAGTTATCGACATATCTGATGGTTTGAATTAGGCTTCCTCCTACTTTAATACCAAGGCTATTTTGGTGTATTTTAGGGACTCGCTTTTAATCCCATCTGCAAAGACAGTGAATGATCCTAGAAAGGGAAGGCAGTAAAAGTCATGTATTGTGCATATCCGTTAAGTCGAGGAGTGGAGAGTATATCCTGTCGTAATTTATATTTACACAGTGAGTAATCGAGACGTTAGAGGAAATAGAAGAGGAAGTTGTGGTGGACACCAAACGTTAATTCTTCTGTCCTGTACATTTGGTTGGTACTATATACTGTACAGACTAGACATTTCAGCTAGACCCGTTTTAAGAGAACCATGTGCATTGCAGACAGTTACGTTACACTTCTTCTTCTTCTACAACTACCACTTGGCTTTTCCCTATATTGGGGTTGGTATTTGACGTGGATTTAGCCTAGGTTTACGGCAGGATGCCATCCCTTATGCCAACCCTATGTAGAGGAATGTATTCAATGCTGCGTATTTTTGTGGTGGTTAGTCATGTGTTGTATGTAAATGAAGGGAAGTGTACTAAGGCGAACAAAACTACTCAGTTCCCGAGCCAGAGAAATTAACCACACGCAGTTAAAATTCCGGTTTCGAACGGAAATCGAACCCGGATTGCTCTGAATCAAAGGCTAGTACGATGGTCATAGAGCTGGATGTAATACGCCACACATGATGGGCAATTATTGCTACGTGAATTCACCCCGAATTGACTCTCCACACGACGAACATTAAATTAGGCCCACGAATACGATCATCATATTTCTACCTTTTTCTCATAGCTATTTGTTTTACGTCCTATCGACTCAGAAAGCTCTTATGGCAAGAAAGGGACAGGAAAGGAAGCGACCGTGGCCTTAATTAAGGTACAACTTCAACATTTGCCTGGTGTGAAAATGGGAAACCACGGAAACCATCCTCATGGCTGCCGACAGTAGGGTTCGAACGCACTCCCGAATGTACGCTCACAGTTACGTGTCTCGAATCACGTAGCCAATTCGCTCGACTCCGTTCATTGGTTCATTGGTCGGGGAAATTCTGCAACTGTTAGAATATTTCAGAATATGTCGTCGTTGCGCCCAGAAAAACCGCTATGTGATAATATTTCCGCTTAAAACTCTGATCAGAAAGGCTCTGCCCACTAAACTTCAGTATTGCATGAACTGTATCAACGAATTTTCGTCGTAAGTGATACATGTGCTGCGGGTGAGTATTTCTCCCCTCAACATTGTCACATAGCGGTATTTTGAGGTGCAAAAAGATATGTTCAAATTTAGGTCCTGTTAGAAGACTAAGTAGACTGATTTATTCTGACTATGCAGATTTTTTTGAAATAACATCTTCAAAGAGGGCTTAATGGGAGAGACGAGTAAATTCGTGCTGCGTTCACTCGTGAGGACGTGTGTTCTATCCAGCGTCAGGAGTCGATAAAACATTTCAAAGTTGTGCTTCTGGAGGAGCACGTATTACTTAGCCTACGTCAGAAACGAGTGTCAGGTTAATTCTCGGGCAAAAGGAATTAACCAATGAAGGTTAAAATCCCCGACTTGTATCAGGTTTTGTTTTGTATGACGAAAACTTCAAAAATACCTTCCATTAAAGGCTTAATGAACTCTTTTTTTTCTTCTTCTTCCTTCTTTATCTGTTTACCCTTCAGGGTCGGTTTTTACCTCGGACTCAGCGAGGGATCCCAGCTCTACCGCCTCAAGGGCAGTGCCCTGGAGCTTCAGACTATGGGTCAGGGGATACAACTGGGGATGATAACCAGTACCTCGCCCAGGTGGCCTCACCTTCTACAGTATACTGAACAGGAGCCTTGCGGGGGATCGGAAGATTGGAAGGGATAGACAAGGAAGAGGGAAGGAAGCGGCCGTGGCCTTAAGTTAGGTACCATCCCGGTATTTGCCTGGAGGAGAAGTGGGAAACCACGGAAAACCACTTCCAGGATGGCTGAGGTAGGAATCGAAGCCACCTCCACTCAGTTGACCTCCCGAGGCTGAGTTGACCCCGTTCCAGCCCTCGTACCACTTTTCAAATTTCGTGGCAGAGCCGGGAATCGAAACCGGGCCTCCGGGGGTGGCAGCTAATCACACTAACTACTACACCACAGAGGCGGGCCAATAATGAACTCGCAAAGCTATATTCCACATCAGTTCAAATCTCCATGATTTGAAAATCTGGTTAAATATGCATTTTATAAGTCAGGCTACGCCACTGAACCACTTCTATCATCATCAATCATCAACGATTTGCATTTATGGCTATCGCCCAGGTAGAAGATTCCCTATCACTTATTTACCTAGCCTTTTCTTAAACGTTTTCGAAGAACTTGGAAATTTATCGAACTTTTCCCTAGATAAATGATTTCAACCCCTTGCTCCTCGCCCTGTGAATGATTATTTGCCCCAATTTTTCCTGTTGTATTCCAACTTCATATTATGATATTTCCTACTTAAATCTCCCATCAAGCTTATTCATCTACTAATGTTATTCAACGCCACTTCTCCTCTGACAGTCCGGAGCATGCCACTTACTTGAGCATCTCGTCTCCTTACTCCAAAGTCTTCCCAGCTCAAAGTTTGCACCATGTTTTCGTAACACTACTCCTTTGTCTGAAACCACCCACAACAAACCGTGCTGCTTTCTGTTGGATCTTTTCCAGTTCTCGTATCAAGTAGGCACTGTAGTCCTGGTGTGGGCCGCATACACTATAATTCTGTTTCTTTTGCTTTTACTGTGGAAGATTTTTTTTTTTTTTGCTAGGGGCTTTACGTCGCACTGACACAGATAGTCTTATGGCGACGATGGGATAGAAAAGGCCTAGGAGCTGGAAGGAAGCGGCAGTGGCCTTAATTCAGGTACAGCCCCAGCATTTGCCTGTGTGAAAATACTGTGGAAGAATTTCATGTATGTGAGCAGGTCGACTGTACACGAATTTGTTTCATTCGCTATTGTCTTTGGCGTAAACAAAGATTATGTTTCGTTTATTTCCTAAATTCACGGAAATATCATTTTGATAAATGCAGTACGGTCGTAATACTGAAAGATGCATCCTAACAGTTCTTAGAGGGAGGTCCGTTTACTGCCTACCTGAGCAGGAAGAAGGGAGTAGGGGGTATGGTTCCCATGGAAACGTGGGCGTGCCCACTGTGGTTGCCATGGATATAAGGCTGCTGGCCGGGTCGAGTTGCTTGGAGTTGCCAAACCTCTCACAACTGAGCGGTCTGAACGAATGAACAAGTGAGCCGGAAACGAGGGGAAGAACGGAATGCAGAAATGTGGCAACACCGTGCAATGACACGTGCAATGCTCCTCCCTTCAGCCCTGTCAGAATGCTTCTTTCAATTTTACGGTTATAGGTCAATCTATTTCGCTTGAATGTAAATGTTACCTGGGAGGGCAACATATAGAATGTTGTCTTCATACCTAATTATTTAATTCGTATTTCTGATGTTAAGTTATACTTTGGTAATGTATGCATATTGAGTGCTCAGTCCGGAGGCTGGTTTGGACCTCAATCGTCATAGGTGGCCCAGGCGTCACTGCAGAGGCGTACTAGGAAAATGAAGAGTTGGTTTCCTCACTGAGCCAGAAGTTGCTACTATATCTCAGTCTTTCAAGCCCACTGAAATGCCCGCACCAACCGATCTTATGAGCAACATTTTCACACCATTCATAACAGAGACTGGCTGTATAATGAATGGCATTACTAGCATCGCTCATGCCTCGGTCACTTTCATGTTGTGACAGCCAAGGATGAGACTGAGGCAGGTGAATGAATATAAACAAATTTGTTTTAGCCCACACCAGAAGATAATAGTGCACTGTAAACACTAGGTCTTGCCAGCAAAGGCATGCTTTGGTAATAATAATAATAATAATAATAATAATAATAATAATAATAATAATAATAATAATAATAATAATAATAATAATAATAATAATAATAATAATTAAAACAACAGTACAATGGAAATTAAGGAGTAATAAGGAAATATGCCTCTGCGGTGTAGTGGTTAGAGTGATTAACTGCCACCCCCAGAGGTCCGGCTTCGATTCCCGGCTCTGCCACGAAATTTGAAAAGTGGTACGAGGACTGGAACAGGGTCCACTCAGCCTCTGGAGGTCAACTGAGTATAGGTTGGTTCGATTCCTACCTCAGCCATCCTAGAAGTGGTTTTCCGTGGTTTCCCACTTCTCCTCCAGGCAAATGCCGGGATGGTACCTAACTTAAGGCCAGGGCCGCTTCCTTGCCTCTTCCTTGCCTATCCCTTCCAATCTTCCCATCCCTCCACAAGGCCTGTGTTCAGCATAGCAGGTGAGGCCGCCTGGGCGAGGTACTAGTCATCCTCCTCAGTTGTATCCCACGACCCAAGTTTGAAGCTCCAGGACACTGCCCTTGAGGCGGTAGAGGTGGAATCCCTCGTTGAGTCCGAGGGAAAAACCGACCCTGCAGAGTAAACAGATTAAGAAGAAGAAGAAGAAGAAGAAGAAGAAGAAGAAGAAGGAAATATGCCCGAAGATAGAAAATACTACAGAAACAATAAGTGAAAAGAGATCGCTATTTTTGGACGTATCTATAGAATGGATGATAACAGATTGACAAAACAGATTGACAAAACAGATTGACAAAACAGATATTCCAGTTCCATTGGGAGAACAAGTCAACAACGAGCTGGTTACAAGAGGTCAATGAAGATTTAGAAAGGAATAAGAGAAAGAGATTTTTAAAGAGAATGGAAGGATTCCAAGGAAGAATGAAAAGGATATCCGGTCCAAAGTGGTCTGAGGTGGAATGGATAAAGCATAGTACAATGATGAGGGAATACTGGAAAGAACGGAAGAGGAATCAAGAAGGAAGAATGACTTGAAATAATTGTCATGTGGTCCGTAGTAGGCCTCATCATAAATATTAATCTTTCTTTCTTCATCTGTTTACCCTCCAGGGTTGGTTTTTCCCTCAGACTCAGCGACGGATCCCACCTCTACCGCCTCTAGGGAAGTGTCCTGGAGCGTGAGACATTGAGTCAGAGGGGATACAACTGGGTAGGAGGACCAGTACCTCGCCCAGGTGGCCTCGCCTGCTATGCTGAACAGGAGCCTTGTGAGGATGGGAAGAATGAAAGGGCGGGCAAGGAAGAGGGAAGGAAGCGGCCGTGGCCTTAAATCAGATACCATCCCGGCATTTGCTTGGAGGAGAATGGGGAAACCACGGAAAACCACTTCCAGGACGGCTGAGGTTGGAATCGAACCCCCTCTAATCAGTTGACCTCCCGAGGCTGAGCGGACCGCGTTCCAGCCCCTATACCACTTTTCAAATTTCGTAGCAGAAACGCGAATCGAAACCGGGCCTCCGGGGGTGGCAGTTAATCACACTAACCACTACACCACAGAGGCGGCTGTAAATAATAATAATAATAATAATAATAATAATAATAATAATAATAATAATAATAATAATAATAATAATAATAATAATAATAATGTAACGGCGTATGGACTCCGGAGAGATCTAGTACAGGTTTTTCGAACTGACGCCTATAGTTGACCTGCGGTCCGTGATGACGGGGCCCCACCTACGAAGAATTATATTTTTGAAGACGACACACACACACATACATAGTCTTCGAGCCAGACGAATTAATAAACGAAGGTAAAAATCACCGGCCCGTCCGAGAATCAAACAAATCAAAGCTGCGGCGGTGCACTGTCCTTTGGTGAAAGAGGGACATTAAATATGGTGTAACATAACACTGTTATACTGTTACCAAACATTTTGTTAGTTTACACATATTCAGTACGCAAAAGAGTCTTCATCATCATCATCATCATCTGTTTACCCTCCAGGGTCGGCTTTTCCCTCGGACTCAGCGAGGGATCCCACCTCTACCGCCTCAAGGACAGTGTCCTGGAGCTTCAGACTCTTGGTCGGGGATACAACTGGGGAGAATGACCAGTTTCTCGCCCAGGCGGCCTCACCTGCTATGCTGAAGAGGGGCGTTGTGGAGGGATGGGAAGATAGGAAGGGATAGGCAAGGAAGAGGGAAGGAAGCGGCCGTGGACTTATGTTAGGTACCATCCCGGCATTCGCCTGGAGGAGAAGTGGGAAACCACGGAAAACCACTTCCAGGATGGCTGAGGTGGGAATCGAACCCACCTCTACTCCGTTGACCTCCCGAGGCTGAATGGACTCCGTTCGAGCCCTCATACCACTTTTCAAATTTCGTGGCAGAGCCGGGAATCGAACCCGGGCCTCCGGGGGTGGCAGCTAATCAAGCTAACCACTACACCACAGAGGCGGACCGCAAAAGAGTCTTACAACAATAAATTGTCATCTAGTTTTACTAAGTGTGCCTTTAACTTCCTTCCTCTATATACCCTCGAAACCATTTGGCACAAAACATGGAATAAACTGTAGGCGGACACTACACTTCTTTTTAAGTTATTTTTAATTGAATCAGCAGTATTAAGGCTTACATCAAACTCAGGAAGAGCAAATTGGTTCGGTAAAAGAATGAGTGTTTAATAAGTTCAACGTTGTGGTAAGATTGTGCCTAATGATTTTTTAATATTTATTTTCAATATAGGCACCCGGGCCAAGGTTCCCGGTGCAATACAAATAAATTACAATGGCAGCTATATTCACAATGTAATTCATCATCATCATCATCATCATCATCATCTGTTTACCCTCCAGGTTCGGTTTTTCCCTCGGACTTAGCGAGGGATCCCAACTCTACCGCCTCAAGGGCAGTGTCCTGGAGCTTCAGACTCTTGGTCGGCGGATACAACTGGGGAGTATTACCAGTACCTCGCCCAGGCGGCCCCACCTGCTATGCTGAACAGGGGCCTTGTGGAGGGATGGGAAGATTGGAAGGGATAGCAAGGAAGAGGGAAGGAAGCGGCCGTGGCCGTAAGTTAGGTACCATCCCGGCATTCGCCTGGAGGAGAAATGGGAAAGCACGGAAAACCACTTCCAGGATGGCAGAGCCGGGAATCGAACCCGGGCCTCCGGAGGTGGCAGCTAATCACGCTAACCACTACACCACAGAGGCGGACCACAATGTAATTACAAAATAAAATACCATGACCATGTATCTGCTTTAAAAGTTTAAGCTGAATACTTGTTCTCTTTATTTTCATGGCAGTATTGGAAAATAAATGACACTGTGGATGTAAAGTGTTCTAGATGACGTCAGTAATTATTGCAGACAAGCTTTCTCTCGATCTGTTTTAACTTCTGTCTAATTAAAATGCCGCATCCCCGCAACTATTCAATCTTTTGATACCGAACAACACCACCAGCGCTGCGGTCTAGAGAAAGCTTTTCATCTTGTTTGGATTATAGTGTGGTAGATAGCGCTCATATCATGTTTTCTCTCTTGGTTGACAGATGGCATTGTTTCGGAGATACCGCCGTCTATATCGGAGCAGTTGGCTTCCTTGCTGAAAGATGGCGCTGACGTACCATTGGGTTCGGGAATGCCTGCAGAGCTGCCATCTTGGTTCGATTACGAGAAGTTCCGAAGGTAAATTGATTTCCCTCTCGTCAGTAGCCTAAGGCAAGTATAATTGCAATGACATGTAAATATTCATCACGAATGTAATAGAATTATACATTCAAAGTTGCACAGTGTGCTAACAACGAGCAGACCTTAACTTCAAGTTACTTTGACATAAATATGTCTTGGAGCTGGGGATCATCTGAAAATTAATGGAACGAAATAGTGTCATGTAACAAAATGTGTGACAGAAATGTAAGCTAGCAACCGTTCGGTACTAGGAAGTACAACAGAGCAACCATCCTTTATTTATTAACACTATATTGAGAAGGGGGGATAGAAGGGGGTTGACACATCGCAAAATGAAGGTTTCGGCCAAAGAAAGAAAAGGACCACGAAGGGCATGAAAATGATAGCCTTCTTTGGATTCGCAAACTTAATATTATCGGGGTCGGAAAAGAACAAGGGAGGCCGGATAGGAGAGGCGGATGTGAGGAAACTGGTACAACTAAGTGGAAATCATATCAGGACTCAGCCGATGACCCCGTGGTCGCCAACCCACACACCCAAGTTAAGAGCCCCTGGGGCACTTTTTAGTCACTTATTACAACAGGCAGGGAATACCGTGGATTATATTATACCGCCACCACCCACAGGGGGAGCAACCGTACAGGGATGGACAAGGCAGAAGAAAGGAAGGCCTTCTGACCCCAAGTCGGCAGGTTCGATCCTGGCTCAGTCCGGTGGTATTTGAAGGTGCTCAAATACGTCAGCCTTGTGTAGCTA
The DNA here is from genome assembly GCF_040414725.1 of Anabrus simplex. NCBI lineage: Eukaryota > Metazoa > Arthropoda > Insecta > Orthoptera > Tettigoniidae > Anabrus > Anabrus simplex. The sequence continues at coordinate 615,750,110 of NC_090265.1, read as the reverse complement.
GATTTACTGGCACGTAAAAGAATTCCTGTGGGACTAAATTCCGGCACCTCGCTTCTCTGAAAATCGTTCAAGTAGTTACTGGGACGTAAATCCAATAACATTATTATTATTATTATTATTATTATTATTATTATTATTATTATTATTATTATTATTATTATTATTATTCGATTCCAGGCTCTGCTACGAAATTTTAAAAGTGGTACGAGGACTGGAACGGGATCCACTTAACTTCGGGAGGTCAACTGAGTAGAGGGGTATACGATTCTCACCACAGACATCCTTGAAGTGGTTTTTCCTGGTTTCCCCACTTCTCCTCCAGATAAATGCCGGGGTGGTACGTAACTTAAGGCCATGGCTGCTTTCTTCCCCGTTCCTTGTTCCCGTCAAATTTTCCCACCCCCCACAAGGCCCCTGTTCAACACAGCAAGTTGGGCGAGATACTGGTCCATCTCCCCAGCTGTATGCCCCGACCAAAGTCTCACGCTCCAGGACAATGCCCTTGACTCGATAGAGGTGGGATCGCTTATTTAGTCCGAGGGAAAAATAACCCTAGCGGGTAAACGGATTAAGAAAGAAAGAAAAGGTGAGGATTTGAATTTTGAGTTCGCTCCTGTGAAAAATCTTGATGTGTTCAAGTAACTTAACTTGGGTTCACTAATGGACAAAACTGGGGAATATGATATGGATCTATCCCAGAGTATGCTTTTTTTTAAATTGGATTTACGTTGTTTCTACATAGATAAGTTTTATGGCGACAATGGGATAGGAAAGGTCTAGGAATGGGAACGAAGCGGCCGTAGCCTTAATTACGGTACAGCACCAGCATTTTCCTGGTGCTAAAATGGGAAACCACGGAAAACACCCAGAGTAGTTAGTGGGACGTAAACCCAATAACAATATTATTATTAGCTATTGTTAACTATTATTGGCTATTAGATATTTAAATGGGATCTTTGGGAGTCGACATGTATCCAGACGAACCAAGTGGTGGTGTGTGTTGTGTTTGAAAGCATGGTTCGGAGTGTTGAACACTGAACGAGGGACATAGGGATAAGAATGAGGCTGTGGAAATGGATGTGTTACCAATCAAGTAACCATTGATCTGCATTTAGGGCTGTCTCCCAGGTGGCAGTTTCCCCGTCAGTTCTTTGCCTAGTATGTTCTTATAACAAAAATGTTATTGGTTTTACGTCCCATTAACTACTACTTACTGTTTTCGGAGACGCCGAGGTGCCAGAATTTAGTCCCGCAGGAGTTCTTTTACCTGCCAGTAAATATACCGACACGAGGCTAACAGATTTGAGCACCTCCAAATACCACCGGACTGAGCCAGGATGGAATCTGCCAAGTTGGGGTCAGAAGACCAGCGCCTCAACCGTCTGAGCCACTCAGCCCGGCAGTATGTTCTTAAATGATTTCAAAGAAATTGGAAATTTATCAAACATCTCCCTTGTTAATCATTTCAATTCCTTGTCCATTTGCTTCGAAAGGGACCTGCAACAAATTTAGGATGTTAATCTGAAAAAGCAAGCAATTTATACCCTATGTCTGCATTATCTGACAGCCAAATATAATATTCCTCTTGGTCAATGGGATGACAGAGGCCTTGTGTTTGGATCCAGAGGTACTCTGCCAAAGAACACTGCCACGACATAGAGAAAATCTTATTACAGACCATAAGAGATTCTCTGCAAATTATACAGTTGCATTTATACCTGAAATTGTAATTTCCTTACGATGAATTTTCCAGAAAAATTATTTTAAATTACATACTTTAAGTTATGTATTCCGGACCTTTATGGCCACCTTCACTGGAGGACGTATGATTTTTTTTTAAATAAATATTACTACTGCAGAACGAATATTTGACCCAATTTGACGTTTTGAATTCCAACTTTATCTTCATTTTATGATCTTTCCTGCCGTACTTTAAAAAACTCAGTTTGAGCCTATTCGTCTACTAATGTTATTCCAAGGCATTTCTCCACTGACAGTTCGAGAGCTACCTGCTTGGATCGGCTGAGGAATGTATATGTAAGAACCGATTACGGATGGGATTGATGGTCGAGCTGTTGATTTATAGTGTGCGGAGACTAGAACTAATACTGTATATCGAAACAGTGAATGCTTACTCTTTATTTGATTTCTTCATTGTGAAATGAAGTGTAGCCAAGAGATCACAAATATTGTTTGGCTGCCGGAAAGTTGTTGCTCGCTCACCACCACCCAGGGGTCATGTGTAGGGTAATATTCGGTTAAACCTACGGACATGAGCAACATTCCAGTTACATTAAGTAAATCAACTCCTACGTTTTGGTTACTAGTCATCCCTCCAGCTGATTTCCGACGAAAGCATGCCTTGGCCAACTAGTACAAGAAGATTGTTACCAATATCCAGTTCGATGAGGATATCACTACAGCAGAAACCAATAGACTGCTCTCAAAATACCCACCAGAATGGCTAGATCCCTAGCAAACAACTTCAACGTACTGCAAACCTGGAAGAAGGATTGGACTGAAAAATCGCGGTCAGTGTAAAAATCTTCCCTGCATCACAGTCAAGCCAAGTGGTTTCAGTTTGCCTCGAAGAACGTGGCTTATCCTAAATAGGATAAGAACTTCCTTCTCCAAAGTGCTGCTGTGATGCTCCCAACCAAATTATCTGCCACATCTCTGAAGAATGCATTTTCAGTTCCTACGATGGCAGCAACAGTGATTTTCTGAATGCAGGACCAACTGAAATGGACTACATTAAAAACTTGAAAGTGAACCTGTAAATAGTGGAAGAGTAGTAAACCCACCCTGTATGAATGAAGCACGAGAAACTGTATTTGTTTACATAGTACAACGTTTGCTTTCCTCTGGTATAAGCTATGCTTCACAAGAGGGGAATCTGTGCATGTGACCCTCATATAACGTTAATATAGAGTTGCAAACTAAATTTTCATCTTTTCTCTTGTGTAATATGACCAATTTGACTATATTTCAGAGGACAACAGTTCTTCTCTAAGAACTATTACGCCTTGTTCGTGTCCAAATTATGTGGACTGCTCGTCGTGCTGGCCATTCCTAGTATCCTGCGCGTCCTGATCCTCAGTCAGCAGAGTTCCGATCCTGCAAAGGCGTTCCGCCGCTACCTGGACACCATCTCGTTAATGTTGGAATGGTACAGCGGAGATTTGTTGGAGCCTACCTCAGGGTGAGTCAGTTTTGCTTGTCATTCCAAAAACCAAATAGATAGCGGAATCATATCGATTGAAAACTGTAAAATAGGAATACCTGCAAAATACGTGCTCTTTTAAAATCTTATTGTTTAGTATCATTGAATAAACTGCTAATAACGACAAATAAGTGGTCTTAAACATTATTAATTTGTACTAAAATAAGTTCCAAAAGTACAGAACAAGACAACGCAGGTTTTTCTCGTACATTAAAACCTTGAGATCTGGCTCCTTGGCTGAATGGTCAGAGTATTAGGCTTCGTTCGGAGGTCTTGGGGACTGGATGTTTGTATTCGTCTTAAAGTACTTATGCATTTACAAACATACAACTCACCAAACTACGAACCACCAGAGAAACGTTCAATAGTGAACATATTCGTCCACATGGGGTTGGTGTCAGTTGGTGCTGAAGAACTGGACCAAACCCACATTAAGTTACGACCCCAATAAACTGGGGAAAAGACCAAGAAGAATATGAAAGACGATTAGAAACTTGAGATTTCTCAGGAAAAGTGCTACAATGCTAAGCACATGCGAATAGATTATATCATTGCTTCTTAGCATGGGCTAAACACAGTAAAATATAACCTTCTTAAGACGTTTCCACTTATAACGATATCCCGGTAATACGCGTCTTTCGCCCCTAGACATTTTTCTATAATGATGTCATTACATTGCGCCTCGCTCCCATTTAAGATGCTCTTTTTCTAGGGAATATTCTTCGATTCATTTTTAGCAAAGTTCAGAGTAAATAGATAATTTTACTCCCTCGTTGCAAGTGTACCTACAGACCTGGAGCTAAAACCTGGGTAGAGTAAGTTGATATTCAGACCTCTCAATGAGCTACAGCCCTGCACGGATGCGGATATCCGCGTAGTTAGTGTCTTGGCCGATGGAAAACTGTATGGCAGTGCGGATAATTTTGCTGATAATTTCTAAATAATAAAGTTTATTGATTTTCACTCAGGTATACTCTTATTTATGCTTGTGGTTAGGCGATCATTGACAGAGGTATGGGAGAATGGTGATATATGAAGAACCTTGAGATCATAAAGCCGTAAATCTGACCTAAGCCTAACTGGCTACTGCCCGCAATTAGTGGAAGGAAGGAACAGAGGTCAGTACGTTGGTAGTTGTCGCAAGAGAAAATTCTTCATAAGCCTGTGACTGTAGGTGTTCTGGTGCCAGGTGTCAGGCCTATTGTATTACGTTAACAGAGCTATCCGTTTCGATACTTTGGGTGTACTATACTATAGTTGATTATTTAAAATATCCGCGGATAACTATTCGCTGATGCGGATGTGAGTGCGGATGCGGAGCGGATACGGATAATATTTTGTATATCCGTGCAGGGCTCTACACTGACCTTATCTTAATTTCGCCACGGAGAGTCTGCACTGTGTACAGAGTACACTGATGGACTAATACTGTAGTGGGATAGAAAGTCAAGACTCGATCTCGAGTGAATGAAAATCTATAACCTGTTTTCCAGTCATTGACCGTGTCAGGGATGGAATGAATGAATGAATCATATATAGGTTATTGGTACGATGGGGTCGCCTCTCCCAAAGTGATTTAGTAATGACTGATAGATGCTATGAAATGAGAAGGGAGAGTGTTGCTGGAATGAAAGATGACAGGGAAAACCGGAGTACCCGGAGAAAAACCTGTCCCGCCTCCGCTTTGTCCAGCACAAATCTCACATGGAGTGTCCACGATTCGAACCACGGTATCCAGCGGTGAGAGGCTGACGCGCTGCCGTCTGAGCCACGGAGGCTCCCTCGATCTCGAATGTTACCTGAAAATTGTAATGTGGAATTCTCAAAGCCAATATACCATCTATTCAGAAATTCCTGCTGCTAGAAACTGTTTCTAAAATTCATTCATCACTACTTCAGTAATTTTGTTTCCTAATTTACGTGTCAAGGACCAATTGTAAATTGTAAACAGTTACCCTAATATTCTCCTGTAAAATAGTTTCGAAGTATTAAGATATCCAATAAATAAATAAATAAATAAATAAATAAATAAATAAATAAATAAATAAATAAGTGAATAAAAAATATACCTAAAGAATACTGTAGAGGTTACATAGAAGAATGCTCAGAGTACCCTGGGTAGATGTAGTAACCAATAATGAAGTGTGAAGGAGAGCTAGAGCTCAATGTGAGCAGGAAAACGTCATCAAAGCCAGGAAAACAATTTATTTAGACCATGTTCTACGAGCAGAAAGTACGGTCCTCTACATCTGATATTACAAGGAAAGATAGAATGGTAAGCGAAGAGCTGATAGACGACTGATATCATAGCTCCAAAACGTCAAAGACTCTTCAAGTTAGTTAAAGAAATATGTGCTTTCTCCAGGGTGATCGCCAGCGTTTGGTGGACCTGATATGTCTTTTGAAGAAGAAGAAGAAGAAGAAGAAGAAGAAGAAGAAGCGAGGAGAGACCAATTTAGGATTTATTGGAAACAAGTTGTTACACACCAATGTGGAAATCATGGACAAGAGAGAAGAATGAGAGAAGAAACATTTTCCTCGCATTCCTTGCTGATTTACCCGGACAGTACTAAGTGGGATTTTCAGCTGTGCTCAGTGTATTGAAGCTTGAGTGTGAAAAAGAAAGCGCTTTCTATACCGGATAAATCAGATATTGCGCAAAAGCACTATGAAAACACTAATCTCAACCAGAAACAACTGATCTTTCGTTAGGAATTACATCGTCTACGTTAAGGACGATATTTAACAAACCATGATTCAACCATCGTAGCCGTTATGTCAGGATGTACTACTGTATCTACAAAATAGTATTCTGTACTTTATAAAATGATATGTCGGCACATAGAATCCTTAATAATTACTTAATTATATTGCTTAGTTTTTCCCGTTTAATACATTCTACATTAATTACTTCACTGGACAGCGTCTTAGCGAGGTTTTAATGGAATATGTTACGCGGCTCTTGGTAATTAAAATGTTATTGACCTTACGTTCCACTCATTACTTTTACGGTTTTCGGAGACGCCGAGGTGCCGGAATTTAGTCCCGCAGGAGTTCTTTTATGTGCCAATAAATATACCGACACGAGGCTGACATATTTGAGCCCCTCCAAATACCACCGGACTGAGCCGGGATCGAACCTGCCAAGTTGGGGTCAGAAGGCCAGCGCCTCAACCGTCTGAGCCACTCAGCCCGGCATGGCTCTTAGTACGAAGAGAATAATAACGTTAGAGCATAACACAAAACCAGCGCATTTAACACTGGATGTTAGATTTGTTTTCACTTCAGTTGTTATCCATTATAAAGGCCCAATATTAGATTAGGGTCGGTAACACGTTCATAGCCGTTAACTGCTGGGGGGCTGCCTACGAAGATTCGCCGACAACAACGCACTGTCTGATACACAGTAGTTGTCGATCTTATGGCGCAGTCGACTGGCCGTAGTCCTTCTGCTCTGCATCCCGATGGTATTTGTAGGTGTTTGAATGCCACACCTCCGCTTCGCTGGCTTCTGTCTCATTAAAAGTTCTCTTCATCATCATCATCATCATCATCATCATCTGTTTACCCTCCAGGTTCGGTTTTTCCCTCGGACTTAGCGAGGGATCCCACCTCTACCGCCTCAAGGGCAGTGTCCTGGAGCTTCAGACTCTTGGTCGGGGGATACAACTGGGGAGTATGACCAGTACCTCGCCCAGGCGGCCTCACCTGCTATGCTGAACAGGGGCCTTGTGGAGGGATGGGAAGATTGGAAGGGATAGGCAAGGAAGAGGGAAGGAAGCGGCCGTAGCCTTAAGTTAGGTACCATCCCGGCATTCGCCTGGAGGAGAAGTGGGAAACCACGGAAAACCACTTCCAGGATGGCTGAGGTGGGAATCGAACCCACCTCTACTCAGTTGACCTCCCGAGGCTGAGTGGACCCCGTTCCAGCCCTCGTACCACTTTTCAAATTTCGTGGCAGAGCCGGGAATCGAACCCGGACCTCCGGGGGTGGCAGCTAATCACGCTAACCACTACACCACAGAGGCGGACAAAAGTTCTCTTTCTGGACAAAATCCTGACACACGACATCTCTTAAAACGTGTTGCAAAAAAATAACATTATTATTAGTAGTACAATACTAGTAGTATCTTCTACATTAATTGTGTTGATAGACCACGTCCCAACGAGAAGGTACTGTACTTTTGTAATGCCGGGTAGACATGCAAAGTCTCAATCCTCGCAAAACACATGAAACCGGCTTATTTCGGTCATATCGTCCGAAACGGCACGCATGGCTTCCGTCTGATACAACTGATTATAGAAGGCAAGGTAGAAGAGAAACATGGTCGTGGGCCCAAGAGATTATTTTGGGCGTGGATCTCCGACAGTAGTTTAGCATCCACGATGCGACAACACTGATGTGAAGAAAAACGAGATATTGATTATTTCACGATGTATTTGTATGTTCTAGAGACATAATCTGGCCCTGTACGTGGAGACCCAACGGAAGATGAGGATGCGCGAGGATGGGGCTAAAATATTTACGCAAATATACTTACATCTGATACAGGAAGTTCATTTCCAGTCAATGTTGGGGTCCACCGAGCGTCTGCATTTTCGCCTCTGCTTTTCATCCTGTGCATGGACAAAGTAACGACAGATATCCAAAAATCTCAGCCATGCTGACGACGTACTTCTTGCGAAAAAATCCCACCAGAGCTTAGAATAAAGGATACAGTGCTGGAATGATCACTTCAGTCATGATTGAGCTAGCAGAGAATACGGATGTGCTGAGTGAGTGCTGAGGAATGGGGAACACGTTACAACACAGAGCTGCGATAGGAAGCTGGCAGAGCAGATGGAAGAGTAAAGATGAAAAGAGGGAGAAGATAAAGGATGTGAAAGAGGGGATACTGGCAACGCTACTGGTGGCAGTTGTGGTGGCAGTGTTGTTAACAATAAGGGGTGTGGAGATGAATCCAGGTCCAGGCCTAGTGGGTTCTCTTGAATGGGAAGAAATCGAGGCGATAAAGGAGGTGGTGAAAGGCATTTCAAACGGAACACGTAAAGGAGCTGATAAAGGCGAAGTCGAAGAATATAAAGCAGTGCATCAAAGAGGAGATGAAAGAGCTAAAGGAGGAGCTGGGGAGAAATATAGAAGAGAGTGAAATATTAAGGAAGAAGATAAAAAAAACTTGGAGGAGGAGCTGGTTATGGGGAAGAGGGAAGGAGCTAATGGTTATCAGGAGCAAAAAAGGAAGAATATTTTTATTTATGAGGTACAAGAAGATGTGAGGGAAAAGGAAGTGGACCTATTGTTTAATAGAATGATCACTTGAGTGAAAATGGTCTGCGGCTCAACGTTAATAAAACAGAATAATTTGAATGTGGCCCACAAACGGATGACCTCAGTTCCTACTTCCGCTAGGATGGTGAAACGCTTGCTGAGGCTCGAGCACGAGAAAACTCAGCGTGGTTGAAAAGGTGGCAGGTCTGCGACAAGAAACTACCCGATTATCTCAAGGGTTAAACCTGTTGCACTGTATGGTTCAGAATGCTTTTGTCAGTCTCAACTACGATATTAACTACGGTACTGTATTTTATAACATGATACGTTTTAATACTGTCTACTTTATAATGGCAAATATGCAAATTACGGAATTAGCCTATATTATACGAAACACGATCCCGCCTAAAATGACCACATCACACAACGGATAGGAATTGAACCAATTTCGAGGAAGATGCGAGAAGCTCGCCTCAGATGGTATGGACATGTCATGAGAAGAGAAGGTCGATCAACTACTAAGAAAGCTGTCCAGTACAACCCAAGAGGAAATCACGACTGTCCCAAGAAACGATCGCTTTGTCATCTGGCACGAAGTTCCTGGATGTCAGACCTGATGATGTCCACAGCAGGACGAAATGGGGAATGGTGGGCGAAGCAGCGGACCCTGCAGTGTCGGGAGGGGGAGGGGGGTGCAGGAAGAAGAAGTGACAGACTTTCGGTGGAAAGTATCCTTTGTGGATTATTGGTAGAATGTCTTCCTACGAATCTTAAAATAACTGTTTCAAACCTGGCAGAGGTAATCAAATTTTTGAACAGCAGGATAAAAGTCCATTCGACACTCATTTCATACAATGTCAGCATGTAGAAGACCTCCGGTGACACATTTGGTGTTTACCTGACAAAATTGAATTAAGCCATACAACGCACAAGAGAGATTCGGTTTAATCTGCAAACCGGTACAGTGAAATGGAACGTTGAAATTGACGCGCAGGCTGTCTAAATGGTGTTGGATTAATATACCAGCAAGCAGTGCTGAGGCCATATTATTATTATTATTATTATTATTATTATTATTATTATTATTATTATTATTATTATTGTTGTTGTTGTTGTTCGCCTCTGTGCTGTAGTGCTTAGCATGATTAGCTGCCACCCTCGGAGGGCCGATTTCGATTCCCGGCTCTGCTACGAAATTGAAAAGTGGTACGAGGGCTGGAACAGGGTCCACTCAGCCTCGGGAGGTCAACTGAGTAGAGGTGGGTTCGATTTCCACCTCAGCTGTCTTGGAAGTCATTTTCTTTGGTTTCCCACTTCTCCTCCAGGAAAATGCCGGAATGGAATCTAACTTAAGGCCACGGCCGCTTCCTTCCCTCTTCCTTGTCTATCCCTTCCAATCTTCCCATCTCTCCACAAGGCTCCTGTTCAGCATAGCAGGTGAGGCCACCTGGGCGAGTTACTGCTCCTACTCCCCAACTGTATTCTCCGACCCAAAGTCTGCTCCAGGACACTGCTCTTGAGGTTTTAGAGGTGGGATCCTTTGTTGAGTCCGAGAGAAAAATCAACCCTGGAGGGTAAACGGATTAGGAAATTTATATATATATATATATTGCTATTGGCTTTACGTCGCACCGACACAGGGAGGTCTTATGGCGAAGATGGGACGGGAAAGGGCTGGGAGTGGGAAGGAAGCAGCCGTGGCCTTAATTAAGGTACATCCCCAGTATTTGCCTGGTGTGAAAATGGGAAACCACGGAAAATCATCTTCAGGGCTGCCGACAGTGGGGTTCGAACCCACTACCTCCCGAATACTGGATACTGGCCGCACTTAAGCGACTGCAGCTATCGAGCTCGGTGGAAATATTATTATTATTATTATTATTATTATTATTATTATTATTATTATTATTATTATTATTATTGTTATTACGGAGTTTCAGTGACTCACAGAGGATTAGGAAGCGCCTGGGTTGAATGGCTGGACAAGGAATTGCTTAGAGCAACTTTTAATATAACAAATTTGAAAATTTTTCTTCTTTCCTTTTTTACTAGTTTAAAATTGAGAGATGGAAAATGTGAATAAATAACAAACAATAGAGAAAGTTAATAATGAGTTCGTCAGCTCTAACAATGTCTGGGACTTTTGAGTCCAGAATCAGGTACAACACTTGATATAGTTAACAAGTTGTTAATTTACATATAGAGGAGCATTATTGCTCCAGGCTGTTACAAATATTTTACAAGAGCAAGGTTTGCTCCTAGCAGTTACATTACACCGGCGTCTGAGCTTCAAAATACCATAGTCTAGCCTCAACAAGACAAACAGTTTCTTTTAACGCAAGAAAAATTCCACCTCACATTAAAGTTTTCATGCACAGTTGGGCTTATCCATTGTTCGACAGTGGTTATATTAGTCACTGTTCCACAAGGAAATATTTACATTCTGAAATTAATAAACAGGGGTAAAATTGCCGTTATTACGTGGCCTTAATGGTAAAAAGAAAAGGTTGTACATAACCGGCCATAAACAAAAGGCAAGCAAGCGAAACACCTGCATCCTGAGGGCCGATTGCAGAAACGGTGTTTAGACGATGTCTACGGTTAAACAATGCCTAAGTATGGCTGCCGCATTGCAGAGACGTTATTTATCACTTATACACAGTCTAAAACCGATGTTCAACCGACCATGTTTAAACAATGCTGAGAACACTGTTTAACCTCAAATGAGAGAACTGAATCACAATCAGAGGTTATGTACCATGAAGCATGTAATTTGTATTATCATGTTGAGACGATTCCGGGAAGAAATGTTAGTCCGACGGCCTCTCTGTGGGTCGCCTGCTGCAAAATCGCAGCAGTTCATTTGAAATATACGGGGAGGTAGAGCTTAAAATAAGAGTTTACTTTTCAAGAGACTTGTTTCTTGAGTTTGACAAAAGGACAGTCCGGTTATTGTCAACTTGAATACAATTCTTGGCAACCGATATATTTTATTATGCATGGAATTATAGGTCACTTCGACTACATACGTGTCAGAATTACTTGTCCCAATCGTCAGAGGGCTGTCACATAAGTTACATCAATCGGGAGGGTTTCACTTATATTTACTGCCAAATAAGCACACATAACAGTGAAAACTAAAAAGTAGGTTGTATGTTGTTTTTATATATATAATCGTCGCGCTAATTCAGATAAGTTTTCGGCAACTATGAGAGAGGAAAAGGCAAGTGATGGTGGTGATTATTGTTTAAAGAGGAGGACTGGGGATGAAGAGCCGTGGCCATAATAACAGCCTTAGTATTTGCCTGGTCTAAAAATAGGGAAACTACGGAAAACAATCTTTAGGGCTGCCGATGATGCGTTTCAAACCTAGGACCTCCAGAATGCATCTATATGGTCCGTACAACACATTCGGTTAGACATTACTATTGTTTCATCTCCCCTTCTTTGAAGCTATTTACGAGTAAGAACGCTATAATCAAAGGTACACTTCCCCGTACGGTGGTTAGTGTCGATAATATTATGAGATTTAATTTCCACCGAAAGCGATATTCTTATCTGTGGGCAAGTCATGCTCGTGGTTAGCCATATTTGAGTAATGTGTAGGAAGACAAACAGCTGACTGGCGTTCGGCGCGCACACCGACAAATTTCATTGGTTGCGACAAGCAAAGAGTTGCATGAAAGATACTTCTATCTACATTTTGAAACCAATATTGAAACTTTGAAACAATATTGAAACGATGTCTAGTTAAACACCAGCTGAACATTGTTTATGCAATGGAAGATCGTGCTCGATTTAGATGTTGTTTAGGTAGACGCTGTCTAAGGCTTAAAACTAGGCATCGTTTCTGAAATCGGCCCTGACTGGGCTTACGGTCCGAAGATACAGGGCCGATTGCAGAAACGGTATTTAGACGATGTCTACGGTTAAACAATGCCTAAGCATGGCTGCCGCATTGCAGAGACGTTATTTATCACTTAGACACTGTCTAAAACCGATGTTCAACCGGTCATGTTTAAACACTGCCGAGAGCACTGTTTAACCTCAAATGAGAGGAGTGAATCACAATCAGAGGTTATGTACCATAAAATATGTAATGTGTATGATCATGTTGAAACGGTTCCGGAAAGAAAGGTTAGTCCGACGGCCTCTCTGTGGGTCGCCCGCTGCTAAATCGCAGCAATTCGTTTGACATGCACGGGGAGATAACAATAATATAAGATTTCGCTTTACGAGAGACTTGTTTCTTGAGACTGACAAAGTGACAGTCCGGTAACTGTCAACTTGAATACAATTCTTGGCAACCGATATATTTTATTATGTACATGAGGTAATTTCCATGGAATTATAGGTCACTTCGACTACATACATATCAGAATTATGTGTCCCGATCGTCTGAGGGCTGTCACATATATCAATCAGGAGGGATTCACTTATATTTACTGCCAAGTAAACACACATAATAGTGAAAACTAAAAAGTAGGTTGTATGGGATTTATATATATATATATATATCATCGGCAACTATCAGATAGGAAAAGGCAAGTGGTGGTGATTATCGTTTAAAGAGGACTGAGGAAGAAGAGCCGTGGCCATAATAACAGCCCTAGTATTTGCCTGGTGTAAAAATAGGGAAACTACGGAAAACAATCTTCACGGCTGCCGATGATGCGTTTCGAACCTACGATCTCCAGAATGCAAGCTACATCTATATGGCCCGTACAACACACTCGGTTACACATTACTATTGCTTTATCTTCCCTTCGTCGAAGCTACCGTATTTATGAGTAGATTACACTCACTGTAACAACGCTATAATGAAAGCTACACTTCCCCTTACGGTGCCGTGCCGCTTTAGTGTCGATAATATGATGAGATTTAATTTCCACCAAAAACGATACTCTTATCTGTGGGCAAGTCATGCTCATGCTTAGCCATATTTGAGTAATGTGTAGGAAGACAAACAGCTGACTGGCGTTCGGCGCGCGCACCGGCGAATTTCATTGGTTGCGACAAGCAAAGAGTTGCATGAAAGATACTTCTGTATCCATTTTCAAACCAAAATTGAAACTTTAAGGGATGTCTAGTTAAACATCGACTGAACATTGTTTATGCAATGGAAGATCGTGAACGATTTAGGCGTTGGTTAGGTAGACGATATCTAAGGCTTAAAACTAGTCATCGTTTCTGCAATCGGCCCACAGAGGCTAATCCTATACTACACGGGGTGACTAAAGGAAAGACATTGACAAGATTTACGAAATTTGGAGGTAGAAAACTTTAGTCAACCAATACAAGGTTGAATGGGAAACGACAGAGGGTTAGCTGTCTTCATTCCCTTACATTACACATTTCCCATTAGAGAACAGAAAAGGAGTCTTCAGACTTCGCCGAAAAACCTTCATTTAAACCACCAGTTTACAAGGTTACATTACAAGAAAAACGGCTGAAACCATCTCCTCAAACTACCCGCAGGTGCTATCACACGTCTAGGTAAATTCTGCCATTACCTTATGTCGCTGGATCTTCCTCAAGCAGGCCTCGCCCCTGCCTCCTGGGCTCACGACAAGTCACACTCCTCAGCACTGGGGCAATTCAGACAAGACGGCCCTAAAGTGCCTTGCTTTTATAGTTACATACGGGGAAGTTTCCAGAACTTAGCTGATAGGCTAAATTCCTCTACACACCCCCGGATTTAATTGGCTAGAGAACATACTTACCAGCATCTGATATCTTGATTACAATCGAGGAGGAAGCAGCGGAAGTGTTGACAGCTTTGATACGTAAAAAACAATCCTCAGAAAAAAGTTTACCTACTCCAAAAACAATGAATACTCTATCAAGTGGTTCGTTTCTACTCCGCAAGGGTGCGCAAGTAAATCGATGGTAGAGACATCTAACTGTAGAAGACGAAAGTTTCTGGGATTTCGTAAGTTCAAATCTGTGACATAGATGGCCTTAGAGAAGGCACGCAGTTTAAAGAGCCGAGGAAGGTGTACCCCTGGTACGATTATTATTGTCGGCGTAATCCTTCAATGGAATGGAATGGCAGAAGCAAATGCCCATACAGTTTAGAAGTGGAAGACAGTTCCGTAACCGAAGAAAGGTTTTCGATATTTTCAGACTGGCTCTGTAGCACATCTAGCTGAAACATCCTTACTCTACCCAAGCTTGTGGATTTGAATCTCGGTACAGGTAATTGCCATTTCAGGGTTCTTCAACGGGATAGACTTATGACAGCCACGTAAAATGGCGTCTTTCAGTGTTAAATGTCTGGTACCACGTCGTTCTTCGAGATAACCCATGATTAGAGACAATAAATGACAGCTGTTTAACGTCAAATGAACACAGGTACTGGTACAGGAACTGTTGTGCTCTTAATTAAAAGTCTCAGAATGCCCTTGCTGTGAAAATGAGAAACGCGGAAAACTATCTCCAGGATTGCCGATTGTAGGGTTCAAAACTATCAACTCTCAAATACAAGCTTACAATTACATCAACTATCTCGGCAGTGTTATTAACATTATTATATTTTAACATCCCTTCAATTGATACAGATTCTAAGGTACATCACCGTGTCAGAAATTAGATCCCCAGGAGCCTAAAGCCAACGGGAATGTTTCCATTTAATCATCCTCAACTGGCATCGGACTCAGTTGGAATCGAGCCTGTTATCTTGGGAACAAAAGGTCAACGGCTAACCAAGCAGGTAGTAGGAGTATATCTTTTCCTGGTCTTCTTTCAGTAATATGTCTGTGCTTACAGACGAGAAGTTGCAGTTATTAATGTAATTGGTTTTACGTCCCATTAACTAGTCGTCGAATATTTTGCGAGAGTCAAAGCTGAGACTGTATGGTTATTTTCTACGCATCGATGATCAGTCTGGGTCAAAATAGGTGACGAAAGTGTGGCGCAAGCAATGCCGTCGAACGGACCCTACAACTGAGCGGAACCAATGTTAAAAAGCAGAAGAAGAAACATTTGCAAAGAAGAACTATACACTGGAAGTTGCTAGACTTTGTAAGATCAAAGAGGAGACCGAGTCAAGAATGGGCTGATACACTACACAAAGACTTCAATCAAATGCGTAAATCTCCACAGCACAGCCCACGACAGAAATAATTGGACACAGCGGACCCTACCACTAGGCGGGGAAAATGCTAAAACAAAAGCGAAAATATAAGAAAAGAACAACAACAACAATAATAATAATAATAATAATAATAATAATAATAATAATAATAATAATAATAATAATAATCAGGTAGGAGGTAGGGACCCTCTTCGGAGGCAGCCCTGCTGAAGGAGTGGCGCCCCTGCGTATGTGAGTCCCAGAGCAAACTGACCCGGTGTATATCATCTGGTAAGGGTCCCAGTTCACGGTTACGAGTGAGGACCTCAATGGCAGTGAAGGCGGAGATGAAGATCATTGGTACGGCGGAACTGGCGGGAGAAGCATCCTTGCTTTTTGGGATGGGAATAAGAAGCCTGTTTAAAATCCAGGTGCGTCTGAGTGGTATCCACCGGCTTCCTGGTCCGCATCTGTCACCTTGTGGGTGCGGTAGCAATATCAAGCTCCAGGAACTAACAATCCCTGGTTCTAAGCACCCAGTACTGCTGGATCTCCTATTACAAACCAAACATGATTCGTGAGCGTAGTAACAACATTACTCCAGGTGGTACCCAATCCACCCGTCGCATTGAGACGTACACCAGGCTTTCGGATTCTGGGGAACCTGGACAACCACGAAAACGCTGCGGAGAGTCGCAGCTCTCTGGTAAACTGTCCCACAAAACTCCCACATGCATTGGTACATTCAGTATCAACACTTTGATTCAACCAGGAAAATTACTAAATTTAGTCACAGAACTTGATTGGCAAAAACTTCTTATCCTTGCCCTGCAGGAAACTCAATTTACTGATGATGCCACCTTATTTTATGGACATTATCGTATAATCAAGAGTAAAACAGACCAAAAGATTCTAAACAGGACCCCTGGTATGAGCTTCGTAGTACAAAAAAGTATACGTAACTCGATCCAAGAACTCCATCAACAATCGTCTATTGACCATGAGGATTCAGTGTGCCAATAAAAAATATACATTAATAAATGCTTACACCCCTACAAATATAGACAACAAGAAGAACCCCCTAAACGTGGACAAATTTTGGAACAATCTTGAAAAGGTAATGTCAAAAATTCCGAAGGATGACGTCAAAATTCTCTTAGGCGATTTCAGTGCACAAATCGGCCGAGAAAAGGAACATAGGAAAACCGTCGGACTCAACCCGGCGCACAAATTGACAAAAAAACGGTTCAAGACTCATTGAACATTGTCAACAGTGCAACCTTAAAATCATGTCTACATCCCTCAGGAATCATCCCAAGAAACAAAAAACTGGAGGTCCCCTATTGAATCCATTAGAGAATTTCAAGTTGATTATGTCGCTATCTCATATCCGCTACAGAAAGAGGTACACGATGTACAAGTAAGAAGACGAGCAAACTCGACTCTAATCACTATCTGACAAGAGTTAAAATAAAATTTACTCCAAGAAAATGCCACCCCAAGAAAATCCAAGAACAGAGATTTGAAATAAAAAGGATTCCTGTTACCGACCTAAAAGTAACATGGGAAAATCAACCAGCGAAAACATGGGAAGAATTCTACACCAAAATCATACAGAAGTCACGAGAAATGGTACCATTAAAAAAGAATACAAAACACCCCTGGTGGAACTCAACATGCGAACAAGCCCTAGAGATAAGAAAATCTGCATTTCAGAAATACAACAGTAGAAAATCCCAGAAAACTCAACAAGAATTTTATAAGACCAGAAAACAAGTATCCAAAACCATCAGGCAAGAAAAAAGAAAGCACTTGAAGGAACAACAGGACTCAATTGAAGAAAACTTTAGAAACCACAACACAAGGGATTTCTACAGAATGTTCACAGAAAAAATCTAAGGAGACATTCCACAGAACTTATGTTTCAGAAAACAAGACGGAAAATTGGCGCTTACTAATAAAGAAAACTGCCAAGAATTTGCACGATACTTATCAGAACTTCTTAACTGCCCTGAACCCACTGACAGATATCTTGAATAAGCATCCAGTTTCACTCACCCAGAATCACCTCCACCAAACCAGGAAGAAATTCAGAGCCACATTAAACGACTAAAGAACAACAGAACCTTAGGAAGAGACGGGATTGTTGTAGAATTTCTTAAGAATCTTGGTCCAAATTCACTCAAAGGTCTTACAGAAATAATACAAAAATCTGGAAAAACGAAAAACTCCCCGAAGATTGGAAATGCGCCTTGATTTGACCACTTCACAAAAAAGGAGACAAAACTGATGTCAACAACTACAGGGGAATCTCTCTCCTTGAAGTCGGCTAAAAAATCTTCTCTTCATGCCTGTTGAAAAGAATACAAAAAAAACTTGAGCGTAAGATTGGTGAATATCAAGCTGGGTTCCGCCCTCACAGATCGTGCACTGAACAGATCTTCAACCTCAAAATCGCTCTAAAATTTAGGGCCCTCAGAAACCACCCAATCATCTGTACCTTAGTAGATTTCAAGAAGGCTTATGATTCAGTTGATCGTCAATCTCTGTTCAGCATCCTGAAAGAACAGGGAATAGACTCTAAAACACTAAACTTGACCAAACAGACCCTCACTGACAAGAAGTCGAGAGTGAAATTCATGGGAGAAATCTCAAACGAATACCTGATAAAAACTGGTGTCCGGCAAGGAGATGGATTGTCACCCCTCCTTTTCAATCTCGTCCTAGATAAGCTGATGAGGGAATGGGAAAATGAACTGAAAGCGCAAAATAGCTGGAACCCAGTAAACATTGGGGCAAAAAAAAAAGCAAGCTTGAAATTCCACGCTTAGCCTTCGCGGATGGCCTGGCCCTTTTTTTCCAGCGATGAAGTCACAGCGATAAAGCGATAAACCAAGAATGTGCCAAAAAGGTCGGACTTCATATCTCCTTCCAGAAAACTGAATTTTTCTCTTCAAAACTAGACATCCATAGTCTCAATGCAAAATGTGGACAAATCAACAGAGTCCCTCACTTCAAATACCTGGGCGAAATCCTCGAACCAACCGGACAAGAAAAAAATAGCCAAAACAACCGTGTCCTAAAACTCAGAAAAGCGTATAGGAGAACAAGGGAAATCTACAACAACAAATGTATGTCTCACCACGTCAAGATTAACATTACAATACTGTAATCAGAGTTTATATGCAAGGGAAACTCTAACGCTTCATGAAAAGGGCGAGCTCGAAAATATCCTAAAAGAAGAGCGAAAAATCATGAGGAAAATTTTAGGACCAAGACACACGGCAGAAGGGTACCGTCTTCAATCCCGGAAATCCACAGAAAAGTTATCCAATATTGCGGCAGACCTCAGGAAAAAGGCTAAAATTTTATGGGCATGTTAAGAGGCTTCCAGAAACCAGACTAACACACCAAATTCTTGAAAGAATTGATAAACTGAAGAATTTCCCTTGGACACAGCAAACAAAAGCGTACATGAAGAACGCACAAATTCAACCTAAAGAAATTTTCAATAGAAAGAAAATTGACAAGTGGGAATTTACTCTAGAGAATGAAGTACCAAAAAGAGCAGGTACCAAGTGGACGGAAGAAAGGAAGAGGATCTTTAGTCAACAGATGAAAGCATCCTGGATCCTCCGCAAACGAAATCATAAATAAAGCTTCATGAGTTCCAAAAAGGACTATTCACGCATAATAATAATAATAATAATAATAATAATAATAATAATAATAATAATAATAATAATAATAATAATAATAATAATAATAATAATAAAAATAATAATAATAATAATAATAATTGTTACCGGGTTTTTGTGGTAGTTAGAGGTGAAAGAAGGTGCGGGGTGGTGAACAGGTCTCAAGCTACG
Source organism: Anabrus simplex (assembly GCF_040414725.1). Lineage (NCBI taxonomy): Eukaryota > Metazoa > Arthropoda > Insecta > Orthoptera > Tettigoniidae > Anabrus > Anabrus simplex. Next base: position 615,730,674 of record NC_090265.1, on the reverse strand, counting down.
AAAGTAAAATTAATTTAAAATTTAACAAGGTTATATTTTCTTTTCAAAATAAGGAAATAACAAGCATGGCAGGTACAGAGTAGCAAGTCAACAAAATGTAGTTACACAATTTACTGGATTTGGGCTTCGCGCCCCGACTTCACAATGCTTGGGCAATCAGCCCAACCTTACTTCAAAATAAGTTTTAACAGAGGGGCAGAAAACCCCATTCATGCTCAGGAGCACTTGCTCCAAATTACACAGAAAAGCCTCCTCGAGGCATACAACACTCAATTTTCAAGAAAGAGCTACTCGCTCTCAAACTTTAAGCCTCTGAAAGGCCACACCAAACTCCACCTTCAAGTTGTCCTCTCAGGACATAGACACAGGGGTAAAATACCCAACCTACTAAGGTCTATTAAGTGAGAAAAGATTAATTACATGACCTCTAAAATAACAATTTGAGAGGAGGCGAACTTGCGCTCCTAATACTCTTTGTTTAAAACCTACTTGGCACTAGGCCGTTAATACAAGGGCTAATCCCATACTAAAGAGGTGACTTAATAAAGAAACAATTTACATTACGTTAAAGAAGAATAGGTTGAGAAAAATAAGTTCACCTCAAAACAATATGAGTGGGAGCTCGAGAGGGTTAAGCACTCTCTATCCCGATATGTAGTTTAAAGATAGAATAGATACCAAAGTTCTTTACCTTTTAAGGAAGGTTACATCATGGAAAAACTTCGGACCCGCCCCGAGAGTTAAACTGCTGAGCTAGCAAAGAAAGAAGTTATTAATCGGCCATTACCTTGTTGTTGACCGCTGCCGAAGAAAGAGGCGCTACCCGCCCCCTGCTATGTACTTTACACACTGAGAGATGGAACAGAAGTGGCGCAGAGACCCTAAAATCAGCAGTTTATATACTCTCGCGGAAAGTTCGAGGCGTTTTAGGAAGGAAAACACCCGCCCACAATATTTTTATTGGTGGTTAAAGTAAACCCCTACACAAGATGAAGAAGAAACACATCATTGGTGGAAAATTAATTTAAGAAATTCGGGATTGGCTAAATTCAAAACAAGGGGAAAGAAAGGGTTAATATTGCCAACTTAAACAATGACTGAAAGAAATTTAGCAAAGAACAAACTTTTGAAATTAAATTTTCTCCAAAGAAAACAGTTCTTTCACTCCGCACTAGGGTGCACTATTGTTGATCTTCAGTAGTGTCCTCTAGAAGAGAAAGTTCACACTTCTTACTACAAGCAAAACAAAAATACGTCGAAAATGACACAGTTCAAAAACTCCAAAATTTCCACGTAGTGACATCTTCTGAGAAACTTAAAAATTAATACCGTCAATAAAGTTCAGACTTCCTCCAGCAGAGGAGTTTCAACTGGCGCAAATTTTAAATTAGCGGCGTGGAGGTGTACCGCCCGGTACAGACCTCCCCCCCCCCCCCAAAAGTTCCTCCAGGGGTGACACATGAAATTTGTTTGAAAGCAAGGTCCCAAGTTTTGATGTTGATATGGAGATTAATTGCAGAAGTATTTATAAGATTTTCTTAATTTGGTTTGATTCAGTTTCAAAATTTTTGTAGTTACTGGTGAAGTAAAGTCTTTATGTTTGTAGAAGTTGAATTCGGAAGGAAAACTTTAGTTTTTAAAGTTGAGGAAAATTTTCTAAGTCCACCAAATATTGCCGTAGAATACCCAAGAAAAGGTAGTAAAGTTGAACTGGAATGTCCATATAGCTGGATATATACTTCAAACGTTGATGATTTTAACGGCCAGACCAGCCGCCACTGCTTGCGTTCAGAGGAGGCCGCCCGGGCCCCTCAAGTACCCTGAGATACCGCTCGCCCGCACTATGAGGGGAGCAGAGGTGTTGAAGCACGCCGCGCCCGCGGTGAACAAATACAGGCTGCGGGCCAGTAGCAGGTCGTGCGCAGCACATCAGCCTTGGCCGGGAGGAGAGCTCCGGCTCGCCGTGCACATGTCGTCCTCGCTGGGATCGAGGGGGCCCATCCTCTACCCCAGTCGCGGCACAGTGCCGCGCGGCTGCGGGGGCACTGAAACATTAAAGTTAGGCGGCAGAATTTCTGTTGGACCAGAATAATAGTAGGGTACATTCATTGTGGAGAGGTTGAGGGGCCAACAGCGTGCAGCAATTCATTTCAGAAGCGAGCCACTGTGTGTAGTGGAGCAGGAGACGGGAGCGTGGTAATGGCCGTGGCAAGGATAGGATGGCAGTTTAACCGTGCGGGGAAGGTTTACAAAAACTTACATATGAAACAAAATATTATAGAAGGGGCAGAATGCCTTAAAAGTGAAAACCAAAAAAATATAACCTTCATATTCCTTTCACGATTATATGAAGCAAGTTAACCCAGAAATTACACCGGTTTCACCTGTGACAGGTGACCCTAAATATCCTCTCGGTGGCTGGATTGCTTAATAATAATGTGACCGGCGTAAGGAAATCTAGAATGATACACGGCCCATGAAATCTGGGGGTAAGCTTGCCCGCGGGAACAAAATTCTTGACCATCACCTGGTCACCTACCTTCAAATGGGTGGGTCTCCGTCCACGATCATATCTTTCCCTAACCTTTTCATGAGACACTTTAAGATTGGCTTTAGCCTTCTTCCAAAGATCTTTAATGTTATCCGGATCTATTGTCTCAGGTAGAATGTCACTCAGAGACCAGAGGTTAGAGAGCGGCGTGTTGGGAACGAACTTGAACATCAAAGAGGCTGGAGTAAATTTATGTGATTCATGAACCGCCGAATTCAAAGCAAAAGCTAACCAATGCAGGGACGTGTCCCACCTGGAATGATCTTCATGATGATAGGCAATAAGCGCGGACCTGAGATTACGGTTAACCCGTTCAGCCAGAGATGGTTGAGGGTAATAAGCAGAAGTAGTTACATGAGAGATGGACAAGTCAAAACAGAATTTACGAAAAAGATTTGATGTGAACGCCTTAGCATTATCAGACACAATATATTGGCACGGACCAAAAGAAGCAAAAATAGAATTTAGGCAAGTAATGGTGGACTGAGCGGTAGCCAGCTTAGTCGGAAATAACCAGGAAAATCTAGTAAAGCCATCTACGCATACAAAGATGAACTTGTTGGCATTTCCCTTCGACTGGGGGAAGGGTCCTACATAATCAATATACAGGCGTTCCATGGGGCGCGACGCTTGATAAGAAGACAAAAGGCCTACCTTGGTGGACATGGTTGGTTTACTAAGCAAACAGGATTTACAAGCCTTTACTAGTTCACGGATGTCACCGTCCATACCCTTCCAGATGAACATTTCACGAATTTTCTCACGAGTTTTAAAGATTCCAAGATGCCCCCCTAATGGGGTCTCATGATAGTACTTGAAGATCACAGGCACAAGAACAGCTGGAACGACAACCTTCATCATCTTATCATGCCTCGAAGGGCAACATAGAACACCATTCCTCAGAACATAAGGGACAACATGTTCCCCAGAAGAAAGGGTTTCCATTATCGGAGCCAGAGTCGGATCTTCACGTTGGTATTTCTCGATATCCCTAAAAAGCATGGGAGCATCTGTTAAGATGGCATTAACATCAGATAGTATGGACTCGGGAGGTGATGAACTGTCGACCGGTTCATGGGTCTCGAGGTCGTTGGAAAACATACGGCTGAGTCCATCAGCGACAACATTTTCGGTACCTCGGATATGCCTAACATCGAATTGGAAGGCAGAAATACGGATGGCCCAACGGGCTATACGACCAGTACGACGCGGCCTACCTAAGACCCAGCTTAAGGCTTGATTATCTGTCTCCAGGTCGAATTTGACATGTTCCAGATAGAGACGGAACTTTTCTAAGGCGAATAAAACTGCCAAACCTTCGAGCTCATAGATGGAATACTTGGCTTCTTGAGCCGACAAGGTCCTAGATGCATAGGCGATGGGTCGCCTCCCTAGTTCAGTCTCTTGAAGAAGGACTGCAGCTACTGCTGACGACGACGCGTCGGTTTGGACGATGAATTTCTTAGAGAAATCAGGCATAGCAAGGACAGGGGCATTACAGAGAGCTAATTTAAGATCTTCAAAAGCGGCTTGTTGAGAAGGTCCCCACTCGAATTTGATGCCTTTCCTACGAAGAAGGTTCAAGGGCGCCGCTCTATTAGCAAAGTTAGGAATGAACTTCCTGAAGAAATTCACCATTCCAATGAACCTGGCGATACCTTTGATGTCCTTAGGGGGTTTAAAATCACGGATGGCCTGTGTTCTCGAATGATCGACTGCAACACCATCAGGTGACACAATATGCCCTAGGAATGACATAGAGGGCTTAGCAAAGGCAACCTTGGACAACTTGACAGTTGACCCAGCCTTACGAAGGCGATCGAGAACTTCTCGCAGATGATCTAGATGTTCTTCAAAAGTCTCTGAAAATACGACGACATCATCCAAGTAGTGGTACAAGTACTCAAATTTGATGTCGGAGAAGACCCTATCTAGTAGCCTAGTGAGTACAGCTGCTCCCGTGGGGAGCCCGAAAGGCACGCGGTTGTATTCGTATAAATTCCAGTCCGTGGCAAACGCTGTAAGATGTTTAGACTCTTCCGCAAGGGGAATTTGATTGTAGGCTTGATTCAAATCCAAGATGGTGAAGAACTTGGCCTTACGGAACCATGAAAAACAAGAATGAAGGTCGGGAAGGGGCACAGATTGTAACACCACCTTCCGATTGAGAGCCCTATAATCAATGACAGGCCTGAAGCCCCCTTGGGGTTTCGGGACTAGAAAAATAGGTGACGAATACGCCGACTTAGAGGGCCTAATAATACCATCCTTCAATATCTGATCGATGATTTCTTTCAGAGCCTTCATTTTAGGTGGAGATAGCCTATAAGGTGGAAAACGGACAGGAATCGAATCCGTGACCACAATTTTGTATTCGATAAGGTCAGTAACACCAAGAGTATCAGAGAACACCTCTGGAAATGACTGACATAATTTACGAATACTATCAGCCTGCTCCTCAGGTAGATGTCTAAGGTCTAACAACATCTCATCCTGGGTAGGCGAAATAGATGAACATGATACAGAATTACACTTTAACAAGGGAATTTTACAATTGGAAGCAAATTTGAATGTGCACGACTTACTCTGAAGATCGAGCACAAGACCAGTGTGAGAAATGAAGTCAGCTCCCAATATGATGGGGCAAGACAGGTGCTTAGCCACAAACAATTTGATTTTCCAAGTAAATTTAAAAATACGAATTTTGACATTTACAGAACCTAGGATTTCCAATGGAGATGAATTAGCCGAAACATATTGAACAGGAGAAGAGACATAGTCAGGTAGTTTACAAACAGATTGCAATTTTGAATACCATTGGTCCGAAATAATAGAACAAACACTGCCTGAATCTAATAGAGCTGTTATAGGTTCGTTATTTACCTCAATTTTGAGAAAGGGGACCGGTGCGGGGGTATCCGCCGCAATCCTAAGACACTCTTTAGGGCATTCAAAAGATGAATTTGAAGACTGATCGTTCCCTGAATTTTCGACCTGTTTACCAGGGGCTGAGCCTCGGGAAGAAGGATTAGTCGACTCAGCCGAAGCCACTAGTCATTTTTTATTATTGGCATTGGTGGAATTTACACCGGAAGTTGAGCAGGAGGGGGTGCTAATTGAATTTGGGCAATTCTTGGCGATATGTGAGAAAGCCCCACATTTAAAACAGCCTTGTGATGAACCAGCTCCATTATTTGCCCTACTAGATTTGATCAATGGACACTTGTTCCGCAGATGGTCAGGCGACCCGCAAGCGTAACATTTACGAGGAGTGACTGATCGGCGAGGTGGAGGCCGAGTATTACTAAAGGAAGGTGGGGGTTCTTTCGCGACACGCAAGGAATCGGCGTATCTAACCCCTTCCGCTGAAACGGCCAATGCTTCAAGTTCCGAGAAGGTTTGCGGGCACGCCGCGAAACACAAATATGACCTATAGGATGGTGAAATTCCTTCTACAATAGCCTGTACAATCTGGTCTTCAGGAAAATGAAGAGCAAACACCCTAGTATAGAATTTAATATCTTGGATGAAGTCTGCCAAGTTTTCATCCAAACGCTGTACACGATAATAGTACTTCTGAATAAGGGAGGACCTGGCCCTAGCCGGGATGAAGTTAGCTAGCAAGTGGGCGTGGAAATCCTCAATAGATGATTACTCGGCAATGGCTCTTACTATTTTGTCTGAGAGAATGCCTATTGCATAAGGATAGATGATTTGCAAAATCTGACATGGGGAAAGAGAAAACACAAGGGCATGATTCTGAAATTCAACTAAAAAGCTTAAAAATGAAATTACTTCACTGGTGGTATTAACGGAAAACTTAGAGATACCTCTGAGCAACATTGCCAATGGATGAGGCAAGCTGCTAAACCCGGGTGACATAGTAGGTAAAGGTTTCAGTGGCAAGGAAGTTAATTCAGAACGTATATTACTCAACGATGCACGGCGTTCAGACTCGTTGTCCAATGGGGCGGAGATAGTTTGAGCAGCAACGGTTATCCTATTGACTTCTCCCTTAGGAGGCTCTTCCTCGCTACCTACATTCATCGTGGTGGGTTGATCAATTTTGGGAGGAACTTCCCCAGTTAACAATTGAGTGACCTTGCTAGATAATTCAGAAATACTCTCAAGCAACGTACTAGCTTCCTTCCTCTGAACGTCATTCAACTTCAGAGACAACAGATCGTTAACCCTATTTGAAAAATGATATAGCCTGGCTTACACGCGCTTAATTTGATTAGGAGAAGGATCATTTTCATCAAAAAAACTAACTACCGATGCTAGCCCAGTAGTATTCTCGGTGATCGTGGAAAGAGAGTCATCAATTTCTTTCTCTCCCAAGTTGGGGATGGAAATAGGCAAATCAAGGGACTCTCTAAGCTTGTTGGTGTCTATCGCAACCGTGCCTCCAGATTGCACATTTCTGATAGTTAACTCATAGATCAACTCCTCCTTGCGCAAATAGTTAAGATGGAGAACATCGCGAGGGCCGGGCATGATGACAGAACAATTTTGAAACAGTAAAGATAAAAATTTCCAGCAACTGAGAAAATTGTTAGAGTTTGAATCAAAGCAATGTTTAGCCGTCAAAAGGGGCTAGATTGAGACCCATTCAACCACGCTCTGCTACCACTTGTTACCGGGTTTTTGTGGTAGTTAGAGGTGAAAGAAGGTGCGGGGTGGTGAACAGGTCTCAAGCTACGAAAGTAAAATTAATTTAAAATTTAACAAGGTTATATTTTCTTTTCAAAATAAGGAAATAACAAGCATGGCAGGTACAGAGTAGCAAGTCAACAAAATGTAGTTACACAATTTACTGGATTTGGGCTTCGCGCCCCGACTTCACAATGCTTGGGCAATCAGCCCAACCTTACTTCAAAATAAGTTTTAACAGAGGGGCAGAAAACCCCATTCATGCTCAGGAGCACTTGCTCCAAATTACACAGAAAAGCCTCCTCGAGGCATACAACACTCAATTTTCAAGAAAGAGCTACTCGCTCTCAAACTTTAAGCCTCTGAAAGGCCACACTAAACTCCACCTTCAAGTTGTCCTCTCAGGACATAGACACAGGGGTAAAATACCCAACCTACTGAGGTCTATTAAGTGAGAAAAGATTAATTACATGGCCTCTAAAATAACAATTTGAGAGGAGGCGAACTTGCGCTCCTAATACTCTTTGTTTAAAACCTACTTGGCACTAGGCCGTTAATACAAGGGCTAATCCCATACTAAAGAGGTGACTTAATAAAGAAACAATTTACATTACGTTAAAGAAGAATAGGTTGAGAAAAATAAGTTCACCTCAAAACAATATGAGTGGGAGCTCGAGAGGGTTAAGCACTCTCTATCCCGATATGTAGTTTAAAGATAGAATAGATACCAAAGTTCTTTACCTTTTAAGGATGGTTACATCATGGAAAAACTTCGGACCCGCCCCGAGAGTTAAACTGCTGAGCTAGCAAAGAAAGAAGTTATTAATCGGCCATTACCTTGTTGTTGACCGCTGCCGAAGAAAGAGGCGCTACCCGCCCCCTGCTATGTACTTTACACACTGAGAGATGGAACAGAAGTGGCGCAGAGACCCTAAAATCAGCAGTTTATATACTCTCGCGGAAAGTTCGAGGCGTTTTAGGAAGGAAAACACCCGCCCACAATATTTTTATTGGTGGTTAAAGTAAACCCCTACACAAGATGAAGAAGAAACACATCATTGGTGGAAAATTAATTTAAGAAATTCGGGATTGGCTAAATTCAAAACAAGGGGAAAGAAAGGGTTAATATTGCCAACTTAAACAATGACTGAAAGAAATTTAACAAAGAACAAACTTTTGAAATTAAATTTTCTCCAAAGAAAACAGTTCTTTCACTCCGCACTAGGGTGCACTATTGTTGATCTTCAGTAGTGTCCTCTAGAAGAGAAAGTTCACACTTCTTACTACAAGCAAAACAAAAATACGTCGAAAATGACACAGTTCAAAAACTCCAAAATTTCCACGTAGTGACATCTTCTGAGAAACTTAAAAATTAATACCGTCAATAAAGTTCAGACTTCCTCCAGCAGAGGAGTTTCAACTGGCGCAAATTTTAAATTAGCGGCGTGGAGGTGTACCGCCCGGTACAATAATAATAATAATAATAATAATAATAATAATAATAATAATAATAATAATAATAATAATAATAATAATAATAATAATAATAATAATAATAATAATAATAATAATAATAATAATAAAAATAATAATAATAATAATAATAATAATAATAATAATGTTATGGGATTTACGTCCTACTAACTACTTTTACGGTTTTAGTAGACGCCGAAGTGCCGGAATTTAGTCCCACAGGAGTTCTTTTATATGCCAGTAAATCTACCGACACGAGGCTGACGTATTTGAGCACCTAAAAATACTACCAGACTGAGCAAAGATCGAACCTGTCAAGTTGGGTCATTAAGACCAATGCCTCAATCGTCTGAGCAACTTATCTCGGCAGAAGAAGAATGCTAGCACGCATTTAGAAAGGTACACACAGCTCACCGCCATTGGAAGTGTGCCTGAAAAGAACTTCACTCTCTCGATGAATGCGAGAGCGCGGCTTTATTATTATTATTATTATTATTATTATTATTATTATTATTATTATTATTATTATTATTATTATTAAACCGTTGAGAGTTAAGAAGTAACATGATTTATTCATCTCCAGAAAGAGTTGTTTTCTTAAACTCGACGGTACTAACCCGAGGATTAATCGTCGTGGATCGGGGAGTCTAGGTGTGTTTGTGATTCTTGAAATCGCGCCAATAATATGACACTCTTTCCATCTTCCCATTGACTCTCTATCGAGATACTCTTCAACAACAGTGGAGGTAGACGTGCGCAGGTCTCACTGACTCACTGACTAGACGTCAGGAGTCGCCGATCGATATCAAAGCAGGGGCATTGGCTTAGGTTTCACTGCGACGCTGACGACGGAGTCTTACAGACATGTTGAGACCATCCAGAACAAGGAGCAATAGCAGCAGTAGTAGTAGTAGCCGTAGTAGTAGCAGCAGCAGCAGCAGTGCAGGAAGTTACCGACTATCCAGATCAGGTGAGTGGAATGGCTAGAACTCCAATTTAAGATCTTAACAACTCCATGTTGTTGCCTTCCAGCATGGTTAAAATAATAATAATAATAATAATAATAATAATAATAATAATAATAATAATAATAATAATACGCCGGTCTGAGTGAGAAGCTCAGGCGGTAGAACACTGGCCTCCTTAGCTCAAGTCGGCGGGTTCGATCCCGGCTCGGTCCGGTGGTATTTGAAGGTACTCAAATAGATCAGCCTCGAGTCGGTAAATTTACCGGCACCGAGCTCGATAGCTGCAGTCACTTAAGTGCGGCCAGTATCCAGTATTCGGGAGATAGTGGGTTCGAACCCCACTGTCGGCAGCCCTGAAGATGGTTTTCCGTGGTTTCCCATTTTCACACCAGGAAAATGCTGGGGCTGTACCTTAATTAAGGCCACGGCCGCTTCCTTCCCATTCCTAGGCCTTTCCTCTCCCGTCGTCGCCATAAGACATATCTGTGTCGGTGCGACGTAAAGCAAATAGAAAAAAAAGAAAAAAGATTTACCGGCACGTAAAAAACTCCCGCGGGACTTAATTCCGGTTGCTCGGTGTCTTCAAAAACTGTAAAAGTAGTTAGAGCGTAAACCCATAACATTACTTATTCTTATTAGTAGTAGTAGTGCCCTCTAAGGAGCACGTAGAACCATTGTTTAGCACTGGACTTCTTGTTCTTATCTTCCCATAACTTCCTCATCCTTTCACTATGGACTGTCTTCTCTCTGTGTCCAAGCATTATTATTATTATTATTATTATTATTATTATTATTATTATTATTATTATTATTATTATTATTATTATTATTACGTCACTTTTCTAAGAACGTAAGGACCATCGGCATGCAGTATTAAGCTGGGCAAAAACCAGGAAAAAATTATTTGAGATTTTGAAATTTTTGACAGTTTGAAAATAGACGTAGAAGGGTGTCAAAATTATGAAAAAAAATTATTTTGCTAACCGTAATAGCGCTCATATAAAACGTTTAAATAATCTTATAGTATTATTTTTCTTAGCTTCTGAGGGCCACATTTCAGTAATCCTTCGATATAGAAAATTGGATGAGCTTTTATTTTTACACATAAAATCATGTTATGCATGTAAATAATGTGGGTTGTTCAAGATATTATTGAGATAATCTTCTTGTTTCCGAATTTAGCCGCCTATGGACCGCATTGAACCTAAGGCTTTCTCTTATTTTTCTTATTCTGCTTATTCTTCTTCTTCTCCTCCCAGAATTTTCCTTAAGATTCTCCTCTCCTTTTTTTCGAGATCTTGAAGCTCACGCTTTTTATTCATTGTCAGGCTCTCTGAAGCGCAGAGACCCTCTGGTTTTAGCACTGTGCTGTAGTGTCTAAGTTTCGCCTTGTAAGATATTGCTCTTTTGTTGTATCTGTTTCGGGTTAACCTGTAAGCTAATTCTAGTTACCTTTAAGCTAATTCTAGTTTTCTAATTCTTGCCCTATTCGCCTCTTTATCCAATCCGTTAGGTTCTATTCATTTCCCTAGATATTTAAATTTCTCAGTTGTTTTTACAGTCCCAAGCTTCACTTCTAAGTGCCTCTCCCCTTGATGTCCATATTCCATGTATTCCGTCTTCCCATATGAGACTTTGAGACCCGTTTTCTGGGCGATCTCATGTAAAGTATTCAGCATAATTTGGACATTTTCTCGGTTGTGAGCCAAGAGGGCAAGATTATCTGCGAAAGCCAAACACTTAATTTCTAAGTTCTGTTCTTTCCTCCCTAAATGTATTCCCCTTATTCCTTTCACTTCCAAGGACTTTTCCCAGGTTCTAATGATATTTTCTAGACCACTGTTAAAGAGAACTGGTGATAGGCAGTCCCGTTGTTTGACTCCCGTTTTATTTCAGATGGTTCTGAAATTTCACCCAAGAATTTGACTTTTGAGAAAGTTTCTGTCCGGGTTTGTTTTAATAACATTCTTGTTTTCCTGTCAATTCAGAATTCCTCTAGGACGTTAAATAGAGTCTGCCTGTCAATTGAATCATACGCAATCTTAAAAGAAACAAATAATACCACGTTGTTCTGGCTTCTCAGAGCTCTTATTCTAAGAATGCTCTTCAGGTTAAATATTGATTCTGCACATGATCTTCCTTTTCGAAAATCAGCTTGGTACTCCCCAACGAGATGATCTGATTGTTCTTCAAATCTTCTCATTAGTGCTTAGGAGACCATCTTATATGTTGATGGGAGTTAAGATATGCCCTATAGTTATTGATGTTCGTCCGGAGACCTTTCTTGTGAAGTGGGTGTATAAGAGCACACTTCCAATTATTAGGGATCTTTTCATCTCTCCAGATTTCTCCTATGACGGCGTGGATTGCTTTTGCTGCACTTTCTCCTCCGAACTTCCACATTTCTGCAATAATTCCATCTTCACCTGGTTCTTGGTTGTATTTAAGCTCATTTATTGTTTCCTTCATCTCTTCTAGACTCGGTGGCTTGGAATCTTGGTTATCCTGGGATAGATTTTTAGTATCCAATCTTTCCACATTTTCTGCACAATTCAGCAACATTTTGAAGTAATCTGCGAGAAACTGACAATTTTCTTTGTTATTCGTTACTAAACTACCATCCCCTCCCACTTGAAACACAAACTTGATGGCTGTAGTTCCTCTCTGAAGGTTTTGTAAAATACTCGAGTGTTAATCGTTTGAAAATCATCTTCTATCTAATCCAAACTTCCTCTGTCATAATTTCTTTTCTCTGATCGTATGATCTTAGCTGTTTTCTTCCTCTCTTCTCTGAAAGTTTCCCATCTCTCCTCGGTTTAGTTGGAATGCCATCTCTTCCGTGCTTGTAGTCTTATGTCCAAAGCTTCATCACACTTTTCATTCCACCACCTGTGTTTTCGTTTCCTCGCTGGATTCCCCAAACCTTCAGCTGCTTTAAACATTGACTTTCTGATCTCTTCCCAGTTGTTCATATTCAGCTTCGTCGACATTTTCACAATATGTCTCTTTGTTTTGTTTCAGAGTATCTGTAACAATTCTAAGCTTCCACTTGGTTCTTTTTTTGGGGGGTTTCTTCGGTTGGAATTTTATTTTAATCTCCGAGAGGTAGTGGTCCAAATATATGTTTAAACTTTTTCTTACCTTGACGTTCAAGATTTCCCTTCGGTTTCTGGTCGTAATAGCAACATGGTCGATATGAAACTCCCCCAGCAACGTGTTAGGAGATGCCCATGTCTTCTTCTTGCTCGGGAGTGCCTTGAAGTGTGTAGACATGAGTTTCAAGTTAAATGTTCTTGTACCTTCTTTCTTTACTTGTCTAAGCGTTGAAATCACCAACCAAAGTTTTCGCATGGTGTTGTGGAATTTTGGACGTTGTGTCTTCAAGAACTTCCCAAAATCATTGAAATGTTAATTGAATGAAATTGAAATGTTAATTTCATTTTTATTCCAAACTGAAAAAATATATGAATGCATAAATTCATTAGACAGATGAATAAATCAACATTGTCAAATTTATAAGGCCTTGAATGATACAGGATAAAAATTTAATCAAGAATTGCGATTGAATGAAATTGCACTGGTTGTACATCTGATGGTCTTGATGTATGAAAACGGTTTGGATTATCTCGGAAGCAACAGTGATTACTACATTCCAGTGAAAACTATGTTGAAATTGAGCTCCTACAAGAAGTACGTAGCTACTCAAAAAGCAGGCAGTAACGGAGCGCGTGTCAGCTGAAGAGCGCACATTACAATCTCCTGTCGGTTGCTGTTTGCGTAGGGTTGCATAAAAGTAAGGCGCGAGTTTTGAAAACTGAACTAGTAAATTCCCATTCGTACACTTACAAGGAGATCCGTAAATTTTGTAGATGCGAACCGTCTCTTGCTATTAAGAGGAAAACCTTGCGAGTTTACAATTTTGTAATTTAAGAAAATAGGTCAAATTCCATAAATATGATTGCATGGCAAATTAATAAATAACTAAATCCTTAAGTCAGTTATTGTGTTCTATATGGTGTTATCTTTACAAATATAAAGAAATTAAGATTCTATCTTTACGATTTTGTTCACAATATTACTTTCAAAAGTTGACTGTCAGAAAAGTATAATACTGTAGAATCAACATTTAATATAATGAAGACTGTTGACATTGTGCACAAATAAATAAATAAATAAATAAATAAATAAATAAATAAATAAATAAATAAATAAATAAATAAATAAATAACATTTTAAAACATCGGATTAGTGAGATCCTTGAGCTTAAATGTTGAATTCAGAGATATCCAGGAAGAAGTAAAATGTAGCTACATGTTAACAGTCCTGCAGATGAGAATCAGTTAATCATGATTGTGCTTTATTTTTTAGGTATTTCATAAGCGAAAGAACACAGGCAGGTTGTCCCGAACATAGTCAACATTTGAGAGAAACACTCCGCAGTTCATGGAACCTTTTGTTACCTTCTACTTCCCAAAAGGCCTCTTAGTTAAAGCTCTAAAGGGAGCTGGAAATCTATCAATATTTAAGTTCCGTACGAGCAGCCATATTATTTCTAATTTCAAGTATTTCAAATCATAGAGCGGTAGCTAGGTAAGATTAATTATTGGTAGCATACCAAACTAAATGCTAAAATATTTCAATGAATGGATATCAACGTTATTATACCGGTTCGTACGACGAAGTTTGAAATAGGGAAAGTACTTCCGGAGATATCGTGCTCTCGAGTACTTTATAATCGCATGGCGAGAACACTAAATACCATTTAAAGTGCACCAGGTGGGCAGTGCCATTCCATTCTTCCCCATCCTTCACCTGCTCTCCAACCCGTCTAAATGTCCTAGCCAGAGAGAGGGCGTTACCCTCTAGGTGGCCCGCCCATCCCCTTCAGGGAGGACATTGAAAACTTGATAAAGAAGAGTGCCTGTCGTCGGCGGATGCAGAGTCGGCTTCGGCCATACCGGTGGCCACGGCTCTACCGTGGCTCTACAGCTCTGCATTCCGACCGACCAACCGAGCAGATTAGGCTTCGGCTTACCGATGGCTGCATTCGGGAGACAGAGAGAGACTGTTCCCAACCGTCGGCTGTCCTGAGAATTGTTTTCCGTGATTTTCCATTCTCTTGCACAAAGGCGAATGCCGGGACAGTTCCTAGTATAGGCCATGGCTGCCAACACCCCCCTCTTCTCTATACATCACCTTAAAATCCTCTTGGCCTGAGAGAAGGCGTATCTCCTAATAGACCCGCCACACCCCCTCAGGGGAAGAAATGAAAACATTTGGTAGCATTACGGTGCCTGTTCTAAGGTTATCGAAGACGTCGAGGTGATGGAATTTTGTTCTGAATGCCTGGGTCGGGATTGAATCTGTCAACTTGGCCTCAGAAAGCCACTCAGCTCGGTCGACATTCAAGAACTCCGGTGGGACAAAATGCCGACACACCAACGTCCCTTAAAATTTATAGCAGTTGATTGTGCATCAAACAATCTTGATTATCTTTCCGGTCAGTAATGGTTGATGATCGCGCCATTTTCGTCAAACAAAACATTTCGGATAGGGCTGTGTCGGGGTGGAGGTTGCAAGTTTTGACTGACGTAAAATACGCACCGAGCGATAGGTATTATACAAATAAAGTATCTAGTCAGTATGAGTTCAATCCTTTACTGTTTATATTTCTTAATTTCCTGCCGCTTTTTCCCACACCTGTGGGGTCGCGGGTGCGAACTGCGTCGCACATGTGGATTTGGCCCTGTTTTACGGCCGGATGCCCTTCCTGACGCCAACCCTCTATGGAGGGATGTAAGCACTATTGCGTGTTTCTGTGGTGGTTGGTAGTGTTGTCTGAATATGATGAGGAGAGTGTTGGGACGGACATATACACCCAGTCCCCGAGCCAGAAGAATTAATCAGAAGCGATTAAAATCACCGACCCGGCCGGGAATCGAACCCGGGACCCTCTGAACCGAAGGCCAGTACGCTGACCATTCTGCCAACGAGTCGGACGTTTATATTTCTTAATAGTAAACAAATGTGTATGTCTTCAAGATAACGTCCGTGATATGAGAAGTAAGATACATATGGTAAGAAATACGAAGGGCTACCCAGAAGTTTCAAATACTTGAATATCCCGCGTGAACAAGTTGCGGTACCAAGTTCTGACTCTAAATATTTCTTGGTGTATGTTTCAACTTTTAGTTTGTCAACTGGCGTCCTCGTAAGTGCATGTGGTTTTTCAAGTTTCGGCAGTTTTCTTTACACTGCGCTCTTGTTCATCTGCAAATTTCGAAATGGCTGATGTTAAGGAGCAAAGAATCTGCACTAAGTTGTGTTTCAGGCTTATAAAAACTGTGGCTGAAACACTTTAAATGCTGAAGGAAGGTTTAAGGCGAGCAAAAACAGTGGTTCAAGGTTTAAGGAGGCCGGGAATCTGTAGATGAAGACGAACATTCGGGTGATTGTCATCGTGCACAATTCCAGAAATCATCGCAAACGTTTTTAAACCGGGCGAGTTGGCCGTGCGGTTGTGGGCGCGCAGCTGTGAGCTTGTATCCGTAACATAGTGGGTTTGAGCCCCACTGTCGGCAGCCCTGAAGATGGTGTTCCGTGGTTTCCCATTTTCACACCAGGCAAATGCCGGGGCTGTACCTTAATTAAGGCCACGGCCGCTTCCTTCCAATTCCTAGGCCTTTCCTATCCCATCGTCGCCATAAGACATATCTGTGTCGGTGCGACGTAAAGCAAATAGCAAAACTCTCGAATAAGTTTTCAGTAATTTTGAAGCAATTTATTTTCAATATGCCACGACATTTGATAAACAGAAAAATGATTCGCACTTCTTCGCACCACAATATTCTTAAATATTCCTTATTTGATTTATTTTATGCCGTATACATGTAGATAATCCGCTGAGATGAATGAAAGGACACCTCGCACGACCTGGTACCACGACAGAGTCCATAGCTACACTAATTGTTAGCCGCATGACATGGCTATTTTAGTACCTCAAGATGGTGGCACTATTGCATCTCGATGACATAATACCGAGCTCAGACTCTTGTTGCTAGATACACTGGTCCCACCTCTTTAAAATGAAGTAATGAACATTGTCTTCATACGTGTTGTCTAGAAATCATTTCGATTTTAAAACATTCATGTTTTTGTAATGCTCACCCACCCAAGTAGCCTACATTTCGGAAACTACAGATGCACTCTACGTCAAAACAGTCACGACAAGAACCACCATCGTCTCCAGTTACCTCGCTACCATGGCTACTGAAAAGTATTTACGATGTTCGACGGTTACGGATTAATGCAGTATCATTCTGCATTCGTGAATAGCTCCGTTATCGTTGCTCGCACATTAAGGCTGATGACACATGGAGCGGTTTTTGCCGAGTCGGCCGCCGATTCGGCGCATGTTTCTATTGTATCAGATGGGATGAAACAGACACAGCGGTGCTCGCCGACAGGCGGCAGATTTACCGACTCGGCCTGTCGTTTAGCTGGTGGTGCAGCGAGCGTTTTGAAGACTTTGTGCGCACTCTAGCGCCATTGATTTAATACATTCAGCTGAATCACGGCCGACTTGATGCGTCGCTCTAGCGATAGATCCAGTCGGCCGTGGCTGAATTTACGCGGCGATTGCATCATTGGTAGTTATTCCTGTATTAGATATCATGAAGTATCTTTGAAATTCAATAATATACAAGTAAAAGGACATATAGAGTAAGTAGACTGCTGGAATAAGAATAATTTATTTTTATATAATGTTAGCTAACTTCCTCACCTAACGTCGCGCTCGCTAATGTGTTTTGTCCACTGCCAGCTCGATACGCACCCGATGACTGCTTATAAGCAGTCATTTTAGGTGCAGATCGAGCAGGCAGTGGTTTCGTCACAGTCGGCAAAAACCGCTCTGTGTATCAATCACAGGCGGCGGCCGACTCGGCAAAAACCGCTCCGTGTGTCATCAGCCTTAGCGTAAGCAATTTTGCGTCAGCAAAAAATCGACAACATAACCACGCAACCAGTGTACGTCGTATGGATGGAAGAACGACGCCATTTTGGTGGACGGAAAGGCATGTTTTGTTTTTGATGTTGGACGTATTAGACCTATAAGGCAAGGGTATATTCTGCCCGGAGGCAGGTCCGAACCTCCGCAGAGGTGTCCCTGAGTCGGAGTTTACGTGCGGTGGGGTGGCCAGGTCCTTTCCGCTCTTCCATTCCCTTACCCCCCCGCCAACAGCGCGTGGCAACCCATCCAAATCTTGACCACGCCTAATGTTGCTTAACTTCGGAGATCTCACGGGATCCGGTGTTTCAACACGGTTACGGCCGTTGGCAAGACCTATAAAGAGAGGTTGTAAACAAAGCAATGGCGAATAACTATAACGGGAAAATATCAATTAAAATTCTGAACCCTGTGGAAGGAAGAGAAAAAATTACTGTATTTCTTTCGATTTATCGGGACACTTTATTTCCGAGCTGTGAAAGGATGCATTCTCTATCTGTACCCCTGAATGTCGTAAGAGGCTACTATGATGGGAACAACTAAGGAATCTGTATTCGCACTCTCGTCTTCTAACACCCAAGACATACCATGATTCGATCTTTTTACAAATTGTTTTTCTACAACTCGTCTTAAGTACACTTATCAGAAAACTAATACTTGCACAGATATTTAGAAATTTCGGAAGAAATGTTATTATAATAACAACAACAAAAACAACAACAACGAATTTATCCGTTATTATTCGCCGTAGAACAAAAACATACAGAACATAAAATATTTAAAATTATATTTTGCGTATCTTTTTTTTTTTTTTTGCGCCTCTGTGATGTAGTGGTTAGCGTGATTAGCTGCCACCCCCGGAGGTCCGGGTTCGATTCCCGGCTCTGCCACGAAATTTGAAAAGTGGTACGAGGGCTGGAACGGGGTCCACTCAGCCTCGGGAGGTCAACTGAGTAGAGGTGAGTTCGATTCCCACCTCAGCCATCCTGGAAGTGTTTTTCCGTGGTTTCCCACTTCACCTCCAGGCGAATGCCGGGATGGTACCTAACTTAAGGCCACGGCCGCTTCCTTCCCTCATCCTTGCCTATCCCTTCCAATCTTCCCATCCCCCTACAAGGCCCCTGTTCACCATAGCAGGTGAGGCCGCCTGGGCGAGGTACTGGTCATACTCCCCAGTTGTATCCCCGACCAAAAGTCTGAAGCTCCAGGACACTGCCCTTGTGGCGGTAGAGGTGGGATCCCTCGCTGAGTCCGAGGGAAAAGCCGAACCTGGAGGGTAAACAGATGATGATGATGATGTATCTTTTTTTTTTTGTTTTACTTGTTCAACGTCGCACTAACACATCGAGGGTTTTCGGTGACGGAAGGTAGCAGCCGTGGCCTCAGTTAAGGTATATCCTGGTGTGAAAATGAGAAATCTCGGGAAACCATCTTTAGTTCTGCCGGCGGTGGGATTCAAATCCCCTACCTCCCGAATACAAGCTCACAACTGTGCGATCCTAACTGCATGGCTAAACCGCTCGGTTCAACATTGTATATACAGTTCTTCAGTACAATATTACTATTAACGAAAATATTTACAAAATCGCTTTTTAGCCCTTTCCCAAATACTCCTACGCTATTTTGAGCTATTTAAATAAAATATAGCCTAGTACACAACTTGGATATCCTACAAACTGTTTCAATAAATTTTGTCAAACCTATTTTTTGTGAAGTCTTAGCACTCTAACACAAAAAAGCAAATACAACTAAACCTATTTTCGACTGTTGTATAACCCACCTATTTCCAGATTAAAAAACAAATATGAAGCAAAAATTCTAAGTGGACAGACAAAATATTAAGTTAATTATATAACTTTAGATGCTAGTCATATTTCCAGCTTCACCTTGGATTAATGTCAGCTAAATATTCTTTGTTGATCTGTTTTTAGGGCATACTTGTCGCTGCGAAAGGTGCGGGGGCTCCACTGCGCCGCGGCGCGGAAAGCCTCCCGCGCCGGCATTGGGACCATCACTCAACGGGACATGGCCCTTACACAGTTTGGCTTCATGGGGTTTGGTCTCCTCGCTCCAGAGAAACTCGGAATCAAGGGGTCGATCGAGGATGAGGAGGGCTTTGTCCATTTCTGGCGAACTATGGGACATCTACTTGGCATCGAGGAGAGGTACTAAAACATCTATATTTCGTAGAAATTTCGCGTTTTCAAAAAAATTGGAACTTGAAAAATAATTATGAGAGTTCAATCAAAGGCGGTCTGTGCGTTTATTTATATTGTCCACCTAACTTTTGTGACTTGATTTATACTTAGTTCTACTTGCTTTTTGCGTTATCAGACCATAAACCACCTTGATTCAGAGCTCCATTCTACCCTATCCTGTGCTAATCTTTTTCATACCCAGTGTGTTATTTTATTAACTCCGTCCTATTCTTATTGTATGTGTTTGAAATCTGTGTGGTGCTTTCCATTACTGTCGAAGAGAGTGATAGATACCATCGCTGTCCTTTGAAGAGAATGGTGAATGTCACTTCTGTCTTATGAAGAGATTGAGAGATACCATGTTTTTCTTGTGAAGATCAGAGTGAATACCATCACTTTCTCGTGAAACTTTTGCCATTATTATATTTACAGATGCCATCATTGCCGGATGAGGATACGAAGCCAATGAATGTTGTCTAAAATGAATATCTGCAGGTACTTGTAGCCTGTGCCCGAACTAAGAATGTTGATTTTCAAATTGCACTGTGATTTTGAAATGAAATACCGTTCTTTTCGGGAGCTCATTGAAAATATACCCACCTAGAAATTCTTGTTATCTTAACAGTTAACAATATAACAAATATAACATTATTTCACTGCTTAATTGTAACTAACGAAAGTAAAAGTTGTGAAGTCCTTGCGTAATGCTAGAAACATGCTCCACACATTTACATAATATGTTAGCAACCAGTACAGGATCACATGCCTACTGCCATTCACAGTGAAGATATGGAGTTTTCATTATAACGACAGGCCCCTTTTCCTAATGCCAGTCAGAATCGAGTTGGGGGTTTTGAATAATAATCGAGAAATGCAGCTCTATCTAAAGCAAAAAACGCAGTGGATGTATTGCATAAATGAACTGTCCCTCAGTAAATTATGATGATATGAGTTACGGATTTAAGAAAGCGGTAACAACGGAGAAATTTAGGCACAGGGATTCTTAAATAAGAAGATGACTTATGGTGTTATTGCTTAAGCCTAAAGAGGCAAGGCAGAGGCAAGAAATTAAAGTAGAAAACGGAAGTAGAAGAGAAATACAGTAAAAATTATAGCAAATCCCAGAAAACGTCTTATGGTGTGAAATAATGGGCTACACTACGCGTACTGTTGAAATATTAACAACCACACTTCGAAGACGATTGTGACCTCCAACGATATTCTGCAAATATCCTGCAGAATGGCAGCTTGACGTCTATCTCACTTTCTACCCAATGAACAACCACGAGTTTACAGGAATAATGTCAAAAATGGCATTACGTTATTTCTCTGCTGGTAAGCAGCCAGAGACGTTGCTGTTGTAACCGGTAGGTTCGCTGTCGGTCACTCAATGCAGAATCTGAAATTCGCAGAAAATAGTAACTTTCTCCGTCATTTGTAGAGTAAGCGAAATTATGTGCATAACAAAAGTTGTTCAAAATGAAGAGAAGTTCCACGTGCGGTCTTCGAATTTTACAGAAAATCAGTAGTATAAGAGAAAATTGAGAAAACTTGTTCTGATTTAGTATAAACCCCTTGTCTATACAGCGGTTTTTAAATTATATGCGTTTCTAAACCTACCCCTGGATTAGTATACTCTAAATATGGAGTTTGGTGGAGATCTAACCAGCAGTTCCGCCGTGATGGTGGAACAGATGGACAAACAGACACGAAAGCTAAAAACCACTGATATGGCCTTGAGTTGGCGTAAAACGGATAAATATCTGAAAAATTGACAAAATTAACGAAATTACAGACCACGGACCCCCTAGGACTTGATTAATAGGCTATACATATTGGTGCGTCTAAATAAGTTAAACGTATTTTAGTAAATATACGTTAAACCGTAAATTTTAGTTCAATATTTTCTTGTCGGAAATAAGCTTGCCATGTTTATGTCTCAAGTACGAAAAGTAAAACTTCAGCTAACGAATCGGCTGTTTCCGGACAAGGCGTGCATTTTAATTACAGTCTACAACGTTGCCATTGATGCTTTCACGGCCCGTACTTATAGACATGACACTATATAGGCTTTTGGGCTTACGCCGTGTCAAGAAACTAAGGCGAAATTCTTTACGTTTCGCAGAGAACTGTGCTCTGCGTCATCAGAAGAAAATCTCGTCTGTTCACGAGAAAGTATTCTTAAACAATAAATTATTTACACTGAGGAAAGGAATGGATTAGATCTTTCAGGTGTTATACGTAAAAGTTACTGTAACTTTCTGATAATGTGATATTCGAGAATTTTAACAGAACCGCTGGAACATCCGGGGTATTTGGCTCATTTCTCTTACTTTCGTTCTTTATATTAGTACAAAGAGTATTGTTTAAGAAGCCTTTCTCGTGGACAGTCGAGATTTTCTTCTGATGACTCAGAGCACAGTTCTCTGCGAAACGTAAAGAATTTCACCTTATTTTCTTGACACGGCATAAGCCCAAAAGCCTATACAGCATCAAGTCTACATCATTTCTTCGTAAAAGGTCCATAAATTATACGAGCAATTTAAAGTGAAAGAAAATGCCATGGTAGGTAATTTTTCTCATATTCGGTACGCATGTAAAATGAAGCATGTTTCAAGGCAACCAGGTCATTTATAAAGAAAACTTGTTTACTTTCTTGAAATGAGTTCTATGAGGGCTTGCAAAATTGTTGCTACGAAGACTTTAGCGCCAAGTTCAATTTTTAGGACTGTTAACAGTCCGAAAAGCAACCGCTTTAGGAAGCTCCCCTTCTATTCTCTTCCTGGTGGCCTCTTCCTACTTTCTCGGTCTCGGCAATTTTTAGTGGGTTTGATCTGGTTTTACGACATACTGCCCTTCTGGACGCCAACGCTATGTGGAGGGATGTGATGACTATTGCATGTTTCAGTGGTGATGGGTTGTGTGTAGGTTAAGTTATGTATTATGACGAGCATACGTTCGCAGTCCCATTCAGCCAGTGAGTCAGACGATTAATTTTTCGGGAGCATTCACTAAACAAGTAATTATAACCAAAGAAGGGCAGGATACATTGCATAACTCAACATGGTTAGATGAATAAACTACCCCCCCCCCTCTTAATTACTAAGAAGAAAATGTAATTATCTAGTGTATAATTAATCACACTGAGGATATCTTTCAGGTGTTATACGTAAAAGTTACTGTAACTTTCTGATAATATGATATTCGAGAATTTTAACAGAACTGCTAGAACTTCCGGGGTATTACGCATAGATTTTACGAGTAAATTGTTTGAAAAATCCCACTTTTCAGAAGTAGTCGATGATGTGAATATACAGAAAGTCATTCGCCACCAGTGACAATCGCTCCCAGCTTAAAATGTGTGACAATCGCTGCGAATCCATTAGCTGTTTACACCTGCGCGTGTGCCACTGTTCGGCCCCCTCCCCTGAGACAATGACCGCTGGAATAAGCACGGGAAACGCCACAGGACTGTCCCTTTCACTCCAAAAATTGCACTGACCTGCTAGCCCAACTTCCTCTCATTTTCGCTCCAAGTGTCATAGTGTTCTGGTCATATTTATTTAGTTCATTCTAGTTGGGCTTGACATGGAAGTTTCAATAAACAGTCACGGTAAGCTCTAACCTAACCTAACATAAGAATCAGTTAGTTTTCCTGCCAGAACACATCTGATGGACTCGTAGAGTCAGTGTAACACTTTCCCCGTACGTAGCTGGCCTGCCTTTTTTTTTTTTTCGGGGGGCCCCCCGGAGTCCGCTCCCCCCGCGTGGCAATCGTCCTATTCTACATTGCCTCCGACATGCTATTAGTTGTAAGAAGAGAAAGATAGCAGGGAGGAGTGGGAATGTGATATACAGGAGTATCTGCCTGTCCCCATGCTTAGCATGTTACCAGGCCAGATGTGATGATGGGTATCAAATAGCGGTGTAATCGGGTAATAAGGGTCGTAAATAGTAAAGAATGGTGGTGGGGAAAACCGTCAGGTATACTCCTGTAACGAGAACGGCCCCTTCTGGGGGCGATTGTCCATGGTGAACAGCTGGACTGTACTATATAATGGACTGGGAGTGATTGTCGCACATTTTAAGCTGGGAGCGATTGACAAGACGCCGATGATGTATGATAATACTTCTAGTAATGGTTGGTATGTTTGCAGGTTCAACCTCTGTCGGAAGGACGCCGCCGAGACGCGCGCTCTCTGCCGTGCGGTTCTCCAGGAGGTCATAGTTCCTTCGCTGGAGACGCCTCCACTTCATTTCCCCGAGATGACGCAAGCTCTCTTGTACGGCATGTGGCATATGATTCCCTTCCTCGAGTACGACGCCTTTATGTCTTTCACGTACGATCTTGCAGGAATCGAGTACTTAACAAGGGACTCACGACCTATTAGTGTTTACAGTCGTTCAGTGTGGGCCTTACAAAGGTTCGTCTCTCAAGTTCTATTAATAAGCAAGTGGTGGGCTTGGATTTTCAGACCCTTCCTTAACTTTATGATGTGGTTAGCTGTGTATCTGACAGAGCGATACCCTGTTCTGGCTATCGCCAGCTTCGGGAAGAAGCAGATCATGTGACTGAACTGGGGAAGATACGAGTGTCGAACTCGAAGAGCTATACCGATGAAGAGTCTGCGAAATCATAGCTTTTGACAGACCCAGACACAGTGGCTTATAACTTTGCACAGAAGTACCTAGCGCACAAAATGAGAATTTCAGTGATCGCTCTCATTCGTAGGTTATAATTAAAATGCAGTGTGTATAAACATACGGGGATGATAAATATGTTTCGAATCCCTAATCCTTAAACAAAAAAAGAATCATCTTAAGGAAATGAGTTTTTAATTTCTAATTTGAGTATTTTAGATGAAATCAAATTTCTTTCATATTATAGGAAAGCTCATCAGATAAATCACTTTCTCATTCTTAAATTGCAGAAATCTATTACATAGATAATCAACTCTGTTTGAGTGGATAGGAACCTGGTGGAATGATTCAAGTAGAATTCATGAGTCTAGAATGACAACGATCAGTGTATCATACAAAGCTTTCTCTAGCGTAATGTGTACAGTAGTTTTGACGTAGTAATAACAAAATAGATTATTCATGGGTATATAACTCAATATTACCAGCTGGAAAACGAATATTTACGCTGATAATGCGATGAAGAATTTTCCTGATATAGTCTATTGTTAATACCACTTCCTAGAAAGATGATGTAGTGAGATAAATAGTACACGTGATAACTAGCTACCCTGAAAGTATTTTGCATTATATTCATTTACAAGTATTTCTATTCGGATGAATGGAACTGTTTGGCTAGTGGTGGTATATTACATTAATATTTATCGTATGGCCTCAGCTGTTATGTGCAGGCATTTTGATTTGACGCCATTTAGTATACCTACGCGTCATTTGCGGCATTTTGTTTCATTCTACCAGATGGCAGAGAACTAGCACTCTGTCGAGCGTACTATTGCTGCATTTTAGTTACTTTTGCCGGGTAAAAACTGACGGTGTCATCAGAGATCTTTTACAATGTCATCATTTGTATAGTAAGTTAGGCCTAATCAGATTGTATACGAATGATATGATATTTCAGCACGTATCAGAGAATGTTTTATATTGTCCTTTCTCTGTTGAAAATTATGTCCTACTTGTGTCAGGAAAGAAAGCATGAAAGTTATATTTCCACAAAACTAAATATATGTATATGTTCATTCCCATTTTAACGCATGAGTATGTAAATGTATACCTGTGATAGTTGAGCAAAACAAACCCATATATGAATTTTGAGAAGAAATTAGCCTAAGGTACTCTTTTATATGAGAAAAAACAGTATGAATATATTTATACTGAAATGAAATAAGGTCCAGGAAAGGGTATTACTGCATTATGTACAATTATTATGCAGTCCTATGTAAATTTGGCTTTCAGTTGCAAGCTCTGTAGATAAACCATGCAAAGAAAAGTGGTGTAGATAGAGTGAGAATCCAGTAAGTGAATATATTTTATTTTGTTAGTATTTAGCTAATAACTAGGTTCTTTCGCTATTATTGCATTATTTATTTAAAATCCATTATATATGCCAATGATTTTCACAATAGAATGATAAGAAATCATCTAAGAAATCCAGGAGCACAATTAGAGCAAATAAACTGAGAAAACCTAACTTCCTACTAAAAACACGATATTTTACTTTCAAATTCCAATCAGTTAAATGATTGGGATTTTAAAAGGTGTTTACAAAAAAATTTGCTTTCGCGAAATGTATTTTGAAATCTGGAATTTAATAACTTAAGAATTAGGAGGCATATATAAGGTATTTCTCTTTGTTACATGAATTATTTAGGTAGTTCAACTCGAGTAGGCTACATTTTGCTCTGAACTAAGGATGTCTAGAATACTTCTCTTTAGGAAGATTGAGGCATAAGACTATTTATCTTCCTGTTATCTTCCGTTGACAAGTTTAGTTGTATATGGAAGTACACTCCAAGGTTGTGAATACTTTGTTCATCCCAGTATTTATATTTATTCCTAATTGACTTGCCAAGAGAAGATACGACAGTATACATTCAAATCAAAAGCTGTGGATATTAATTCATAATTCTGCAAGAATATTCAGAATATTCAGAAAGGTACTGGGTACAAGATGTTAGTCTTGAAACGATTTCATGAATAATGTGTGCTTTAGAATTATTTCATAAGTCCGTAGAGAGTAAATAATGAAGTTCTTGAATATACTGAATACATAAAGGAATCCTTAACATTTCATTTACTTCGCTCATTGATATTTCCTTCGGAAAATGTGGTCATGGCATTTCCAAAAATTGTTGCACCGGCGCTGAAGTCTAGAAGTGTACACCTCGAAAGATCCCGTATTAGTCCCTTGTAGAGGGAAGGCCGAGCTGAATCTCGCAGCGACAAAACACGTGACCCAATATTTCAAATGCTGCGAATGCGCACTTGCACTCACGGAACACAGGTAACTTGCGAAATAGTAGAAACGGAGCGCAGGCAAAGATTATATGGCGAAGGGGTGCTTCTTTACTCACAAATCCTCCATATATATGTGACAGGATATATAAAAGGTGATTACTGATTATGTTTAGAAAACTCCAGGCATATTTAGTTATACCTCTTTTCTCCATTCAAAACCACATCAAAATTACTTATATAATGATTTCTCATGAATATTTCACTGTATATTAACCCTGACTTATATCACTACTCTCACAGCAGGATATGACCTAAACCAAATGAAACAGAAAATAATCTTCGGAATAATTTTCAGAATGGGTTTGTTTGCTTCATGAAAATGACTAAATGAGAAACAGAAATACAGGCTCATTGAAACTACACATAATTACAAATTGAGATAGGTATAATATGTCTATAACTTATGTATACCGATATGATAAACTTTCAAATTAGACGAACATTTTAAATATGTAAAGCCCTTGAATAAGTATGAAATTTAATGAACACACTGAACATATTAGTTTAAGTGCTTAATCTCTGACAAACTTGGGTTATGAAAATGTTTTTAAAAAGTTTATCATCTTCATTCACTTTGCAAAAAGTGTCAGATTTTTACAAACATCAAAGCCTTAAGACAGCAAGGCATCATGGCACTTTTAATTACACAGTTGGTCATTTCTCTTACACTTACATTTGACTGAACCGTATTTTCTTTCGTATGTTCACCTCTGATACCCCTTACTGTCTTATGTGGTAAATTCTCTTGCACATTCCTTAAAAGGCACTGTTTCGTTTGTTACATCGTCTGATGAAACGAAATATTTACGCAAATTTATCATATTTACCAGTTCCATAGGTAATTATGAATAAATGCAGATATTATGTATAATACCCAGATTTATCAAATTTTACAGTAATATATATGTGCTCAGAATTTGTATGTAGGTTAACGGAACATTGAATCACTTATCAACAATATTTGGCAAGTTTATGTTTTCCAGTTTTGATGGTTAAGCAAAATACAGTATATTTTCTATACTTGTCTTTTTATAAGTAGGTATTATGAATTTAGTGTATGCGTCAGTAAGAATGGAGTTTGTATTTTAAAATCTCTCTTTTATTATTACTTCGAGTATTTGAAATCATTGTTTTGAAGCCAATGTTTGAATTACGTCTTGACATGAAATATACCTAAATTGAAGTTCTGGTAAATATTACAGTATGTTTTATTGTGAAATGATTTATTTACAAGTACAATATCAAATGGTATATTACAACGCAAACCTACTTATATTTTCATATTCTACAAAAATGCATTTATTTAATGCGCACAATGTGCAAAGAATGATTAAACTAGTAATTCAATATATCCTGAATATCCATAAAATACGAAGTCATGCATTAAAGAACTTCACCCAGCTCTTTAGGAGATGGTAGTGTCCCGAGAGTGGATGTAACATTACCACGCATTAGAGCTATGCTGATGCGCTGAATAAGATAAGCAGTTGATTGCTTATTGCCGGAAATCCGAGCAATCTAAGCATTATTTTGAGTGAATGCGGTAAGATGTGAGAAAATATACTTCTTGAGCGCCCTCTCAGAGTTCAAGAAACTGAGATACGAAAAATAAGCTCCGCGAACTATATAATTCTATCCATTATTCTAATTATTATATAACTACGTCTGTGAACATCTAAAATTCAAATTTGTAAAGTATACAAACGTGAAACTAGCAAGATCAAATTTCTTCACATTCCTTTCCCAGTACTTCCTGGTGTACTATTTCGGACGGATGAATCATTACTCGGTTGCGGGACACCTCAGAATATAAATTAAGGAACTACAAGAAAGAATCGTACATTTATATGAAATGGTATACAGTTCACTAAATAGTACTATGTGTATACAGTGCAACGGTTTACCTTATGGTTACAAACTTGCCTGGCGCCGTTCGTGAGTACAAAGGATGAATCCTTATTCCAGGATAACCTGACAGAAGCAAGGTTCTTAATACGAAAATTCTACTGATATTTGATGAAAACGTAGGAAGTTAAAATTTTTAATGAAAGGTAAATATTAACAAAGATTCCCATGTTCTATAGAATAGATTAAACCCAATTTCATTTATAATTACGCTATGAATGAAGATGAATAAATGCGATTTTTTAGTAAAAACATAATCTATAATCTTCTTCCTCTTATTCTTCTTATTCTTCTTCTTCTTCTTCTTCTTCTTCTCTCGGTGCCTGTCCGTTTCGGATGTTGGCGATCATGATGGCTATTTTCGTCTTTTTTGTGGCAGCGCGGAACAGTTCAACTGATGACATATTGCACCAGCCTCTAAGATTGTCAAGCCAAGATATTCGTCTTCTTCCAGGACCTCTTTTGCTGTTGATTTTCCCCTGGAGTATTTTTGCAGTAGGTTGTATCTATCTGTTTTGCGCATTATATGTACAAGATACTGCAGCTTTCGCCATTTCACTATCTTGATCAATTGAGGTGTTGTGTTCATCCTTCTCATTACTTCCATGTTTGTCATTCTTTGGGTCCAAGATATTCTCAGGATCCGCCTATAAAGCCATGTTTCAAAGGCCTCCACCTTCTTCTCTGTGTTTTTATTTAAGGTCCATGTCTCTACACCATATAAAAGAACAGAAAATACATAACAGTGCAGAAGTCCGATTTTAGTCCCTAAAGGTAGATTGTGGCTTTTAAACACATTACTCATTTTCTGGAACACACTTTTTGCTTTTCCAATGCGTACTTTGACTTCTTGTGACAATCCCAGTCTTCATTTATTATGGTTCCAAGGTAAGAATATTTCTATAAACAAGAGCGGTTATTTAAAATTACCATGAATGTAAGTATCATGGCAGCACCATTTAAGTCATCTATTTCCGTTTAAAATGACATTCGAAACCGTTTATTGCGACATCGCAATTGGACATAACGACGAAATTTTAATCTTAATCCTATATAAACAGTGTATTTTAAAAATTACTTAGTACGATATATAGTATAAAACGGCGTATTTTTATCACATTCTCTGAGAAATTTATCGACTATAACGTCCATTCTTGATGTTTGTTACGTATTTGGGAATTGCTGAGAAGAATGTAAAGCTTATTTTCAAATTATTGTTTTCATTAGATTGTAGATTTCAGATCAAACTGTCTGTTAAATAGTCAAGGCGAGCGTCGTTGTGAAGAGAAGATGTCGCAAAAGAAAGGGAAAGTGTTTAATACTAAAGAAAATCACACATAATATGTCGATTACAAAATGGGGAAACAAACGCCAGTATCGCGAAGGAATTGGGTGTATCATACTCAACAAGTTCTACAATTCGCAAGGACAGAGAGAGATCTCATTTATTAGCCAAGACCGCCTGATCAATTTACATTGTTGCTACTCCTTTCCTTACTTATTTTTTTTATATTTTGCTGACATATTATGCTGTACCTACTGTCCGACTCGTTGGCTGAATGGTCAGCGTACTGGCCTTCGGTTCAGAGGGTCCCGGGTTCGATTCCTGGCCGAGTCGGGGATTTTAATCGGATCTGATTAATTCTTCTGGCTCGGGTACTGAGTGTATGTGCCCGTCCCAACACTCTCCTCATCATATTCAGACAACATACCACACTACCAACCACCACAGAAACACGCATTATTGATTTACATTCCTCCAGATAGGGTTGGCGTCAGGAAGGGCATCCGGACGTAAAACAGGGCCAAATCCACATGTGCGGCGCAGTTCGCACCCACGACCCCACAGGTGTGGGAAAAAGCGGTAGCAAAAGAAGAAGATTATGCTGTAGGCTACGTACTGTGTAAAGATTAGAAGAAAAATTCCTCTCAGGCCCACTTTCTTTTTAAGTTTTAAATTTCTTTTAAATAACCATGTAAGTGTGCAGCCTAAACTTACAGATATGACATTTTTAGCAACAAAAACAACAACCTGTTCGTGCGACTATTGCCTATAACAACCATTAATTGGCGGTCCCTTCGGAGTCCTTATAACCGTTTCGACTGTATTTTTTCTTCCTTGCTACGACATCCAAATTTTTGCCTCGATGAGCTATACACAAGAAATATGACTCCAGTGCATCTCCTGCTAAATTTTGTCTGCTAAGTCTTCAGTCTTGGCTCCTCAAAAAGCACTACCGAAGGTTATGCAGTTATGGAGAAAACCGCAAAAACCGATGGCAGTGCCATAATGTGACGTAAAAATCATGATGAGGAGAGAGAGATATTTTACTATTGCTTTCCTGACTGGGCCAGAAAGTGCTATTTCAGTATGACCAGCCCTAGTAATAAAACATTACATAACATTCAGACGCACTATAAGTGCTCCAAATGGTATTAGGTCTATTACTCAGCAGTACTGTCGCAACTATAAATTATACTGAGACTTCCGCCGTGAAAACCACATTTTACTCTGGCCCGTGGTAAGGGACAGATTATAAAATCCACAGTTCTAACCCTTCAGGCAAGCAACTCAATGTTGAAAACATCCTAGGGATATGAGGTACGAATTTTAGGTAAATGAAATATAATAAATTATGAAGAGGTATTCTTTATTCCCAAAAATTACAATCCTTTTCTTAATCATCGTTATCCGGTCGATTAGATTAGCAGTTTGCCTTTTACTACTACTACTACGAGCACTAATGTGAGTCAATGCCGAGTTTCACTTGAGCTCTTACAACTACATTCGGTGTGGAGATTTTTCAAAAAATAAAAAAGCCTGAGGGTATTGAACCAAGGAACACGTTACAGAAAGGATTATGTAAATAAGTTAATTTGGCTAGGATTTGAATAAAAAAGAAAACGAGTAAAGAAACAAACGATTTAGGCTGTTTTTTCGGAACTGCATTTAGGCCGGAAGTGATTTACGAATTTTTTTTTATTTTGATAGATATATCCAAGACTCACAATTTGAAGCATTTCCTACATTCCTTCAAATTTCGGCACAATTGAGGAAATTGCTTAATTGTACGTTTTTCTGCCAAGAAATGTTTTTAACATTAAAAATAAGACATCCATCAAGAAACAGCAACAGCTGCTTGCTAATGTGTTCGGTCATAAGTTTCTTCTACATTGTACTCACCGTCCACACTGGGAGCTAATTAATTGGTATTATAAATTTACTCATTCGGGAAAAATATTACAGGTTCCCTATGGGAATCAACATCTATATGACATAATTTGAATGACTCAAAATGCTCTTTGAATCAAATGTGTGGTATCGTAAACCTTCTTGAAATATATTCACCAGTTTTTCCTAAAGAATTACTTCTCATTTACAAACTACATTGACTGTATTTTCCAAAGGTAATTATTAATATTCTTTATTATTTTACTTGCAAAATTATAGGGTTGCTACTAGGATAAGGTATACTTCATTTTTCACTGTATAGGTTATACAAGTTACTACGTTGGAGAAGAAGTCTCCTATACTACTGTTTAACATTTCACGGTGCAGTTTTGCTTGGGTTTTCCATACCTGTACCTTGAATCAAATTCTCCTAGATTTAGATTCTGAGCTGTTCTCGAGCTTAATAATTTAAGTTACCTTATATTTAATGCACAATGCAACATATTTAAGTTAGAAGAATTGTGAGAATTTGTTGACACACTTGGTATTGTTACATCGTAACAGATTTATTCCATTAGGTTCAAATTTATTATTTACTACCCATGTCCTTGAAATTAAGCTTCACGGTATTCTGCAAGGTGACAGGAGAGTGCTCTAATAACATATCGTTTGTTCAAGTGGCGGCTTAATATGAGGCGTCACAAAGATAGAGGGCGAAGTCAATATTGAAAGAAATTTCTTATTTAATTTTTAAGAAATGTATAAGCTATGGATAACAGTAATGTGAATTAACTTTATTGAATTCAAGCCTTTTCCTTTTTTGAAAATAAGCATTCAGGAAAACAGCGCAAAAGTTTCGACCGATATGGCTGCGAGTATGAAAGGCGAACTCAATGGCTCAGCAGTATCTTTAGGTAAGCTTCTGCGCGTTTCCGAGTGGAGATATGCCTTCCTCTTCGGCTGCTCAAACCAACATTTACAACTTACCAACA
Organism: Anabrus simplex; assembly: GCF_040414725.1. Classification (NCBI taxonomy): domain Eukaryota; kingdom Metazoa; phylum Arthropoda; class Insecta; order Orthoptera; family Tettigoniidae; genus Anabrus; species Anabrus simplex. Next base: position 615,697,761 of record NC_090265.1, on the reverse strand, counting down.
TTCCGCAAAATTTGCAATACTGTCCAGTTGCCATGTAAAAAAAAGAAAGTAAAGTCTTCTCCGTACAGGCCATGAAGGCCCTTGGAGTGGTGGAAGGTAAAGGCTTCCACTATCCGTAACCTCGACACTTGATGGGGTAGAGTGGTTAGCTCTACGCCCGCAGTTGCCATGTACCTACTGCAAAACTATTTAACTAGGAAAGTTTTCATTTCTCACCCTGAAGTGGTGGAGCAGGCCACCTAAAGGGTAACGCCCTCTCTGTGACCGGGCGCAAAACTAAATGATATACGTTAGTTATTGTCGTATACTGTATATCTTTGTCGTGGCTTTGTCGACGTTATCGACGCCCAAAATCGGGCAATACAGTAACAGGACTGTAACATTGTAGCAGCAGCGACATGATAGACTACGAATATGTTTTTATTGGCCTCCGGAGAGGCTTGGTGCAGGCTTTTTAAATTGAAGCCCATGGACGACCTGCGCGTCTGTGTGGATAGGATCCTACGTAGGATTAAATCTAATGTTTAAGACGGCACAAACACCCAGTCCCCTAACCAGAAAAAATAACCAATGGACGTTAAAATCTCGGACCAGGCAGAGAATCGAACCTGGGAGCTGTTGGACTAGAGGCCAGGATTCTACCAAGTTAGCCACGGAGCCGTACCAATAAACAACATAATTTTTTTTTTTTTTTTTTTTTTTTTTTTTTGTATTAGAGGAAGATTTTATTGAAGAAAGTCTGTGTTGTAGCTTACTAGGGATATTCAGTCCTTCAAGGTATTTAAAAATACAGAAAACAGGAAATGGAAAATGATTTACTTGACGTTTTCTGAACATCACATCAATAAGTCATTTTTTTGTTTGAATTCGCCTGAATGGAATAACTTCAAATGTTTTTCCCTGCAAAATTGACATTTGTTGACTTCGCTCTTTGTAATCGCAACGCCTCATTTTGGTTCATAATGAACGTGGGAGTAGAACAGAGAGTGAATATTGTCACTTCGCCATCGAAAACCTCTATGTGATAATGTTTGGGGAGGAATACTGGCCCGCAGCACATATGGTATATATTCAAGAGCGAGAATTCTACAAAATTACTGGCACAGTATTGAACCTCAGATGACAGAACCTTACCGGCCTAAGTTCTAAGCTGAATTTCACATAGCATTCCTCGCGGGCGCAACGATGATTATTAAGTTTAATGTCAAATAGCCGTTGACACTCTCTCAAAAATACCAAGGAACAATTTTTCAAAGACGTGTGTGTAAGTACAACATACGCCATTTTCTAATGAAAGACGGCAGTATCATTCTTTATTGTAATTGTATCACAAATTTGACAACTCCCGGCATATTCTTACACAAGATGTATTTGTATTTCCAAATCTTGAAATGATTGTGTTGCAAGAGTTCAACTTTTTGTATTTGTTAATAAAGTTACTGGTTAACATAGTACAGTGTATTACCGAGAGTTACTCACAGACTGACATATGATTGTGGTGATTTGTATAGTCTATTTAAAAGTGAATATTTACAAAAGACAAGGGATCTTCCACAACCTGTAAATATTGGAAGAAAATGTCGTGAAACGAACTGAGCTTACTTGATTACGTCCTGGTCAAAACTAAGACATTTAAACGTCCACTATTTGATGACTTCCTTTAAGTGAAATATTGTATTCTTTGTACAAAATGATGTTCATTTTATTCATGTTAAAATTTCTACAGTCTGATACTAATGTGTACTCTTTGTCCAGGTTGAGTTACTGAATTGAGCTAAGTAATCAACACTGAGATGAAACATATCATTTATGTATGAACTGCATTTAGATCTCAGATAAGACTCAACCATGGTGAGGAATATACATTTGTTATCCAGTGTCTGGTATTACTGTATAACACAATTTTGATAACCGTGTTGGATCTGTCACAAAAATGGTAATTGACTGGTACTTTGTAAGAGTTGTCTGTATTATATTGTATGTATTTATTCCATGATGATGTACATGTACTGCCTCATGAATGGTTTGATTTAGAATTAAATGTATGAGTTGAAAGAAAATAAGTTAGTCTTAATTTTTCAAGATATCAGTTTAGAAAAGGTTTAGAAGTGGTATTCTCCAAAGAGAGAAGCAAAAATTGTGTTAAAAGGGAGGAAACCGACTTCGTAATTTAACGCTATAATGCTTTCAAACCAGAATGCATGTTTTCAAAATTTAATTTGCTAAATATTTTCCAGTTTGGCTGTGTAACTCAGTTGGTTAACAATTGTAACTCGTAATCAAGATTACAGGATCGAATACCGGCGCCGTTGGTTTATGTTTAAGACTTTTTAAAGGTGTGAGTACCAGTCCAATTAAAGGGAGAAGAAATCAATTTCAGGCCAAAGTTCTGACACATAAGTATCTATCTATTATATTGTAATACTTAAAGGGAAGCAGTTCTTTCTTTCTATCTATCTATCTATCTATCTATCTATCTATCTATCTTTCTTTCTTTCTTAGTCCGTTTACCGTCCAGGGTTGGTTTTTACCTTGAACTCGGCGAGGGATCCCACTGGTACCGCCTCAAGGGCACTGTCCTGGAGCGTGAGACATTTGATAGGTGATACAACTGGGAAGAAGGACTAGTGCCTCGTCCAGGCGGCCTCACCTGCTATGCTGAACAGAGGCCTTGTGGGGAAAGGAGAGATTGGAAGGGATAAGCAAGAGAGAGGAAAGACATCTGCCGTGGCCGTAAGTTAGGTACCATCCCAGCATTTGCCTGGAGGAGAAGTGGGGGAAACCACGGAAAACCACTTCGAGGATAGCTGAGGTGGGAATCGAACCCCCTCTCCTCAGTCGACCTCTCGAGGCTGAGTGGACCCCGTTCCAGCCCTGGTACCACTTTTCAAATTTTGTGGCAGAGCCGGAATCGAACCCGACCCTCCGGGGATGGCAGCTAATTACACCAACCACTACTTCACAGAGACGGACGAGGGATGTTCTAATTAGCATTATTTAAATAATAAACTACTTCTTACTCATTTCTCTCTACAGAAAACGAGAAAAGTCACGATAATGCAGTTTAGACATCAGAGATAGAATTTTATTCAACTTCTTCCTGTTGAACTGGAAGATCGCCTATAAATTATCTGCAAATGTTAGTTTAGAGATGTGCATGTACTGTATTTTATACTCGAGTACACAAAAATTGGCCGTCGCAGAGGGTATTTTTTTTAACAAGTTGCTTTAAGTCGCACCGACACAGGTAGGTCCTATGGCGTCGATGGGACAAGAAAGGGCTAGGAGTGGGAAGGAAGCGGCCGTGGTATTAATTATGGCACAGCCCCGGCATTTGACGTGTGAAAATGAGAAACCATGAAAAACCATCTTCAGGGATACCGACAGTGGGGTTCGAACCCAGTATCTCCCGAATACTGAATACTGACCGCACTTAAGCGACTGCAGCTATCGGGCCCGGTGAGCTTTCTTTCTAAATCCTCTTCTTTAAAATGGGGCGAAGATATTTTGAATGTTTCTTTATAACTGTTAGGCCCCTTTCACACAATCCACTGATTTCCACGCCCCGCCACCCCACTTCAGTCCACATCTCAGACACTGTTTTTCCTTGCTATCCACTTCCGGCAACTTGCCGGCAACTTCTAGTCCCCACCATATTATGTTTCGCGACAAAGTTTGCCTTGGACTACGGACACGAACGTTACCCTTGGGATTTATATGCTTATGAAAAAATATTGAGGAGAAAGAAGGGTACTGGAGGAGAAGTGGGGAAACCACGGAAAACCATTTCGAGGATAGCTGAGGTGGGAATCGAACCCCCTCTATCGCCTAGAACGAGGAGCTCATCGTTTTCTAACCAGTGATCCAAAAAAGTTCTTTAATTACTTTCCTATCAGTGGGAATTCGTTTGATGAATTCTTGTCAATCAATAAAACATGTCTGCAGCGTCAGGACACCAACGTGAGAAAAAGTATCCCACCGAAAGAAAGGCTTGCTGTTACTTTAAGGTAAGTGATATAATTCATTATCTTAATTTCATTCATAGGCCTAATCTATTGATTTATTTTTATTTGAAATTTGGAAGACTAAACAATATTTTACAAAATATTTGGGTGTAGTTTAAAACATCTGATCCAATAATAATAGTTTCAAAAAACGTTCACCTGAATTATGCATATTTTTGGGTCTCCTGAAAAATCTTCTGCATCTCCACGACTCAGCTAATAATAAAAATTGATAGAAAAATTATCAGCGGTTCGCATTCTTGTTAGGAAAGGTAGTCAGTAGGAGTAGGACATATAGAAAAAACATTCAATGGAAAAAGCAGGAATTATGTAACTATATAATTGAAAAAAATATAAATGAGAAACTTAACGTAACTTAAATTTATTAATGAAACAACTGATAAAAAATTGATATAATAATTAGGCCCTCAAATAGCACATAAAATATTTATAATTGAGAATTCTCGTAAATTATGAAATTAAATGACTGAAAATAACATAAATGAGAATCATATACCTTACTTAAATTTATTAACGACACAACTGACATAAACTTGATATAATAATTAGGCCTACAAATAGCAGAAAAAATATTTAAAATTGAGATATGAAATTAAATAAATGAAAATATTATAAATGAGGAACTTAAACGTAACTTAAATTTATTAATGAAACAACTGATAAAAACTTGATGTAGTAATTAGGCCTACAAACAGCACAAAAATATGTAAAAGAATTAGAATTCTCGTAAATTATGAAATTAACTTAAAATAATACACACGTGGAAAACTAAAGACGAAAGTAACTTTCGCATGTTGTGTCAGTGCCAAGTAACACAGTTCGATGAAACTTGAACCATACATATGAAGAACTACTACAGTATGGTACGGTAGGCAAATGAAAGGAATATGCAATGAGACAAACAGAAATGACACTTTTATACAGAGACAGTAAATTACGCGTAAATCACTGCGATTCATAATGGTCCTCTGGACATCACAAAAGAAAGGACATGATTCTTAAAAGGATGTGTGATCGCCACGGACAGCGATGCATGCTCTGCAACATGTTCCCACGCTGACCACAAGGTTGGTAAGGAGTTCTTGTGGTACGTCTTTCCATTCCTCCACCAGCGCGGTTGACAACTGCTGGATGATCCTTGGTGGATGTTGGCGTATTGTAAAACCTCTGCCCAACATGTCCCATACGTACTCAATGGGATTTAAGTCAGGGGAATAGGCAGGCCAGTCCATTTACTGAATATCCTCTCGTTCCAAGAGCTCCTCCACCTGTGCTGTTCGAAGCGGCCATTCATAAAAATGAAGTCAGGGCCGAATGCACCCTTGAAAAGACGCACGTGGAGAACGTTGACCGGTGAGTGTACCCCGTTCAAAGATTTGGAGGTCGGTACGCCCATGCAACATTATGCCTCCCCATACCATATTACTTGGACCACCAAAATGATCATGTTCGACAATGTCCCTGGGTGCAATACGTGTTCTCACCTCTCGTCAGATGAGATTGCGTCTAGGATCACTACTCAGACTGAATCTGCTCTCATCTGAGAAGAACACGCGATCCCACTCCTCGTCGGTCCAGACCAGATGCTCTTGGCACCATCGCAAACAGTGCCGCCGATGTGCGGGTGTCAACGCAATGGTCGTCGGGCAGACCATCCCCATGCAGTCGCCGTGGCACTGTGGAGCGTAAGATTGGGTGCCTTGCAGTCCTGTTAAATGTGGTTGCACCCGCTTTTAGACGTGAGTCTCTTCTTGACTACTGCACAATGCAGCGGTCATTTCCTGCTGTATAGTTGACAGTGGTCGATTCCCTCCTCTCCTTCGGGCCGCAGTGCCTGTGGTTCGGTATGCTCTCCATGCACGTGAAACAATGCTGTGAGCAGTACCAAACACCTGAGCTACACTCGTCACACTTCGTCCTTCTTTCAGTTTCCCGATGATTCTTCCCTGTGAGAAGTCATCCAGATATTGTCTCCGTACCATGTTGTAATTAATAACATCACCACAGTGCACAGTAATAGCTAGCTGATTGACTCACACTGTCTTGTCCCGTTCTTTCAACTACCTCGTGTCCGACTCGTTAGCTCAATGGTCAGCGTACTGGCCTTCGGTTCAGAGGGGCCCCGGGTTCGATTCCCGACCGGGTCGGGGATTTTAACCTTCATTGGTTAATTCCATTGGCCCAGGGGCTGGGTGTTTGTGCTGTCCCCAACAACCCTGCAACTCACACACCACATATAACAATATCCTCCACCACAATAACATGCAGTTACCTACACATGGCAGATGCCGCCCACCCTCATCGGAGGGTCTGCCTTACAAGGGCTGCACTCGGCTAGAAATGGCCACACGAAATTATTAACAGCCTCGTTTTGTGGGGCCAGATCCATTTGGGGCTATATTCGCGCTGACCACACACCAGGTTTCTATGCACGTGTGGGAGACCTCGGGCAACATCTTACTACACTTTCATTCATTTCCACCGAGTATTAGATATGTTGTGTTGCTATCTATCTCATCCTTAAGTTGTGCACACCAGTGTACATGAGGAATTTAAACCTAACTTCATTTTATAATGAAACAACTGATAAAATCTTAATTAATAATTAGGCCTACAAGTAGCACACAAAATATTTAAAACTGAAAATTCTCGCTAACAGAAGGGGTTTGTTGATCAGGCTTTGTTGGGAATAGGTTTGTTTGGGACTAATAATATGGATTTTGAGGATGTGGTGGGGAAATGTGTGAGGTGGTGAAATGGGTCGGTTCAAATGAAGTGCTGGGTTGATATGAAGAGGAGGGAGAATTGGTTCTGACTCTAGCATGCATGAAGTGAACTTGTCTTAAAATAATTTATAGTAGACATTATGGCCATCTTGCACTCCAGTTTAACTTCACTAATTGTTTTCAAATCTGGCAAGAGAGAAAGGAGGAAGTGTTTGTCAGCATCAAATATTTCCTCCTTCCCCTTTACTTGGCAAAGCGATTTATTTATATTAATGAGGAGTTGCTCCTCTTGCGAAGTTTTCTTCTGCTTCTTGTGAGGTGGGGGTTGGTCCTCACGGTTTTCTGAAAGGCATTATCCGCGTCATCACCAGGAGTTTCTGCAGGCTCATCTAACTCTTTAACATTCGAAGCCGTGCTGAAAACACACACAAATCAGTGATGGGAATAATATAAGTACGTTTTCCTATCGTAATAATAATAATAATAATAATAATAATAATAATAATAATAATAATAATAATTTGTTAACGCAGATGATGAGAACGGCATTACCAGTGAAAATGTGAGACCGCACACACAGACGCACTATGAACATAAAGAAGTAGGCCATCAAATTACACTTCCACTTTGTTTGCCATGACTGGGACAAGAAATTGCAGTAAATTGCAGTACACACCGGTTTTCCTAATCCTGATGATGGATTTTTACTCTTTGTTGTTCTCTGGAAAAACTGCCTCTGATTTCCTTCCACCTCTTCTGTACTTCTTTTTCTATTAACAAAACATAGTATATTTGTTACATGTAGCTTGGAAGTAGATGCTCCTTGACAGATCTACATTACATATACAGAATTGGAGTGTGTACGTTGAGTGAAATCATACATGAAACATGTGATAAATTTGGGAACTACTTCAGCCTATAGTGCTTCCTATACCGACAACAGAAAAGTGGGAGAAAATCGCTCAACTGTCTTTTGTGCGTGCGAATTTTCCTAACTGTATAGGCGCAATAGATGGCAAACACATTAGAGTTACAAAACCGACGCATAGTGGATAACTATACCACAATTACAAACATTATTTTCGGTCATACAATTGGTTACTTGTGACGCTAATTAGTTTCACCCTGGTCGACATCGGAAATTATGGAAAGAATCCAGACTCTTCTATTTTCAAGCAATCTAATCTATCAAAATCGCTTGCCAGAAACACATTAAACATTCCTCAATCTCGGCCTCATCCAGATTTGACGGAACCTAATTTTCTACTAACGTTTGTTGGAAATGAAGCCTTTCCTTTGTCGCCTCATATTATGCGTCCATTCGCAGCAAGCCATCATACTCCCAAAAAGCAAACATTTAATTACAGACTGTCAAGAGAAAGAAGATTTGTGGATTGTTCTTTCGGTATTCTTTCTAATAAATGGCGTATTTTGCACCTGCCTCTAAATGTTGCTATGGACTTCGCTATAATATCGTTAAAGCCCGTGTAGTTTTACATAACTTTGTCCGAGTGAGGGATGGATTCCAACTTCAACATTCTTTGAACATCATTGAATTATGCGAGGAAATTAATACAGACAATCAGCATCTTAGGTCTGTAAACATTGTAAGAGATTTCTATGCAGATTACTTTGAAGGGCAAGGGGCTGTACCTTGGCAGAATTCGAGGATTCGTTACATTTTTTAGCTGATTAAAATATATTATTTTGTCTGAAACAGAACTACAAATGGTTGAAGAAAATTAAATTTAAAGCAGTTCTACTACTTCAATTGGAGCACCATAATAATATTTTAATATTGAAAACCCTCCGGAAACTTTTGAAATCCCCACCCCGAATTAGTTTTCTGAGTACGGCCTTGCTATCTATACCTACTTTCTATAAATAAAACACCGGTAGTTCTCACGAATAAGAAAATGTTATTACGCAATTGAATTTGAAACAATTCTCTTGAAATAAAGACCTTGATTAATTTTTTCAATGACCTATATTATTGTAATAGTGAATAAGTACTGAACATATAAGTTAACACATACAATATTATTGTACTTATAAACTTCTCTCTTTTCGGAGTCGTCCAGTTCGGCGAAATTTGGAATCACTGTCCAAATCACTTCAGTTCACATTTGAAGTTTTATTTAATTCGAATAGTCTGTCGTTCGTAAATCCCACAGACAAGGAAGATTTTGTATTTCAATTATTCATTTTTCAGCATCTATGAATGGAACCGGCATTTTCAGTCAAAAACTTCAAACGTGTAGCGCATACAATGTTGATCGTCTGAAGAACTAATCTGATTTAGTGAGCTACCAGTCGCCAAGAGAGGAAAAGACTTCAGGCCGGTTGACAGCAGCCTGCTGTTAAGGAGAGTGGAGGGTGGTGGAGGCGAAGTGTCTCGTGTGAATGCTCAGGGCCCCTTTCTTCTACATCTCCGATCAGTAGCGGCGCTAAGAAGCTCCCCCTCCCCCCCCCCCCCACAATAATTGAAAATGAGCGCCTCGTTTCCTGACAAGGAAAGTTGCAAGTTTATTTCGTAGTTAAAAGTTGTATAGTATTACAAGAGATAGCAACGATAATAATAGTAATAATAAGAAATAACTTAGTTTTCAAATCCGAAGGAATTAAAATAGTATACGTATATGCTTAGGTAAGGAGGATGTCTTTGTTATCGCATCTTCGCTGACTAATGGGTTCTCGGAACAGGCTAATTACTTCAAAAGCCTTGTTGATTGTTGTGAGTGGCAGCAAGGGATGGTTATTATTGCAACAGGTTGGAAAACCCACATTCTTATAGAAATTATTACCGTAATCCTATTAACGAAATAATTTCTGACACTAGGACGGCCGAATTTTGGAGCAACCCTGCGTAATACAAATAATACTGTGTTGTGTGCTGTACTTTTACTAATATGTAAAATCACTCTTCAGCTACTGAATTAAGAAACAGTCATGGGCCCTTCACAAGCCATGGGCCCCCACTGCCTCTGGTGAAGTGGAGTGGTGTGGACAGCGGTGGATTGTGTGAAAAGGGCCTTAGAGGTGGCGTCCTTCGTTCGCGATGAGTGGAATGAATACTGCGCACTCCTGACGCACCTCCTATTGGTTGATTACCTGCCACTCCCGGAGGACCGATGTCGATTCTCGGCTCTGCCACGAAATTTGAAAAGTGGTACGAGGACTGAAATGGGGTCCAGTCAGCCTCGGGAGGTCAACTGAGCAGAAGAGGTTCGATTCTCTGCCATACTCCGTGGTTTCCCCACTTCTCCTCCAGGCAAATGCTGGGATGGTACCTAGCTTAAGGCCAAGGCCGATTCCTCCCCTTTTCCTGCCTATCCCTTTCAATCTTCCCATCGCCCACAAAGCTCCTGTTTAGCATAGCAGGTGAAACCGTCTAGGCGAGGTACTGGTCCTCCAACCTGTTGTAACCCCGACCAAATGTCTCACGCTCCAGGACACTACCCTTGAGGTGGTAGAGGTGGAATCCTTCGCTGCGTCCAGGGGAAAACCAACCTTGGAGGGTAAATGGATTAAATAAATAACGAGTGAAAAATGAAATGGCGTTTGGCTTTTAGTGTCGGGAGTGTCCAAGGACAAGTTCGGCTCGCCAGATGCAAGTCTTTTGATTTGACTTCCGTAGACGACCTGCGCGTCGTGATGAGGATGAAATGATGATGAATACGACACATACACCCAGCCCCCGTGCCAGCGAAATCAACCAATTAAGGTTAAAATTCCCGACCCTGCCGGGAATCGAACCCGGGACCCCTGTGACCAAAGGCCAGCACGCTAACCATTTAGCCATGGAGCCGGACAACGAGTGAAAATTACATAGTGTAAAAATTAACGATTACAAGTAAAAATTACTAAAAAAGTATTCGTTATGTGTAATTCGATTACTCTTATTCAATTACTTCCCAACTTTGAACATAGTGCGGCAAGCAGCTACTATTTTTGCTAGTGGTTTTATGTCGCACCTACACAGATGGGTCTCATGGCGACGATGGGGTAGGAAAGGCCTAGGAGTTGGAAGGAATCGGCCGTGGCCTTGGTACAGCCCCAGCTTTTGCCTAGTGTGAAAATGGGAAACCACGGGAAACCATCTTTAGGGTTGCAGACAGTGGGTTCGACCCACTACCTCCCGGATTCAAGCTCACAGCCGCGCGCTCCTAACCGCACGGCCAACTCGCCCGGTGCAAGCAACTACTAACAGTACTGTAAAGTTCCACTTTCACTTTACTTTGAAGAATCACTACTGTACTTGTTCAACGGCACTGAATGCATCTCATAGACATAACTGTATTGAATGACTTCAAGAAGTGTTGGTTTGCAGCTGGCCCTTGTCAGCAAACATTGAATGTGATTTCTCGTGTAACCGTAGTAGTAAACACAGCTGTGACTGCTGCACTGCTAACACATGGCCAGCTGTGATCATCCCACATATCGTAAACTCAAGAGGAAATTACACACCTGTTATAATATAGTTCAGCTGTTTCAGGAGTGTTCCACTGTGCAAGGATCAAAATACTGGTATATACTACATTTGACAGAGTTCAACATTCAAAACTTGTAGAACTCCTAAAAGATATAGGAGTTGACAGCAAAGATATCCGCATTATTGAAAACCTTTACTGGAGACAAAAGGCCGTTGTCCGAATCGGAAATCAAACTACAAACGAGATAGCCATCCAAAGAGGAGTTAGACAAGGTTGTGTTTTGTCTCCATTGTTATTCAACCTTTACTCGGATAAAATTTTCAAAACAGCTTTAGAAAATCAACAATATGGAATAAAAGTAAATGGCGGCATAATTAACAACATAAGATATGCGGATGATACAGTCATCCTGTGTGACAATTTTGAAGGTCTTCAACTCCTGCTCAATAATATCAGTGCAGTAAGTGAGGACATGGGACTAAAAATAAATGTAAACAAGACCAAGTTCATGATCTTCAGCAGACGTGCCAATGCTGAGGCAATCTTACAACTAAACAACCGACAGATTGAGAGAGTAACCACTTTTAAATATCTGGGTGCCATTGTCACTGAACAACTTGATCCCGAGAAAGAAGTGAAACAGAGGATAGCAATAGCACGAAAAATATTTACAAAAATGACATCTTTCTTTTGCAATGACTACTTAAATTTAAAACTTAGACAGAGGATGGTCAAATGCTATATATGGTCAGCCTTGCTATATGGTGTGGAAACATGGACTCTCAAGAACATATCAGTGAAACGCTTGGAAGCCTTTGAAATGTGGATCCACCGTAGGATGCTCAGGATTTCGTGGGTTGCACGATTAACGAACCAAGAAGTACTCAGAAGGGCAAGAGCAAGTCGGGAACTCGTTCAAACAATAAAATTCTGGAAGATCTCTTACCTTGGCCACATCCTTAGAAATGACCGTTACCTCATCTTACAGCGGATTGTACAAGGCAAAATACAGGGTCGAAGAGGTATCGGGAGGAGGCGAACATCATGGCTTGGAAACATCAAAGAATGGACTGGAATTCACAGTGTTGAAAGACTTTTCCACCAGATCGTTCTGCATTCGCCACAGCGATCGCCAACGTCAGGGGGGCCTGATACGGTACTATGAAGAAGAAGAAGACTAGTCGGTGACACGTAAGATAAGTCGCTGAGGAAAACAAAACTTTCTACTTCTTCCCCGTTACAAATGAAATGATTTATGTAATTTCCTAAATACAGTAATGGTTTGCATTCTGCGTTGCGAAAGTGAAGATAGTGAGTTTGCAGTTATCTTTGAGCTCGTTCGTTGGCAGTATTTTCTTTTCTTTTTGTAAGGATGTGAACTAATGTATTGTCGTCAATGTTCAAATGGTCGTATCGTGAAAGACGCTACGGGTAGATTTTTGAGTCTAAGTAAAAGCAGAAAAGGTATCACTTCATGTATATTTGTTATCTGTTATGTCATCGCACTGAAGATTGTCTGGAAGCTCAAATAGTACCCACAAAAGTTATGAGGCTATAGGGAAACGAAAAAAGCGACGGCGATTTAAATAAAGAAGATATCTAAGCAAGATGAGAAGTGAGGAAGTATACAATAAATTGTTTTCCTCACTGGGTCAGCAAGTGCTGTATCAGCACGACTGGTCCTATGAGTTACACTTTTCACATCACCCAGACCCATCAATCCAGTATAAAATCCAACGGAGGTACAGGAGAAAGAAATATTTATATTCCGCATCTCAAATGGACTCTATCACTATTTACCTATCCAAGGCTTTTGATAGGGAACATCACTGGAGACTACCGACAAAAATGAAGACTATTGGACTAGACAAAAAAAAGTCGTTGAATGTGTAGCTAAATGTCTAGAAAAAGAATTAGAGTAGGTGAAGAATTATCTGATTCTGTAATGATTAAGACGGGGATCCCACAAGGCAGTATTATTGGACCTATATAATATTTTGTTATATCTATTTTTATAAAATAAAAGTTTTGTCTGTACATTGCTCATAATTTGAAAAGGATGGTATTTCTGCATCGGTCGTGTCCATAGCCGCAAGGAATTGCACTTTTTAATTTTCCGTAATGTCTGTCTGTCTGTCTGTCTGTCTGTCTGTCTGTCTGTCTGTCTGTCTGCCTGTCTGCCTGTCTGTCTGTCTGTCTGTCTGTCTGTCTGTCTGTCTGTCTGTCTGTCTGTCTGTCTGTCTGTCTGTCTGTCTGTCTGTCTGTCTGTCTGTCTGTCTGTCTGTCTGTCTGTACACGCATCACGAGAAAACGGCTGAAGAGAATTTAATGCAAATCGGTATGTAAAGTCCGGGAATAAGTCGCTACAATCTAGACCATGGTAGTTAGGGGAAGGCCTAAAATGTAATTCTTAAATATTTATGTTTTTAGTGGTCCTATCTTAATGAAAATCGATATGCAAAGTCAGGAAATAAGTCGCTGCAATCTAGGCCTAAATAATCTAATTCATGTTGAAAGAAATTGTAGTTTTGGGAAGCCTAAATTTTAATTCTCTATTGTTTATGTTATTAGTGGTCCTATCTTAATGAAAATCGGTATACAAAGTTGGGAAATAAGTCACTATAATTAGGCCATAAATAATTTTATTCATGTGGAGTGGAATGCTAGTTTAAGGGAAGGCCTAAAATTTAATTCTCAAATATTTGTGTTATTAGTGGTCCTATCGACATATACTACATTACTAAAGTTATATAGTATTGAATTTCCGATCATTTATGTCTTATACATTTTTACCGTACCGGTTATGATAACAGAGATATTCATGAATTTTGATTGTTGTTGCTAAGTCCATATCAGCGCCAAGTCACGAGAAAATGGGTAAACAGAATTTACTGAAAATCAGTATGTAAAGTCGGGGAATAAGGAACTACAATCTACGCTATAAATAATTTCGTAAGACGCCCTAATATCACAGAGTCGAAAGAAGATTATATGTGAAGGCCTACAATACGGAAAGCTCATAACATTCAACAGCAATAACATTAGCCTACATTGACCATTGTTTGTTGTTATGTGTTTTGTGTCTTCTGTTGCCAGTCATGTCCGATAGATGGGATAACTGCTGTTTAGCGAGTTATTTCTTAAACTTGCTTTACTTCGCACCGACACAGATAGGTATTTTGGCGACTACGGGATAGGAAAGGGCTAGGAGTGGAAAGGAAGCGGCCCTGGCGTTCATTATGATACAGCCCCAGCATTTTCCTGGTGTGAAAATGGGATACCACGGAAAACCATCTTCAGGGCTGTCGACAGTGGGTTTCGAACCCACTACCTCCCGGATGCAAGGTCACAGCTGCACGCCCCTAACCGCATGGCCAACACGCCCGGTCGTACCGAGTGTAACAGCCTGCCTGAATATTGGCGGGAAGTAGCTGGAGGAGTTAGATAACTTTCTTCTTTAGCATGCCATTTCTCTGGCTCATAAATTTCCTGATACTATTGGTACGTAACACACTGGTTTATCACAGCTTTCGAGCTATTCAATCCCTTACTCTGAGGCACTCATTGGAATGAGCAGTGTGTATATTTAACGGAATATTGACTGAGGATTGTTTACGGCTGTCTCCGGCCTGGTCATTCCAGCACTGGAACTTTGGACTGTTAGATCGGCATCGTAGTACTGTTCGTTAAAAGTGAGAAACTGTGCGGTTTTCCATTTGGACGAGAATTTTATGTGATAACATTGCTTTTAATCCCTACATTCCTGCTAACGTTTTAGTAATGGCCTAAGTTAACTGCAGTTAGGAAAACCACAAAGACAGTCTTTCTGAGAATCCCGTAGCGAAGCATGGGTACATCAACTAGTACGATATAAGTAAAGAACTGGAATCAGAGATGAGTCATACAAACTAGGTTTCTCTGAGTCTTACAAGCTAGGTTTCTTTGCTCGTTTAGCGTGGTTTTGGAATGGCATCCCCGCCAACATTAAAAATGTAAATATAGTTAAATATTATGTTAGGAAGCACATGCGAGGAGAAAATGTATATGTGAAAGAATGAACCAGGGAGTAAAAGGATGTGTAAATGAAACATATACATACATTATACTTTGTTACTTTACCTGTAAATAGTGCATATGTTTGTTTTAGTTTAGGATGTAGGTGATTATTTCAAAAGATCAGGGGACACTACGTGTAGGGCGCCTGTCCTTTTCGCCCTGGCCTTTAATAGATACTGTAAAGATTTCTGGTAAATAAATAAATACATAATGAATGAATGAAGTAAGTTACAGTTGAGCGATTGCACAAAGACCTCGACAATGTTGAGAGATGGATAGCTGATAATGGTATGATGGCAAATGGGATGAAAAGTGGGTTGTAAGTTTCACCAAAAGGTAAAGTCCGCCCGGTTTTTATTAGTGTGTTGATGGGATGAATGGACCTCGAGGGATTACGGTAAATGCCGACGTGTTAATATAAGGAAATGACTATATTAACGAGGTTGTAACTAAAAGTTACAAATATCTTCATATGGTCGTGAGGGTTTGTAGTAAGGATGTAAAGGAGAAGGCGTATACGCCCCTGGCAAAACCCCAATTAGAGTATTGTTCCAGTGTATGGGAAGTACAGCAGTGCTACTTGATACGAGAACTGGAAAAGATCTAAAGGAAAACAGCACGATTTGTTCTGGGTGATCTCCGCCAAAAGAGTACTGTTACGAAACTGTTGCAAACTTTCGGGTGGGAAGACTTGGAAATAAGGAGACGAGCTGCTGTATTAAGCGGTATGTTCCGAGCTGTCAGTGGAGTGGAATGACATTAGCAGACGAATACACTTGAGCGAAGCTTTTAAAAGTAGGAAAGATCATCATATGAAGATAAAATTTGAATTCAAGACGACAAAATGGGGCAAATATTTTGTAGGAAGAGGAATTAGGGGTTGGAGTAATTTAGCAACGGAGATGTTCGATAAATTTCAAAGTTCTTTGAAATCATTTAAGAGAAGACTAGGGATACAGCTGATAGGGAGTCTGCCAGGTGGACGACAGCCCTAAATGCAGATCAATGATGATTGATTGATTGATTGATTGATTGATTGATTGATTGATTGATTGATTGATTGATTGATTGATTGATTGATTGATTGATTGATTGATTGATTGATTGATTGATTGATTGATTGATTGATTGATTGATTGATTGACATTTCCCCTCGCCGTATGTTATTGTATTCCTGCCAAAATCAGTAATATCTCTAATCCAGCTAGATTTTAATATTTTACACAAGATTTAGTTACAAAATGTCAAAATATTAGTACTCCTTCACTAGCATTACAATTTTTTGCCTGTTACATTTACATTTTCCCCCTCCCCCTCTTCCTTTAAGCTTGATATTCACCCGGCGGAAAGTAGCTGGGTTCAGCACTGCATTATTCGTGGTCCGAATGTCAATACTCAGCACCATGCATACCTCAGCAACTTCCATTCCGACTCAGCCATACATGAGACTAAGATTTCAGTGGAAGCTACATCTTGCTCTCGACTGTTCCAAGTGACAGACGAAGAAAGACTGTATCTATCAAGAAAGAGCAACAGGTGGTATAACTTCACGAATAACAGTATATACATACTCAAGTAAATGAATCTCCATTCAAGCTACTTTCATTGAATAGTGTTTGGTGATTTTCAAATAAGTAACAACAATAATGAGTTTCACTTAGGTATGCCATATTTGGCTTTTGGGGACTAATCTTAATTAATTTCAACCATATCGATTGACGATGTTCCTAACCATATTCTGATAATCCAAATCAAAATGTAATTATACATTTACGAAGCTACAAACCTCCACATAGGATTGGTGTCAAGAAGGGCATCCGGCCATAAATTAGGGCCAATTTTACATGTGTGATGTACATTGTTCACACCCGTGACCCCACTAGAGTATGGAGGAAAAGCGACAGCAAAAGAAGAAAAATATTTTTACGAAGCTTTAAGTCAAGCACAAGAATAGAGGGGTTGTGATATGATGTGGCGCACATGACCATAAAAAAAATTATCAGGCAAGTTGTAAGATAGGAATGTGCCCTCTCATCAGTACTCTCTAGATGAGATAAGAGACAATCTAGAAAAAGAGGAAGGATTAAGATGCATGAAGAGAAAATAGCAATAGAGGAGGAGTTGAATACAATGTTGGACATAATATAGTATCTTTCTAACTGGGTACAACATGGATATGAATACGGATAAGACAAGGATAGTAATTGGTAAGCAGGCACAATACCGAATCTGAAATAAATCCATATGGGAAACATGCCAATAACATTGAAGAGTGTACTTACTTAGGATGCAAAATAACAGCTGATAGTAGGAGTAAAAGAGATTTGGCTAGCAGAATTAACAGAGCAAATAGAGTCTTGAATAAAACTTTATTATTCTTCACGTCTGACAACACCGACTTGAGAGTATGAATGTGTGGAGCGTATTTCTCTATGGAAGTGAGATATAGACGCTAGGCGTGACAGACAGCAGAAGAGTCAAATCATTCGAGTTGTGATGTTACGTAATAATATTCAAGATATCCTGGACGGACCGAGTTAACAACCAAGAAGTACTAAGAAGAATAGGAGAGACGCCGTGCTTGGCACAGTACACGAGAAAAAGAAGGAACATTTGGATTGGACACATAATCGGGCATGGAATTCTACTGGCCACGATTTTGGAGAGTTCTGCGGAGGGAAGAAATTATAGAGGCAGGTCTAGACTGAACTACATCGGGCAACAAAAGCCCCCTGCGCCCGGGGACAGTAGTGGCAGCCGGTAGCACTAGCCAGTAATGGCCGTTATTAATTATTGTCCCTCTACTGTCCCCGTGTGCTGGGGCATCAGCACCAAGTTGGCTACCGGTAGGCATGGGAACGATATATCGGTTTTTACGAAATACCGGTATTTTCGCTTCGATATATTGATATATCGATACCGAAATTTTGATTCAATTTATCGCACAATATATTTGCTTTTCCATAATAATAATAATAATAATAATAATAATAATAATAATAATAATAATAATAATAATAATAATAATAATAATAATCAACCAAGGTCACTAACGGACCGGCAACACATGGTCGCAAGAGCGTAAAGAACCCTATTCCGAAAGGATGAAGAATTACTGGGTTGATCGAAAGATAAAGAGGAAACAGAAATGAATTGTGCTTAACGTAGTCCATAGTAGACCCTAACAAACAAAACAAAAACGAAAGAATATTGTACATTCATCAAATGGTAGTCCCGGAACTATTCTGGTGAATATACTAAACCATAAATATTAATGATAGTAATTATGTACATTTCTATGATATCACGGTTAAAAAATAGCAATGTTATTTATAAAAATAATTCTATAAGTAATTTTTTTAAATACAGATACTTACGCAAGGTGTTTAGGATGTACTGGCAACATCATTCATTTGGTAATTTCATTAATAATACTAATGCAGTATTTAGTAATTATATAATATTAATTACTGATGCTGGAAGCAAGAATGTAAAAATTATCGAAACCATCATGAGAATGATTGTTGAGGATGACCAGCACTGTGGAGGAGGGTAGATTTAAGGAACTTATGACAGTTATTGTCCCTCATTATATGTAATTCCTTCAAAATTCAGAAGGCGTTAAAGAGATAATTAAAAATTGTAGGGATTCAGCGTCTTGGTTTAAACGTCATATTAATTGCATGTGATGATCTCAGGAAATTTGAACGAAATCTCTGAGGGGACGTTGTTGTAACCCATTCTAAATGTAAAAGCAAGATGATACTCTACATTCCATATGCTGCAGAGATTTTTGAAAGTGATAGGCTTTGTAGGGCAAGTTGTTCTTATATACGTACATGTATTAAATCAAGTGTGAAATTTGTAAAAAAACTTGCGACATTCTAAATTCTGTTTCCTTACGTTTAAACATGTTAGCTAGAAGAGAATATTACATTTGTGTGCTAGATTGAATCCTATATAACATTCAAATCTCCGAATCCTGTTCCTGTATCAAAAGCCTGATACAGATCCATGTAGAGTTCAATTAACCATTTTCTATCGTATATTTTTAAGTTCACCTTACCCACATCATAATCTGATTTAAATAGGATGTTCCTTCTAAGTATAACGGCATTGAAAAATTGGCTATCGTTTGCGATATATCGATATCGTTTCAATATATTGATATATTATGTAGAATATATGTATATCGATTATAAAAATAGGTTTTGAATATATTGCAATATCAATATATCGGTATTTAAATGATTTTCTACATCTCTAGCTATTGGTGATCACCGAACTCAAGCATGTTTGAATTTAGTGGACGCTAGAGGGCCAGTAACAGGGTCACGTGACCTAGTGGCAACCATTACTGACGTGTCTTGAAAGGTACTGGCCGCCAGTAGAGAGCTAGATTGACTTTATGTATTTATTTTCGTTGCGAAATGTGTTCACAATCTGAAGAGGCGAAGATAAATCCAACTACTAGTGTGCGGAGAATGGAAAACCACGGAAAACCATTCTCAGGACAGCTGACGATGGGGGCCAACTCCTCTCCGTCTCGCGAATACGGAGGGATAGAGTCACGGTGGGGCCGTGGCCAGTTCTCCTCTGCTATGTTGGTCGGTCGTAGTGCAGAGCTGTCGTACCACAGACCAGCCACCCGTGGCCACTTGTGCGCCGAGACCCATTCTGCGTCCGCCGACCAAGACGCGAGATCTCGGTGCGTTTGTTCCTGATCAGATTGTCGGTGATTTTCGTATGGACTGTGGCATCTCCGAAGACGATGATCACCTTCTCACAATAAGCTACAGAAGCCACCGTCCCACTTGGGTTCCTCTGCTCACCGCACTTCACAAGGCACAAAAAATAACGTTGGCACAGTAACCCCACAATTGAACTCTCAAAGCATAGAGAAAGATCGCCTGGACAAATAAGTCGTGGTACCAGTTTGTACATGGCCATGGCAGGGTATGAATGTGTCACCAAACACTTGAGGCAATGGTTTCGTCTTGTCAGCAGGTACAGTTCAGGCCGGAGGTGGTAGTATAATTGTATACGCACTGTTCACGTGGGATATCATTCGAGCCCCGGTACATCTGACAACGTTCCTCACTGACAAACGATACAAGAACCTGCTGTCCGATCATGTCTCCCCATTTGTTCACCTCCAGCACACAGCAGGAAAACTGTACGTACAGTACGACAACGCACCGTCCACTCGCTTCAGAAATGTGGTTTAATTGGTTCGAAGATCAAGAGGATGCCTGCCTGGTCCCTAAGGTCACCTGACCTCAATCCTATTGAGCACATCGTGAATACTGTCGAGAAAGTTGTGCGCGCCCGTTGACCCTTCTACAAACAATCTCTGTGCATTACGGGAGGCTGTGCAGTGTTAATGGAACAGTGTGACTTCCCACGCGTCCAGTATCTTGTGGAGTTCCTGCCATGCCACATTACCATAGTCATCAGGATGACAGGGTGTGCTACATGCAACTAGCCATGTATCTCTAATTCAATCGCTCATCAGTATTTATGTCTTACAATGTGCTGTTACTGAGTTACACGCGACAGAGTTACAGGAAGTATATAGTCATTTTTTCTTGCTAATTTCGCAGAATTTACCTTCCTTATAGGTGCGTTAACAGAATCCGCTAGGTCGATTCATAGCACAACCCCATTTAGTTCTTCAACATTATGAGGTTGAACTTCATTTCCTGGTGTGTGAGTTTGTATAGGGGCAGCGTGACGGCAAAGTGCCATTGTCGCCGCGGTTCAAATCCCGCCTGCCAGGCTGAATGGCTCAGACGGTTGAGACGCTGGCTTTCTGATCCCAACTTGGCAAGTTCGATCCTGGCTCAGTCCGGCGGTATTTGAAGGTGTTCAAGTACGTCAGACTCATGTCGGTAGATTTACTGGCACGTAACAAAACTCTCACGGGACTGAGAGTCTCGGAGTCTCTGAAAACCGTAAAATTAGTTAGTGGGACGTAAAGCCACTATCATTATTTATTATTCAAATCACGCCCAATGCATGTGTGTTTTTTGAAATGAATAGTGGTCCCATTATTATAACGTATTTAATACTACAAGTTTACTTATATCCTAAAAATGTTCAGTTTAATTTTTACATGGTTATTGATATCGTGACCAAAGATACGAGACCTCTAGTTTTAAGAGTGATTCGAATCAGAGGATTGTTTTATTTAAAAAATATCATCTACGTCGTGGGGGATTTACGACCGTCATAGACAGAAGCCAGTGGTGATGCCACTGAGCTAGTATGCTTGCTTTTAAGAATAAAAGATAACAATGGTAGGAGGGAGGTGGTGGTAGTGATTATTATTTTAAGAGGAAGTACAATAGAACATCCATCCTCTGTTAACACTAATCAGAAGGGAAAGAGGAAGAGATCCGAGACTTCGAAGAATGGAGGTATCGGCAAAAGAAAGAAAAGAGCCATGAAGGGTGTGAAAATGAAAGACTCACTACGCCTCACCGTCGGGGTTTGGAAAAGAACGGGAGTTAACAGGCTGGCCAAGGAAGGTCGAATGGGAAAGAATAAAGAGACGAGCCTGACATAAGTAAGTGGAAAGAAATACCAGACTCACTAGCACCCTGTGGTCGCCAAACCACGCTCCCAAACTGACAGCCCCCACTGGGGTCACTTCAGTCACCTCTTATGGCTGGTAGAGGATGGATGTATTCTGCCACCCCCACCAACAGAGGGTATTGATCATGATGATGATAATAATAATAATAATAATAATAATATAATAATAGGCTCTTTGGCTGAATGCTCAGCGTAGTGGTCTGACACGGCCCTGGCTTCAATTTCCGTCCGGGTCGGGGATTTTAATCTTAAATGATTAATTCCCTTGGCTCGGGGAATGGCTGTTTGTGCTGTTCCCAACAACTTTGCAACCCATATACCATATATAACACAATCCTCCACCACAATAACAAGCAGTTTCCTATACATGGCAGAAACTACTCACACTTGTTGGAGGATCTGCCTTGCAAGGCCTGCAGCAGTCTACAAATAGCCACAGGAAATTATTAAATACTACTACTACTACTAATAATAATAATAAATAAGCCTTGTAAATTCCCTAAGGGCTACGGCCTTTTGCAATGCAGTGCCAGTGCTCAGTTAACTCATCAGGTGAGCAGGTCGTGAGAGAGCATTATTATATTGGATATTTCCTAGCTTGTTTCGTGAAAACGTTTTACTGCATGTTGTATAGTCTCATCTCCGAGTGGATGCAATGGTGTCTTTCGAGATCTACTTGCCGGGCTGAGTGGCTCAGACGGTTAAGGCGCTGGCCTTCTGACCCCAACTTGGCAGGTTCGATCCTGGCTCAGTCCGGTGGTATTTGAAGGTGCTCAAATACGTCAGCCTCGTGTCGGTAGATTTACTGGCACGTAAAAGAACTCGTGTGGGACCAAATTCCGGCACCTCGGAGTCTCCAAAAACCGTAAAAGAGTAGTTAGTGGGACGTAAAGCAAATAACATTATTATTATTATTATTATTATTATTATTATTATTATTATTATTATTATTATTACGAGATCAACTTCGCGAAAACGTATTACCACATTCTTGACACTTGTTCAGTTTTTCTCCAGGGAGGGTTGAGATTCCATCTTTGTGAAAGAGTGCACCTGCACATTTCATTAACCACTATAAAATTTTCGAGATGCTGGTAATGTTGTCCCTCAGGAGTTATTTTACATGCCGATAAGTCTGTCAACATGAAACTGGGGTATTGGAACACAATCGAACCCCATAGACTGAGCCCAGATCGAGCCCTACTTCAGGCTCACAAAGCAGAGTTTTGTCATCTGAGCCACTGGCGATACGAAATGGTTATTAAAGGTCTAAAGCAAGAAACTTCAGTGTTTTAAATAGACTGTTGAACTCGTCATTATAGCCACTGTACCTCCACTTTTATGTGGACGTGGATAATTATATCCAAAAAAACATATCCACTTACCGGGATTTGAATCACGGTCGCCATGGTGAGAATTTAGCATCGGATTCACTCAGCTATCATGCCTCAAAATTAAAAGTCTCATGGTTGCTTGAAATTTCATCTCCTTACACACATCCATTGTCTTCTGTGAGCCTTAGTCACAATCACATCAAATACAGAGAGCTGTTTCTCGACGATGAAAACTGTAAAATCACTCCCACGTCTGACAACAGGAAATGAGCGGCTGACGACTTTGTCCTTGCCTGTTCATTTGGAAACTCCACGTTCTATTCAGGTTTCTATAATATGGCTCTAAGAAGATGAGAAATTGCTATCATGAGTCTTCAAGTTTCATTTAGAAAATGTACTTATTTAGTTAGTTAGCAAGTTATATAATGCGTTTTGCCCTGTAAGGAGCACGTAGAATCATTATTTAGCACTAGATTTCTTGTTCTTATCTTCCCAAAACTACTTCATCCTTTCACTATGAGCTTGTCTTCCCTCTTGTGTCCAAGAAAAGTTTCAAGTTCCTGGCTGTTGGGTTCTTGGATGTGAACTTATGTGAATTGATTTTCTGTCTGAATGTGATCCGCGAGTTGCCAGTGTGTCAATATTAATGAATGAATAAAGTAATTAATTTATTTATCCATATTTCTTT
The DNA here is from genome assembly GCF_040414725.1 of Anabrus simplex. Lineage (NCBI taxonomy): Eukaryota > Metazoa > Arthropoda > Insecta > Orthoptera > Tettigoniidae > Anabrus > Anabrus simplex. The sequence goes on along the minus strand of NC_090265.1, from coordinate 615,673,902 downwards.
CTTTCTTCTTTCTTAATCCGTTTACCCATCAGGGTTGGTTTTTCCGTCGGACTCAGCGAGGGATCCTTCCACTACCGCCTCAAGGGCAGTGTCCTGGAGAGTGAGACTTTAGGTCGGGGGATACAGCTGGGAAGGAGAACCACTACCTCGCCCAGGCGGCCTCACCTGATATGCTGAACAGGGGAATTTTAGGGGGATGGAAAGATTGGAAGGGATAGACAAGGAAGAGAAGGGAAGTGGCCGCGGCCTTAAATTAGGTACCATTCCGGCATTTGCCTGGAGGAGAAGTGGGAAACCACGGAAAACCACTTCGAGTATGGCTAAGGTGGGAATCGAACCCTCTCAACTCAGCTGACCTCTCGAGGCTGAGTGGGCTCCGTTCTAGTACTCGCACCACTTTTGAAATTTCGTGGCAGAGCCGAGAATCGAACCGGCCCTCCAATGGTGGCAGATGATCACATCAACCACTACACCACAGAGGCGGACTTATTTATTTATTTATTTATTTATTTATTTATTTATTTATTTATTTACATAAATATATTAATGACTGGGGACCATCCGAAAATTTGTGGAAGTAGTGTCACGTAACAGAATGTGTGATAGAAGAGTCATATCGCCGTTATGCCTCTTCAGTAACGCCTAGGCTATCTGTGAAAGCTGAACCGCCCTCCACTCAGTTGACCAGCTGAGGCTGAGTGGACCCCGTTCCAACCCACGTACCACTTTTCAAATTTCGTGGCAGAGCCTGGAATTGAACCCGGGTATCCGGGGGTGGCAGCTAATCGCACTAACCACTACACCACTGAGGCGGAGAGAAATATTTTACTCGGTTACAATAACTAATTAATTTTTCGACAAGTAATCAGTAAAATTATGTTTGTTGTTAGTTGTTCGTGTATGGAAGGGGCTTTGTAAACATGTATCGGGGCTAATCGCCTGTTATGTTCAATGAATAAATACTAAATACAGTAAAATTATGATTGCAATTACTTCACAGAACACGACTCTTTAGGAAATCAATGACTTTTTTCAGATGGCTGAAATTATGATTTTGAAAAATATACATTATTTCATTTTTTCTTCTTTTGGAGTAGAGACTTTAAGCGGCTATCGTCACTAAAACATTAACAAATTTTCAAAATAATCACTCCCAAGCAAAGTTTGAATTTCACATCCGTGTTTTCATTATTGTCAGGACCAAGTAATTGAAAATATATATTCAAATAGGGGAATGGAAATTCCTTAATCCCTTCGCCATCACATGTTTATTCTGGTTCTATTGTTGACCACATAGTACGTGATTATCTACATCGCAACCATAAATCACAACAAGCTGCGAGTAAATGAATTAGTGCGCGTTGCATCCATGGAATTATACCCGTGGCGTGACGCCTTGCGAATGCCAAGTTGCCAAACACTCAATGCGATTTATATCGATTACTAGAATATATCGATTACTAAAATGTAACGATTACAATGTTATTTCAAGAAGTAAATTACGAATAAAAATTAGATTTTGTGAAAAGTAACGACTACAAGTAAAAATTACTGAAAAAGTAATCGTTACAAGTAATTCGATTACTTTTATTCAATTACTTCCCGACTCTGCCTCCTGCTCTCGAATAACATCAAGGAGTCCGCATCTCCATCCGATGGACGGATCCCCACCAATAGATAAGGCCTCGGCTGCTAACTTTCCAATCTTAGCCCTTGTACCATCCTTGCAACGCCGAAAACATTCGATTTGTAAGTGTGGCTGGATTACTGAGGACTTAGACTCGGATTTAGAGATCCTTGTAGAACAGTACTAGCTTTCTGAAACTGAGGAATCCACTGTGTGACAGAAGCCACAGCTTGGAGACACGTCACAAAGTCGTCAGATGTTATGTATATTCAGTGCTTCTGTATGGCGCTGAAACATGGACTCTGAATAACATAACACAATTATAAGTATAAATGCCTTCGAGATGTGGGTGTTCCGAAGGATGTTACGGATCTAGTGGACTGACCACGTCTCCAATACTGTCGTGCTCAAATGCATGAGGAGGGGCCGAATGTAGGTATGTACAATCATTTGCTAGTGGTTTTACGTCGCACCGACACAGATAGGTCATATGGCGACGATGGTATAGAAAAGGGCTATGAGTGAAAGAAAGTGGCCGTGGCCGTAATTAAGGTACAGTCCCAGCATTTGCCTGGTGTGAAAATGGGAAACCACGGAAAACCACCTTCAGGGCTGCCAACAGTTGGGTTCGAACTTATAATGTCAGAAATCAACTGTAAAGTAATACATTATGATCAACTTGAATGTCGGATAACTCAAAATCTAAGCATTTTCAGAGCCATGGCGGTGTAAGGTATTTATCTTCTCTGCATATTCTCTCAGACTGTAAAAAGAAATTCCCCTAACTTTGTTATACCCTATATTAACGCTGCAACAAGGAATGTTGTCAACAAGTACAATGTCAAGGAACTGGCTCGTCATGCCTAAGTGAATAGGGACCTGGAAGGAGGATGTCAAGCAAAGCCGATCAAGGATTGTTGATATCATGATCATAACCACGAGCCACGATCTACAGTTTTACGTAGAATCCGAACTTCAGGGATACAATGCATGTCAAGACTGACCGCCTTGGTGAGAAATGATTGACGATGTCACTGGATTCCCCCGAGGGAAGGGGTACTAAAATGACATCCACGGTATCTCCGGCCTGTCGTAAGAGGCAACTGAATGGGGACCATGGCTCTCAACTTGGGAGCGTAGGTCGGTGAGACCATGGTTCACCTATCTGAGTCTGGCATTGCTTCAACTTACTTGAGTCAGGATCCTCGTTTATGCCCTACACGGCCTTTGTCTTTCTTTTGCCGATATCTTCATTTTTCGAAATGTCGAATCTCTTTCGTTTCTTCCCTCTGATTAATTGTTAATGGAAGGTAGTTGCCCAGTTATTATTATTACTACGGTATTATTAACGAAGACATCGCAATTGCGAAATATCCGGTGGCAATGTGATAATAAAGTCAATTTTAAACATAATTATCCAACAACAACAATAACACAAAAAACAACATCACACACAACTTAAGTATTTTCAGTGTTTAACACTGCGGCTTACAATACTTTAAGTTGAGTTCACTACCAGCTTAACATTACAGCACCGTCTTATACAAATTCACACGTAGGCCTATCTTAAGTATTTCACAATTTTACACTATGACTTACAACAACAACAAGAGTACAACTGACAATTCCATGGAGAGAAAATATTGCAAGAAATATTACTAGTTGTACTTCTTAAAACATCAATCACCACCACCACCACCACCATGCCACTCAGCTGTTATGTTTATATCATGCTCGATGTCGATAGCTCTATTATAATTGATATCGTTTATTTCTGAATTATATACTATAGTGGTAATTAATTGAAACCGAGCTCGATAGCTGCAGTCGCTTAAGTGCGGCCAGTATCCAGTAATCGGGAGATAGTGGGTTCGAGCCCCACTGTCGGCAGCCCTGAAGATGGTTTTCCGTGGTTTCCCATTTTCACACCAGGCAAATGCCGGGACTGTACCTTAATTAAGGCCACTTCCGCTTCCTTCCACTTCCTAGGCCTTTCCTATCCCATCGTCGCCATAAGACCTGTCTGTGTCGGTGCGACGTAAAGGAAATAGCAAAAAAAATGAATGTGGGAATGTAGTGGTAAATTACTGTTGAGGAGGTGGATATAATTTTTAATAGATTTTCTTCACCAGGAGTGGATCAAACTTGGCAGATGCAGTGAATATTGTTACTGATGTTTCTGTTCCCACGTAATCAATAGCCACGTGTACGTACACAAAAGGCTATAAAAGGATAACATATACAAGCATATCAAGGAATGGCCGTGAAAACTGAAAACGACCATGTGCATTGTCTCCCACTGAATTGTTATCATATCTGGCGGTTTTTACGCCATGCTGATAACGCGTTGAATGTTAAACTTGTTTAGTTGGTGGAGTAGGTTAGTAATAACGAAAAGAACATGACTGGCTGAAAGGTAGGATATGGATACAATTTAGACTATGTGGCGCAGGTCATAGAACCCTCTTCTTGAGTTTGGCAGCAAGGATCATACTTCCGCCTCGTGGTAGTCGTCAATGTTGGCAGCAGTGGTCGCCTGGAGTCCCGCGCTCTGCTCTGCACGCCAACAGCTGTTCACTCACTCCACTCCAGAGTCAGTCCAGTCTAGTGCTTGAACGCCATGGAGACGTTACTCTCGCGCGCAGAAATTCCTATCATCGACTTGGCGCACACAGGTAAGTTACTGTACTTCTCAACAGTTTCATTTGTGCTAAAACGAAGTCGTGTTTGAGAATTGAAAACCGTCTCATATCATTACATGTAGACATTTCTTATTGTTGTGCGTTAAAAATTTTTCGAACAAAGAACTTCTTTGCCAACGTATATTTTCTTCACTGGGACCATTGTGACAGGGGTCAAGGACATCTTAAGGGTGAACGCTAACATATAAGAGAGTACCCCTTTGAATTAACTTCGTATGGAGTGGCTCATTCATTATTTCCTCTGCAATAAACAATTCTAAATATTAAAAAAAACGGTTGGTTTTAGTGACAGATCTGTTGTTTTGATGTGCGAAAATTTGACGTTTTAAATGCCAGATTTCTCCACTTGTTTTTAAGATGAGATTTGCAATGGACTTTCTGTCTGCCGTAAGTGAGTGTGCATATGCGTATGTGCGTGTAAAAAGAAATGCAACAATGCCTGTAAAATTAAAGACAACAGCATCGCACGTTTGAAGACATCCTGGTCAGTCTGGTATGTATGATTGATATCTGATTGTGTTATTAACCAAGCGAGTCTCAAGCGATTTAAATGAAGTAAAAGACTACTTCACTTGTCCCTTATTTTATTAAAAATTGAGATGAGTCGTTTTCCAAATAATAAATTTTGTGCTCCCAACTGATTATCATTTCTCGTTTCAATATTCGTTATGAATTTCTACTCGAATGAGAAAGCCTGCAGAGCGTCCAGCTACAACCTGCTCCAGCCAGCGAGCAGAAGCATCAGCGTTTCAGCCCTGGCTTACATTCTCGTAGCGGTGGTGGCTGACAGTCAACGTGCACTTTTCTTTCCCACTGGGAGCGGTTCACCCTTCTTCCATACATGAGATGAAGCCACGGCACCATGGCATACGCAAGGGAGAATTTTACCGGGTTTAACACCTCGCACCACCACCAATTTTATTTTTCAAATTGATACATGAAACCGTATATAATAAAGAGTATTGAGTTTCTTATGTACAAAGTTTTCCGCCCCTGCAGCGTAACGATTAGCAATATTAGCTGCCGCCCTCGGGAGCCCGGGATCGATTCTCGCTATTGTCAGAAATTTAAGAATGGCAGATATGTGGTTAAAAATGGTACATGCAGCTCACTTCCATTGGGGGTGTGCATTAAAAAGAGCTGCACTACCTCGGATCGAGGACATGAGTTTACTTTACACTCAAAGTAACATCTGCGAGCAGAATAAAATTAATTGCAGGAGTAGGAAATATAATTAAAATACCGGTTAACTATATTTGAATACCCTCACTTTAAAAAATGACGTCCTCCCTCCTTCCGTGACGAAATTGTGTGTCCGCCAATGCGTGATACCGTTCGCATTTTCCAGTTATTGGCAGGTCACCAGTGGCTGCTAGTGAACTTTCAAACAAGCGGGGACCCATAAAGTTGAGGAACAGTGAAACAATGTTCATCAATAATAATATTTAGTAAAGTAGGATACTCACATTTCCACGCTTACTTCCTAATCTTCTGGCGGGCAACTTTGTCATCTACTGGGCGAGTTGGTCGTGCGGATAGGGGCGCGCAGCTGTGAGCTTGCATCCGGGAGATAGTGGGTTCGAATCCCACTGTCGGCAGACCTGAAGAGGGTTTTCCGTGGTTTCCCATTTTCACACCAGGCAAATGCTGGCTGGGGCTGTACCTTTGAGGCCACGGCCGCTTCCTTCCAACTCCTAGCCCTTTCCTATCCCATCGTCGCCATAAGACCTACGGTATCGGTGTCGGTGCGACGTAAAGCCACTAGCAAAGATAAAACTTTGTCATCTTCTGATTGGTATGTAGTATTTCTGTGATGTAGTGTATATGCTCAGAATTATCCGTCATTGCCGGGTTTGTAATTGAAACAGTAATGCGTAATGCCATGTTGCGGAAAGTCTTATGGCGACAGTGAGATAGGAAAGGGCTAGGACTAGGAAGGAAACCTCCGTGGCCTTAAGTAAGGTAAAGCCCCACCATTTGCCTGATGTGAAAATGGGAAAGTACGGAAAATCATCTTCAGTGCTGCCGACGGTAGGGTTCCAACCCTTAACTCTCGAATGCAAGTTGAAGCGAGAGCAGACCGCGCAGCCACTTGCTCGGTCTAACAACAATAGTTAGTGAAATGTTAGGATAAGTTTTAGGGGCTTGACATGGGGCATTACAGTCTGATTTCTTCCCGGAAATTTGTCTCGCAGGAGTTCCTTTACGTGCCAGTAAATCTACCGACACGAGGCACTTAAGCACCTTCAGATACCACCGACTGAGCCAGGATCGAACCTGCCAAGTTGAGCTCAGAAGGGCCAGTGCACTACCGTCTGAGCTACTCAGTCCGACACTGACGGGTTTAAAAATTTTGATTTCTTTCTGCTCGTCGAAGTTGATAGGTTCTTAGGGGCTTAACTCGGGACATTGTAGTCCATCTAATTCTGATTGCTTTATGCTCGGCGAAGGTTCCTCTTCCTTGGAGTGGTCTCTTCTTGACATTTTTCTTCTCATTTTGGTTTCGGCTACACGGTTCTGCAGCGTATCCATAAAATCAACCACGACAACCATCACCATTACCGTCGTCAGTTTGTTACCATGAAGACCGAGCAAAATTTCCAAGTCTGCGGCTTTTGCTGTTGATGGACTTCGAAATACTATGTATATTCGTGAATATCTCTATTGTAGCTCGCATGGTAAAAAGTGTATTAAATATTAAAATTGGAATTTAGATTTTTAGGGTGTTTGTTATATACACGTTTTAGATACAAGCAATATTTCCGGAGACACTTGTAAATTCTTGATAAAAGACTGAAAATCATATTTTGCACAGCTTTTTTTTGCGATACAATTCTTATTTTGACCTTCACAGTATTGCTACTGTCTTAAACGGAATCGCTAGTGACCAGGTCAATTTTTATTCCTAAAGCCAGGTTTCCGTTTAATGAAGGTGTAGGCCTACTAGAAATGATCATTATTATATCCAAAAAACGGGACTAAGGGGTAGACATACATTATTATTATTATTATTATTATTATTATTATTATTATTATTATTATTATTATTATTATTATTATTATTTGATTCGTTATGCCCAACTAAGGAGCACGTGTGAACTTATTTAGCACAACGTTTCTTCTTGTCTTCCCAAAATCTCTTCATCCTTTCGCTGTGCTTCTTTTAACGTTCTTCCGTCCATCCTGTAACTTGTCTTTTAGGTTGATCAGCAAACTTGTGTTTGTTTATGAGATCTCTGATTTTTTTTCTGTCTTGCAAGCTCTCTTCATCTATACCAATTTCCTGCAAGCCAGTTGTGAATTTTTAGAGATACTGCGAGATTTAGTATTTTCTTTGTTAGCCTATTGTTATCCATCCTGATCAGGTGACCATAGAACTTTAATCTTCTTACTATAATGGTATCTGTATTGTTTTTGTTACTTGATATATTTCCTGTGATTGCCTTTTCATCCAAATACCATTTTCGCATTTAGGTCCTAAAATTTTCCTGATAATTTTCCTCTCTTGTTGTACGATGTTTTTATTTGTGATCTGCTACGAATGATCAGAGTTTCTGATGCATAAAGGACGTCTGGTTTGACAACTATGTTATAGTGTCGTAATTTTGCGTTTTGGGATATAGACACTTTGTTGAATCTGCTAGAGACAATTTTGTATGCTTTTTGTAATTTTGTAATTATTTCTTTGTTCGCTTGCTGATTTATCCCGTTTGATTGTATATTTTCAGCCTAGGTATTTGAATTTATCTACTTGTGAGATTTTCTCATATCTAGTGATTAGAGATCCGTATTTTGTACGTTCCGTATGAAATTTGCAAACCTGTTTTTGCCGCTATTTCATGAAGTTGTTCTATGGACTGGAGTGCTTCTTGTTTGTCGTTGCAAAGGCGAGGCAATCTAGGTGAACTTTGCTTTTGAGAAGTCTACTATTATTGATCCCTTTACTTTCATTTTTTCCACTCTTGAACCACTTTTTCCAGAACTAGATTGAATAGTAGTGGTGATAATCCATCGCCTTGTCTGACCCCGTTTGTAATTTCGAATGGCTCTGAAGTTTCTCCTAAAAATTTAACTCTCGCTGTTGTGCCTGTTAGAGTTTGCTTGATTAATTCCCTTGTTTTTCTGTTGACTTGAAATTCGTCAAGCATGTTGAATAGAGTCTGTCGGTCTATTGAATCATAAGCTTTTTTGAAGTCAATAAAGGTAATTATTTTTTGTTTTGTTTTACGTATTTGCAAAATAGTTTTTAGGTTTGAGATTTGTTCTGGGCATGGTCTTCCTTTTCGAAACCCTGCCTGATATTATCCAATAAAGTGGTCGATTTGTTTTTCTAATCTATTCAATAACGCTTTAGAGAAAAATTCTGTAGACGACTGATAGTAAGGAAATCCCTCTGTAATTGTTTATATCAGTTTTCCTTTATGAATCAGAAACTCTGATATGTAAACGGTTTATATCAGTTTTCTGGATACCTTGCATACTACATTTTTTAGATTATTCCAGTCTGAGGGGACATTTGATGGTAAATTTGCAAGGAAAATATCGGAATATCTTGTGCAGCGGGTGAATTAGTAGTGCACATTTCCAGTCTTCTGATATCTTCCCAGTATCCAAATGCTCTGTATGATTTCTTGAATTGCGTAAGCCATTTTCTCACCACCTGTTTTCAGCATTTCAGCTTTTATGCCATCTTCTGGTGCTGTATTATCTTTCAATTCTTGAATTATTTGCTTGAATTTTTATAGAGTGGGAGGTTTTGAGTCTGGATTTGGTGTAGGTTTCTCAAAGGGTAATTGGTTTTGTGGACTGTCACAATTTTTCGCTAGTTGCTTTACGTCGCACCGACACAGGTAGGTCTTATGGCAACGATGGGACAGGAAAGGGCTAGGAGTGGGAAAGAAGCGGCCGTGGCGTTGATCAAGGTACAGCTCCAGCATTTGCCTGGTGTGAAAATGGGAAACCATGGAAAACCATTTTCAGGGCTGCCGACAGTGGGGTTCGAACCTACTATCTGCCGAATACTGGATACTGGCCGCACTTAAGCTACTGCAGCTATCGAGCTCTTTCGCAATTTAATAGACTTTTAAAGCAGTCTGCAAGAAGTTTGCAGTTTTCTTTGTTACTTGTTTCTAATGATACGACTGGACGTTTGAAGCAAAGACTGGGCGCTTGGTAATTTTGGAGTTCTTCAAAATTCTTGTTGTAGAGTTGTTTTTCTGGAAGTCTTTGTCTGTTTCCTTCAGACGGGTTTTGTCTTGTTTTCGTTTTTCTGCTCTAATAATTTTTGATGTTTCCTTCTGTACTTTAAGGAATTATTGCCATTCGATTTCAGATTTATGAGAGTTCCATATTTGCCATGTTCAAATTCTTAGTTCTACTGCTTGGTCACATTTGCCATTCCACCATCTATGTTTTCGTTTTCTAGGGGGTGTGTCAGTTTTCTGGGATGCCTTGCATACTATATTTTTTAGACTGTTCCAGTCTGAGGGGACATTTGATAGTAAATTTGCAAGAAAAATATCGGAATTTAATTTGAAAAATTCTGGGTCAATTTTTGGCGTTGTCATTTTTCTCATTTTGGACATGTTAGGCGAAACTTCACTTTTACTAAGGACAAGTAGTGATCTGAATCTATGGTTCCTTTTTTGATTTTAACATTCATGACTACTTTTTGGTTTTGCCTGGTGATGTCTACAGTACATGATCAATTTGAAATTCGCCTAGATATTGATTGGCGGATCTGCAGGTCATTTTGTTTCTGGGTAGGGCCAAGAAGTGTGTTGGCATTAGTTTTAAATTGAAGATTTTGCAGAAGCCTGTTAATCCTTCTTCATTTCTGTTTGTTCTGTCATGTGCTGGATATAATCCTGCTTTGCTCCTAAATTTCTTTTCTTTACCAATTTGTTCGTTGAAATCTGCCAACAGTATTTTAACATGATGTTTTGGTATTTTATTTGAAACTTTCTCCAGCAGTTCCCAGAAGTCATCTACATTACGTGGATCTTTCCAGTTGTGATTATTTGTGGGAGCATGGGCACTGATTAATGTGTACGCTTTGTTTCCCGATTTGATCGAAAGGAGTGGGATTCTTTCAAAAGTAGACGTGAAATTGAATACGCAATTGGTAAGGCTTTTCTTGACTGCAAAGACTGTGCCGAATGCAATGGAGTTTTGGGGAAGGATATTGCTAGCTTCCCTTTATAAATTCTATAGTTTCCCGATTCCATGTGATTTTCGTTTGCATGTCGAGTTTCTTGTATTGCAAGAATTTGAATGTCAAATTTGCCCAATATATTTGTTAGTTGTTTTAATTTGCCAGTTTTAAGTAACTTATTATCAGCACTGTTAATAAGATGGCTTTGATATTTTATAATGTTTATAGTTTTAAGTAATGTATTGATGTTTAAAGTAGCTATGAAGTGTTTTCCCTTCGGTGGAAGAGATTTGGGAAGCTCCGATTCATTCCCGCATGATGTTCTTGGTCCCCCAGAATCCGATGACCGAGATAAACTAGTATTTGTACTAGGGCCTGGGATAATTGTTTTGTCAACTGATATTTCCATCATGCTAACAAGTTCAAGATAGTGGGGAGATCGATCGAAGTCGGTCTTAGGGATACAACTAAGGTTGCCTCAGGATGTTTCTTGGCTGTTATTTTACGGCCAACCCTCCTCCTTTATCTGGGCTTGGGACCGTCGAAAGCAACCACTGAGCTACTCAATCCATCCAGTGGCAACTGCAGGCGGATACATTATTATTATTATTATTATTATTATTATTATTATTATTATTATTATTATTATTAATATTATTATTATTTCTTTCCTTGTTATGTCCGAATAAGGAGCGCGATTGAACTTATTTAGTTGATGTTGCCTTGTTTCAGGGGCTGCCTGGCCGAGGCGGTAAAGGCGTGCTCGGTTCGGCCGGAAGGACGTGGGTTCGAATCCCCGTCAGGAAGTCGTAAACATTTAAGAAACGAGATTTCCACTTCCGGAGGTGCATATGGCCCTGAGGTTCACTCAGCCTACACCAAAAATGAGTGCCAGGTTAATTCCTGGGGGCAAAGGCGGCCGGGCGTAGAGCTAACCACTCTACCCCATCACGTGCCGAGGTTAACAATGGTGGAAGCCTTTACCTTCCACTCCTCCAAGGGCCTTCATGGCCTGTACGGAGGTGACTTTGCTTTGCTGTGTTGCCTTTTTTCTTCTCCTAAAATCTCATCATCTTCTCGCTGTAGCTTCTCTTGCGATCTTCTAATCAGGTTTTGTTGGTGGTAGCGCTTGGATGGTGTGTAAAGCGGTGTTTGTCGGCAATGTTCTGAACTTAGGTCTTTTCCAACTTCGAGCAGCCCGTTGTTCTTTACTTGAATTGATAGCGCAGGGTTCAGAATTCTTTTGGTCATTCTCTGATTACATATTCTGAGAATATGTCCGTAAAATGTCAACGTCTTTTCCGAAATGTGTCGGAGATCTTCTCTGAGTGTTGGTGCAGGTCATGAGAGATTTTCCTTATCATCCAGATCCCCCCTGTAAAGACTGGTCCAAAATTTTTCTTTAGGATTTGTTTTCTTGCTTTTCTACATCTTTAATCAGTGATCTTCCACCAATGATTAGTGTTTCAGGCTTGATTACAGTGTTGTAATGCCTTAATTTTGCATTTCGGGATATGGATTTATTATTATATCGGTTCCAAAGGGTTAGACATCATTATTATTAATCCTTTATTTTCAAGCCGTAACACAAGCCATGAATTGTAGATAGGCCTACGGTACAGGTTAACAGTATAATACTCATGCTGTATTACATACAATATAATACTAAACTGTACATAGTTATAAAGCACATTAAATGAAATAAATCTTATATAAAATAATCCAGAATAAATAAAGTTGTCCTAGTGTGTCAATAAAAACAAATGTAACACGGAACTTAGTAAAACGTGGAATGAAATACCAGGAAAATACAATTTCATGTATTTCCACTCAACAATCTGTCCAAGTACCGCTGTCAACAATAATTCAGGTATGATGTCCCTGAGGTCCTGGTCATTTCCATGTTCGAATTGTACTAACAATATAATTATTAAAGAGGTTTGGTTTATGATTTTGTATTTTGAAGATTAGTTTAGCTGCTGCAGCTCTGGTCGGAGTGTTATGCGTGGTTGAGAGCAACTGGAAAGAATCTGTTAGATAAGAGGGAATCTGCATATGTATTAATTTTGTGGGGTAGAAGCAAAGTGTAGTAGCTACGACGCTGGTTTAGTTTAAGCTATTTTAGCTCAAGGAGTGTAGGAGTTATATAATGAAATTTTGGAATGTTTATTATAAAGCGGGCACAAGAATTCTGAGCTCGCCGAAGTCTATTAGAGAGGTCGCCACTTAGTCTGCCGTACGCGACGTCACAACGGTCAGAACAACAGCTTTCTGACCTTCAAAGGAAGTAAATCTTTCATTCTTTTAAGTGAGTGAAGGGAGTGTACATTCTCCTTTTATTCACACTAGGTACTTGAATACACGCGAAATATTATCAGATTATATAAAATTGATATTTCTTTTTACCCGTATAGCAGGCCTATTATATATTCTTGACTGCCTGACTTTCCGCTAAAACTTCAGCCTCAGAAATTACGAGCATATACCAATAATTCCTTCGTAGCACGAATTCCTGTAGCTCCATTAAACTTTGGACATCTTGATACAGTATTTGTGTCTTCGATCTGCACTCAGTCGTTTCTCCTCTTATTCCTCTTTCCCGCAGTGAGAACTACTGGACAACATGTTGTGAATTCCAGAGGTGATAGCTATTTGTAGAGTACCGTACGGAAAGTGGCCTGTCCGGATGGTCCATTCGGTCGAAGGAAATGCCCAGCAGTTAATCCCCAAAACAAACAGACTGGGCAAGAAGGAATGTATACATGGGAACCGTACGTGACGACGTCGCCTCACACAACTATTCTCCAGCGGCAGGCCGGTGTCTATTAGCGGTTTGTAGGATTTACCACGTCTACTGGAGCCGGAGTTGCCGAATCGTCTACTGCATTCGACACGAAGATATGGTGCTGAAGACAGTGTGAAAGAAAGTGGTTTCACAACCTCCTCACACCAAATAAGGATCACACAGAACTCAGCAGGGTGCAGGGCGTGATTGACTGCTGGCTTCCAGCTCGTTTCCAGGAACTGAGGCCGTCATGTTTTGTCCCCAAGTATACTGTGGTGTCATATTCAATGCACGACTTTGCATATCAGACCGTCAAGAATGTTGGTTTTTTTTTTTTTTTTGCTAGTTGGTTTACGTCGCACCAACACAGATAGAAAAGCTGTTCGATTTGTTCTGAGTGATTTTCGACAAAAGAGTAGCGTTACAAAAATGTTGAAAAGTTTGGGCTGGGAAGAATTGAGAGAAAGAAGAAGAGCTGCTCGACTAAGTGGTATGTTCCGAGCTGTCAGCGGAGAGATGGCGTGGAATGACATTAGTAGACGAATGTTTGAGTGGTGTTTATAAAAGTAGGAAAGATCACAATATGAAGATAAAGTTGGAATTCAAGAGGACAAACTGGGGCTAATATTCATTTATAGGAAGGGGAGTTAGGGATTGGAATAACTTACCAAGGGAGACGTTCAATAAATTTCCAATTTCTTTGAAATCATTTAGGAAAAGGCTAGGAAAACAACAGATAGGGAATCTGCCACCTGGGCGACTGCCATAAATGCAGATCAATCACATTTTACACCCAAATCAAGGGACTGATGTAATTTTCCCTCAGAGGCAAATTTCCGCTTAATAGAGGGTCCATCGGGCGAGTTGGCCGTGCGGTTAGAGGCGTGCGGCTGTGAGCTTGCATCCGGGAGATAGTGGGTTCGAATCCCACTGTCGGCAGCCCTGAAGATGGTTTTCCGTGGTTTCCCATTTTCACACCAGGCAAATGCTGGGGCTGTACATTAATTAAGGCCACGGCCGCTTCCTTCCAACTCCTAGGCCGTTCCTATCCCATCATCGCCATAAGACCTATCTGTGTCGGTGCGACGTAAAGCCATTAGCAAATAAAAAAATAGAGGGTCCGTTTAAGACAAGCTTTACTGTATATAGGTAAAATATTTTTATATAAATAGTGCAGCCAGTGCTTGTAATACAGAATTACGTAGCAAAATTGCTGAACAACTGACTCACTTCTTGGCTATTCTGCGCTAGTCGTATTAAAATAATGTGCGTGTTCTGACAGCTCGCAGCACGTGGCGCCGAGCAGAGGAGGGGAAGCGCTGTGTTGCCACATGATCCGCCTGGTGTTACTACATCTACAATGAAAGCCTCTCGCTCCGTGCTAGGCGCTGCGGAAAATAATATCCATGTACGGGGATCATGAAAGCGTTAGAATAACATTAAATATCGATGCTGTTATTCCAAGATGGCTCAGCAATAATTTGATCAACTCAAATATTGTAAACCGGGCGAGGTGGCCGTGCTGTTAAGGGCACGGTGCTGTGAGCTCGCATCCGGGAGATAGTGGGTTTGAATCCCACTGTCGGCAGCCCTGAAGATGGTTTTCCGTGGTTTCCTATTTTCACACCAGGCAAATGCTGGGGCTGTACCTTAATTAAGGCCACGGCCGCTTCCTTCCCATTCCTAGGCCTATCCTGTCCCATCGTCGCCATAAGTGTCGGTGCAACGTAAAGCAAATGGCAAAGAAAGAATAAATATCGTAAGACATACTCATAATTCCCTTCCCTCACAGGCTTTTATCAGTCTATCTCCGGACGAGTGATTTCGTTTTATGTACATTTCAGCAGCAGTATAGCACTTTGACTTGCCCGTTCAATATTCTGTTTTCAAATCCGGGTGAGGATGGGAGAATTACCTAAGAATTTTTTGTATACATAAAGATGAAATCGTTCGGACCCTGTCATAAGCGTCGGCACAATTTAGGATACTAGCTATAATTGAAATGTGACTTGTGATAGGTAAAAGTACATCTTTCTCCTTGTTGTTTGGAGTGCCTTTAAACTTGCGATCATTAGTTATGGGACCACTTTTTAATGAAATCCAAAGCAAAAACTAAATCTTAGGTATTCTAACCACAGGTCGTGATCTCACATGCTTTGTCCAGAATTCCAAAAATCAAAGCCCGTCCATCTTAATGAGAAGGAAGCAAAGGAGAAGAAGGATGCATAATAATTATTTTAAGAAACCAAACATAATAAACAATATAATAATTTCGAAGGCTGCTGGTAACACCTGTTGTACTTCAATTCAAATGTTAACTTTTCAAGTCATTTTCCATTTTTTTTTTTTTTTTTTTTGCTATTTTGCTTTACGTCGCACCGACAGAGATATGTCTTATGACGACGATGGGATAGGAATGGGCTAGGAATAGGAAGGAATCGGCCGTGGCCTTAATTAAGGTATAGCCCCAGCATTTGCCTGGTGTGAAAATGGGAAACCACGGAAAACCATCTTCAGGGCTGCCGACAGTGGGGTTCGAACCCACTATCTCCCGATTACTGGATACTGGCCGCACTTAAGCGACTGCATCTATCGAGCTCGGTGATTTTCCAATTTTGCTGACTTAATGTTAGAACGGGAAAAATTGCATTACCAATTTTCGAGAGAAATCTGGAATTACATTTTATGAATATTATACTATGTAAAATTTGCACTGCACTAAAATGCCAGTCTTGATAACGATGCACTTAGTCTATTAGTAACACTTCTTAACACGAATACAATAGCACCATAAATATTTAGCCGATTTCAAAAACACACGTAAAGCAGACACTGGTATATAACCCGGCCACAACGACTACGGTATGCCAATTGGCAACGTTGAATTTGGACCGGCCTCCTCGCGGAGCTTTAAGACAGAGATGGTATGAAAACGGAGAGGGCTTATCTAGGTGGGATTGGCAATTATTAGTAACCGGACCGAGTAGTTCAGGAGGTAGTGCTGGCCTTCTGAGCTCAAATGGCGGGTTCGATTCCAGGACAGTCTGGTGGTATTTGAAAGGGTTCAAATAAGTCAACCTAGTGTCGGTAGATTTACTAAGAACTTTTGCCGGACACATTCCGGCACCTCGGCGTCTCCGAAAACCATAAGAGTAGTTAGTCGAACTTAAAACCAGTAACATTATTATTATTATTATTATTATTATTATTATTATTATTATTATTATTATTATTATTATTATTACCCAGCGGAGTGGCCGTTCACCTGCATACACCCCAGCATCAGTGGGTAGGGTCTGACACATCCCACTCTGAAGAGTCTAGTGTCAGACCTAAGACGAAATGCTGGTTAATAGAGCAAAACGCCTGAAAAGCCATACATCTAATTTTTTATCTGATTTTTAATAGCGCTATACAGTAGATGTTTGTATCTTCACTCGGAGAAAATTATGCTTGTGAATTACCAGCTTAGGCTCGACTATTGTGAATAAATGAAATTTCCAGAGTTTTCTGTCTTTGATACATAACACGACAGGCTTCTTTGGCAACTCTTTCCTTAACCCTCTACTGCATACTGTTGCCGTTAGGCAATAAATAACATTTCACCTGTATACATGGATAAATATAGTAGACGACACACCTTCAACTGTACAGTCAATTAAATACATAAACCAGACATGGCTGGTGCCCACTGATGCCGTATGGCATCATACATACACACACAGAAAACCTGTAAAGCTTAACATAACAAGAACTTACATACAGAATATTTATATTACGTTCTTTCTCTTCAGAATAAAATAATTTGAATTGAAAATGAATAGTACTTACAATAAAACATGTTATAATGCAGTACGGTGTGAAGCCGTCTCCAATTCCAAGTTGACTTGATCATGGAACATGCATAAATTTTCGGCGATGTTCAACTATTAAACTGCTCCAGTGCTACCAACCAACTCCTAACACCACAACGTATCCTACAATAATGCCATATGGCATTCAAGATAATTTTCAAAGCACAGAAAAAAAATGTTAAATGTAATTATGCCATGGTTCATGTTTGTGGGTTACTGTAGTCACGTCCTAGTTCGTGAACCATGGGCAACGGCTGAGTGGCCTAGTAAGTGGTCCTGAGAGTCGGGATACCAGTTGCTATGGAATGGGAGTGGGCATCTCGGAAATATTCTGAGTTGTGGCCCTCCTTGTGCTCAGGCGGCCAGGACTACACAATTCACCGGTGGTCCATAACCCGTTAGAGGAGAGATCCTCACTTGGACTATGTGCAAGTAGGGCAGCATCCTGCTTCATGAATTTACCGAGCTCAGAACACTTTAAGCAAGCCTCGGACCTATGGAAGTAATGGAGTCCCACTCCCATTTGACAGGCGAGGGACTCCTTGGAAACAACTTGGCGAACGAAATGGAATTCGATGGGGAGCTATCAATATTAATGGGGCTTATGGAAGAAAGAAGGTAGAACTTGCTGAGTCAGCAAAGAAGATGCATCTGGATGTGCTAGGACTAAGTGATATTCGGGTAAGGGGAGATAAGGAGGAAGAGATAGGGGATTATAAAGTGTACTTGACGGGTGTTAGAAAGGGAAGGGCAGAGTCTGGGGTAGGGCTCTTTATCAGGAATACCATTGCACGCAATATAGTTTCTGTTAGGCACGTAAGTGAGCGAATGATGTGGGTAGATTTGTCAGTGGGAGGAATTAGGACAAGAATCGTGTCCGTGTATTCACCATGTGAGGGTGCAGATGAGGATGAAGTTGACAAGTTTTATGAAGCATTGAGTGACATCGTGGTCAGGGTCAACAGCAAGGATAGAATAGTGCTAATGGGCGATTTCAATGCGAGAGTTGGGAATAGAACTGAAGGATACGAAAGGGTGATTGGTAAATGTGGGGAAGATATGGAAGCTAATGGGAATGGGAAGCGTTTGCTGGACTTCTGTGCTAGTATGGGTTTAGCTGTTACAAATACATTCTTCAAGCATAAGGCTATTCACCGCTACACATGGGAGGCTAGGGGTACCAGATCCATAATAGACTATATCTTAACAGACTTTGAATTCAGGAAATCTTTTAGGAATGTACGAGTTTTTCGGAGATTTTTCGATGATACAGACCATTATCTGATCTGTAGTGAACTAAGTATCTCTAGGCCTAGGGTAGAGAAAGTGAAATCTGTCTGCAAACGAATAAGGGTAGAAAATCTCCAGGATGAAGAAATTAGACAGAAGTACATGGATATGATTAGTGAGAAGTTTCGAACAGTAGACAGTAAGCAGGTTCAGGATATAGAAAGTGAATGGGTGGCATACAGGGATGCTGTAGTAGAAACAGCAAGGGAATGCCTAGGAACAACTGTGTGTAAAGATGGGAAAAGGCGAACATCTTGGTGGAATGATGAAGTGAGAGCAGCCTGTAAACGTAAAAAGAAGGCTTATCAGAAATGGCTCCAAACAAGGGCCGAGGCAGACAGGGATTTGTACGTAGATGAAAGAAACAGAGCGAAACAAATAGTTGTTGAATCCAAAAAGAAGTCATGGGAAGATTTTGGTAATAACCTGGAAAGGCTAGGTCAAGCAGCAGGGAAACCTTTCTGGACAGTAATAAAGAATCTTAGGAAGGGAGGGAAAAAGGAAATGAACAGTGTTTTGAGTAATTCAGGTGAACTCATAACAGATCCCAGGGAATCACTGGAGAGGTGGAGGGAATATTTTGAACATCTTCTCAATGTAAAAGGAAATCATCATGGTGGTGTTGCAAGCAGTCAAGCTCATGGGGAGGAGGAAAATGATGTTGGTGAAATTATGCTTGAGGAAGTGGAAAGGATAGTAAATAAACTCCATTGTCATAAGGCAGCGGGAATAGATGAAATTAAACCTGAAATGGTGAAGTATAGTGGGAAGGCAGGGATGAAATGGCTTCATAGAGTAGTAAAATTAGCGTGGAGTGTTGGTAAGGTACCTTCAGATTGGACAAAAGCAGTAATTGCACCTATCTATAAGCAAGGGAACAGGAAGGATTGCAACAACTATCGAGGTATCTCATTGATTAGTATACCAGGCAAAGTATTCACAGGCATCTTGGAAGGGAGGGTGCGATCAGTCGTTGAGAGGAAGTTGGATGAAAACCAGTGTGGATTCAGACCACAGAGAGGATGTCAGGATCAGATTTTCAGTATGCGCCAGGTAATTGAAAAATGCTACGAGAAGAATAGGCAGTTGTGTTTATGTTTCGTAGATCTAGAGAAAGCATATGACAGGGTACCGAGGGAAAGTATGTTCGCTGTACTGGGGGACTATGGAATTAAAGGTAGATTATTAAAATCAATCAAAGGCATTTATGTTGACAATTGGGCTTCAGTGAGAATTGATGGTAGAATGAGTTCTTGGTTCAGGGTACTTACAGGAGTTAGACAAGGCTGTAATCTTTCACCTTTGCTGTTTGTAGTTTACATGGATCATATGCTGAAAGGTATAAAATGGCAGGGAGGGATTCAGTTAGGTGGAAATGTAGTAAGCAGCCTGGCCTATGCTGACGACTTGGTCTTAATGGCAGGCTGTGCCGAAAGCCTGCAGTCTAACATCTTGGAACTTGAAAATAGGTGCAATGAGTATGGTATGAAAATTAGCCTCTCGAAGACTAAATTGATGTCAGTAGGTAAGAAATCCAAGAGAATTGAATGTCAGATTGGTGATACAAAGCTAGAACAGGTCGATAATTTCAAGTATTTAGGTTGTGTGTTCTCCCAGGATGGTAATATAGTAAGTGAGATTGAATCAAGGTGTAGTAAAGCTAATGCAGTGAGCTCGCAGTTGCGATCAGCAGTATTCTGTAAGAAGGAAGTCAGCTCCCAGACGAAACTATCTTTACATCGGTCTGTTTTCAGACCAACTTTGCTTTACGGGAGCGAAAGCTGGGTGGACTCAGGATATCTTATTCATAAGTTAGAAGTAACAGACATGAAAGTAGCAAGAATGATTGCTAGTACAAACAGGTGGGAACAATGGCAGGAGGGTACTCGGAATGAGGAGATAAAGGCTAATTTAGGAATGAACTCGATGGATGAAGCTGTACGCATAAACCGGCTCCGGTGGTGGGGTCATGTGAGGCGAATGGAGGAGGATAGGTTATCTAGGAGAATAATGGACTCTGTTATGGAGGGTAAGAGAAGTAGAGGGAGACCAAGACGACGATGGTTAGACTCTTTTTCTAACGATTTAAAGATAAGAGGTATAGAACTAAATGAGGCCACAACACTAGTTGCAAATCGAGGATTGTGGCGACGTTTAGTAAATTCTCAGAGGCTTGCAGACTGAACGCTGAAAGGCATAACAGTCTATAATGATAATGTATGTATGTATGTATGTAATTATGCCATATGGCATCACTGGGCTGGAAAGGGTTAAGCCTCTACTGCATACTGTTGCCGTTAGGCAACAAATAACATTTCACCTGTATAAATGGATAAATATAGTAGACAGAGGTAGTTTTACGGCACACCTTCAACTGTACAGTCAATTAAACACATATCCCAGTGATGCCTTGTTTTTTAATTTATTTATTATTTTTTTATATACGATACATAACATAAGACAAAACAGCCCTACAACCAAAGGTACTCCTTCCACCCCGTGAACATCCACGCGTACCAACCACCGTTTATTTTACGTGGGCCCTCCCCATCACATTACCACGGGCTTCAGGAGTACCTCTGGCTCAACCTCAAAGACATTACCTACCTACGGTCGTGCAAGTTGTACCGCAGTACGAACCCATGGCCAGTAGGTAGTAAGGTTCGGTCTTTGAATGTTAAAACCTTAGCGTAAAATCGTGAAAAATCGTATATATATTCCACTATGGCAATCCACATCACATACGAGTGTAAAGCTATTAGCCCCAGTTAAGAATTGCTGGTACATCTAAAACACTGAACGTATGTTGAACATTAAAGCTTGAAATGTTCTTCACCAAACGACATCGAAAAATAATTCATGCAGTAGAAGGTTAATCATTGAATTTTGTATGGGTATTTTTGGAAAGATGGCGGAGCGGATTTTGCTACCATCACATTACTGCATGTTATTATTATTTTTCACATTAATAAAATATATGTCTACCCCTTTAGTCCCGTTTCCTGATGCGGGGTCGGGGATGTTTTTTTTTTTTTGCTTTACGCCGCACCGACACAGATAGGTCTTATGGCGACGATGGGGCAGGAAGGGGCTAGGAGTGGGAAGGAAGCGGCCGTGGCCTTAATTAAGGTACAGCCCCAGCATTTGCCTGGTGTGAAAATGGGAAACCACGGAAAACCATCTTCAGGGCTGCCGACAGTGGGGTTCGAATCCACGATCTCCCGAATACTGGATACTGGCCGCATTTAAGCGACTGCAGCTATCGAGCTCGGTAGGGTCGGGGATGAGCTGAGATGAAATTCTATGACATATTTTTACGGCCGGATGCCATTCCTTACGCCAACCTCAGTTGAGGAGCTAATGAAGATTAAATGAATGATAGTGAATGAAACTGGGTAAGGAAGTGAAAGGAATCGGCTGTGGCATGTAATAGGAACCTCCTTGGCATTTGCCTGGGAATGAAAATAGGAAACTACAGGAAACCATTCCCAGGACAGCCGACAGAGGTGTTCGAACCCACTCATCTGCCGAAGTCATAACTTGGCTCGGCCACTCCGCTGGGTAATAATAATAATAATAATAATAATAATAATAATAATAATAATAATAATAATAATAATAATAATAATAATAATGTTACTGGTTTTAAGTTCGACTAACTACTCTTATGGTTTTCGGAGACGCCGAGGTGCCGGAATGTGTCCGGCAAAAGTTCTTAGTAAATCTACCGACACTAGGTTGACGTATTTGAACCCTTTCAAATACCACCAGACTGTCCTGGGGTCGAACCCGCCAATTTGAGCTCAGAAGGCCAGCACTACCTCCTGAACTACTCGGTCCGGTTACTAATAATTTCATGTAGTCTGATACGGCCTTTGTAAGACAGAACCCCTCCCCTCCTTGTATGTTATTGTGGGGGGAGGGTAGTGTCGTGTGAACCCCCAGTCCCTGAGCTAAATGAATCATTCATTTGAAATAAACGAATCCCATGGCCCAGGTGGAAACGGAACTCGGGGCCCGTAGACCCGAAGGCTGAGACACTGACGACTCTGCCGTGAAGCCGGATATCATTTACGTTAAAATTATTCCTTACAGACCTTATCCTAAATATTTGGGGTAGGCACCAATATGGATTGAGCCCAGTGTTACGGTCGGATGACCTTCACGAGGGCGATCCTATGTGGAGGAATGCATTCACTATTACGTGTCTCTGTGGTAGATAGTAGTCCAATCCATTGTATATATAAGGAGGTGTGTGTTAAGATTATCACAAATACCCTGCCCTCGAGTCAGAGGTTTTAAAATCCCCGACGCGACCGGAAATCGAATCCGAGGTTCTCCGAACAGATGGTCACTACGCTGAGCATTCGGGTAAGGAGCTGGGCCTTTCTCATATTAAAGTATTCTACTAATATACTCATAGCCAGTCATACAACGTTCCCTGGTTTGTTATGGGCTAAGCATTCCGGGCTTCATAACCCACGTGCCTGAAACATGGGCTGGCCTCTAACGTCAACAGGCTACACCCTGCTTGGAAGTCAGAAGCCCCTTAGCAGACAGCAGTATTTTCCTGGGCTCCTCCAAGCTGGTCCCAGAGTACACTGTCAAATCAAAATACACCGTAAAAATAGCACACGTCTATTTCTGGGAAGTGCCCTTATAGAATACTAATCACAGTAATCAGTAATCACAACACATAGAGGTAGGCTATGGTGGTAGCAATGTTGTCAGGTCCCAGGTAAGGAAAATCCCTCTAATATCCCTCGCAGTCAAAATATTCCTTGTACAGTTACTTCGTTTAAATAATAATAATAATAATAATAATAATAATAATAATAATAATAATAATAATACGTTAGTTTAGTCATGATCATGGACATTACTCCTATCAGTAGTGAAATATCTATACTTATTGTTTAAGATTACATTTAAGGATATACCTACATTACAGAGAATCATCAGAGTCGTCAGCCTCCTCTGCTTCTGTGTGTGGATGGGTTGCTGATTGTCTTCATGTTCATTGTACATTTTTTCACCGAACAGTTTAACACATGTTTGATAACAGGATAATTATAACAACATTTATTTTGGTTGCACGTATTCGGCTTGACTTGTACTAGCGGTGCAATTGTGCTTAATCTATTTGCTGTATATTCTTTTTGTGTTCGGTCCCCTCCCTTCTCCTACTTCTTCACATCCTTTATCCACCTCCTTCTTCCCTCTCATCTCTTGCCAGAGAGAGAGGGCGCAACGCTCCTTCGAAAGCTTTTGATGATGATGATGATAATGATGATGCTTGTGGTCGGCGGATGCAGAATAGGTTTCAGCCCTCAACTGGCCGCGGCTGGTCCGTGGGCCGACAGCTCTGCACTCCGAACGACCAACCGTGCATAGGAGGGATGGCCACGGCTCTATCGCGGCTGTACGTCTCTGTTTCGGGAGACGGAGAGGGGCTGGTCCCCACCGTCGACTGTCCTGTGAATGGTTTTCCGTGGTTTTTCGTTTTCCTTCACTAAGGCGAATGCCAGGACAGTTTCTAGGAGAATAATGGACTCGACCATGGTGGGTAAGAGAAGTGAGGGAGACCAAGATGTTATTGGGTAGCCTCAATTTGTAATGATTTAAAGATAACAGGTACGGCCACGGCCGCCAACCCACTCACCTCTTCCATATTTCACCTTCACCTTCAACGCTCCAGATCTCCGTGGTTTGAGAGAGGGCGTTACCCTCTAAGAGGCCCGCCGTGCCACTTCAAGGGAAATGAAAATTTTATAGTTGGTTATTTTTGTATCGATCGTCATGGAAACAGTGTTTCCACACTGGCAATAAGCTCTAACACAAAACTGTATTTTTCTGTCTAGAGCTGTACGCTGATAGTGTTTCCACACTGGCAATAAGCTCTAACACAGTACTGTATTTTTCTGTCTAGAGCTGTACGCTGATAGTGTTTCCACACTGGCAATAAGCTCTAACACAGTACTGTATTTTTCTGTCTAGAGCTGTACGCTGATAGTGTTTCCACACTGGCAATAAGCTCTAACACAGTACTGTATTTTTCTGTATAGAGCTGTACGCTGATAGTGTTTCCACACTGGCAATAAGCTCTAACACAGTACTGTATTATTCTGTCTAGAGCTGTACGCTGATAGTGTTTCCACACTGGCAATAAGCTCTAACACAGTACTGTATTTTTCTGTCTAGAGCTGTACGCTGATAGTGTTTCCACACTGGCAATAAGCTCTAACACAGTACTGTATTTTTCTGTCTAGAGCTGTACGCTGATAGTGTTTCCACACTGGCAATAGGCTCTAACACAGTACTGTATTTTTCTGTCTAGAGCTGTACGCTGATAGTGTTTCCACACTGGCAATAAGCTCTAACACAGTACTGTATTTTTCTGTCTAGAGCTGTACGCTGATAGTGTTTCCACACTGGCAATAGGCTCTAACACAGTACTGTATTTTTCTGTCTAGAGCTGTACGCTGATAGTGTTTCCACACTGGCAATAAGCTCTAACACAGTACTGTATTTTTCTGTATAGAGCTGTACGCTGATAGTGTTTCCACACTGGCAATAAGCTCTAACACAGTACTGTATTATTCTGTCTAGAGCTGTACGCTGATAGTGTTTCCACACTGGCAATAAGCTCTAACACAGTACTGTATTTTTCTGTCTAGAGCTGTACGCTGATAGTGTTTCCACACTGGCAATAGGCTCTAACACAGTACTGTATTTTTCTGTCTAGAGCTGTACGCTGATAGTGTTTCCACACTGGCAATAAGCTCTAACACAGTACTGTATTTTTCTGTCTAGAGCTGTACGCTGATAGTGTTTCCACACTGGCAATAAGCTCTAACACAGTACTGTATTTTTCTGTCTAGAGCTGTACGCTGATAGTGTTTCCACACTGGCAATAAGCTCTAACACAGTACTGTATTTTTCTGTCTAGAGCTGTACGCTGATAGTGTTTCCACACTGGCAATAGGCTCTAACACAGTACTGTATTTTTCTGTCTAGAGCTGTACGCTGATAGTGTTTCCACACTGGCAATAAGCTCTAACACAGTACTGTATTTTTCTGTCTAGAGCTGTACGCTGATAGTGTTTCCACACTGGCAATAGGCTCTAACACAGTACTGTATTTTTCTGTCTAGAGCTGTACGCTGATAGTGTTTCCACACTGGCAATAAGCTCTAACACAGTACTGTATTTTTCTGTCTAGAGCTGTACGCTGATAGTGTTTCCACACTGGCAATAGGCTCTAACACAGTACTGTATTTTTCTGTCTAGAGCTGTACGCTGATAGTGTTTCCACACTGGCAATAAGCTCTAACACAGTACTGTATTTTTCTGTCTAGAGCTGTACGCTGATAGTGTTTCCACACTGGCAATAGGCTCTAACACAGTACTGTATTTTTATGTCTAAAGCTGTACGCTGATAGTGTTTCCACACTGGCAATAAGCTCTAACACAGTACTGTATTTTTCTGTCTAGAGCTGTACGCTGATAGTGTTTCCACACTGGCAATAAGCTCTAACACAGTACTGTATTTTTCTGTCTAGAGCTGTACGCTGATAGTATTTCCACACTGGCAATAAGCTCTAACACAGTACTGTATTTTTCTGTCTAGAGCTGTACGCTGATAGTGTTTCCACACTGGCAATAGGCTCTAACACAGTACTGTATTTTTTTGTCTAGAGCTGTACGCTGATAGTGTTTCCACACTGGCAATAAGCTCTAACACAGTACTGTATTTTTCTGTCTAGAGCTGTACGCTGATAGTGTTTCCACACTGGCAATAGGCTCTAACACAGTACTGTATTTTTCTGTCTAGAGCTGTACGCTGATAGTGTTTCCACACTGGCAATAAGCTCTAACACAGTACTGTATTTTTCTGTCTAGAGCTGTACGCTGATAGTGTTTCCACACTGGCAATAGGCTCTAACACAGTACTGTATTTTTCTGTCTAGAGCTGTACGCTGATAGTGTTTCCACACTGGCAATAGGCTCTAACACAGTACTGTATTTTTCTGTCTAGAGCTGTACGCTGATAGTGTTTCCACACTGGCAATAAGCTCTAACACAGTACTGTATTTTTCTGTCTAGAGCTGTACGCTGATAGTGTTTCCACACTGGCAATAAGCTCTAACACAGTACTGTATTTTCTGTCTAGAGCTGTACGCTGATAGTGTTTCCACACTGGCAATAAGCTCTAACACAGTACTGTATTTTTCTGTCTAGAGCTGTACGCTGATAGTGTTTCCACACTGGCAATAAGCTCTAACACAGTACTGTATTTTTCTGTCTAGAGCTGTACGCTGATAGTGTTTCCACACTGGCAATAAGCTCTAACACAGTACTGTATTTTTCTGTCTAGAGCTGTACGCTGATAGTGTTTCCACACTGGCAATAAGCTCTAACACAGTACTGTATTTTTCTGTCTAGAGCTGTACGCTGATAGTGTTTCCACACTGGCAATAGGCTCTAACACAGTACTGTATTTTTCTGTCTAGAGCTGTACGCTGATAGTGTTTCCACACTGGCAATAAGCTCTAACACAGTACTGTATTTTTCTGTCTAGAGCTGTACGCTGATAGTGTTTCCACACTGGCAATAGGCTCTAACACAGTACTGTATTTTTCTGTCTAGAGCTGTACGCTGATAGTGTTTCCACACTGGCAATAAGCTCTAACACAGTACTGTATTTTTCTGTCTAGAGCTGTACGCTGATAGTGTTTCCACACTGGCAATAAGCTCTAACACAGTACTGTATTTTTCTGTCTAGAGCTGTACGCTGATAGTGTTTCCACACTGGCAATAAGCTCTAACACAGTACTGTATTTTTCTGTCTAGAGCTGTACGCTGATAGTGTTTCCACACTGGCAATAAGCTCTTACACAGTACTGTATTTTTCTGTCTAGAGCTGTACGCTGATAGTGTTTCCACACTGGCAATAGGCTCTAACACAGTACTGTATTTTTCTGTCTAGAGCTGTACGCTGATAGTGTTTCCACACTGGCAATAGGCTCTAACACAGTACTGTATTTTTCTGTCTAGAGCTGTATGCTGATTAAATTACTCTTATTCTCGTAGAAACTACGGGCTTGGGGAATTTCAAACAGACGGAAGACCTTAGAATCTACGGGCATGGTCGCAAAAGTGTTAAATGTTTCCTATTGATTTGCTTTCGCTGCATACAGGGTGAGTCAGAAATACGGCTATATGTTTGATCGATTGCTTATCTTTAATACTGTAATATTTACATATGAAAGAATTACCTCGTTAGAAAGTCAAGGCCTGACACCATCAACACACAACAATGCAACGAAATACATCACCAATACCGAGTCATATACTTGCCTCAAACAGTTCACCGTTAACATCACAACATAGTCCATTCTGTTGTTGCTGCATCAGTGCTGCTGCGAGGTCTTCGAGGAGGTTTTCCCATCTGAATGTTTCCCGTTGTCAGCAGTCGTCTCCACTTTCCCACAGTCGACGGTAGCAGTGCTATGTTAGAATCACGTCTCGCGCGGCTCACAGCCTCACGATCATTCTGAAAGGCAATCACCCATGCAGCAACGATAACTTGCTGCTGCACATTCAGCGCCATTTTGATTAATAATATAACACATTTTGTCGTTGCATTGTTGAGTGTCGACAGTAAGGAGCCCTTACTCTCCGACCGAGCCATTCTTCCATCTGTAAGAGCTGTAATCAAACATCAGCAATCGATTAAACATATAGCCGTATTTGTGACTCACCCTGTGCTTGTAAAACTTACTGAGATGACTCAAACGACTCCTTATACGACATACCAGCACGCCGAAATACAGAGCTACACCAATATCGTTAGCCGTGCGGCACGGCGACTTTAGTACTTCAAGATGGCGGCGCTGTTTTATCACTCAATGACGTCATATCTACTTGTTTCTGGGTACATTGGTCCTTCCGCTTTACAATGAGATATTGTGTAGAAATTACTAGACTATTATTGTACCACACAGTAACGCTCACCGTTACTACTCAGACCAGTAAATGCTTTTACCTACTATGGTCGTCTGACGAGAAGCCCCGTGCATGCGGGGAAAGGGGCGCGGAGGGTAAGCATTGCTGCTGCGCATGCGTCAATCTCAAGTCTTAAGGCCTGACAAGAAACGTCGGTTCCGTCCGCGGTCATTCTTGTGAACTAAGGTGCTGCTGTGAAGTTTCACATTGGTAGTGCAATTGTGATTTAGTTACACATTTACTGTAAGTGAAAAGTTTCCTTACGATCACGCATCTCTTTCTGAGAGCTCGCACTCTTTAGCACGACTAATGTTTGTAGCTTAGTGTAGTACTCGTGCCGTACCTAGAAGCTGCCGCGACTTCTCGTGAGACGCAGATAGTACTTAGGAAGTAAAATTACTTCAAATGGAAAAAGTTCATGCGGCATAAAGAGCAGATTTGCAAATGCAAAGGTCGCCCTTTACAGAAAAAAGGAAACCAAAAAAAAAAAAAAAAAAAAAAAAAAGGCGCTGCTTACATCAAGGAATCTAAATATAAAGACCAAAAAGAGATGTATTATCTTTTTTTAAATAAGTGCTATGTCTGGAGTGTGGCCTAGTATGGCTCAGAAACGTGGACTATTTGTACATGCGACATGAAACGCCTGGAGGCGATTGAGGTGTGGGGCTAGAGGAGGATGGATAATATCTCATAGATAGCGAAACTCGCAAATGAAGAAATTCTTAGAATAGGTGAAAGAAGTTTATTATCAATAAGAAAGAGAAGAGACCAATTAAGAGGCCATTTTTACTGGCACAATAGTTGTGTAGTAAATGTTATGGAAGGAATGATTCAAGGCAACAGAGGAAGAGGAAGACCTAGACTGCAATACTCTAGACAGATAAGAGAAGATGTAGGAGCAAGGTTATATGAGGAAATGAAGAGAGCTTAACAGATTACAGAGAGGAATGGAGGAGAAGAATTGCTGCCAACCAATCTTCGGATTGAGAAGAAGAAGAACAAGAAGAAGAAAAAAACCGCTCACCGGCCCAAATACAGTTCCGAAACAGCAAATTATCCAGATCTTCAGCAGATTCACATAAAATAATAGTATCAGCAAATCTCGCTATAAATATGTTTAATCCCCCTCTTTTTTTCTTCGGAAAGGGCTAGGAGTGGAAAGGAAGTAGTTGTGGCTTTAATTAAGGTACAAACCCAGCATTTTCCTGGTGTGAAAATGGGAAACCACGGAAAATCATCTTCAGGGTTGCCGGCAGTGGCGTTCGAACCTACTACCTCCCGAATGAAAGCTCACAGCTGTGCGTCCCTAACCGCACGGTCACTTGGTCGGAAATTTCCTTCCCTTGAATTGTGATTCTTTCCCAGATTCCTTTGTGATTTCCCTCACATACTGTTCTACATAGACATAGAAGAGAGGTGGGAGAGAACTGTATCTCTGTCTCATTTCTTTCTGGTTAGTTTGCTTCTTTGTCCTAGTCCTCGAATTTTGCATAACTTATTACGTTTATGCATATTATTTTGGTATATAATCCGTACACAAGGAAAGGAAAATGACTATGAATTCACCCATATCAAGCTGCTTATGCTTACAATATTGAAATATTATACCTTGTAATAGCTAGAGATGTGTTTTACAAGTGGATTTGTAGAAAGTCTTAAGGCGTTGGTACGACATAGCACGATTCCTCCTTACATAATGATGAGTACGTATAGGTCGACCTCAACTTGCGCTGGCGAGGATCTTATTACATCCGACTCTAACAAACACTTCTCTCTTTCCCAGCCACTTTCCCCACATCCTGGTACGGTTGTGGGTGCTGTATGTGTCGCATTTGTGGACTGGGCCCATCCTTACGCCAGCTCTATGTTTCCAACTATTACACTACGTGTTTCTATGAAGATTGGTTGGTTGAATATTGTGTGTAAATGATGTGGTGTGTACTACGACAAACAACTCTCGGGCTCCGAACCAGAGGAATTGCCCTACGCAGTTAAAATCCCTGTCCGCCTCTGTGGTGTAGTGGTTAGTGTGATTAGCTGTCACCCCCGGAGGCCACGAAAATTTGAAAAGTGGTACGAGGGCTGGAACGGGGTCCACTCAGCCTCGGGAGGTCAACTGAGTAGAGGTGGGTTCGATTCCCACCTCAGCCATCCTGGAAGTGGTTTTCCGTAGTTTCCCATTTCTCCTCCAGGTAAATGCCGGGGTGGTACCTAACTTAAGGCCACGGCCGCTTCCTTCCCTCTTCCTTGTGTATCCCTTCCAATATTCCCATCCCACCGCAAGGCCCTTGTTCAGCATAGCAGGTGAGGCCACCTGGGCGAGGTACTGGTCATACTCCCCAGTTTCATCCCCCGACCTAGAGTCTGAAGCTCCAGGACACTCCCCTTGAGGCGGTAGAGGTGGGATCCCTCGCAGAGTCCGAGGGAAAAGCCAACCCTGGAGGGTAAGCAGATTAAGAAGATGTTAACATCCCTGGCCCAGTCGGAAATCAAATACGGGGCCTTCGGAACTGAAGACCAATGCGCTGGTCATTCAGGCAAGCAGCCGGACCAAGTATTATGTTAGAATTTAGGTGAATTTTTAATAATGTTACTTTTCTTTGCGTCCTACTAACTACTTTTTACGGTTTTCGGAGACGCGGAGATAACGGAATTTAGTCTTGCAGGAATTCTTTTTCGTGCCAGTAAATCTACCGACACGAGTCTGACGTATTTGAGCACCTTAAAATACCACCGGACTGAGCCAGGATCGAACCTGCCAAGTTGGGGTGTGAAGGCCACAGGGAAAGTTTAGAGGACGCAAGTTCCTCAAGTAAACAGGGAAGGGCAGTAAAGTTGTTAACTTGCCTCCATGGGATTAGAATGTTGACATGTCATATACTTTTGTGCCCTCTTACCTGTCACGTGACTAATTGGACTCCACTGCTGCCCTTGTGTAATACCGCTGCTTACCCTTCACTTTGCTATAACAGTAATTTGGTGTCCAGTTTGAGTCTAATAGGCTTATAAGAACAGTAGAATGCCACAGAACTTCCCGCGCACACATTCCTTGTGTAATCGCAGATACTGACTACAAGTACCTGTCTCCTATAAACTTTCTCTGTGTAAATTAGTCTTTTGGTTGTAAGATATGCTGAGGACAGTTCCAGGCGCTCTTCGTTGACATTTGCCTTGAAGTCGTCTTTCTCGCATTTTTTCTTGGTTAGGGGGCTATACCAAACTGCCTTCTCAGTGTCATTTCGGATTTGATGTAGCAGGGATATGCCCATTGTGGCACTGTCCAATGAACCGTGCGAATTTTCGTTGTAGGTCAACACTCTGTTCCATGCAATGCCACTGGACGGATGACATTTCGGTAGATTTCACCCGCACAGGTATCTTTCGGTCGCATAGTGTTCGCCTAACTCTCTCCATCTTATCGGTATTGGCGGTACCGACAATGTGAATAACGGCAGCCTCTCTCCGATTCGTAGCCTCAGTTAATTATTGGGTATGTGATAGCTGTGTGACATAGCCACCGGCCAGTCATGTGGGATTTCAATACAGAACTCCTTCGACACAGGTTATAACTTTGCACGCATCAAAGTATACGAGGAGGATGATTATCAAGCCCCTTTCATGATGTAAAAACGACAATTAATTAAGAATGGCCATGAGTGAAATTGACCAAAAGATCCTGTTTTGGTTTTATGCCGCACTCTGCAAGAACATGCTACTCTTATCACTTCGGGCCCATTTTTAAATGTCTGGGGACATAGTTTTTAAAGGGACGCGCGTCTATGATTAACGGTTCCGCGAGGCCATATCGACTTCTGTAAGGTGGATTTGCTGTATTTCAAAATATTTATTTCAACCTCTTACTAGCCCATGCAGTGTTAGGTGGGCGTGGATGTTTATCGCAACTAATCGAGTGAAGGACCCAGCTATGGGTCTGGGCAGTTTCAAATGAGGCACATTGCGTGAAAATGTTTATCTGCATCTTTCTCGAAACTACGTTTGTGTTCATGTTCCTTAGAAAGGCAGTTATGAGACCTTCAATGTTATATGGTGCAGAGGCATGGGCAATTGGGTGTAGGAAAAGAGGCTGAAGTGTAAGAGTTGAAAACGCTGAGATATATGTGGGCTGTCACCAGGATGGATAAGGCAGAGGCGAGAGTACTAAATACTAAAATCGTAGACATTTACAAAAAGATCGAAAAAAGATTACCATGGCATGCTCATTTGATGAGAAGACATAGATGTAGGTAATAGGGTTGGCAGTATGCATGTCAAGAGCACCAGAGAATGAGGAAGACCAGAAAGAAATGGCTGGGATTCTCCAAGAAGGGTTTTAGAGCGAAAGGACTAAAGTAAGATGTATGGGACCGCGTGAAGTAGAACGACACTACACAAACGACGACCCCGCACGAGCGGGGAAAGACGAAGGAAAAGAAGGAACGTTTAATAACTCAGAAAATACAAGAGGAATTTCCTTGACATTTTGAGGGTATGTTCAGGAAATAAATAGCAACTATTACTAAAAATTTCGTCATGATAAAATAAATAGTTTCTCTTTCATTTCAGTCATGGCTAACCTTAACAAAGCGACCACTTATCAGTCCAATACGGTAACCCTAACAGTAAAATCGGAGAAAGTAGTAGGGAGAAGACAGCAAATTAGTGTTCTTTGTTTGTAACTTAAATTAGATTTTAGGTAAGTTTGCTGTTGTACTGCTTACACAACTGTTCTCTCTCTTTTTTTTTTCTTTCGTCCACTGCCTCGAGTATCCGTACCAACATAACATCTCTTAAGACACAGATGAGGTATAGCGAATCATGTGAAGAAACCTGTCTTATGTAACGGATCAGTTCCGAGAACACCAAACCACGCGTGTGGTTTCAGCTGGAATGTAAAGTGGATCTGGTACCACGCACTCGTTACAAGTTTGGTTCCGACACACGTGATATCAAGATGGTCGATGTATGGCAGCCATTCATAATTAATAGGCCTCGGCTTTCTATGACGTGCCGTATTTTTATACTGGTCTATTTTTACAAACTAAAGTTAAACACATTTCCAGCTTTTATGATAACGTGGTAATTATTGGTCATATACATGTACATTTTACCATAATCATTAAATAATATTTGATCAGAAATGTAGAAAAAATTCATCATATTGATCGTATTGTAACGGTTTTAACCCTTCTGGGTGTTTGTTTCGTTCACATACATCACATTACAACCCCAAACCACCACAAGAAGACGCAATAGCGAATACATCCCTCCATATAGGATTTGCGTCAGAAAAGGCATCCGGTCGTAAAACTGGGTTGAATCAATACAGAGTGTCGACTCCAAGTAATTGAGAAAAAAAGCCAGGCATAATAATAATAGTCTGCCTCTGTGGTGTAGTGGTTAGTGTGATTAGCTGCCACCCCCGGAGCCCTGGTTCGATTCCCGCCTCTGCCACGAAATTTGAAAAGTGGTACTAGGGCTGGAACGGGGTCCACTCAGCCTCAGGAGGTCAACTGAGTAGAGGTGGGTTCGATTCCCACCTCAGCCATCCTCGAAGTGGTTTTCCGTGGTTTCCCCACTTCCACTCCAGGCAAATGCCGGGATGGTACCTAACTTAAGGCCACGGCCGCTTCCTTCTCTCTTCCTTGTCTATCCCTTCCAATCATCCCATCCCCCACCAAGGCCCCTGTTCAGCATAGCAAATGAGGCCGCCTGGGCGAAGTACTGGTCATCCTCCCCAGTTGTATCTCCCAACCCAATGTCTCACGCTGCAGGGCACTGCCCTTGAGGCGGTAGAGGTGGGATCCCTCGCTGAGTCCGAGGGAAAAACTAATCCCGGAGTGTAAGCAGATTAAGAAGAAGATAATAATAATAATAATAATAATAATAATAATAATAATAAGCCATACGAATTTAACGACATATTGACTACAAATGTTTTAAACGACATGAAGGTTATAGAATTATCATTATTTTTTTCCAAAAGGGATCGATTTACGTAATTGGATATTTATTGACATTTAAATGGCGACCAGTTGAACGGGGATATGACCGCACTACGTTTCATATAGGAATCGAGATTTTGAAGAGTCATCTGTTCTTATGATTTCACCAACACATAATAATAATAATAATAATAATAATAATAATAATAATAATAATAATAATAATAATAATAATCAGGGCTCTTTCAGCCGAAATTTAATGGTCCTTAAACACATAATTTTAAGCATAGTATTTCAAAACTAGGAGTCTCCGTGGCTCAGGCGGTAGCGCGCCGGTCTCTCACCGCTGGGTTCTGTGGTTCAAATCCCGGTCACTCCATGTGATGTTTGTGCTGGACAAAGCGGAGGCGGGACAGGTTTTTCTCCGGGTACTCCGGTTTTCCCTGTCATATTTAATTCCAGTAACACTCTCCAATATCATTTCATCTATCATTGCCCCAGATGAGTGCGACAAGCTTCGGCAACCGGCACAATTCCTATCCTCGCCGCTAGGTGAGGCTTCATTCAATCCATTCCTGACCCGGTCGAATGACTGGAAACAGGCTGTGGATTTTCATTTCATGTCAAAACTAGGACTGCCTCCATTTTATATTCTTAGTCGCGGTCAAGGATCGATCAACAGGAAAGACTCACAGTTTGACAAGATTATTTTTAAAGTTGTTTTTCATTTCTGTTCCAATTCGATTTTATATTGATAGGAACATCTATAGAATGCAGAATTCGATACCTGTCACTATCATTCAAATCTTAGAAGTCACTTTCTGAATCGAAGTAATCGAAAGCCTCGGCTATCTTCACAAGATTACATCCTTTTTGAAAACAAAGCACGGGTATTAAGTTATACAATACGTGGTGCTATTCTATAGGGGCTCACGAAATATCACTTCTCTGTAGGTACAGTAACTGCCCCGTTTTCGTGAAGTTCGGTTTGGATTTCAATTGTATGGCTTACATTAGTAGTCTACTTGAGTTGGAATCGGCTTCCCGAGAAACAGACAGCAGCTATAACAGACAAATGCAGGCAGGCCTGTTTTACTCCGATTTTATTGTGTTATTCTTAAACTTTGTGGGATTGTAATAAAATGTTCTATAGCATAATACAGGGTGATTCAAAAATACTTTTAAAACTTTAGGACAGGTTCCTTACACCAAAACAAGAATTAAAGGTAATATAATCATATGTTGCAAAATCCTTCGTTTCGTTTTCGCGTTATAGGTAATTAAATTCTTTATTTATTTATTTATTTATTTATTTATTTATTTATTTATTTATTTATTTATTT
The DNA here is from genome assembly GCF_040414725.1 of Anabrus simplex. NCBI lineage: Eukaryota > Metazoa > Arthropoda > Insecta > Orthoptera > Tettigoniidae > Anabrus > Anabrus simplex. The sequence goes on along the minus strand of NC_090265.1, from coordinate 615,638,198 downwards.
ATTTATTTATTTATTTATTTATTTATTTATTTATTTATTTATTTATAAATTTTACGTTCAGCGGCTTTCCAGGTCCAGCCCAACAACTTCGTTTATCTATGAACTCATTCATAGAAGGCTTTGACTCTTTGTATCGTACGTAGATGGTGATGTGTTGCAGTATTTAAAATGGTGCTGCAGTCCGTGATTCGACGACTATATGCGTGTCCAGGTGCAACAGGATGACATTTCTAGCATTTGATATGAGTTTATGTATTGAAAACTTCCTAACTAGCTGACAGTGTCAATGCCAAAAATAGATCATTGTGCCACTTTAACATGTTCTTTCATTAATAACATTTAGAACGTTAATAAATCGAAAACGAAGGATTTTGGGACATATGTTTCTAGGAACGTTTTTCTTCTTTTGGTGTAAGGAATCCATCCCCAAAATTCGTAAACGTATTTTAGAATCTCCCTGTATATTAAGTAAACTCGTGTTCTTATCCCGAGATGGTGCAGCTCTTCTCAGGCACACCCCAATGGAGTGAGCTGCGCGTACCATTTTAACCACTTACCAGCCCTCCTGCCATTCTTAAATCTCTAGCAGTGCCGGGAATCGAACCTGGGCCTCCAACGTCGTAGCTAATAATTCTAACCTTTAAGCTAGGGTGGTGAGCCTAATATATAATGACTAGCATTTGAAATTTAAACTAGACCAAAGTTAAGAATAATTTTCTTTTGGTCAATTGTTACGTTCGCACGTTCATAAAAGAAGCAATTATTTGCTATTATCTATTTCGACAGGACAGTAGTATTTAAGGAGCTGTACTACATTAATTTCCATTTTGCTAACACAGAATTTATGCTAGTTGTGCATAGATAGGCCAAGCTGCCCACCATTGCAGAAAAAATTCACTGAACCTCAGAACGAGCTCTGTGGAACCCCGATTTTGCGAACCACTTACTTAAAACGCGCTGAACATTTTTGCGTGAACGTTTCGAAAGATGGTACGATAAATGAAATTCCATCTCCAAATTTCATATTACTGCGAGTTTTGTCAAGAATCAGAAGAAAGTTACGGTTACTTCTTCAGAACAACACGGGGGTATTACCGTTTCACTGCACGTTTTCAGATTTTAAGTGACGTCATTGAAACCTGTGTGTGGTTTGAACTTAATGTGAGACAGTTTCACAAGTAAAAGCAAAGCAAAACCGCACACTAGTGAGGAATAACCGCACACGAACATTTAGCGATAATTGAGAATAGCAAGTAAAAAGCAAGGAAGCTTACAGTATGTGTTAGTAAAACTACCGCTGAGCATTCGCGGAAGATAGGTTAAAGATCCAACATGGTGCATCTCCATATCATTTATACTATGTAAGTAAGGGTGTGTTCTGTCCGAAGGCAGGTTCGAACCTCCACAGAGGTGTGCCTGAGCCGGAGTTTACGTACGGTAGGGTGGCCAGTTCCTTTCCGCTCCTCCATTCCCTTATCCTCTACCAACAGCGCGTGGCAACCCATCCAAGTCTTGACCATACCCAATGTTGTTTAACTTCGGAGATCTCACGGAATCCGGTGCTTCAACACAGCTACGGCCATTGGCTTTATACTATGAATCCTCTCAACATTGCAACAACAACAACAAATTAATAATGCATGTATTACATTAGCAAGATTATCGTACACAGCTACAACGCAGCCTTACTTATTTACTTCCTTACGTAACACATACAGTAGGTGTGGCACTACCGCTGAGCAATCGTGGATGCAAAAGCATGGAAAAATGACGTAAGACTTTTTTTTTTTTTTTTTTTTTTTTGCTGTGAGCAAGTAGCTGGGAGCCCCGGGGCGGAATTTTGCCCCTCTACTCATCTGTTTCCGTGGGATACCGATGAGACGGAAAATCACTGTTACTTGCACTGGGGGGGGGGGGGAACTATCTGTTTTAGGGGTGTGAGTCCCTAAATCAGTGGTGAAATCCCCGAACATCGCTATAAATTTGTTGTCAACTAGGGGCAGGAAGGGGATACCATTGCATTCCTAAGAAACGGGCGTTTTCAGGGCTGATTTTTAGAATTTAGTGATGGTTTAATTTAATTTGGAAAAGGACGAAATTATGGATTATAAGTGAGCCAAGGGCCTCTAAATTTATACCGGGTGTTAGGCTTCTTGGTTCTTATAATCCGTTTTAGCAGAGAGACTCCTGGGTCATTTGACTGGGCCGAAAGTATTCTAGACTTGGCCATCCTAGCAATTTTATTAATTTGGAACCGAATAGTTGGGATACGCAAGTCGTGTCTAATTTTAATATTCGAAACATACCAAGGGGGCTTAATCATTCTTCGTAGAGTTTTATTTTGGAAAGTTTGTAGCTTGCGTATGTGAGTCTTGGCAGTGTAGCCCCAGGCCTCACAGAAGTAGTGTAGGGGAACGATCCTTACTTTATGCTTGCCAGAAACGCACCAATCCGCCCCTAGAAGTATAAGGGGACGGTCATTTTTGAAAGTGTTGCCTGTTTGTCAGTTTAATTTGAATGAACGTAAACACTCCAAATCTATATTCTTAATAAAGCTTGTCGATATTAAAGTGGAGACATTGAGAATTTTCCTGCACTTGGTTTTGTCTCAATCCATTTAGTAGGAGCTGAGAAATATTATATTCTCTCAGCGAGGGAAATCCGAACAGTGATTTCAGCAACTTCTTTAGCCGGCTACGGCTACCACGCCCAGGTTCACTGTTTCTTGTTAACAATAGCGACTGTGTTTGGTACTTCGCTTTCTGGTCACTGTGGAGAATGCAAATATGTGTGGATATCTACTCTTTAGTCCCGTTTCCTGATACGGAATCGGGGATGATGGTGGTGGTGGTGGTGATTACTGTTTTAAGAGGAAGTACAACTAGGCAATCATCCTCTATATAACACTAATCAGAGGGAAAAAGCGAAGGGATCCGACACTTCGAAAAATGAAGATATCGGTCAAAGAAAGACAAGGGCCACGAAGGGCGTGAAATTGAAAGACTCCCTAGCCCTCGCAAACCTAATAGCGTCGGGGTCGGAAAAGAACAAGAATTGACCAAGAGAGGTCAGACAGGATAGATGAACGTGAGGAGCCTGGCACAAGTAAGTGGAAGCAATGCCAGGACTCAGCTAAGGGCCCCGTGGTCGCCAATCCACGCTCCGAAGTTCAGAGCCCCTGGGGTCCCTTTTAGTCGCCTCTTACGACAGGCAGGGGATACCGTGGGTGTTATTCTACCGCCCCCACCCACAGGGGGTAATCGGGGATGAGGTGAGATGAAATGATCTCGCAAGTTTTTTCACCCGGATGCCACGCCTGTCGCCAGTCTCATTTGAGGAGCTAATGAATGATGGTGAATGGAATTGGGTAAGGAGGTGGAAGTAATCGGGTTTGGCCTATGAATAGCAAATGCCCCGTCATTTGCCTGGAAGTGAAAATAGAAAACCACAGAAAACCAATCTAAGGTCAGCCGACTGTGAGGTTCGGACCAACTCGTCTCCCGAATACAGAGCTTGCCTCTATAACCTGCGCTGCCACACCGTTCGGTGTGTGGAATGCGAAGATATTCGGCCTAAACTCATTAACATCCTTCACGTGGGCATTGAATCCGAAATATTGTCTTTTGATTGCTGCTTCACTGAGATCTTTGAATTTGATCAGACAGTGCAAAATCCGCTGCACGACAGAGGACTGACATCAAGAAGGATTGTGCCAAAAGCTCCTCTGCACTTCATAGCCGGTGGAAATAAGAACAGTGGAAGCTTACGCTCCTTTCTGATGAGGTAACCTTAAGCTTGCACTCATACAACAAGAGCATTAGAATCTGAAAACGATCCGATCCGGTGAGAAATAGAAAGAGCTCCTCGCATCAGGAACAAGGGGATTCCGTCATGTTTGGGGGTAGGATCATATTTGGTCGACGTACGCCTCTAATTCCTATCCAGGTTAACACGACTGGTCTGATAGACAGAGACAATATCCTCCATCCTGTAGATACAGAATTTGCTGCCAATGTGGGCAAGGCCAAAGAATTGTATGTATGGTCTCTCTGAATTCTTCTTTGTGCTCAAAATATTTCTCTATGTAAATCCGTCAGCTCCGGTGATTGCGAGAAGTTAACATGGAAAACGATGAAATTATGTCTTCAGGGCAGCCGACTGCGGTGTTAGAGCCCATCCTTTCTCGAGTACAAGCTTAGATATTTATGACCTGTATCGCGGAGCCCATTTACTTATCGGTCCGACCACATCTACAGTATGTCTAGAACAGATGTTCAAAATATCGACCTTCTGCGGAATTGCACAACGTGGCATTTATACAACACTTTCAACTAATTTAATTCCTGAAAAGGTTACAAATCACAAATCCTTAGATATCTATGCTTGCGGGGGATTGTTGTTAGTACGTTCTTTCCCAATCAACTGCTGTTTATAGATTACTAAACACGAAATCGGGCATCCGCAATAAACTCAGACACAAGACACGTAAAATCGTACAAACACTGAAGGGAAGTAAAGGACGTGCATACTGCTTTAGGTACTAAAATACTCTGAAGTTATGAAGATAAGTAAAGCATATTTAGCAGTAGTGATTATTTGAGGGAAGTCCGCTTGTGTGTCTTGGAGGATGGACCTGCAAGATTGGAACCTTCCGCTCGCTTTGATGTCAGCTGGGAATCAAATGGTCATTGTGACTACACCATGGTCGACGTTTGGAACTCTGGGCCATTTGCCCTAAAGGCTTCTTTAACACGCAAAAGTGCAATTATCTGCAAAATGTTATCTGGCTTGCTCAACTTTGTTTTTTTAAAACTGAACAAGTTAGCACAATTTTATATAGCCTATAGTAACCGGAAATATATACATTTTCTAATGGTGAAAGACTTAAGTAACGGGTTGGCTGGTTCCCGTCATTTGACTTCATGTGCAAACATACTCTCAAAATGTCCCTGCCAGGCTGAGTGGCTCAGAAGGTTGAGGTGCTGGCCTTCTGACCGCAACTTGGCAGGTTCGATTCTGGCTCAGCCCGGTGGTGTTTGAAGGTGCTCAAATACATCAGCCTCGTGTCGGTATATTTACTGGCACGTAAAAAAAACTCCTGTGGGACTTAATTCCAGCACCTCGGCGTCTCCGAAAACAGTGAAAGTAGTTAGTGGGACGTAAAACAAATAACTGTTACTATTTTGTTGTTATTATTATTATTATTATTATTATTATTACTAGCAAATGTACCCGTGCTTCGCTACGGTATTCTGCATTGTATACGAATATTGAAGTAAATACTGTACATGCAGTAAATAAGATTGTTTTAAAATAGCACGTCTCTTAGCGTTATCCGAGAAACAATATGCAGAGGTCCCCATACGTTGTTTCCAGTGTAAAGTGCTTGTTACGGATTTGTGATGATAACGACAGGCTCACTTCCCTACTGCGATTCACAATCGAGTTGGGAAGTTTACATTATAATTGCAGGCCCCATTGCCTACTGCGCGGTCACAATCTATTTGGGGAGTTTCCGTTACAATTGCAGGCCCCCTTTCCTACCTCCAGACATATTACAAATTGAAGAGTTTTTATTATAATGGCAGGAAACTTCCCTACAACCAGTCAAAATTGAGTTGTGCAGTTATCATTATAATGATAGGCCCCTTTTCCAACTGCCAGCCAGCTTCCTGCCAGTCACACCAAGTTGATGAGTTTCCATCAAAATAGCAGGCCAGTATGCCTAATGCCAGTCACATTTTAGATGGGTACATCTGTTTATAACTGCGGGAACGCTTGCCTACAGCCAAAGACTGTATGCTGCATGCTCCCTTGCCTTCTGAAAGTCAAATCGAGAAGTGAATTATTCATTACAATGGTAGGCCTGCCTCATTAATGCCAGTTACACAGGAATTGGAGAAGGACTCCATTCCTACTGCCAGTCATAGTCGGTGTGCGGAGTACTGATTACAATAGCAGACACACCCTTTCTCGATCGCTACAAAATCGACATCAGTGAATATATATAGTTCGACATACGAAAGTATGTGCTTGTTTACAATATTGCAGACCTTCATTTACAGATTAACTGCTTCTAAACGGTACATCATATCGAGAAAAGATTGTACCATAAGACGCCGGATTTAGCGGCCTAAATTGCTGGTCATATGATATCTCATCTATTCATGGGTCAGATTGAGTTAGAAACTTGGGTAAAATTTGTGTAAGATTATCTCACATTGCATTGCTTTTCGGATAATTAAGTAACAGCTACATACATAGCATTTGGCTCACATATGGCTACTGGGTGGACCAATTTTCGTGTAGAGTATGATGATTCTATCTTTCCTCTAAGTGATGGAAGGTATGAATTATGTATGTGAAAAGTACTACTTTACTTAAGATCGAGAAATAGAGAAAAGTCAAACGTAAAATGGATATAAATACGACAAAAAGTCGTACGACCAAGGTTGTAGATCACTCCAAATTGAACGGGGATTGTGCCATCCGTTATGTGATGATACTTCCCCAAGGTCTGCACCATCATTAAAATTGCCTCCATATTTCGATATTCTTCGGGATAGAAAGGGAAAAATTTAAAGCTCTTGGAAGTTTTCCGCCCGTTACAGGCTAAGTCGTAAAATTTTGCCAAATTTCAGTTTTCTTTCTCGACTGGCAGATTATGCCGCAATCTGGGTTTTCAGTGAGAAGTGTAAAAAGTAGAACTTTCAAGATACTAAACCAAAAAATATGCAGATGATCATTATTACCCCTTAAGCGTGTAGCTGTACGAAAATTTCGACAAAATAGTCTATGTACAGGCACACAGTAGTTACGATTTTATTTACATAGATAAATAAGGAACCTGCTCCACGTACAACACCTTTTGGGCTATATCCGCTGGACTTAACCGGAAAAACGGACCGTTTATGATATCTCCCTTATTAATCCTCCTGTCGAAAAAATGCACATGAAAAAAAGTTTTAGAGATGGAATTCCATCATGTTTGGTCGATTTCCAGTCAGGTTGGTCTTGTACTGTATATATTCTGGAAGAGTAAAATCACCATTTCGGTTCCCTATAAACCGCCAGTCCATTCCGGGAACATGAAATGTTATTGACGATTAACACCTACCGTTGGACAGGTGGATGTTAATATAAAGTTTGACTCAAATATCTTCAGTAGTTTTCAAGTTGTAAAACATACGCTTTACACGCACCCGCTCTTGAGTTAAGTCCGGTGGGACTTGTACCGGAAAACGGTCCGTTAATGATATCTCCCTTATTAATCCTCGTATTGAAATGATGCACATGAGGAAAAAGGCCTAGAAATGAATTTCCATTACGGCAGCTAAATTTACATTAAGTTTGGTTGCAAAATGACGGTTTCGGTTTCGTATAATCCCCCAGTCAATTCAGGGATTCAGAAACAATACTTGCCCTAAAACCTACCAAAGGACAGATGGATTCTAAATATCAAGTTTGGTGGAAATATATCCAGTAGTTTCCAAGTTTTAGACAAACAGACAAACAAACAAACATACAGACACAAAAAGAGAATATATGCAGATGGTCATTATTACACCTGAAACGGATAACTGTACGGAAATTTCGCCAAAATTGTCAATGTACAGACATACTCTAGAAGTGTAGACCTTTATTTCGATAGTTACTGCTTTGCAACTGTACGACGTATCTACAAACGGACTTCACCATCAGACGCCCCTTTCAGTGCTCTACATGGTTGGTCCTATGACATCTTCTCGTATCTCCTTTATTTATGGGTTAGATTGAGTTAGAGTCATTGAATGGGGTGAAATCTTGTACAGTTTTTGAATGCTACTTTATATTTTTGATTCTCATGTGACAGCTAGAATCATAAAATTTGGCTATAACATTGCCAATGGTCATGTCAATGTGCGTGCCGAATGTCATGATTCTACCTTTCCTATAAGTGTGCCAAATGATAACATATACGTGTAAAAGTACAAAATCAACTTGTGTTTAATGTATTAGGGATAGAAATACGACGAAAAGTCACAGGACAAAAGTTGTAGATCTCTCCAAAATGAAACGCAATTTGCTTTGTGACTTTTGATACGACTTACTGATTAGCCACCAATTACCCCGAAACGAAGGTCTGCACCGCCGTTAAAATTGCATCCATATTTCGGAATTTTCCTGGGCCAGAAGTTATACATTTGCATAGCTTAGAATATTTCCTCAAAGGAAAGAGTGTACAGCATTCGGGATTAGCACTCGCATACATACGTGGTAATTAAGGAAGAAAGTAATACAGTTTAGTAAGTTGAAATTAATAGAAAATAGATTATAACAGAGGACATCCGGATGACGACAAATATATAAATACCAAGTGAATGTATTGGAAAATCAAATGCTCCTCAATAAATTATGCCGGAGTGAGTTATGGATATAAGAAAGCGGTAATCGGAGAGAAATTTAGGCGCAGGGATTCTTAGGTAATCAGATAAGAAGATGAATATTTGTGTTATTACTTATGCTATTCGAGGACGGTTATAACCTCCAATGATATTCCGCCAATATCCCGCAGAATGGCCGATTGACGACTCTCTTGCTTTCTACCCAAGGAACAACCACGAATTTAAAGGAATGATGAGGAAAATGACAATACGTTACTTCCCTGCTGGCAAGCAGTCAGAGACGTTGCCATGGTAACCCATATATTCGTTATCGCTCTGTCGGTCCCTCAATGCCGAGCATGGTATCGGCAGAAAATAGTACATTTCTCCGTCATTTGAAGAGTAAGGTAAATTATGAACACAACGAAAGTTGTTTGTGATGAAGAGACCTTTCACATACGGTCCACAGAGTTTGCAGAAAATCAATAGTATAAGAGAAAATGGAGGAAGACCGTTGTGGTTTTCCTATAGACCCCCGTCTTTTCAAAGATTTTAAAATGATATGCATATCGAAACCTTCCCCGGGGTGAGTATACTCTAAATATGAAGTTTGGTTGAGATCTATCCAGCCCTTTCGACGTGATGGTGGAACAAACAAACATTTTTATTCTTTTTATTTTGCTAGTTGCTTTACGTCGCACCGACACAGATAGGTCTTATGGCGACGATGGGACAGGGAAGGGATAGGAGTTGGAAGGAATCGGCCGTGGCCTTAATTAAGGTACAGCCCCAGCATTTGCCTGGTGTGAAAATGGGAAACCACGGAAAACCATTTTCAGAGCTGCCGACAGTGGGGTTCGAACCTACTATCTATGGATTCGAAACTGTTTATTTTTTATTTTTTATTATTTCTATATCTCACCCCCACCCTTTGCTCCCCACCTAAAAGGGGGCTCTACCGGGCGAGTTGGCCGTGCGCGTAGAGGCGTAGAGGCGCGGCTGTGAGCTTGCATCCTGGAGATAGTAGGTTCGAATCCCACTATCGGCAGCACTGAAGATGGTTTTCCGTGGTTTCCCATTTTCACACCAGGCAAATGCTGGGGCTGTACATTAATTAGGCCACGGCCGCTTCCTTCCAACTCCTAGGCCTTTCCTATCCCATCGTCGCCATAAGACCTATCTGTGTCGGTGCGACGTAAAGCCCCTAGCAAAAAAAAGGGGGGCTGGACTTTAAAAATTCTAGAGTATTACTTTTCAACTCAGCGACCCCGAAAACTATGAATTCGACACTATTCTCGATTATTATTGTAACTACCCCCCCTGACCCTCTCCCTTAAGGGCGCTAGGGATGGCTTAACCCCCACAGTGCTCGTCTCCCGATAGTAAGTGATACGTGTACCAAGTTTGGTTGAAATTGCTCCGGTGGTTTAGTTGGAGATGTGTCATTTACACACACACTTCCATTTCTATATATAGTAAGATTTTTACACTCGTTCTTCACCCCCTTTCCATCCCCGCCCAAAGGAGTCCTATGAGTGCCTTACACAACAGTATATTCTTTTCCCAGATATTAAGTCTTATTTGTACCTATTTTGGTTGACAGCTATGCCCAAACGTACATGCATAATCTCACTGCTCTAGAATCCTGGAGCTGACGTTGCCATGGTTACGGCAGTTCATTTCTTTATCCGATTCCTAGAGCAGGGGTAGTGTGGTGCCAATATCTCCGTAACGGTTGGTTTTAGGGCCTTAAAACATGGTTTTCGGGCCCGTAGGGCTTACCGAGTTTTGTTCTTTGCGTCAAGAGGATTAAATTGAGCTTTGTCTCGTCCTTATACGACAAATTCGATATTTTGCCTATAATAGTATAAGAGAAAATGGAGGAAAACCGTTTTTCCTATAAAACCCCCGTCTTTTCAAAGATTTTAAAATGATATGCATATCGAAACCTTCCCCGGGGTCAGTATACTCTAAATATGAAGTTTGGTTGAGATCTATCCAGCCGTTTCGACGTGATGGTGGAACAGACAAACAGACAGACAAACAGACAAACAGAAACAATTTTATTTATATAGATTATTATTATTATTATTATTATTATTATTATTATTATTATTACAAGTTGCTTTTACGTGGCACCGACACACAAAGGTCTTATGGCGGCGATGGGACAGGAAAGGGCTAGGAGTGGGAAAGGAGCGGCCGTGACCTTAATTAAGGTACAGCCCCAGCATTTGGCCGGTGTAAAAATAGGAAACCACGAAAAACTATCTTGAGGGCTGCTGACAGTGGGATTCGAACCCACTATCACCCGAATACTGGATACTGGCCGCACTTAAGCGACTGCAGCTATCGAGCTCGGTAATTATTATTATTATTATTATTATTACAAAATGTCCCACTTTTATATTATTATTAAAGGTTCAAGAGAGTCCTTTCTCTTGGTCTAGTTCTTCTTCTTGCCCTATTCCTCAATGATTGGGGTTGGTACTTAGTGTGTATTTTGCCCGGTTCTGTGACTAGATGATTCGTTTATCTCGGTGTCCTAATAAGGAACAATGGGGGCTGCTTGGCTGAGATAGGAGACATCTTACAATGGCACGCAATGTGACGGCGAGGCTAAGGAAGATTTGATAGGACAGAGCCGTCACTAGCAAAACCAAAGTCATGCCCGGATGCATCAATTTCGGTCACGTCTTAACCGTGATAAAATGGATAGCTTACCATGCTTAAGATGAATTTCTGATGCATCAAGCCCGGTTTTGAAATTTGTGACTTTTTACTGCGGTTAAAAGTTAAATAGTCGTGAGCGAGCGGTTAAACGGGCTAACCGAGGCTTAAAGGCCTACTTACGATACATAACCTCACGAGTAAGTTGTATATTAGCCTACCTGAATCCGAAGTGTCGTGATGTTATCGTTCAAATGGATTTGGCACCACATATCGTGTATCTACAATATCTTGAGGATGATGAACAGAGAGAAAGACTGTGGCGTCCTTGTTACAATTAATAGGTGACCTACTCGAGTTCCCAACTCATAGAAATAGTCCTGTTTCGTCAAGAAGTAATCTAAGTCTGTGAGCATCTCAGTTTCAAATGCACTAAAATTTGGCGTTCTAGTTCGCCCTTCCTTTTCCATATCGGCTGATACCGATAACCTAAACTAACCTAACTAAACAAAATTAATTCTTCTTAGAAATAAAGTGTTGTAATAGAATATATGGTAAAAATGACTACAATGATGCTGACAAGGAGGAAAATTATTATAAAACTTTTAAAATATAAGTGTAAAATAATATTCGCCCTAGAAATAAAAAGACAACTGACAATTTCAGGCAGAACGTAACTGGGAACTGGATAAATTTGAAACATATGACTGTCGAAAAGTATCACTGCCTTCTGGACAAATTAAGACAAGTGACTGCCGAACTCATCACTGTCTTCTGAATACTACTTTGAATTATTTACGAGGTAAAACAGTTGAAATGGCGTGTGGCTTTTAGTACCGGGAGTGTTCGAGAAGTTTGGCTCACCAGATGCAGGTCTTTTGATTTGACTCCCGTGGGCGACCTGCGCGTCGTGATGATGATGATGATGATGATGATGATGATGATGATGATGATGATGATGATGATGCAGACGACACATACACCCAGCCCCCGTGCCAGTGAAATTAACCAATTATGGTTCAAATTCCCGACCCCACCGGTAATCGAACCCGGGACCCCTCTGACTAAAGGCCAACACGGTAATCATTTAACCATGGATCCGGACTCCCGAGGTGAATAATAGCGAGAAAAACGAGCGTCAAGAAACAGCGTTTTTGGAAACCAAGGATTAGCAATTGTAGAATAGGTTAATGACAATACCACGGTAAGAGTTTTACCACGGTTTCGTAACGCCTGATATTTACAGAGGATGATGCACCCAGGCATCAGGCTGGCATACGTTGCGCTTTTCCCCATCGCCAAACATTGGCAATTAATAAAGCTGACAAGAGGATTGAACCGCTATTTTGTTTTACGTCGCACCGACACAGATAGGTCTTATGGCGACGATGGGACGGGAAGGCCTAGGAATGGGAAGGATGCGGCCTTGGCCTTAATTGAGGTACAGCCCCAGCATTTGCCTGGTGTGAAAATGGGGAACCACGGAAAACCATCTTCAGGACTGCCAACAGTGGGATTCGAACCCACTATCTGCCGGATGTAAGCTCACAGCTGTGCGCTGCTAAACGCACGGCCAACTCGCCGGATTGAACTGATTGGAGATGTGGGTGTACCACCGAGTCCTATGAGTATCCTGGACCCAGCACTGGACGAATGTTTATGTCCTAGAAAAACTCATGGTCATTGACACAGTGGCCACACATCAAGAAGGGCTGGAGCTGTACAAAATTGATATTGTATGATATTCTTTGTCGGTTTGGCAACCTCAGTCATTTGAGGAAGAATACATATTATTATTATTATTGTATTTATACTGAACTTAGTCTGTCCAAGTACCGCTGCCAACATTAAAAAGAGAACACTTAAGATATGGTGTTCCTGAGATCACTGAGCAACGATTTCTATGTTCGAATTTTACTAACAACAATTGTTTAACTATAAGCTTCCGTGGCTCAGGTGACAGAGCGCCTTCCTCTGACCGCTGGATACCGCGGTTCAAATCCCGGTCCCTCCATATGAGATTTGTGTTGGACAAAGCGGAGTTGGGACAGGTTTTTCTCCGGGTACTCCGGTTTTCCCTGTCATCTTTCATTCTAGCAACTTTCTCCATTAACATTTCATTTCATCTGTCAATCATTTATGATTGCCCCAGAGGAGTGCGACAGGCTTCAGCAGCCGGCACGTTTCCTATCCTCGCCGCTAGATGAGGCTTCATGTACTCCATTTCTGACCCGGTCAAATTACTGGAAACAACCTGTGGATTTTAATTACTTAACTGTGTAATTGTGTGTGAGAAAAGTGTCCTTGATATCATTGGGCAACGATTTTTATGTTCGAATTGCACTAACGACAATTGTTGTTCAGTTGTTTCTGGAAAAAATGTACATGCGGAGAACTTATACGTTACTAGGTAGTCATTCATGTTTTGAGCGTTTGTAAGCTGCAGCGAAGCGTATGAGTACCGCCAGTAAGATGAATCTATTGTTTAGAGCTTTAGAGTACATCTTCATTAGAGGATTGAACGTTGTCTTTTTAAATAGCCGCACTCTGCACAATAAGCCCAGAATTTATTGCAGTATCATATATCTCTTTATTCGTATCGAACCCTGCTCGTAATCTCTATACCTGAAAGCGCTAAATCCCATACAGTATGATAAGCAGTTCGTGTCCCTTCACTACTACCGGCTTGAAGCACGATTTCTGAACTTAAGATACGAGCAGTGAATGTACAAGATAAGCATGGGAGCTTTCTCTGGAAGTTCCGGTTCGCTACCGTCTTTATAAGTTGTACGTAACCTTTGCTATCCACCCACGGAGTGGCTTATTGCCATCCTGTAACTCTTGTATAATATTGAAAGATGATTGTTATCCTGATTGGTGTTGTTTTGTATAAGGACCTTAAGAGACCTTCGATCATCAGCTCTTTGTAGTAGTCTGAACTCTTTGATAACCTCCGTTCAGAGTGGAGAGTCTTCTTCTTCTTGTTCCATATCCTCATTGAATGTCGGCTGTCCTCAGGGCAATCTGGTTCTTGTTCTCAGCAACTCGGAAAAGGGCCATACAATTTTCGAAGATTCCGTAGTCTTCCCTTACTTCTCCTTCCTTCAGTTTTACCTTGTAAGATAAGCTGAAGGAGTCTATACTTACCATTTCGAATTATATGGTCAAAATACTCAAGTTTCTTCTTTTTGATGTTGGATTGGAGTGCTTCAGTGTTACGTATTTTGTCAACCCATGGTATTTTGAGCAGACGTCGGTAGCACCACATCTCAAAGGATCTAAGTTTTTTGGTGGTGTTCTCTGCTAGGGTCCAAGTCTCGGCACCATAAAGTAAGACAGAAAATACATAACACCGAAGTAAACGGAGACGGGGATTGTTCTTCAAGCCCCTGTTAGAGAAGTTTGCTCATTCTCTTGAATACAGTTCTTGCCTGTTCAATGAAATTAAATTCCACAGCCTGTTTCCAGTCATTCGACCGGGTCAGGAATGGAATGAATGAAGCCCCCCCCCCACCATCTAGTGGCGAGTATAGGAATTGTACCGGCTGCCGAAGCCTGTCGCACTCCTCTGGCTTGCCTGTTCAATCCGGGACCTAATTTCAACGGCATTGTTCCAACTGTGATCAAGTACGCTGCCGAGCTAGAATTTAGCAATACGGATGGCACTGGATTCCACACAGCGAGGTGTAGTTGAAAGCAGTGGCGTGCGGTGAACATATTCGTTACCCCAGCTGCAAACAAGTTTTATTTTTTGCTAGGGGCTTTACGTCGCACCGACACAGATAGGTCTTATAGCGACGATGGGTTAGGAAAGGCCTAGGAGTTGGAAGGAAGCGGCCGTGGCCTTACTTAAGGTACAGCCCCAGCATTCGCCTGCTGTGAAAATGGGAAACCACGGAAAACCATCTTCAGGGCTGCCGATAGTGGGATTCGAACCTACTATCTCCCGGATGCAAGCTCACAGCCGCGCGTCTCTACGCGCACGGCCAACTCGCCCGGTAAAAAAAAAAGTTTTAAAAATATTAACAATCGTAGCCCCACTACACTCTCTAAAGTCAACATTACCACTTTATAAGGCTACATTTTTCGTGGAAAGGTCTACCTGAGAAAGATCTTTATTAAATGTTAAACAATTAATTTATTAGAACCACCTGTTCAAAACTAGTTAAGTCTTTAGGACTATAATACTGTCATTATATTAAGATTGAGTATGGTACATGTTTCGCCTGTCATTGGAGGCATTATCAGTCATGAAATCTATCTCCCAGTCAGAGCTTTGAGTACCAAGGACGATTGTTGGTAAACAGTGGATGTAAGTAAGTCCCTGAACTCATTGTTATTTCCCAGCTCGTACTTAATACATTGATCTGGGAAATTCCAGGTGTCTCCACTTTGGATTTTGTAAGGTTTCATGAAAAAATAGATTAGTCGTATTTTTGTACATTCATTTCAAACCGAATGGCAAACAGATAGAGAAAACTTTCTAAAATGACGGATATTCTCCGCATCGTGTATGCTACCAATACTCTGTAACCCCCTACCCCATAAAACCCCATAAAAATGGCGGTAGGCTGTCACAATTGTAACGGCCGCTGGGTTTTGAGGGTTTCGTAGACTTACTTATTGAATTGTTTTCGCTGTTCCAGGTACTCCAACTGAGCGTACGAGTCATCAGAGCGCCATCTTATAGCAGAATATGAGTGGGATGTCACATATTTAGCACAAGTTTTCAGCGGGTAGCATTCTCATTTATCTGTCAATCGAGAGTTTTTTTTAATGCTATTTGTTCGGGGCGTCGACCCATGTGGATCTTTTGCCCCTACTGGCACCGTATTGTATGAAACTGCGTGTAATTGGAATGGCGGTAGTGTGGAATGTTGTGTGTTAGGAAAGGAAGATTAAGTACGTCACAAACACCCAGTCCCCAGGCCGGGGATATTAATCATTACAATTATAAACCCCTGACTCGCCCGGGAATCGAATCCGGGGCCGCCATTGACAGGCGGACGTGTTGCCCCCTACACTGCGGGGCCGGACAGTTGAGACATTAAACATAATCCTAAGTTAAATAATCTCGGCGATATACGCGTTCTATCCAAACATTAAAAGCGTCTTAACATTTTTCTTTCCATGAACCCGTTGTCGAGGAACTTAAGTCTACGGTTTTTTTTTTTTTTTTTTTAAGTTGCTTTACGTCGCACCGACACAGATAGGTCTTATGGCGACGAAAGTCTACGTTAAAAAACCCACCGAAAATATACAGGATGTAACAATAAAATACAGCCGAACGTCCAGGACATATTCTTCACACGTAAAAGAAAACATGTTTTATGGACATGGGTCCGGACACGCTTTATTTATTTCTATAACATGACGTAGTACATTAATCATGGGAAACACACAGGAACAGAACGTACAAGCATAACACATGAAACTTTTTCTTACATAAAATGTTCGAAATGCCCTCCGTTAGCATTGGCACACGCATTAACCCGCCATCGCATTGAATCTCGCATGCGCTGATGTATCCCAGGACGGCGGCTTGAGGCGATGTATATACGTCGGTCTGTGGTACATATACGTAAAGCAAATTTAAAGAAAAACAAGCTATTTGCGGATGATGTTATCCTGAATAGAGTAGCAAATAAGTTACAACTACAAAAAGACCTCGACAATGTTGTGAGATGGCGAACAGGGTGAAAAGTCAGGTTTGTACGTTTCACCGAGAGAAGAAGTCTTCTCAGTTTTAATTACTGTGCTGATGGGGTGACCGAGCTCGATAGCTGCAGTCGCTTAAGTGCGGCCAGTATCCAGTATTCGGGAGATAGTAGGTTCGAACCCCACTGTCGGCAGCCCTGAAGATGGTTTTCCGTGGTTTCCCATTTTCACACCAGGCAAATGCTGGGGCTGTACCTTAATTAAGGCCACGACCGTTTCCTTCCAACTCCTAGGCCTTCCCTGTCCCATCGTCGCCATAAGACCTATCTATGTCGGTGCGACGTAAAGCAACTAGCAAAAAAAAAAAAAAAAAAAAAAAAACTGATGGGGTGATAGTACCTCATGGGGATGTGTTAATATGAGGAATGAGGAATGATCTACATTGGGGTAATCACATTAAAGAGGTTGTAAAGAAAGGTTATAGTTTTCACATGGTTATTCGAGTATTTGAGAGTTGTAGTAAGGATGTAAATGAGAGGACGTACAAGTCTCTGGTAAGACCTCAATTAGAATGTGCTCTCAGCGTATGAAGCACACACCTGGATTACTTAATACGAGAAATGGAAAATAGCCAAAGCAAAGCAGCGCGATTTGTTATGTGCGATTTCCGACAAAAGAGTAGCGTTTCGAAAATGTTGCAAAAAATGTTTGGGCTGGGAAGACTCGGGAGTAAGGAGACGAGCTCCTCGATTAAACCGTATGTTTTGAGCTGTCAGTGCAGAGATGGTGTTGAATGACATTAGTAGACGAACAAGCTTGAGTGGAGATTTACAAAGATGAAGATTAAGTTCGAATTAAAGAGGAGAAATTGGGTCAAATATTCTTTTGTAGAACGAAAAATAAGGGATTAGAATAATATTCGAGAAATTTCCAAGTTCCTTGAAAACATTTCCGAAAAACAACTGATAGGGAATCTGCCACCTGGGCAACAGCAGTTCATCGATGATTGATTGATTGATTGTGTTATTCTTCTTGCCCCGCTTTCCCCATCAAAAGAAACGAATTGCCGCTACCGTGCGAGTATTTTCTTTAAAACACACAGTAATAAATACCGACTGAGAACTATAATAATGAACTGTTTATCTCGCTATGAAACAATACATCCAACTGAATTCATGGCATAGAATACTTCATTCAGGCGGGAAAAGACCAAGAGATTCATCTAGCACACAACTCTGCACATGATGAGACCATGCCTACCAACATATCCAAACAAACACTGTAAAGCGTTCGTCTTCTATGGGGAAATTACATTTTTAGTTAATTAGTTTTTGAATGTGTATAGCATAAAACATCGCTACATTTTAAAATCCGTCCCTGCAACCCAACTTTATAACGAAATGAGTCATGTAGGGACATGTCCCTACGATTGACAGCACTGACAACATTTCTTCGCTAGATGTCAGAGCTGTTGCTCGATTCGGACACTCTGATTAAACTATTATTGAACTCTTATACAGTTAATATACAAAACTGCTGGTCACGATTTCCTATCCTTTAAAAAGTCCATACACCGAGATCGATAGCTGTAGTCGCTTAAGTGCGGCCAGTATCCAGTAATCGGGAGATAGTGGGTTCGAGCCCCACTGTCGGCAGCCCTGAATATGGTTTTCCGTGGTTTCCCATTTTCACACCAGGCAAATGCCGGGGCTGTACCTTATGTAAGGCCACGGTCGCTACCTTCCACTTCCTAGGCCTTTCCTATCCCATCGTCGCCATAAGACCTATCCGTGTTGGTGCGACGTAAACAAATAGCAAAAAGTCCATATACTCTTTTATTCCTGAAAATTACAATCCTTTTCTTAACCATCGCTATCCGGTCGATTAGTTTAGCAGTTTGCTTTTTTCTACCATTACGAGCGCTAATGAAATGAAATGAAGTGGCGTATGGCATTTTGTGCCGGGATGTGTCCGAGGACTTCGGCTTGCCCGGTGCAGGTCTTGTGATTTGATGCCCGTATGCGACCTGCGCGTCGTGGTGAGGATTAAATAATAATGAAGACGACACATACACCCAGTCCCCGTGCCAGAAGAATTAACCAATTATGGTTAAAATTCCCGACCCTACCGTGAATCGAACCCGGGACCCCTGTGACCAAAGGCCAGCACGCTAACCATTTAGCCATGAAGCCGGACACTACGAGCGCTAATGTGAGTTAATGCATTGTTTCACTTAAGCACCACTACGAGCGCTAATGTGAGTCAATGCATTGTTTCACTTAAGCACCACTACGAGCGCTAATGTGAGTCAATGCATTGTTTCACTTAAGCACCACTACCAGCGCTAATGTGAGTCAGTGCATTGTTTCACTTAAGCACCACTACGAGCGCTAATGTGAGTTAATGCTGAGTTTCACTTAAGCACCACTACGAGCGCTAATGTGAGTTAATGCATTGTTTCACTTAAGCACAACTACGAGCGCTAATGTGAGTTAATGCATTGTTTCACTTAAGTACCACTACGAGCGCTAATGTGAGTTAATGCATTGTTTCACTTAAGCACCACTACGAGCGCTAATGTGAGTCAATGCAAAGTTTCACTTAAGAAATAACTACATTCGGTGTGGACATTATTCAAAAACTCAAAAAAAAAAAAAAAAAATGCCTGAGGATATTGAACCAAGGAACACATTACAGAAAGAATTAAATAAGTTAATTTGGCTAGGATTTGAATAAAAAAGAAAACGAGTACAGAAACAAGCGATTTGAAGCTGATTTTCCGGAATTGCATCTATCGAGCTCGGTAACATTAATAAAAAGCAGCAGTTCAAAACTTCAGTTAGTGGGACTGAATTACTTATTTACGAATGATTCAGTACATTCTTTAAGTAGGAAGTAATTATTCATCATGGATTTGTAACTGCCACCTGGAAATGCCTATGTAATGTTTCATTTGAGTGAAATTTTTGATAAAGTTTCATGGCTTTGCAGCTGTCGTCACTATCAGTAAGTGGAAGAGAGGGGCCTATCCAGCTGTCCTAAGCAGCGCAGCTCAGAACGTGTCGCAATAAAGTCCTAATGCTTCCACCCTGACATGACAGGAAATAGACAATTATGACATCATAATTTTGAAGGAAAGGCTTAGATGTTAGGCCCTTTTAAACAACAATCATCATCAGCATCAGTTCGAAAAAATATTCCCATAATTGTTTTTATTCCTTACCAGTACGTTATTCCTTAAATTACATTTGTTATCGCCAAAAATTTCTGGAATACCCGTACATTTCTTAAGAGACCAGGTGAGTTGGCCGTGCGGTCTGGGGCACGCGGCTATGAGCTTGCATCCGGGATATAGTGGGTTCGAATCCCTCCGTCGGCAGCCCTGAAGATGGTTTTCCGTGGTTTCCCATTTTCACACCTGGCAAATGCTGGGGCTGTACCTTAAGTAAGGCCACGGTCGCTTCCTTCCCACTTCTAGCCCTTTCCTGCCCCATCGTCGCCATAAGACCTATCTGTGTCGGTGCGACGTAAAGCAACTTGCAAAAAAAAAAAAAGTTCGTGGAAAGTCTAAAAAGTCCTTTAGGTACTAATTTTGAAGATTTTGATGACTGTAGTTGGAAAGTTACACTGTTGTTAAAAATTGCCTTAAATTCGACATGTGAGAAAAACATCATATAACTGGCTATATATACATCTTTTTTAGAAACCATTCCGTGATATTTCAATTCAATCGGCGAGGCGCTTCCAGATTCGAAGTCCAAACGGATTATGAAGATGGTAAAGCGGGTCGTGGAATCTGATTCGGTAGACTTTCCTTTGTTGTTGGGCCCGACGCGAAAATGAGGACTCACCGATGCTGAGGTGAGCTGAGGTGAACATCAAACATTATCACCATTATCATTTGATCTTCCCCGTCTGACTTTCCTTGGTGATCTCTTGTTATTCTTCAATTCAAGGTATTAGGTTTTCCAAGCACGGGCTTGCATGATCCTTCACGATACGTACTTCATTCTCAGAGGTATCGAGCCTCTTCCTCCTCTGATTAATATGAGCAGGGTATCATTAATACGTTGCTTTATCCCTAAAAACACTGATATTATCATATCAACACTAGTAATGGGATTTCTGTGACCAAAAACTCTGGAAATTTCCATGCACTTATGATCGAGAAGATACAAAAATATGCGATAAAAACTTGGAAATATGGCGCAAAAGAAAATGAATATAGTATCAAATTTTAGAAGACCAGCAACAAATTGACCACATGCCTAACATTTCTTGTCTCTTCTATATTGAAAAATTACAGGTCGCGAACCTGGTTACCTTCACACTTCATTTAACAAAAATATTTCTCATCATCATAAGTCGTATTACTTATTCTGATTACTGACTGTCGTGACCCCAGTGTTCTGTCTTTGTAGCGTTACCATCTAACTCGATCTTCAGATTTTCTTAGAACTTCCAAGAGGATTGCCAGTTATCTTCCTAGCCTGATCTAGCCACCTGCTTGCTGTCCTTCCACATGTCCTTCCTTCTATTTTGCCTTCTGTGATAGACTTCTCCAGGTTGTCTCCACCCCTCCTTAATATATGTCCACGGAACTGAAGCATTCTTTCACTGACACGTGTAGAGAGGCATTTGACTATTTTTAGCTTTTTAATGATGGACTCATTTCTTCTCCTTTCGGTCCAAGCTACATGTAGCATTCTACGCCAACACCACATCTCAAAGGCATCGATGTGGTCTTTGTCCTTAGCCTTGACGCTCCATATCTCACAACCGTAAAAGAACATGGAAAGTACTAGTGCTTCAACCAATAGAATCTTCGTGATTTTGGATATTGCTCTATTCTGCCAGATCTTAGTTTACACATGGCTGCACGTCCCAGGACAATACGTCTCTTTCTCGCAATTTTCTGTGTCACTTATACATGGCCCAAGGTATACAAGGTCATTAACCAATTCCAGTCCCTTTAATCGACCTGTGAAGACCGTAAAAGTAGTTAGTGGGACGTAAAGCAAATAACATTATTATTATTATTATTATTATTATTATTATTATTATTATTATTATTATTATTATTATTATTATTATTATTATTATTATTATTATTATTAATCGACCTGTGGGATGCACTTGATTTCCACAATCAATGATCATGAGTTTGGTCTTCTTCAAATTGATTTCTAATCCGTAAATGAGACTTGCATCCTTTACTCTTGCAAGTAAATCTGCAAGCACATCTTCACTACTGGCAATGAGTGTGATGTCGTCAGCAAAACGCAAATTGTTGATGTTTCGTCCAGCAATTGAGATCCCACCAGACCAACATCAAGCGCTCTCCCTCATGATGTGCTCGGCATAGATATTGTATAGATAGGGAGACAATACACAGCTTTGTCTTACGCCTTTGGGTACATTGAAAAAGTCTGAGGTATCACCATCCATTCTTACGGTCGCCAAGTTACTGTCATAAAGGCCTTTCAGCAGTGATATGAGATGTGATGGAACACCGAATTAATCTAATACTTTCCATAGTTTGTTCCACTCAACATGGTCAAAAGCCGTTTTTGTAATCTACAAAGCAGATAAAAACAGAAACACAAAACTCACGTTATTTTTCAATTATTTGCCTCATGTTCAGCAAAATATTTCTAAGGAGATCCAAAATAACCAAACACAAACAAAATCTCTTGTCATTATCGACACAAAACATGTGAATGACACTTGTGTAAAGGCAACAACTACCATTATTTTGATCAAATATGTCTCATTGATAAAATATGCATTTGGAGGAGGGATGAACCTGAAAAATGGCGTTTCGGGAAAATGCATCGAGAACCAGGGTAGTTAGAGCGAAAGTGTGTGTGGATGAAATAAAATCAATTTAATGTAATTGCATTGTATTAATTGCAGTATTTACAGCACGGAAATATTAGTGTCGTATTGGGTGCTTATGAACAGGGTTTTTAATGCATTTCAGGGCGTGAATTTGTTTTAAAAGACTCAGAGAATAACAGGTCCCACTCAAGACGGCTGAGATAGAATAAAAAGTTCTAATTCTTAACTGAAATCAGTTTGATTGCCATCGTCTGCTGCTTTCACCCCACTGTCAATAACTTCTTGCAAATAAGACTTGCGAGGCAAAGGGACGTCTTCAAGAAGATCTCGTACATCTCTTCGCTCTTCCAGCGAGTCTAAGAGCGCTGTCGTACTTCGGAGGGAGACTGGTACAGCTTAAATTGGTTTCATCATAAAGTCTCGATCTCCCTTTTTTTTCTGAACTGAACAGTTGCAGGTATATCCATGTTATAGCATCGATGAGTTTTCAAACAAGTCTTGAAGTAATTTGAAAATTCGAATATTTATCCATTTGAATCGAGTTCCATTTAATTGGGCTTTAGTTACCATATTGTGAAAAATACTAAGTCTAACACAATTCATCATCATGGAAAGAGGAGGAAGGGTGAACCAGAAATCGATTGGAGAGAATTCCAAGAATACAAAGAGCCCTTAACAGCCATGAATATTCCTATAAACAAGGCGCGATTTAAGTTGAGTTACAAAATATTTTTCATTTACATGGTTTGTGACGTTTCATTGTAATAATAATAATAATGTTTTTACGTCCCAGTACTGTAACTACTTTTACGGTTTACGGAGACGCAAAGGTACCGGAATTTTGTTCCGCAGGGATCTACCGACACAAGGCTGACGTATTTGGGCAGCGTCAAATACACCCGGTCTGAGCCAGGATAGAACCCGCTAAGTTGGGCTCAGAAAGGAAGGCTCTACCGCCTGAGCTACTAAGCCCGGCTAAAAAAGTATGCTACGCATGTTCTCATGAAAACAATTTTTTAAGACATAGCTAGGAAACACTGGAAGTACCTGTAGAACCTTTATCTAAACTTGACATTGCTATCAGATCTCTATTGTGCCAGTCTGGTTTCACAAAAATTTTCTGGCTTCGCCCCATAATTTAGTGTTCCAACACAATAAAGCACTTTTACTTCCACTTTAACTGCGCGCTCTGTGTGGGAGAATACGCCCCGCTGTGTTACTGTACATACTAAACTATTCTTCGAAGCCCAGCACGTAGTCTTGAAACTTTTAACTGTTTGACATCTTTCCTTTAGGCATATTGAGGCGTAGTTTCACAAGGAAAAGTAATATCTGAAGTCAGTGAAGAATGGAGAATGGAAAATTCAACCGTTTACAAAAGTTTCCCTTTCACCGCTTCTCATTTGCCTTTCTACCTCTGCAAGTTCGGTATCAGAAGCAATTAACTGTGACAGCAAAGCTTGGTGACCCTCATTCGTGGGAAGAGATGAGAGACAAGGGAAGAGAGTATTCTTTCAATCTGTTATTCTACTTACAGGGCTATGAAATTTTCAGAAAAGTAGATGGAAGGGCATAAAACATAAAGCAAAAAGAACCTTCTTTTACAATTTTATATATAATGACCAATGAATACACGCCCTTGGTTACTTGTTTTAAGGCTGTAAGGTTAGTCGAGCGTGGAAGAAAATTATTCGTCATAAATATTGACCTTGGTTGTTCTGTATAGCAATGACTATTTGTCAACTAGACTTCCCTGTCAGAAGTAAGCAAGCTGATATTTTACGTGATTTGATTTTTGCACGTCGGCCCCGCGGTATACGGGTAGTGTGCCTGCCTCTTACCCGGAGACCCTGGATTTGATTCTCGGACAGTTCAGGGATTTTCATCTGGATCTGACGGCTGGTTCGAGGTTCACACAGCTTACGTGATAACAATTCATTGATGAGCTATCTGACGGTGAGATGGTGGCCCCGGTCTAGAAAGCCAGGAAAATCGACCGAGAGGATTCGTCATGTTCCACACGACACCTCATAATCTGCAGGCCTTCGGGCTGAGCAGCGGTCGCTTGGTTGATTTCGGGATCATAGCCACAAATCTTCTAGTGAAGGTATATCAAACTCTTCATACGTACAGGGCCAATACGACTGATAAATTTAGCTTGAAGGCCGCACGGCAAAATGAGAATACTAAATATTATGGTTTTCCTTATTTCGTTTAGAGGATGTTATATTTGATAATGTGTTATAGGGTCAAATAAAGAAATGAATAAATGAATAAATAAATAAATAAATAAATAAATAAATAAATAAATAAATAAATAAATAAATAAATAAACGTACATTCGTCTCAGCCCTCCGTGGTTTAGGCGGCAGCGCCGGCCTCTCACCTCTGCGTTCCGTGGTTCAAATCTCGGTCACTCCATGTGAGATTTGTGCTGGAGAAAGTGAGGGCGGCATAAGTTTGTCTCCGGGTACTTCGGTTTCCCTGTCATCTTTCATTCCAGCAACACTCTCCAATATCAGGTCATTTCATCTGTTAGTCATTAATCATTGCCCCAGAGGAGTGCGACAGGCTTCGGCAGCCGGCACAATTCCTTTCCTCACCGCCAGGTGGGGTCTTCATAAATTCCATCCCTGATCCGGTCGAATGACTGGAAACAGGGTGTGTGTTTTCATTTTCACATTCATCTGCAAGCCCCTGTTATTTACTAAACGCCTCCTCAGTCCTCTGTCTGTAACTAGCTCTGTGGCCTCGTTTAATTCTATACCTCTTATCTTTAAATCATTAAATACTGATCGTGAGTCTAACCAACATCTTCTTAGTCTCCCTCTACTTGTCTTACCCTTCATGACCCAGTCCATTATTCTCCTAGATAACCTATCCTTGTCCGTTCGCCTCACATGACTCCACCAGTGAAGCCGGTTTATGCGTACAGCTTCATCCATCAAATTCATTCCTAACTTAGCCTTTATCTCCTCATTCCTAGTATCTTCTTGCCATTGTTCCCACCGTTTGTACCAGCGATCATCCTCGCTATTTTCATGTCTACTACTTCTAACTTATGAATAAAGTATCCGAGTCCACCCAGCTTTCACTCCCGTGCAACAAAGTTGATCTGAATATAAACCGGTGTATAGATATTTTCGTCCGGGAGGTGACTTCTTTCTTACAGAATACTATTGATAGCAACTGTGAGCTCACTGCTTTAGCTTTGCTGCACCTAGATTCAATCTCTCTTACTATACTACCGTCCTGGAGAATACTCGTCCTAAATATTTGAAATGATATACCTGTTCCAGTTTTGAATTTCCAACCTGGTATTCAGTTCTCTTAGGTTTCTTCCCTACTGACATCATTTTAGCCTCGAAAAGGATAATTTTCATATCATACTCATTGCACCTATTTTCAAGTTCCAAGATGTGAGACCGTAGGCTTTCAGTATAGCCGGGCTAAGTGGCTCAGACGGTTGAGGCGCTGGCCTTCTGATTCCAACGTGTCAGGTTCGATCTGGCCCAATCCAGTGGTATTTGAAGGTGCTCAAATACCTCAGCCTCGTGTCGGTAGATTTACTGGCACGTAAAAGATCTCCTGCGGGACTAAATTCTGGCACCTCGGCGTCTCCGAAAACCGTAAAAGTAGTTAGTGGGACGTAAAGCAAATAACATTATTATTATTAGTCTGCCATTAAGACCAATTCGTCAGCGTCGGTCAAACTGCTTACTAAATAAATAAACAAATAAATAAATAATGCTATTAGATTTTAGTTAGTGAAGAGATCGGCGTAAAAACCGGAAATGTTATGATGAACTCTGTTGCAACGCTGAAAATGGAAGTTATCTCCGATCTCGTATAATTGTCATAAATCGAAGGATAGAAAGCGGAAATGATTGCTCCTGTAGTGTGGTTTGACAATCTTTTTAAACCACACAAAGCGGATAGAGAAAAGATTAACACACACGCCGAAACAATGCAAACAAAAATACGGCAGTAAAATCTGAGTTAGTCGGTATTTGAGTGAGTTGACTGCGCAACATAGTTTTTTTTGTCATCTCCTATTTTGAAGGATTTGCATCGAGTCTTGGGAAAATCGATCCGGCAAGTTTCCGACAATCCTATACAGCAGTTGAACATAAGTGCGTGTTATTATTATTATTATTATTATTATTATTATTATTATTATTATTATTTGGCCTTTGTATCTTGGTTGTAGTAGCTTGAAAGAGTTCTGAAACTGTACTGGGCTCCTAATATTGCAGATATTACATCATAAGTATGTTCATATTTGGCAATATTGAAGGTCTTTCCCATTGTTTTGTTTTGGGAGTAACGGACAGGCAGAGACAACAGCTTCCTAGAATTGGTCAGGTGCTGTGCTTCGCGAGTTCCCGCATACTATACGTTGTTGCTTGCATTCACAATGGGCATTATATATCCGAGGTGAATGGCCTAGCTCCTATATGGTTGCCTCTTTTCATATAGGCCAGCCCAGTGGAGCAGGGGTAGCGTGCCTGTCTCTTAGCTGGAGGTCCTGGGTTCGATTCTCGGCTTGTCCAGGACGTTGGTTCACTCAAGCTTGTGAGGACAACTGAAGTGCTCTCGAATGTGAGAGACAGAGCGGCCCAGTCATGAAAGCCAAGCAATACGGCTGAAGATGTTCGTACGCTGAACATGTGGCAATATACTTGTAGAAATCACCGAGACGAATCAAACGAAACTTTAAATGACATGCTTCCAGAACTACACTAATTGTTATGATAGCCTCTAGGAAATCGTTTCTGGGGTTTAGAGATTAGTGTTATGTTAAAGTAAAGAAAGAAAGGAGGAAAAAGAAAGAAACAAACAAACAAACAAAGAAACAAAGAAAACAAATGTCTTTGAAATAAGGGGTTACAAAACAACACTCAAAGTGGAATGCACAAAATGGACCACTGGTAAAAATGTAATGTAATAAGCGGGTGATTGAAGGACGTAAATTTGACCAAAGTTATCCAGGAGAAGAGATATAATACTGTAATGTTACGCTCCAGTCCTCTCGAAGCTCCCTCCGGTACTGCATAGAAGGGATAAGTGAGTCAGACGGGTGTACTCCCAGCCGACTTGGAGGGCATGGGCGGCCTCTTGTTGCAATGTGCTTTCGTCTGGTTTCCCCGTTGGCCTTCTGGAACGGGAAACGAGAACCTCCCCTCTCTAGTCGCATCGTGAAGATTCTACTCCATCATCAGGATATAAAAAGGAGGCTAGCCGCGAGCAGGCAGTTGAGGAGTTGGATGGGGACGGCAGTAATGCTGGCTGTCGTCAGTGTCCCACCATAGTCAGAATATCGTTATGTACTGAGCGGTGTACTTTCTGTGTACTGCCTTGGAGTACTGACTGGAATACTGTATGTGTACCGACGTGGAGTGAGTGATTGGAGCTGGACGGCAGTAATGCTGGCTGTCGTCAGTGTCCCACCGTAGTCAGAGTATCGTTATGTACTGAGCGGTGTACTGTCTGTGTATTGCCTTGGAGTACTATGGTGCTACTGTGGGTTGTAGACCGACTTGGAGTCTGAGTGTGAAACAGTTGGTGTGAGTAGAGTGGTGTAGTTACGTTTTTGTGAGGCATAGTGTAGTGCTGGTTAGCACTGTTGAGTTGTCAGTGTTAAGTAGTTCATTGTGTGGAGCGGCCACGTGAATTGTCTGTGTTGACTGTGTGAGGAACGTTCTTTATCTGGAGTAGGGCCAAGGAACAATCGTCATGAGTTGTGATGGCCAGAAGTCCTGTTTCTTGTCTGTCTGCACGCAGCCGCTGTGCGCGGTGCTGGGCTTGCGGGACGAAGTGAAAGTAAGGTGGGTTGTCAATCAGGATTACCGCTAATACCGGCCAACAAAACTACTTACTGTGATGAGGACAGAGACAGCAATTAGTAGAGTGTGATCATTCATGGTTGAATACAATTGTATGTGTGTGTGTGCGTGTAGTAATTGGGTCATCCTAGAATTAAATTGGATCGATAAAACACAGTGTTTTATTCGTAACACGAATGTAGCACCCCTTGAGACACCTCGAACATGCTCACCAGGCTGAGTGGATGGGGGTAATCGTTAAATTGTTCGCATTACCTCGGCTTCTCTTTAGAAAAAATGTATTATAATAATAATAAATAATAATATAGTTTTAAGTCCCACTGACTAGTTCTTCGGTTTTCTGAGACGCCGAGGTGCTGAAATTTTTGTCCCGCAGGAGTTCTTTTACGTGCCGATAAACCTACCGATACGAGGCTGACGTATTTGAGTATCTTCAATACCACCGTACTGAGCCAAGATCGAACCAAGTCGGGGTCAGAAGGCCAACCGTCTGAGCCACTCAGCCGGCAGAAAAATGTGTAACAAGGTGGCAGACTCATATTCAACACTGGTACGGGCTGAGATCAAACAGCTCGATTTTAGCTCCTTATTCTTTGATGGTACGGCTCCGAAGACATAAAAGGTTTCTCCTGTACAATTTAAAATTGTGATCATCTTATCATAAGGACATCAGTGAGGAATCTGCGTTTCAGAACGGCATGATACCACGCTAAGAATGTTTTTCTTTTCTTTTTTCTAATGGCTTTACGTCGCACCGACACAGATTTGTATTTGATTCTAAACAAAATATATTCTTTAAATGCTGATGTTAACGAGTGAGATTTACTGCGATAATTCAAAAGATAATATAAAATTCTGACATTAAAACTGAAGGAAACTCTAGGCATAAAATTTGAAATCCTCTTGACCGGACATTTAAAAGTTGTACAAGAAATTTATCCCTCACTGGTTCACGTAACAGTGCCTTCAACACTTTGAGTGTTATTACGAAATATTCCTTTGAGTTGGTATCAGTGTAGGTATCTCAAGCCTTATTTGGTGATGTATGCTTTTAGTTTCACAAACGAGATGTAGGATGGCTTGAAATTATATTCACACTTCACAATCGGCTTAACAAGTAATTCATTGATAACTGTTAGTCTGCATTACGACGACTCATTATTCGGCTGTCACCGAACTGACACAAGAACTCGACCGAACAGATACACGAAACACATTCCGAACATATAATCCATTTGGTCACTGACGATTACGTATCCATGCGACGGCTTCTTCTTCATCTCCGTGACTCACTGACCAACTGGGGCCTAACTCTCCTTCCAACTAATTAGCTGCTATGGGATACAGCCCTACATATAGACACAAGTTGTCACATGGTATAACACCCACATCAGAGCTAAAAACAGTTATGATGTCACTCCCACCCAGATACAAATGTTACATATTATGTTGAAATATCCTCAGGCAAATTTGGAACTCCCTAAATATGATCTCATCGCTAAATGCATACAATGACAGAGCGATGACTCGACAGTTACTGTAACAGTATTACACCATATGTTGCAATGTCAAAAGGTTTCACAAAACATATCTGATATTAGGCAGCAACACTCACTCTACATAATTTTGATGCTAATAAACACACACACACACACACACACACACACACACACACACACACACACACACACACACACACACACACATATATATATATATATATATATAGGCCTATACACAATAAATTAACTACAATGAAGCAAGCGATAATTAATTAATACATAGCGAAATCAGATTATAGAACTGAATCAAGCAATATTGGTAATAACAATAAGACAGATACAATAATAATAATAATAATGATAAAATAATAATAATAACAACAACGCAAATGATACTCATAATACAAATAACGATAATATTAATACAAATAAAATAATAATTATAATAGATGAATGCTTGTAACGGGATTTGAACTGTTACACTACCCAGTTAAAATTTACCTTTCTCCCCGTTTTATTATACACTGCCAGACAAAAAAAAAGTTAAGCACCCAGAAGGAGTGGTCCAGTATTATCCAATTTCGGTGTATATGCACCTTTGATGTGTGAGTAAATGATTAGATTTACAAGGATCTGTAATGTGTAGAACGCCCACCAGAGTGCATTCGTGATGGCACTGTTCTCTTGTTACCAGTCAACTGCTGTGAGTCAGACAGTTAAGCAGGTCACATTGTGGGACTGCATCAGGCTGGTTGGTCGTATCGTGCAATTGCCAGGTATGTGGGCCATGCAGATGTCACAGTAGCCCGATGTTGGACTCAGTGGGTACTTGAGGGCACCCAATCATGTCGTGCAGGTTCGGGTCGACCCAGAAACACCACCCCGAGGGAGGAACGTCGTATAGAGCGCCAAGCATTGCGGGATCCCATAACTTCGGCACCCGCTATCCGCGAACATGTACTGGAGGCTACAACATCCTGTGAGGTCCCGCACAGTGTCTCGACGACTCGCATCCGCCGGATTGGGGTCCTACCGCCCCATGCGTTGGTTGCCATTGACACCAGTACACCAACGCCTGCGTTTGGAGTGTTGACCTTCCCAGGAGGCATGAACAGAGGATGACTGGCGTCACATCATGTTCAGTGATTAGTTCCGCTTCTCCATAACCTCTGATGCCCAACGTATACGGGTTTGGTGGCGTCGAGGACAGAGGGCAGTTCCTGTCCAAATTGTGGAAAGACACACAGGCGTAATCCCTGGCATCATGGCGTGGGGAACCATAGGATATGCGTTCAGGTCACCTCTGATAGTGCTTCGGCAGACTTTGAAGGCACAGCGATACGTCCAAGACATTCTGCGTCCTCACGTTCTACCCCTTATGGCACAGCACCTTGGGACAGTGTTCCAACAAGATGGTGCACGTCCACACACAACTCGTTTGTCTATGGACTGCCTAGAACAAGTAGAGGTCCTCCTGTGGCCAGCAAGACCCCCGGAGCTCTCCATCATTGAACACGTGTGGGATGATATTGGAAGGGGACTCCGTCCCAGTACCAATCTGCGGGATCTGGAGGGACATCTGCAACAGCTTTGGACAAACTTACCTCAGGAGAGGATTCGAAGGGTGTTTGACACAATTCCTAACCGCATAGGGGCATGCATTGCGGCCAGCGGGTGGGGGTGCGTGACACCCTACTAACTTGGCGCAATCATTCCACCTGTAAATGCCAATAGCCTTGTCTCTTTCATCCCATGTTGTAATCAGTTCTTTCAGCATATGTAGTTTGATTCACTTTCAACCACTCCTGGGTGCTTAACTTTCTTTTCTAGGCAGTGTATTTGGGGTAGTTTACATTGCATCAGGGTTAACCTCACAGTTTTCCCAACCGTACTCCATACATGTGGATATAGGAAGTGGATCAGTGGAAACAATAGTGGTAGCAGTATTACCAAGCAAAACGAGACAGACCAACAAGCGCCTTTTTTTCAAAACTAAAACTTAACTTGCCGAGTTGGAAGCATACCGAGGTGACAATCGACTTCGAAAGTGCTGCCGTGTGTGCCTTCAGAGAACTATTTGAAGAATCTCAACTATCAGGCTGCAACTTTCATTTCATTGAATTACTTGGAGAAAAATACTCAAAATAGGACTATCAAGAGAATATTATTGGACAGCGAGGAAGCACGTCAACAATTCAGAATGTGTGCGACTTTGGTATATCATCATATGGAATACATTGATGAAGGCTGGTTGGTATTCTGGAAAGCGCCCCGAAGAACGATAAGTTCAACAATTCTTCGATTACTTCGTTGATGATTGATTGAAAAATGTTTGAATATGACCGAGCTATACTTAATTTAGCAAGGAGGAAACATCTTAAAGAAACATAAGTTCACTTACAGGAAACTAGATGAAAGAGTAAGTTGGATGAATATAAAAGAGGTAAAAAGTTAAGGAAATGTCTGTAAAACCTTGCTAAAAACTACAAACGCACCTGTCTGTCTGCTTCTCTCTCTCTCTCTCGCTCTCTCGCTCTCTATGTGTCATTAAGTTGACGTCGACTCCGGGCGACTGCATGAAAGGAATGTCTGCCGGTGTTACTGTTTTCAACAGGACATTTCGGATCCTTCAGTGTTGACTTGGTTGTTCATTTGATGGAGCCCATCCACCTCACCTCAATGCCAGCCCGCCTCGTCTCATGCCCCCTCCCCCCCCCCCCCCCACCCCGCGACACCTTTACAAGTACAATCGCTTTCTCGATAGTATCAGGTTTCCTCATTATGTGCCCAAAGTAACTCAGCTTTAGCTTCACATGAAAGGCCTCAAGGGATAGATTGGGTCTAATCTTCTGAATAACCTACTTATTTTATTCGTAGTCCAAGGTATACGTAAATTCACCTCCAGCACCATACCTCTTGCTCTCCCTATTTTTTTTTATGGTCCAAGTTTTACAACCATATGCAGCCGGGGAAAGACTAGAACTTTGACCATTCTGGTCTTAGTGTGCATGGACACATCAGAAGATCTTACCGAGACTTCTGAATGCTGCATTTTCAAGAGTCACTCTGCGACAGATTTTTGGACTGTCAGAACCACTGTTATTGATGGCCGATCCCAAAAGACAGAAACTATCCATCACTTTGATCATAATATCATCATCGATCTGCAGGTTTGATGGTAATCCTGCAGTTGGTAATAATGTTAAGATACTGTAATTTTGTAAATATAAATAGATGTAAATAGTAAAATGACAACATAACTGACAAGTTGTATTATTTACAGCATGCAAATAGTAAACAGACGACTAGGCCTTATTTAGGTTGTCTTAATTGGCCTGTTCGGAATCGGACCCATGGGCGGATAACGAAATGGGCGGTTAATCCTACAATATTAAACTAAATAACCTATCTAACAACAGTTTCATGTAAGACGTTTTAAGCAGTATTTCGAAATATAAACTGACCATAAACGGCATCCTCTATTCTAAGTGTTAAGCAATATGAAAAATGTTGCATCTTGTCCACGAGTACGGTGGGATAGGAGGCAGCGCGGGTGCTCGCGATCTTGGGAAACCGGAAGCCGTTTAATCCGACAGCCGGTTAATCCTAAGCCAGTTAAGAGAGTGTCCAGTGATACAAATCTAAGTTCATTTAATAGAAAGGTGATAGGTATTCTATCATCATCTTACGCTATGATTATATCACAATAGGTAAAGTTCCTTATAATTTTGCTATTACTGTAATAGACTTTCACCTCCCCCAAGATTAAAAGGCTAGTTGTTACTTTCACTTCTTGCTCAAGCGAGTTAATAATAACATTGAGAATATCAATACATGCTTGACTTGTTATGGAAATATGAGCTTATAAGCTGGTGATGACACAATGGGACAGTGCCCTGGCGACGGTTTTGTTGTGGTACGGTGTGGCAATTCAGAATATATAGAGATTAGAGGAGTTCCACCCAACCAATAAAATTTTTAATCAGTCTTATCGATGCAGTGCATGTTTCGTCTCCTGGGAGACATCTTCAGCTGCTTCATACAGTGGGGTTCGAACTCACTATCTCCCGAATACTGGATACTGGCCGCACTTAAACGACTGCAGCTATCGAGCTCGGTCATACAGTTTAAATTAAAATAAACAATTGACAACAATCTAGTATAGTTACAACTTTTTAAGTCCTAGAATAAAACTAATGAGTAGGCCTATGCACTGAGTACATTTTAAAAGAAGCTTAGAAAAAAATCTGAGTCATAAAATTAGAGTCTTAAAATTTAAAAAAATCCACTGTTTCTTCAATTTAAAATAATAATAATAATAATAATATATTTATTGCAGCCAAATAGCCATAATCAAAAATCTTTTACTTTAAAGGGAGCAAACTTTTACTTTGGAGAGAAGAATTACTTTATCCTTGACGAGACATCTTGGCTTGAAGTGAAGCAGTAAAAATACGTATGGACGATAAAATCTCTCCCTCTGCCGCTAATGGACTGCAAGTTGATAATTCGCCAGTTAACAGTGCGAGTGCGTTTAATAGGTACCCCCTAGTTGGAATCTGGCAGTGTTGCAATCTATTACGTGCGATACGCCCTTTACAACTATACTATTAAACAACTATATTTTTAAACCACGCCTACATCATAACTTCCGATTAAGGCCTTCCGCACACGAAGCTACCTCGATACTATCTCGAAGCGACGTGAGGTAGTTTACATGTCAATTCCAATGTATTGAAATAAGAGTGGGGAAGCAATTGATTTACTTGTAACGATGACATTTTTTAGATTTTTTTATTCGTAATAATTACTTTTCTTCACAAAATTTAATGTTTCCTCGTAATTTACAGCTTTAAATAAAATTGTAATCTGTACATTTTAGTAACCATTACCCTCTAGTAATCGATATACATCGCATCGACAGTCTGACAAATTTGGAGCCCCAGCAATTTTACGACCGGGCGCCCTACCTGACGCTAACCCTGCGAGGAGAAATGTATTTACTATTGCGTGTTTCTGTGATGATTGGTAATGGAATGCATTGTACGAAATTTAAGAGTTTCACTAATACGAACACAAATACCCAGCCTTCGAGCAAGAGGAATTATCCAGACGCAGTCAAATCCCGGGCCCGGATGAGAATCAAACCTGGGATCTTCTGAATCGAGGCCACAACGCTAACCATTCACCTAAGTTGCTAGCAAAGCAAAGCATCTCCGCACAGGCCATGAACGCTCTGGGAGGAGTGGAGCTTCCATTATCCATAACTTTGGCACTTGCTGAGGTAGAGTTGTTAGCTCTACGCCCGGCCGCCTTTGTCGCCAGGAATTAACCTGGTACTCATTTTTAGTGTAGGCTGAGGGCCATGTGCGCTTCCAGAAGTGGAAATTTCGTTTCGTTTTTCGACTTCCTGACGGGGAATCGAACCCACGTCCTTCCGGGTGAGCCGAGCATGCCTTTACTGCCTCGGCCAGGCAGCTAGCAGCTAGACTGCTGAAATGCCTGTGGATAGTGTGTGCCATTCGACTTTATCTTGTTTAGAAATAACTAAGCCGAATAATAAACATAGTTTTGAAATATATAGGTCTATACTATTCACCTAACATCCAATTTTATCATAGTTCTGTTGTCATAATTCATTTTCTGTCATGTCCCATGCAAATATGATTTTCTTGTTCTCAGTAAGTAATCTTTCTTCACGTGTTCAAATAAAATCTACGTTTTCCTTCAAACACTACAAAATGCAAAAGAACTCGGGGAGATTTACATTTATATCACAACATTCAAAAAATAAAATAATAAAAAATGTCCAAATAACTAAGATCAGAGATGGGACTAAATCAAATACCCTACATACAGTACCAATAAGGAACCGCTACGTTGTTTTGGACAAGGAAATGTTGGTCTCTGTTGCTACTTAGGAATCCATTAACATACCTACGCGGCGTGAAATGAGTTCCGTCAATTAATGGACTTCAGCTGTGTGCAGTGTAACAGTATACTACTAGCCTAATGTCTTTTTAAACCAATTATTTGAAGTTTTATCATAAAATTATCCTGGTGCGGTTGAAATATTTCGTAAAAAATTAAAATTTGATTCTCGGAACACTTTATCTCTGCTCCTTCCCCACTCCTGACAAGAGAAAACACTGCCAGGACCCTCTACCCAGCCTGATTTCACTGTCAAAATAGAAGTCACAATACCGAGCGAGTTGGCCGCTTGGTTAGGGTCGTGTAGCTGTGAGCTTGCATTCGAGATATGGTGGGGTTCGAATCCCACTGTCGGCAGCCCTGAAGATGGTTTTCCTTGGTTTCACATGTTCATATCAGGCAAATACTTGACGCTGTACCTTAAGGCCACCGCTGCTCCCATCCTTACGTCGTCGAAAACCTTTGACGTATTAGTGCGACTTTAAAGACCGCTAGTAATAAGTCATATCAATTTTTATTGTTTAATATGTGATTTAGTTCATATACTTAGCATCCTGTTACCGAAGATTAATATATTTCAGTATTAGGCTTACAGTGAATAAAAATAGACTAAATTAATAAATGAAAGAAGTAGCATGTAACTTTTTTCTGTAAGTATTGTTTCGGTTGGTTTTACGTCGCACCGACTCAGACAGGTCTTATGGCGACGATGGGATATACCAAGGCTAGGATTGAGAAGGAAGTGACCGCGGCCTTAATTAAAGTTTGCTGTGAAAATGGGAAACCACGGAAAACCTTCTTCAGGGCTGCTGACAGTGTAATTCGCATACACCATCTCCCGAATGGTCCGGATCGCGCCCTCATCTGCCCCTATTTTTCCTTCCCATTTCTTAATTATTTGGGATCGGTACTGCATGTGG
This sequence comes from Anabrus simplex, assembly GCF_040414725.1. Lineage (NCBI taxonomy): Eukaryota > Metazoa > Arthropoda > Insecta > Orthoptera > Tettigoniidae > Anabrus > Anabrus simplex. The sequence continues at coordinate 615,601,467 of NC_090265.1, read as the reverse complement.
ATTTTACCCAGTTTTATGACTGGATGCCCTTCCTGACGCCAACCTTGTTTGGAGGGATGTGTTCACTGTTGCGTGTATCTGTCGTGCCTGGTAGCTTGTTGTTTTTATAAGATGTGGTGTGCTTTAGGATGAATACAAACGCCCAATCCTCGAGCCAGAGGAATTAATCAGACATGGCTAATATCTCCGACCCGACCGGAAATCGACCATTCAGAGAAGGAGTCGACATTTTCTTTGTAAAGAAAATCTAATGTTTAAATATCAAAGTTCAAAGTTATTCACTAATGTTCCTGTATATTTTTTAACGTATTTTTTTTTCCTCGATCTTGTCTCAAGCCCTGTTACTGTATTGTTGATAGAATTTGACGGGTATTAAAACCAAAGTCTACTCTAACTCGACTGTACAGTTCCTGGTGTACCTTGTCCTCCTTCAAAACTCTCGCTCATTCTATCCTATCTTCGGCATTTCTCCGCCAGCCGGGCGCGTGAAGCTCCTTCAGATCCTCCCCCATATTTTACGTGGCCGTCTTCTCTATTTTCTACCTCATGACACCATGCGTTTCGCCAATGAATTCCTTCCTGACACCAGAATATTGTCATTCATACTCACATCGAATTTTATGTGCTAGCGAATCTATTCACAATGAGGTCACCCAATGTATTTCCTTCCCAGATCGTCCACGGATGTTTACTTCATTGCAGCCTGATTTCCTCTTGGTGAGCATTGATATCAATGGAATGACAAGAATCTCTTAATAACGGGAGTGAGAAGAAGGGGAAATGAATTGATTGGTTTAATTGGTGACCCTTTACAGTCCCCTCAGACTACGAAGTAATTTAATAGGGCCGGGCTGAGTTGTTCAGATGGTTGAACGCTGGCTTTCTGAGTCTGAGCGCTCTTATACGCTACTCTCGCAAAGACAGATTTACTGATACACAAAGGAATTGCTGAGGGACAAAATTCTGGTATCTCTGCGTTTTCGGAAAGGTAATTAGTGGGATGTAAAACCATGTTTTTTGATGATGATGATGATGGTTGTTGTTTTAAGAAGCCTAACATCGAAGGTCATTGGCCCCTGACCAAGTTTTTTTAAAAAGCTGACGGCTTCGATGCTTGGCTCATTAAACTCCAATTATCATCATTATAAATAATAATAGAGGCTATTGGTTTTGCGTCCTATTAACTACTTTTACCGTTTTCCGAGACAAAATTGTGCCGGAATGTTGTCCCGGAAGAGTTCTTTCACTTGCCGGTAAATATACCAACACGAGGCTAGCATATTTGAGTACCTTCATATACCAGCGGACTGAGTCAAGATTCAACCCGCCAGCTTGGCTCAAGCTGTAGAAAGCCTGGGATCCAGTGTTTCAACATGGCTATGCCTCTTGTCCCGTTATCTTTAAATAATTAAAAACTGACCGCCACTTTGGTCTCTCTCTGCTTCTCTTGCCCTCCACGGTTGATTCCAACATTCCTTTAAGGTACTCTATCCTCCGTTTGCTTTACATACTTCATTGTTGAAGCTGTTTCATGTGCACAGCTCGTCCATTTGGTTCATTCCTAACCTCATCTGCTCATTGCGAGTACCTTCCTGCCATTGCTCCTACCTGTTTATACCAATAATAATAATAATAATAATAATAATAATAATAATAATAATAATAATAATAATAATAATAATAATAATAATGCCAAAAAGGATTCCTTGAATAACTGGAGAAAAAACACGCAGAATAATTTAGGGAATCATAGGATCCAACTACAAGAATGACATCCACCCAAAAAGACCCAACAATGAAGTTTAGAACAAAATAGAGAAAATTACAGACACGATCCGCAAAAGATGGAAACGATTTAACGGTTACCTCAAACGAATGGACGGAAACAGGTGGACCAAACTGATTTTTCATTTATTTGACTCAAAATCTAAAACCACGATGCCTTGGTTTAGAAACACCAAAGAAAACATTCAAGTGCTACAGATCAAACCGGAAAACGCCTTTGACAGAGGTCTTTTCCGAAAAAAGGTAGTGATGAACGAGCTAAACCGAGATGAACAACCGAAAAGAAGACACGGTGTCCCTTGGACAGAGGAACGCAAGCAGGCCCACTCAGAAAGAATGAGGGAATTCAGGGCTCAAAAGGAAGCAAAATTCACTGCCAAATGTAACAAAATCTAACTTGGTCCTTAATGGCCCCAGCGAATAAATAATAATAAGCAATTCAAGAAATCATACTGAACATTTGGAATACTGAGAAAATTCCAGAAGAATGGAAATGTGTACTAATTCACCCACTCCACAAGAAAGGGGATACATCAGATATAAACAATTACAGAGGGATTTCCTTATTATCAGTCGTCTACAAAATTTTCTCTAAAGCCCTATTGAATAGATTATAAAAACAAACCGACCACCTAATTAGAGAACATCAGGCTGGGTTTTGAAAAGGAAGATCATGCCCAGAACAAATCTTAAGCCTAAAAACTATTTTGCAAATTCGTAAAACAAAACAAGCAATAATAAATTACCTTCTTTGACTTCAAAAAAGCTTATGATTCATTAGACCGACAGACGCTATTCAACAGACTTGAGAAATTTCAAGTCGACAGAAAAACAAGGGAATTGATCAAGCAAACTCTTAACAGGAACAACAGCGAAAGTTAAATTTTTAGGATACATTTCAGAGTCATTCGAAATTACAACAGGGTCAGATAAGGCGATGGATTAACACCACTACTATTCAATCTAATTCTGGAAAAAGTGATTCGAGAATGGAAAATGAAACTAAAGGGATCAGTATTGTTAGACTTCTCAAAAACCAAATTCACCTTGATTACCTCGCCTTTGCAGATGACATGGCAATCCTCTCCAATAACAAACAAGAAGCACTCCAGTCTGTAGAAAATCTTCATGAAATAGCGGCAAGAACAGGTCTCCAAATTTCATATGCAAAGACAAAGTATATGGAAGGTACAAAATCAGGATTTAACAACCATCCTCTAATCTCTAGATACTGGAAAATCTCTCAAGTAGATAAATTCAAATACCTAGGCGAAACTATACAATCAAATGGGATAAATCAGCAAGCAAACAAAGAAATAATTACAAAATTACAAAAAACATACAAAATTGTCTGGAGCAGAGGCACTGAGGTAGGGGCACTTCAACCCCGACACGGTGCGTCCCAATGGCTGATAGGGGAAGTTCCTGTAGATAAGCAGGACAGGTGTGAATAAGGTTTAGCCAAATAAGCACTCGCTGATCACTTGAGGTAAAGAGAAAAATGGTCAACGGCCTCGACGACAGAAGAGGGTAACTCCCAATGACAGAGAGGGTGGAAGAACCGATTCAAAATCACTTCGCGTCTGACTTGTAGCAAGCGGCAGAGTAAACATGCTCCAGCAACTAACAATCCCTGGTTCTACACCACTAGATAAGCTAGAATATTGATTACAAGCAATCATAACTCGTATAAGTAAAGACAACATTACCCTAGGTGGACAATCCACCCACGCTAAAGTGGCAACCAAGCATTCGGATTCTGGGGAGCTTGGACTTCTACGAGAGAGAAAGTCGGACTGCTCTGGTAAACTTCCACGGAAAACACACGCTTGCGTTGTCACTTTCAACATTCAGACACTAATTCAAACAAGAAAACTATACAATCTCACAATAGAACTTACGAAGCAGAAAATCCAAATTCTGGATCTGCAAGAAACACGTTTAACAGATTCAGAAACGATACACTACAGTATTTACAGAATCTTCAAAAGTGGAACAAATAAGAAAATTGGCAACAACAACAACAAAAAGCAGCACTGTGTGGCATAGCAATCATTGCAGACAAGAAAATTTTAGAATCCGTAAAAGAGGTGAAACCCATCAACAATAGGCTTATGACTATAAGAATTAAACACACCAACGAAAGCTACACCTTTATTAATGTCCATGCACCAACGTATGGTGACAATAAAAAAAGAGCCCGAAAAATGGAAAGATTCTGGGAAGAACTTGAAACAGAGATGACCAAAATCCCAAAAGATGAAGTGAAAATTCTACTCGATGATTTCAATGCACAAATTGGCAGGGAACGCAAATACAAGAAGACAGTAGGAGATTATCCGGCATCCATGTTCACCAATAAGAATGACACACGTCTCATTGGGTTGTGCCAACAAAACAACTTGAAAATTGTCACCTTCACTCCAGAAAAATCTCAAAAAAAAAAAAAAGACATGGCGATCACCCATCCACCATTTAGAAGAATTTCAGATTGATCATGTGGCAATATCGTACGATTAACAAAAGGAAATTCACGATGTGCAAATGTGCAGAGGTACTAACATCCATTTGTATCATTATTTAACCAGGATCAAAATTAAATTCACACCCAAAAGAAAATTTAAATGGAAAACGCCGGTAATCCCAAAATTTGATCTACACAAAATCAAAGACTCCAGAACAACAGAAGAATGGGAAGAACAACCTGCAGAGAATTGGAAGAAATTTCAAACTAAGATCACCATAACGGCGAAAGATCTCATCCCTCTTCACAGGAAACCAAAACACTCTTGGTAAAATCAAGAATGTGAGAGCGCACTGGAAGAAAGGAAAAAGACATCGTAACTACAATTGCAAGCAATCAGAAGAAACACAGAGGAAATATTTCGAAGTACGAAAACAAGCATCTACAGTAAGATTCGAAGACAACATAAACGGAAATACGTCAACGATCAACTGAAGTCAGTTGAAGACGATTTCAAAAATGACAACACACATGATTTTTACAAGCCCTTCGAGAGCCAAATTAAAGGGTTTTCTCCACACAACCTTTGCTTTCGGAAACAAGATGGTAAAATGTCCTTAACAAATAAAGGAAATTGCCAGGAATTAGCCACGTACTTTTCAAAGCTTTTAAATTGTCCAGAACCTACAGTCATATTCCCGAAAATACAGCCAGAAATCACACTCGAAAATTCGTCACCACCAACACAAGAAGAAATTTATTCACACAACAAGAAACTTAAAAAGGACAACGCATCAGCGGGGACGGAATTGTAGCTGAACTTCTGAAAAATGTAGGCCCAAATTTACTCAAAGAAATTACACAAGAAATTCAAAACATTTGGCAAAGTGAAGAGCTCCCGGATGATTGGAAGATTGCTCTAATACATCCACTACATAAAAAAGGTGACAAATCAGATGCAAATAATTTTAGTGGGATCTCTCTTGCATCTGTCACCTACAAAATTTTATCAGCATGTGTATTGCAAATAACACAAAAGCAATTAAAACCCAAATTAGCTGAATACCAAGCAGGATTTAGACCAAACAGGTCATGCCCAGAACAAATTTTTAACCTCAAAACCATACTCAAAATGCGCGCTCTCAGACAAAAGCCCCTCGTATGCACATTTGTAGATTTCAAAACGGCTGACGATTCCATCGACAGACTCTAACTGTCCCAAATTCTAGAAGAGAGGGGACTAGATTCCAAAACTCGAGAACAAACACTGACTGTCACGACATCTAAAGTGAAATTTATGGGGGAAATATCAGAACCCTTCGACATTCAAACAGGCGTGAGACAAGGTGATGAACTCTCTCCTATTTTGTTCAACGTCGTCCTGGACAAGGTTATGGAAGAATGGGAGAAGGAACTCAAGAAATGTGAGTTTTGGAAGCCAGTGCGACTGGGCTTTCCCAAAGATAACCTCTACATACCATACCTCGCTTTTTCAGATGATCTGGCGATACTAACAGCTCTAGAGACTTGTGGGGCTACAGATATAATTCGAGAAAACTAAATTATTTTTTTCAAAGACAGATATCAAGACCCTGAGAAAAAATATGGTACAATTGACAGTCCCTTACTTTAAATACCTCAAAGAATTTATCGAACCGACAGGCCGTAAAAAATATCTTACAACAAACTCGTTTCCACAAAATTAAAGGAGCATTAGGGTTAGTCCAAAAATCTACAACAAAATATCCATGTCAAGACATACAAAAATTCGGTATTACAACACATTCATAAAACAAACAGTCCTTTACGCAAATGAAACATTGGCACTCAACAGAAAGCAAGAACTTGAACAAATCAAACAAGAAGAGAGGAAGATCATTAGGAAAATCTTAGGAGCAAGATACAACCAAGAATGTTACAGGTTACAATCAATCTAAACAACAGAAAAGTTCTCAAACATCGAAACTGACATTAGGAAAATACGAATGAAATTATTCGGCCATCTGAATAGATTACCAGAAAATCGATTGACTAAAAGGATAATAGATTATGTAACGTCACTTAAGAATTCAGCACCCTGGCTTAATGAACTTCCTCAAAAACGTAAACATAAGTTCAACAGACATCCTAGAAAGAGACACATTTCGACACAAAGTAAACAACTGGGAAGTTACATTAGAGCAACCACAACAAAAACAGTACAGACCAAAGTGGTCGGCAGAACGTAAAGAAGCCTTCTCGGAAAGAATATATATATTTGCTATTTGCTTTACGTCGCACCGACACAGATATGTCTTATGACGACGATGGGACAGGAAAGGGCTAGGACTGGGAAGGAAGCGGCCGGTGAAAATGGGAAACCACGGAAAACCATCTTCAGGGCTGCCGATAGTGGGGTCGGAAAGAATAAAAGCCTATTGGAACAACAGGAAGAACGCGCAGAAGAAATGATTGAGTTATTTGCTTAACGTCTTCCAATATTGGGAGAATTCGCTACTACTACTACTACTACTACTACTACTAAATGAAGATGCAATTCATGAGGGTGAATGAAATTAGGTAAGGGGGTGGAAGGAATCGGCTGTGGCCTATAAATAGGAACTGTCCCGGCATTTGCCTAGAAATGAAAATGGGAAACCACCGAAAAACATTATCAGGACAGCCGACGATCGGGTTCGAACCCACTCGTCTCCCGAATTCAGCGCTTGGCTCTATAGCACTAGGGTGTTTTCACGCGTGGCCATTCCGCTCGGTAATAGTAATTTTAATGCGTTATTAGCTACCGAATGTGTATATTTGTTACTTAGCCGATTCAGTTTCTTAAAACGAATAGGAGTTTCGTTTGCTGATGATGGAAGAAACAAAGGAATCCATATTGAGGAGGATGGTGTAGGTCTTTTATTTTCCTCGAGGGCTAACTGGCCGGATCGGCAACGGTGTGCTCAGTTCACTGGGAAGACGTATTCCTCGTGAGAAAAAGTTGTGTGTACTCAGGATATATTGCGCATAGGCTGCATACAATGAACCTTTAAATTGGAGCGATGATCTACTTGTTTAGACTCTTAAACCTTCAAAAAAATTGTGAATACTAATACAAAAAGGTAGCAACATAGAAAGAAAGGCATTCTAAATTAATGGAGCAAAGGCTTACTTGATAATGGACGCGATGGATGAAGAAGTGCAAGTGGCATGTGTAGTGAGAATTTAAGATTCTGGAGGGGACGTTGCAAACTGAGCCCTGAAAGGTAATGTAGACAACAATAACAATATACTCAAATATGCAGTTAAGAGCATTAACGAAGAGGTGCATGAGTATGTAGCTCGATGCAGAATTAGAGCAAAAATGACAAAATAACGGACACAATGGCTGTATCACGTAAATCCGTCGAATTGAACAACCCAGTAATAAGAGTCCTCCACTTTAGCACATGGATTATGTCTCCTGTTCTGGAACCAGGCAACCAGGTAGGCTTTACTATGGTGCTGCTCGTGCTAACATCTCCACGAAGCAATCCGATGGCTTCTTCAGTAAAACTCTCCGGCAACTCTACCTGCAAGGCGAGAAGCAGGGAGTGAAAAAACTGGGTTTAATATTACTGTATATTATATTACTCGGCGTAGAGGAATGTCAGAGTTGCATTGTTCCTCGGACAGAAAAAATCCATATACGGAACTATGTTTGGAGGACTAGATGTATTTCAATGAAATTTGGGTGAATGATGAATTGATATATCCTAAATTTAATGGCAACAACCATTTTGCTGTAAAATCAACGACAGTGTTATAATTACTTGCTACGTACCCTGAGTAGCTAAGGTCTCAAGGTGTGCTGTACGACCATTGGAACCGCATCTAGCAAATTAGTGTTTACATTCCAGGCGTTACAAAACATGTTCCCCTATATATTTTTTGATCTGTGTATATAATTCATTATAACATCTGGTCTGGGGTACACACTCGCACAAGCCAGGTACAACTCATTTTGTCAGCCACAATGCTATTCCTAATTCTAGGCTTCAACACAATAATCAAGGCTCATCACAGCCTCTTATTCAATAGTCCTCGGTCCAATTCTGGAACACGGATAGGGTTTGCCTGCAACCATAGGGATAGCCCTCTGCAAACGTCATCAGATGCAAAATATCCAATAATATTACATGATGCATAGCCTGTCTATAGACTAGTTGTACACATCTCTAAATTCCCGTTTGATCCTCAGGAGGTTTAGTTCCCTCTAATCTGCATGACACGAGTGAAAAGTCTCAACACAACCAAAACACTGCTCTACATCCTGACATAGCAATCATATCCGAATTCTAAATAACACTGAAATAAGACATTATTTACAACATAAATGAAAACAAACCAATGCCACTCTGACTTACAGTTACTATTTACATTTAACGAAAGGGCCACATGTGAATCTGACCACTACATTTCATGCTTATAAACAGTTCAACTTATCTTTATCTCCATCTCTGCCGTTAGAGGTACCTTCGAAACCGCTCCATTGCTATCATTTAGCTCATGACTGCGTTGCTGTCTACGGATCCAGGCGTCTGCTGGTTCGGTCCTTTTGGTCCCATGACGTGCTGCCTTCGGTCAAATACTGCAGATATGTCCCTGTAACCTGGTAACTGTTGTCTATCCCAATTCTTTTCCCCGCGCACGAATGCACTGTCGTAACCCTGGTAAGGACACAGTTGACAATATCCCCTATCGAGATATTAGTCCGGTCAAACGATAGTTACCAAATTAAGGGATATTTCCCGGTTCCGATCAAGTCCTTCACAGCGCTTAGCCGTCATTAGCAGCAAGCGGAATTATTACATAGCGCGAACTCGTATTTAAAAATTATTAACTGAGCAAATGTTGCTCGGTTGAGCTTAAACAAATCGTTACTAAGTCTCTTCGATCACTGATACAATAGGCTTTGCTGATCACGTGCGGAAAGTACGCACTTCTCGAAATGTCACTTAGCTACTGCGGGCACTGAAGTAATGGAGGCAAGTGCACTGACGCTTGCTTCTTTTGTAGTAGTACATCCCCGTGATACAACAGGCTCACTTTGTGTTCGGCCAGCAACCTTGCAACGGATATTTCAAACAAGTTGAAATGAACAAATCAGGCACGGTTACATAATTTTAATGGCTCAATCTACTTCGAAAATATCAACAGGAATTGTCCTCTTCTTGGATCCGTGGGATACGGCTCTGTGACATCCGAGATCGAGTTCAAATGATTCCAGACCCGGATATTTCGAGTTAGAGAACACCTTGGCGTTGTTCGGTAGTTCCCCGCCTTTAAATCTCTCACTCTGTCTCTTGCATGCTGTTTGCCGACTCTCTCTTCTCCTCTCGTACCCAAGCCATCGACAGGGTTAAAACCACCCTGCCTTGGTTCGTCTGAGGGAAAAGCGCCGCACCCTGCTTGCTACGGGTTCGACATGTATATCAAACGGTCACCTAGCGTTCCTAAGCTCGTTCCTTAGTGCTAAATTCAAAATGTTCCACAGTGTTAAACCAGTTTAATTGAACCGTGATATGATACGGTTCAATACATTCAAGTCCGAAATACGGTATGAATTATCGAGGAAGGCCACAGCCGCTTCCTTCCCACACCTAGCCCATCCCTGTCCCATCGTCGCCATAAGACCTATCTGTGTCGGTGCGATGTAAAGCAACTAGCAAAAAAAAAAAAAAAAAAAAAAAAAAAAAAATCGAGGAATAATCATGCTGTATTTTTATGTTTATGTTTATTTTTAGGGTTGTTAAATGAAAGTTATGAACAGGAAGAATAAGTATGTGGCCTTTGAACTAACATTTCCTCATAACGAGATTACATTACTTCTTATTATTAATACGTAGTTAGAATTACATTATATATTTTGTTAAGAACTGCATTTGTAAATTTGCTTTTATTTAGTGCTGCTTATTGCTTTATGAATGTACTTTAGGTATTATGATACAAAACGATAACACGAATGGGAAAAACCGAAGTCTGTATTTCACTTGACTATTTTCAGAAATTAAGTCCTGTTTTCTGTGTCTTAAATTCTGGTCGCTCTGGTTAAAGGGCTAATAGATTTGAATTCAGCAAGACATGTACAAAACTTATTTTCTTCTGGACGGTAGAGCGCTGGCCTTCTGAATCCATCTTGGCAGGTTCGTTCCTGGCTCAGTCCGGTATTTGAAGGTGCTCAAATGCTCCCGCAGAACAAAACTTCGGCACCTCGACGTCTTCGAAAACCGTAAAAATAAATATTAAGTGGGGCGTAACACCAATAACTGTATTTTATTTATTTATTTATTTATTTATTTATTTATTTATTTCGTCTTCTTCTTCCTTACCCACCGAGCTCGATAGCTGCAGTCGCTTAAGTGCGGCCAGTATCCAGTATTCGGGAGATCGTGGGTTCGATCCCCACTGTCGGCAGCTCTGAAGATGGTTTTCCGTGGTTTCCCATTTTCACACCAGGCAAATGCTGGGGCTGTACCTTAATTAAGGCCACGGCCGCTTCCTTCCCAGTCCTAGCCCTTTCCTGACCCATCGTCGCCATAAGACCTATCTGTGTCGGTGCGACGTAAAGCCAATAGCAAAAAAAATAATAATAATCTTCGTTACCTTGTCACCAGTTACTTGGGACCAGAACTCTGTGTGCGGATTAAGCCTCGTTTTACTGTCAGGTACCGTTTCTGACGCCAACCCCATGTGGATGGATGTATTCACTTTTGCTTGTTTGTGTGGTGGTGGTTGTGTTGTATGTGTATATGAAGAGGAATGTATTGGGATAAACACATACACCTAGGACCGGATTCAGAGGATTTTAGCAGACGCAGTTTAAATTTCTGACCCATCCGCGAATCGAACACGGGATCCTCTGAACCGAATGCCTTGAGCTGACTATTCACCCAAAGAGCCGGACATGTGACTAATTTCATACTAAGGTAAATTGTTTCTAGTTGTCTCATAGAAAGTACCGCTGCATACATAACATAGGAGGACAGTGGTGCACTAGGACGATGGATGATCGCTTGCCAACAATAAATTACCGTTACGCTTCTCCAATCTGAATGTGGGTCACCCAGTACGGTACATACGGCGCTGTTGTATTTCCCTCGCCACGCTCTGGTTGTTGTTCGAATGAAAGCATACCTTTTACATCATACATTTACTTTCATCTCATTCAGTGATGCTGATGTTTTCTTCCTCTCTGTTCTGGTATTTATACAGGGCTAGCCTGTAGGAATGTTCACCTCACAATCACATTCAAAAGATATTGCTGGAAGTTGCATCTCATTTACATCTAACATTAAAAAGGCTACAACACATCATCAAAAAATTAAATTATTAGATAAATATTATGTAAGTGTAAGGTTGAGTAATATTATAGTTACAAATAGTCTAGATTTAGTTTTTAATAATGCTATTTGCTTTGCGTCCCACTAACTACTCTTTTACGGTTTTCGGAGACGCCGAGGTGTCGGAATTTAGTCCCGCAGGAGTTCTTTTACGTGCCAGTAAATCTACCGACACGAGGCTGGCGTATTTGAGCACCTTCAAATACCACCGGACTGAGCCAGGATCGAACCTGCCACGTTGGGGTCAGAAGGCCAGCGCCTCAACCGTCTTAGCCACTCAGCCCGGCAGATTTAGTTTTTTAATCGTACTGTAGTAAGTACAGTATGTATGTGTTCAACCCTTGTCCCATTTCTCTACGGGGCCGCGCATGAAGTTAGATGAATCTTCGTAGCGAGTTTTTATGACCGGGTGCTCTTCCTGACTTCAACCTCATCAGATGAGTTAATGAGATAAAATGAATGATATATGTGATAGTAGGAACTGAAGGAGGAGGGCCGACACATAGCTTACTCAATGGGTAACGTCCCCATCCGTCGGATGAATCACTATCAGTTCTTCCTTTTCCCTCATATAGTTTTAAATACTGTATATGGTTTGACATAATAACAGACTTCATATCCTGAGCCCGGCCATGTACAGAAAGGGATTAATAATAAAATAAAGTACCTCCAGATGGTTAATTTGCTGCCCTTTCCGTCCTCGGACACTCGCGGCACTAAAAGCCATACGCCATTTCATTTTTTCATTTCGACAATACATCCCACGCGGTACGTATTTTACGTCGAAACTTGCGGCCTGGTCATTTTTTTCTTAGAAACTCTTATATTTGAAAATAATGCAGAATAATCTAGATACTTTCAAAATTCATAATACAAAACAAAAAACAAATAAACAAACCCCATGGCGCAACAGCCCCGAAGGGCCATGGCCTAACAAGCGACCGCTCCTCAGCCAGAGGGCCAGCAGATATGAGGTGTCGTGTGGTCAGCACGCACGACGAATGCTCTCGGCCGTTAATCTTGGCTTCCTAGATCGAGGCCGCCATCTCACCGTCAGACAGCTCCTCGATTGTAATCACGTAGGCCGAGTGAACCTCGAACCAGCCCTCAGATCCAGGTAAAAATCCCTGATCTGGCCGGAAATCGAACTCGGGGCCTGTAGGTAAGAGGCAGGCACGCTACCCCTGCACCACAGGACCGGCTCAAAATTCATAATAGTACTGTAAATAATTTTAAGAAAATAACAGATTCTGAAGTCGTGCGGACATGTAATGCGGTCTGAAGTGAATGTAACGATCAAGAGGGCATAGTCTGAAAAATCCGAGTATCAGATCTAGAGTCATACACATGATCAGATAACAAGATGTCCTAAAATGACATTTTGGCTAAAATAATAACCCCCCAAAAAAGAATAAGATGGAAGAGAATGGTCATGGCTCCCAATCCCAAATAAGGGGTAATGGGGGTGAAGCAGAAGAAGAGGAAGAAGAAGAAGACCTTTGCAAGGATCGAAATGCGATAAGAAGTTTGTACCTTAAACACCGTACCTTCGACGACAGCTTCTTGTAGTTCAACTCGCGTAGATTTTGTGAGCTACAGTTTAACAACCTGTGACCTAATGAGAAGACATTATCATTATTTGCTCGAGTCTTTAAGTCTTTCCTTGTGTAGAAAACAATGAGCAGTGATGAATAAACAGCGTCTCGGATGACCTTTCAGAACGAAGAAAATCTGTCGACTGCTGTCTCTTGTCTGAGAAAGATGATTTGAAAGAAAGTCATTGGCTTACAGACTTGAATTTTCTGATAGGTGGCAATGTGAAGGTTTCGCAGTTCAAGGCTAGGATGACACGAGCTGCTCTTATCATTATGAATGACGTTGTAGCGTTTGCCTTCCTCGTACGACTCTCATATACAATTATTTTTACTTTTTTCCTCTAGTCTTCATCCAGAGTTATGTGTATTGTAAAAGCTGGTATGTACTCAAGGTCGATATGTACTGCACTAATATTATAAAAGCCTAATGCCTTATTCTTTCGTATTTGTGATCCATGATTTTGTATAGACTGTAATTATGAGGAGAAATAGCGTTTTCGGTGTCGCCGGGGTGCCGGAATTTTTCACCGCAGGAGTTCTTTTACGTGCCTGTAAATCTACCCGCACGAGGCTGACGTATTTGAGCACCTTAAAATACCACCGGACTGAGCCATAATCGAACCTGTCAGGTTAGGCTCAGAAGGCCAGGGCTCCACCGTCTAAGCTACTCAGCCCGGCACTACCATGGGAAGAGACGCGCTGTAATAATAATAATAATAATAATAATAATAATAATAATAATAACCAGACTGGAAATGGAATACGGTACGATCTCACAGGTAAAAAAGAAGAAGCGAAGTCATCTCCGTACAGGCCATGAAGGCCCCTGGAGTGGTGGAAGTTAATGTCTTCCACTATCCGTAACCGAAACCTCGGCACTTGGTGGGGTAAAGTGGTTAGCTCTACGCCCGACCGCCTTTGCCCCCAGGAATTTTTGGTGTGGGCTGAGTGAACCTCAGGGCCATGGGCAGCAACGGAAGTGGAAATCTCGTTTCTTAAATTTTACGACATCCTGACGGGGAATCGAACCCACGTCCTCCCGGGTGAACCGAGCACGCCTTTACCGCTTCGGCCATGCAGCCCCTACGATTTCAAAGGCACCCTCCTTTAAATACTTCGGAAAAATCATTCAACCATCAAGACTGGACAGTTGGGCCAACGTAGAAAAAGCCACCAAACTCTAGAAGCCATACGGACTACCGTGGAATTATCACAACAAAACTATGATATTGTGTAGCGCGAAATTGCAACATTTCAAAACAGTTGTCCTGCCAAAAGCCTTATAAGCATTGGATACCATAAACTTAGGAGATCGCTCTACAATCGCAGAAATTGAAAATTCTAAGGAAAACATGCAGCCCGACGCAAGAAAATGTAATGTGGATCAAGTGAACTACAGTATAGACCTCGACAATCTAACAGACAGGTTCAGTAATATCGTTCACAAGAGACGCTTGAAATTCTATGAACATACCTACAGCGTGGACAATAATGGACTTACTAAAGGATTATAATATAATGTAGTCAAGTCACAGAATTCCAAGATATACTGGCTAGAAGAAGAAAGGAACACCTACAAGAAATGAACATCACATAAGATATCATAAGAAGTCGCGGACTCTTTAGAGCATTGGTAAATAAGGTCAATTTATGGAGAAACCTTAAACGAAAATTGGTCGGAAGAATGCAAGAAACAACATAGTAAATTTGTGAAGAGAGACTGGGAGGATGAAGCGAAAGCCATCAAACCAACTAACAAGTTCCAACGCGCTCTTTGATAGGACAAAACGAATAATAATAATAATAATAATAATAATAATAATAATAATAATAATAATAATAATAATAATAATAATAATAATAATAATAATAATTTCCGCCTGTATGGTGTAGGTTAGTGTGATTAGCTGCCACCCCCGGAGGCCCGGGTTCGATTCTCGGTTCTGCCACGAAATTTGAAAAGTGGTATGAGGGTTGGAACGGCGCCCACTCAGCCTCTGGAGGTCAAATGAGTAAAAGTGGATTCTATTCCCACCTCAGCCATCCTAGAAGTGGTTTTCCGTGGTTTCCCACTTCTCCTCCAGGCAAATACCGGAATGAATTTAAGGCTACGGCCGCTTCCTTCCCTCTTCCTTGTCTATCCCTTCCAATCATCCCATCCTGCACAAGGCCCCTGTTCAGCATAGCAGGTGAGGCCGTCTGTGCGAGTTACTGGTCAATCTCCCCAGTTGTATCCCCTCACCCACAGTCTGAAGCTCCAGGACACTGCCCTTGAGGCGGGAGAGGTGGGATCTCTCGCTGAGTCCGAGGGAAAAACCAATCCTGGAGGGTAAACTGATTAAGCATAATAATAATAATAATAATAATAATAATAATAATAATAATAATAATAATAATAATAATAATAATAACAGTCACCAGATTCACAGCCCATGCTCCGATTGAGAACGAATCGAGAACTTTATGAAAAAGTTGAGAAGATAACATCTACTATGAGGAAAAGAAGACTCATTTTCTGGGCACATTAAGAGGATGAATCCGAAAAGAATGGCACATAGGATATTTAGTCTACAAGAAAAGTGGAAGGCACAATCTTTATAGCTTAAGGAGGTTCGCGAGGACTTGGAGGAAGGGACAACCTTTAGGAAGAAAATTGCGGTAATGAGGGATGCACCGGAGAAACTCGTGAAGTCATGCAACTTCTCGGCTGAAGAACGACAAAGGAGAAGTCAAAGACTTAAGAACATGTGGAAGGAGTGCAAAAAGGGAATAAGTTTGAGAGATAGAAGAGATGGCAGATTGTGTAAACGTGGTCCATAGATGGCCTCAACGAAAATAATAATAATAATAATAATAATAATAATAATAATAATAATAATAATAATAATAATAATAATAATAATAATGGTAATCATCCTGAAATTATTTATTGGGTTCAACACTTCATATGGATTTGGCGGAGTTTTTCGAGTGGATGCCCTTCCTTATGCCTACCTAGCCTGGGGGGATATGTTCACTATTGCGTCTTTCTGTGGTGGTTGTTAATATCGGGTGTATGCAGGTGAAGAGGAGGGTACTGGAACAAACACGAACATCCAGTGCCCGAGCCCGAGTAATGTATCATAGGCAGTTAAAATCCCTGAACCGACTGGGAATCGAACTCGAACCACTATAAACCGAAGGCCACTACACTGATAATTCAGGTAAGGAACCGGAAGATGGTAATAATAGTAGTGATGATAAATTATCTTTAGCTTTATTATTGCCCACACTAAGTGAGGTCGCTGGTGCGGATAAACTTCCTCCAATTGTTGCTGCCTACGACCAGGTTTTTCTGTAGGTTCAGCTCTGTCATATCCTCCTTTCTACAGTCCAACAATCTTCTTTTCGGTCTTCTCTTTCTACTCTTACCAGGCATAACTATCTCCATCACCCTCCTCCCTACATAATCTTCTGTCCTCGTAACATGGACAAACCACCCCACTCTTACTTCCCTAAATTATGTGTCTAATTCCTCCACACCGTATGTTCCTCTCACTGTCTCATTTCTTATGCCTATTGTACACCATCAAATTATTCTTGCTATTCAACATGTCACAAGAAAAGTTGTCAACACTTGTCAGAGATTGTTCAACATTGCTGAAGGTTTGACAAGATTTGTAAAGATTTGGCAAAGTTTGATAACATTTTGTTTTTACATGGAGGATAGGCAAACAGCAGTTGTGGTTCCTGGACTAACAGTGGGATAAATTCTTAAAAAAGAAGGGAAACGCCCAATAAACCATAATTTTCATGGGGAAAATATTGCCGTTATCTTCAACATAATTTTGGCAATGTACACTGACTGATAGAGCAAATGCAACACCAAGAAGGAGTGGTCAGAACTTTATGCCAATTGCAGGGTGGACTGACGTCACTGAGGTATGCTCATGATGTGAAATGCGCCGCTGTGCTGCGCACGTAGCGAACGATAAATGGGACACGGCGTTAGCGAATGGCCCACTTCGTACCGTGATTTCTCAGCCGACAGTCATTGTAGAACGTGTTGTCGTGTGCCACAGGACACGTGTATAGCTAAGAATGCCAGGCCGCCGTCAACGGAGGCATTTCCAGCAGACAGACGACTTTACGAGGGGTATGGTGATCGGGCTGAGAAGGGCAGGTTGGTCGCTTCGTCAAATCGCAGCCGATACCCATAGGGATGTGTCCACGGTGCAGCGCCTGTGGCGAAGATGGTTGGCGTAGGGACATGTGGCACGTGCGAGGGGTCCAGGCGCAGCCCGAGTGACGTCAGCACGCGAGGATCGGCGCATCCGCCGCCAAGCGGTGGCAGCCCCGCACGCCACGTCAACCGCCATTCTTCAGCATGTGCAAGACACCCTGGCTGTTCCAATATCGACCAGAACAATTTCCTGTCGATTGGTTGAAGGAGGCCTGCACTCCCGGCGTCCGCTCAGAAGACTACCATTGACTCCACAGCATAGACGTGCACGCCTGGCATGGTGCCGGGCTAGAGCGACTTGGATGAGGGAATGGCGGAACGTCGTGTTCTCCGATGAGTCACGCTTCTGTTCTGTCAGTGATAGTCACCGCAGACGAGTGTGGCATCGGCGTGGAGAAAGGTCAAATCCGGCAGTAACTGTGGAGCGCCCTACCGCTAGACAACGCGGCATCATGGTTTGGGGCGCTATTGCGTATGATTCCACGTCACCTCTAGTGCGTATTCAAGGCACGTTAAATGCCCACCGCTACGTGCAGCATGTGCTGCGGCCGGTGGCACTCCCGTACCTTCAGGGGCTGCCCAATGCTCTGTTTCAGCAGAATAATGCCCGCCCACACACTGCTCGCATCTCCCAACAGGCTCTACGAGGTGTACAGATGCTTCCGTGGCGAGCGTACTCTCCGGATCTCTCACCAATCGAACACGTGTGGGATCTCATTGGACGCCGTTTGCAAACTCTGCCCCAGCCTCGTACGGACGACCAACTGTGGCAAATGGTTGACAGAGAATGGAGAACCATCCCTCAGGACACCATCCGCACTCTTATTGACTCTGTACCTCGACGTGTTTCTGCGTGCATCGCCGCTCGCGGTGGTCCTACATCCTACTGAGTCGATGCCGTGCGCATTGTGTAACCTGCATATCGGTTTGAAATAAACATCAATTATTCGTCCGTGCCGTCTCTGTTTTTTCCCCAACTTTCATCCCTTTCGAACCACTCCTTCTTGGTGTTGCATTTGCTCTGTCAGTCAGTGTATTTACTGCCATAACATAATTTTGCAGAGGTTATTTTATATTGTGTTTACTCACATTAATAGAATAAAACTGATAGCATTCACCGGAAATTCATTTCAAATCAATCAATCAATCAATCAATCAATCAATCAATCAATCAATCAATACTGATCTGTATATAGGGCAGTCACCCAGGTGGCAGATTCCCTATCTGTTGTTTTCCTAGCCTTTTCTTAAATGATTGCAAAGAAATTGGAAATTTATTGAACATCTCCCTTGGTAGATTATTCCAATTCCTAACTCCACTTCCTAAAAACGAATATTTGCCCCAATTTGTTCTCTTGAATTCCAACTTTATCTTCGTATTGTGAGCTTTCCTACTTTTAAAGACACCACTCAAACTTAATCGTCTACTAATGTTATTCCACGCCATCTCTCCGCTAACAGCTCGGAACATACCACTTAGTCGAACAGCTCGTCTCCTTTCTCCCAAGTCTTCCCAGCCCAAACTTTGCAACATTTTGTAACGCTACTCTTTTGTCGGAAATCACCCAGTACAAATCGAGTTGCTTTTCTTTGGATTTTTTTCCAGGTCATGAATCAAGTAATCCTGGTGAGGGTCTCATACACTGGAACAATACTCTAGTTGGGGTCTTACCAGAGACTTACATGCCCTCTCCTTTACATCCTTGAACACCTTCATAACCATGTGCAGAGATCTGTACCTTTTGTTTACAATCATAAATATGTGATTACTCCAATGAAGATCTTTCCTTATATTAACATCTAGGTACTTACAATGATCCCCAAAAGGAACTTGTTACATGAAAGCATATTAGGAATTCCCTAAATACTAATATGATAAGATCATAAATCGGTCACTGCTGGCAGTGTTTAGTTATAGGTTACATAAAACATAAAAACTGTCCACTTCCTTGAAATATTTCTCTTGCAATCTCCTTGTACGCTGCCGTTTTATTCGTAGTATTGTGGTACTCTACGGAGTCCACTGAATATAGGCAGGGATGTGCCTCATATTTACCAATGAATATACTCACAACATCCCTCGGTCATAAAGACGAAGCCATTTTTGTTGTTTTGATTCCCATCCTGGTATTCCCAGCATGCCTAGCGGCATAGTGCGCACCGTTAATATTCGAATTCCATTGGTCAATTCTGTCAAAGATCGTTGATCGATTAGAACATATTCTAATTCACTTTCAAGACTTTTGAAAACTTCTCAAGACTTTTCAAGTATTGCAAGTGATTTGACAAGTAAATTGTGTATTGAAAATTCTTGTGAAGTCTTGAATTTGACAAACATTTGATCGTGCACAACGGACTTAACTTCATCTCTCCTTCTCACTCCACACGAATATCTCAGCATCTTCATTGCTGTAACACGTATCCTTTGCAGCAGCCCTACGAGTCATATGAGTCATAAAGTTGTAACTTTGTATTTGGGATATGCTGGGTTCGAACCTTACCTTGACAGCTTCCGTGGTTTGTGCATATTAACGCCAGGCAAATGCTGGCTATGGATATACATTAATTAAGGCCACGACCGCTACCGTCCCAGTCCTAGCCCTTTACTATCCTGCCGTCGCCGGTAGCTTATGTGTTACAGCGATCTTAAGCCGTTTATAAAATAATAATATTATTTAAAAAAAGAATGGTCTCAGCTACCATTTAGAGAGAGTCTGTGTGTCAGTTTCGTTTATCTTAAGAGCTGATATTCCTAATTCCTATCGTGGAACATCAACTGATAATTGTGTTTGGCTTCATGGTGGATATGAGAAGCAGAGGGAAATCTAAGAGACGATGTTGGATGTTGACTCACTTTTGAATTGCATTTATTGTGCGAGTTTAAGCTGCGGATTGGCGAGGGGTCCCCCACCTCCCTTTCTATTTCGAACCACCCCGTCATTTTGTTATGTAAACGAGCCATCCCAATAATTATTTCCCATCCACTTGATAACATATAAACTACATAATTTACTATATCTTACTTGCAAATATTTTCTTCTCCTTCTAACTGGCTTTCTGCAGACTATACTCCTTGGCCGTAAGTCTGTACACTAAGGGTACAACCTTACTCTTCCCCCCCACCCTGTTAATACTGAAGGTAATGTTTTTTAGTTATTTGTTGGGTTTGATTCAATGTCGCTAACCATATAGTTTAGGGACCGTACTTGCCGATACGATGTCTTACAGTTACTGTTAATCTGGCACGTTGGCACTATACACAGTCATGGTTTATTTCGTGATTTACGAGAATTACGTATTGCCACTGCCGTGTTGTTAAAATCACTATTAGGGGCGCGCAGCTGTGAGCTTCCATCCTGGAAATAGTGAATTCGAATCCTTCTGTCGGCAGCCCTGAAGATGTTTTCCCGTGGTTTCCCATTTTCACACCTCAAGACTTTTGAAAATTTATCAAGATTTGTCAAGTATTGCAAACAATTTGACAAGTAAACTGTGTATTGAAAATTCTTGTGAAGTCTTGAATTTGACAGACATTTTATCTTGTACAACGGGCTTAACTCGATCACTCCTTGTCACTCCACACAAATATCTGAGCATCTTCATTGCTGCAACACGTATCCTTTGCAGCAGCCCTACGGGTCAAATTCTGGGGCTGTAGCTTAATTAAGGCCACAGCCTCTTCCTTCCCACTCCTAGGCCTTTCCTGTCCCATCGTCGGCATAAGACCTATCTGTGTCGGTGCGACGTAAAGCAAATTGTAAAAAAGAAATCACTAGTGTTGTATTTGCGGGTATAATTAAAGAACATTTTCTTTTTCTGTGGGATTGTAAATCTGTTTGGGTAATACCAGGTAAGTAGAATTGCGGCATGCTCGAATAATGTAGTTGGCTGAAATGACGAACGCAGCATTTTATTAATTACGGTCTTATTTCGTCCAATACTTACGTATAGAATTCAATTGGGATATCTAAGAAGCAAGAAAAATCTGCAAGAACGTCTCTGAAAGGGAAAGCAACATTACCTTCTCTTTAAAGATCAGTTCAGTTCAAATGGAAGGAAATTTTGTTATCAACTTAACCTGACTTTGTCACGACTTTCGTACGGTTTTCAGACTTAGCCTTTGTGTATTCTTATTGACCTACTGCATTTGTACATGTAATATATTTGCTTACAGCGTGGCTTCTCTTCTGTTCGACCGAGCTCGATAGCTGCAGTCGCTCAAGTGTGGCCAGTATCCAGTATTCCGGAGATAGTGGGTTCGAACCCCACTGTCGGCAGCCCTGAAGATGGTTTTCCGTGGTTTCCCATTTTCACACCAGGCAAATGCTGGGGCTGTACCTTAATTAAGGCTACGGCCGCTTCCTTCCCACTCATAGCCCTTTCCTGTCTGTGTCGGTGCGACGTAAAGCAACTTACAAATGCCAAAAAAAAAAAAAAGTAAAAACTCTTCTATTCGACGAATAATAACATATTTCAAGAAGGAAAGAGTACGTTTATAGTAATGCGTATCTATATAAATAAAATTGTTTCTGTTTGTCTGTTTGTCTGTCTGTTTGTCTGTTCCACCATCACGTCGAAACGGCTGGATAGATCTCAACCAAACTTCATATTTAGAGTATACTGACCCCGGGGAAGGTTTCGATATGCATATCATTTTAAAATCTTTGAAAAGACGGGGGTTTTATAGGAAAAACGGTTTTCCTCCATTTTCTCTTATACTATTATAGGCAAAATATCGAATTTGTCGTATAAGGACGAGACAAAGCTCAATTTAATCCTCTTGACGCAAAGAACAAAACTCGGTAAGCCCTACGGGCCCGAAAACCATGTTTTAAGGCCCTAAAACCAACCGTTACGGAGATATTGGCACCACACTACCCCTGCTCTAGGAATCGGATAAAGAAATGAACTGCCGTAACCATGGCAACGTCAGCTCCAGGATTCTAGAGCAGTGAGATTATGCATGTACGTTTGGGCATAGCTGTCAACCAAAATAGGTACAAGTAAGACTTAATATCTGGGAAAAAAATATACTGTTGTGTAAGGCACTCATAGGACTCCTTTGGGCGGGGATGGAAAGGGGGTGAAGAACGAGTGTAAAAATCTTACTATATATAGAAATGGAAGTGTGTGTGTAAATGACACATCTCCAACTAAACCACTGGAGCAATTTCAACCAAACTTGGTACACGAATCACTTACTATCGGGAGACGAGCACTGTGGGGGGTAAGCCATCCCTAGCGCCCTTAAGGGAGAGGGTCAGGGGGGTGGTAGTTACAATAATAATCGAGAATAGTGTCGAATTCATAGTTTTCGGGGTCGCTGAGTTGAAAAGTGATACTCTAGAATTTTTTTAAAATCCAGCCCCCTTTTAGGTTGGGAGCAAAGGGTGGGGGGGTGGGGTGAGATATAGAAATAATTAAAAACAGTTTCGAATCCATAGATTTCAGGGTCTCTGAGATGAATAGTATTACTCCGGATTTTTTGCAAATCCAAGTGGGGAGCGAAGGGGGTGAGATATAAAATTAATCGAAAAACTACATATAAAAATATTATCTTCTTCTTCTTACTATATATAAAAATTGATGTATGTGTGTGCGTGGGTGTGTGGGTGTGGGTGTGTATATGACACATCTCCTCCTAAACCACTGGAGCAATTTCACCAAACGTGGTACACTTATCAATTAGTATCAGGAGACAAACCGCGTGAGGGTAAGACACCCCTAGCACCCTTTTGGCAGGGGGCGAGGGGAGTGGTATAAAAATAATCTTATAAATAAAGTTGTTCGTTTCTGTTTGTCTGTTTGTTTGTTTGTTTGTTTGTTTGTTTGTTTGTTTGGCTTAAGTGCGGCCAATATCCAGTATTCGGGAGATAGTAGGTTCGAACCCCACTGTCGGCAGCTCTGAAAATGGTTTTCCGTGGTTTCCCATTTTCACACCAGGCAAATGCTGGGGCTGTACCTTAATTAAGGCCACGGCCGATTCCTTCCAACTCCTATCCCTTCCCTGTCCCATCGTCGCCATAAGACCTATCTGTGTCGGTGCGACGTAAAGCAACTAGCAAAATAAAAAGAATAAAAATGTTTGTTTGTTCCACCATCACGTCGAAAGGGCTGGATAGATCTCAACCAAACTTCATATTTAGAGTATACTCACCCCGGGGAAGGTTTCGATATGCATATCATTTTAAAATCTTTGAAAAGACGGGGGTCTATAGGAAAACCACAACGGTCTTCCTCCATTTTCTCTTATACTATTGATTTTCTGCAAACTCTGTGGACCGTATGTGAAAGGTCTCTTCATCACAAACAACTTTCGTTGTGTTCATAATTTACCTTACTCTTCAAATGACGGAGAAATTTACTATTTTCTGCCGATACCATGCTCGGCATTGAGGGACCGACAGAGCGATAACGAATATATGGGTTACCATGGCAACGTCTCTGACTGCTTGCCAGCAGGGAAGTAACGTATTGTCATTTTCCTCATCATTCCTTTAAATTCGTGGTTGTTCCTTGGGTAGAAAGCAAGAGAGTCGTCAATCGGCCATTCTGCGGGATATTGGCGGAATATCATTGGAGGTTATAACCGTCCTCGAATAGCATAAGTAATAACACAAATATTCATCTTCTTATCTGATTACCTAAGAATCCCTGCGCCTAAATTTCTCTCCGATTACCGCTTTCTTATATCCATAACTCACTCCGGCATAATTTATTGAGGAGCATTTGATTTTCCAATACATTCACTTGGTATTTATATATTTGTCGTCATCCGGATGTCCTCTGTTATAATCTATTTTCTATTAATTTCAACTTACTAAACTGTATTACTTTCTTCCTTAATTACCACGTATGTATGCGAGTGCTAATCCCGAATGCTGTACACTCTTTCCTTTGAGGAAATATTCTAAGCTATGCAAATGTATAACTTCTGGCCCAGGAAAATTCCGAAATATGGATGCAATTTTAACGGCGGTGCAGACCTTCGTTTCGGGGTAATTGGTGGCTAATCAGTAAGTCGTATCAAAAGTCACAAAGCAAATTGCGTTTCATTTTGGAGAGATCTACAACTTTTGTCCTGTGACTTTTCGTCGTATTTCTATCCCTAATACATTAAACACAAGTTGATTTTGTACTTTTACACGTATATGTTATCATTTGGCACACTTATAGGAAAGGTAGAATCATGACATTCGGCACGCACATTGACATGACCATTGGCAATGTTATAGCCAAATTTTATGATTCTAGCTGTCACATGAGAATCAAAAATATAAAGTAGCATTCAAAAACTGTACAAGATTTCACCCCATTCAATGACTCTAACTCAATCTAACCCATAAATAAAGGAGATACGAGAAGATGTCATAGGACCAACCATGTAGAGCACTGAAAGGGGCGTCTGATGGTGAAGTCCGTTTGTAGATACGTCGTACAGTTGCAAAGCAGTAACTATCGAAATAAAGGTCTACACTTCTAGAGTATGTCTGTACATTGACAATTTTGGCGAAATTTCCGTACAGTTATCCGTTTCAGGTGTAATAATGACCATCTGCATATATTCTGTTTTGGTGTCTGTCTGTTTGTTTGTTTGTCTGTTTGTCTAAAACTTGGAAACTACTGGATATATTTCCACCAAACTTGATATTTAGAATCCATCTGTCCTTTGGTAGGTTTTAGGGCAAGTATTGTTTCTGAATCCCTGAATTGACTGGGGGATTATACGAAACCGAAACCGTCATTTTGCAACCAAACTTAATGTAAATTTAGCTGCCGTAATGGAAATTCATTTCTAGGCCTTTTTCCTCATGTGCATCATTTCAATACGAGGATTAATAAGGGAGATATCATTAACGGACCGTTTTCCGGTACAAGTCCCACCGGACTTAACTCAAGAGCGGGTGCGTGTAAAGCGTATGTTTTACAACTTGAAAACTACTGAAGATATTTGAGTCAAACTTTATATTAACATCCACCTGTCCAACGGTAGGTGTTAATCGTCAATAACATTTCATGTTCCCGGAATGGACTGGCGGTTTATAGGGAACCGAAATGGTGATTTTACTCTTCCAGAATATATACAGTACAAGACCAACCTGACTGGAAATCGACCAAACATGATGAAATTCCATCTCTAAAACTTTTTTTCATGTGCATTTTTTCGACAGGAGGATTAATAAGGGAGATATCATAAACGGTCCGTTTTTCCGGTTAAGTCCAGCGGATATAGCCCAAAAGGTGTTGTACGTGGAGCAGGTTCCTTATTTATCTATGTAAATAAAATCGTAACTACTGTGTGCCTGTACATAGACTATTTTGTCGAAATTTTCGTACAGCTACACGCTTAAGGGGTAATAATGATCATCTGCATATTTTTTGGTTTAGTATCTTGAAAGTTCTACTTTTTACACTTCTCACTGAAAACCCAGATTGCGGCATAATCTGCCAGTCGAGAAAGAAAACTGAAATTTGGCAAAATTTTACGACTTAGCCTGTAACGGGCGGAAAACTTCCAAGAGCTTTAAATTTTTCCCTTTCTATCCCGAAGAATATCGAAATATGGAGGCAATTTTAATGATGGTGCAGACCTTCGGGAAGTATCATCACATAACGGATGGCACAATCCCCGTTCAATTTGGAGTGATCTACAACCTTGGTCGTACGACTTTTTGTCGTATTTATATCCATTTTACGTTTGACTTTTCTCTATTTCTCGATCTTAAGTAAAGTAGTACTTTTCACATACATAATTCATACCTTCCATCACTTAGAGGAAAGATAGAATCATCATACTCTACACGAAAATTGGTCCACCCAGTAGCCATATGTGAGCCAAATGCTATGTATGTAGCTGTCACTTAATTATCCGAAAAGCAATGCAATGTGAGATAATCTTACACAAATTTTACCCAAGTTCCTAACTCAATCTGACCCATGAATAGATGAGATATCATATGACCAGCAATTTAGGCCGCTAAATCCGGCGTCTTATGGTACAATCTTTTCTCGATATGATGTACCGTTTAGAAGCAGTTAATCTGTAAATGAAGGTCTGCAATATTGTAAACAAGCACATACTTTCGTATGTCGAACTATATATATTCACTGATGTCGATTTTGTAGCGATCGAGAAAGGGTGTGTCTGCTATTGAAATCAGTACTCCGCACACCGACTATGACTGGCAGTAGGAATGGAGTCCTTCTCCAATTCCTGTGTAACTGGCATTAATGAGGCAGGCCTACCATTGTAATGAATAATTCACTTCTCGATTTGACTTTCAGAAGGCAAGGGAGCATGCAGCATACAGTCTTTGGCTGTAGGCAAGCGTTCCCGCAGTTATAAACAGATGTACCCATCTAAAATGTGACTGGCATTAGGCATACTGGCCTGCTATTTTGATGGAAACTCATCAACTTGGTGTGACTGGCAGGAAGCTGGCTGGCAGTTGGAAAAGGGGCCTATCATTATAATGATAACTGCACAACTCAATTTTGACTGGTTGTAGGGAAGTTTCCTGCCATTATAATAAAAACTCTTCAATTTGTAATATGTCTGGAAGTAGGAAAGGGGGCCTGCAATTGTAACGGAAACTCCCCAAATAGATTGTGACCGCGCAGTAGGCAATGGGGCCTGCAATTATAATGTAAACTTCCCAACTCGATTGTGAATCGCAGTAGGGAAGTGAGCCTGTCGTTATCATCACAAATCCGTAACAAGCACTTTACACTGGAAACAACGTATGGGGACCTCTGCATATTGTTTCTCGGATAACGCTAAGAGACATGCTATTTTAAAACAATCTTATTTACTGCATGTACAGTATTTACTTCAATATTCGTATACAATGCAGAATACCGTAGCGAAGCACGGGTACATTTGCTAGTATCAAAATAAATGCAGACATATCATCATCATCATCATTATCTGTTTACCCTCCGGGGTCGGCTTTTCCCTCGGACACAGCGAGGGATCCCACCTCTACCGCCTCTTAAGGGCAGTGTCCTGGGGCTTCAGACTCTTGGTCGGGGATACAAGTGGGGAGAATGACCAGTACCTCGCCCAGGCGGCCTCACCTTCTATGCTGAACAGGGGCCTTGTGGAGGGATGGGAAGATTGGAAGGGATAGGCAAGGAAGAGGGAAGGAAGCGGCCGTGGCCTTATGTTAGGTACCATCGCGGCGTTCGCCTGGAGGAGAAGTGGGGAAACCACGGAAAACCACTTCCAGGATGGCTGATGTGGGAATCGAACCCACCTCTACTCAGTTGACCTCCCGAGGCTGAGTGGGCCCCGTTCCAGCCCTCATACCACTTTTCAAATTTCGTGGCAGAGCCGGGGGTGGCAGCTAATCACGCTAACCACTACACCACAAAGGCGGACAAATGCAGAAATATATAACATTAAATTGAGTGAGGGCGAGAGAGAGAGTATTTCCGTAATTCCTCATTAAGCTTGAAAACCGACTGAATTATGAATATCTTGATTGATCATTTATTATCATGGGTAAGGGAACCTCCATTATAGATACTTACATTGAGGTTAGTTTGTTGATGGTTATGTCTCGGGTTACGTCGCGCATTCCTATCTACGAAATGTCACTGTAAAATTTATCACAAATGGAACATAATAATTGCGTTTACACAGTTGAAGTGTAAAATCTGCGGTAAATTAAGAAATATTTTATTTTTTGGAGAATATTATGTAAACCTACTTTACTACTTTACAAGTACTTTTGGTGCTACGCTCAGAGTAACACACGTATGTCTTCTGTTTGTCTTACACTTTCAACAATTTCGTGTGTGATGTCTGTGTTCACTGAAGTTCTTTGCTTTTGCTTCATTGCTTCAGCTGTCAATGACATCATTTTCTGAACTGTATCGCGATATGCAAGATTTAATAGACGACAAAAAGCTATGGCCAATGTACATAAGAATAATTCTGTGGACTAGTGATTTATTGGTCCAGAGATCATGCTATTTTCGTTCGAACATAAATAAAACATATTTATTGGTCCAGGGATCATGCTATATCATTTTTGTGGTACTTACGATATTTCTCTGTAATGTGCAGCACCAAGCTGTTGAATGCGTCCTTAGTTGCTTTTTCGTAGAGTTCCAGCCACATCACTGTAACATGGTCTTTTGCCGCATTGAAGAACGAAATAACATCGTGAATTCTGTTAACCTCAATTTTGCTGTTTCAACTGGCCGCTCTACTCATATGGACAAAGATAATAAGAATCCACAGACATAGCACTCACATTCCTCGGTGCTAGCCCTGGACCTCAAGAAATTAAGAAAAGACGGCACCAGCAGCGGAATACGACATAAAGGAGGCCTGTCTACAGGCCTTAAGTATGTTTTCTTATTTCTCTACTAACTTGGGCATTTCTTAATTTGCCGCAGATTTTTCACTTCATTTAAGTAAAAGCAATTATTATGTTCCTTTTGTGACAAATTTTACAGTGATATTTCGTAGATAGGAATGCGCGATGTAACCTATGTCTCGTGATATCAGTATGTAACTAGTCAAGTTGGCAGTAATGATGAGCCATTAAAACAAAAGAGAATAGGGCGGCGATATCTGCCTTTTAGTGTATAGCCGTACGTGACAAGTATTATACTTAGGGTCGGCACTGTTTGTAAATTAAGCCCAGTTTTATGACCGGATGCCAAATCCCAGTCCCCGAGCAATAGGTTTTAATTGGGAATTAACCAAACGCTGTTAACATACCTGGACGGGGCGGGAATCGAACCTACGCTGACCATTCAGGCAAGGAGTCGTACTAGGCTGTCCCTTTTACTAACATATGCAGTATAAGGGAGTAAAGTGACGCTAACTTTCACCTCTTAGAGACTAGTTGAAATATTGTTAAGTGTTGTGGGTGGATTGAGCCACGACTCACAAAAAGCACGACGACGACGACTTGGACTGTTAGTCCTTCACGTCACGTCTGTTGATAAGAACACGAACACGACTGCTGACGTAGCTCCACGGCTAGGCACGCGCCCGCCAGGCACGAGGTCACCCGTCATGAGCCAGTCAAAATAAACTTCTTAGTATGGTACACTAATTCAGAAACTTGATCTAATTGAATCCATTATTAACACAGTGGTGAAATGCTGAGTACGTAAGTTGTTGTTTTTAAACGTAGACTTACGTTCCTTGACAACGGGTACACGGAAAGAAAAAAATTTAGGACACTTTTAGTGTTTGGGTAGAACGCGTATATTGTGGAGAGCAATAATAATAATAATAATAATAATAATAATAATAATAATAATAATAACCGTATGGCCTCAGCTACTCTGTGCAGACATTTCAATTTGACGCCATCTGGCTGTCTGCTCGTCGATTTCGACGTTCCGTTTTACTCTAGGCCCCCACTAGATGGCAGACCGAGTAAACCGAAACTCTCTTGGGCGTCTATGGCTGAGATTTAATTAATTTTTTGTCGGATAAACACCAAATGTGTCACCAGAGATCTTTTACATGCCGACATCGTACGACATGGAGTGTCGAATGGACTTTTTTCCGCCCTTCAAAAATCCGACTACCTCTGCCGGGTTTGAACCCGCTATCTTGGGATCCGGAGGCCGAGACTCTACCGCTGATCCACAGAGGCAGCTTGTGGGGAGCAAATAACTTACGATTATGTCCGGCTCCATGGCTAAATGGTTAGCGTGCTGGCCTTTGGTCACAGGGGTCCCGGGTTCGATTCCCGACAGGAATTCAAGAGAACATGGAATTCAAGAGGACAAACTGGAGCAAATATTCATTTATAGCAAGAGGAGTTAGGGATTGGAATAACTTACCAAGGGAGATGTTCAATAAATTTCCAATTTCTTTGAAATCGTTTAGGAAAAGGCTAGGAATCTGCCGCCTGGGCGACTGCCCTAAATGCAGATCAGTATTGATGAATTGATTGATTGATTGATTGATTGATTGATTGATTGATTGATTGATTGATTGGGAATTTTAACCTTAATTGGTTAATTTCGCTGCCACGGGGGCTGGGTATATGTGTCGTCTTCATCATCATTTCATCCTCATCACGACACACAGGTCACCTACGGCCGTCAAATCAAAAGACCTGCATCTGGCGAGCCGAACTTGTCCTCGGACACTCCCGGCACTAAAAGCCATATACCATTTCATTTCATCTTACGATTATGTTTAATGTCTCAATTTGACAGATAAAAGAAAAGAAAAAAAATGAAAATCTGAAACGCATTTTTCACGAAATGGCGCTTCAAACTAAGGCAAAATTCATACTCAGTATGTGAAATTACACTCATATTCTGTTATAAAATTGACTCGCGCGCTCAGTTGGAGGTTAGCTGTCGGTGTGAGTACAGCTTGGTCAATAACAAATTTAATAATGAAATCTTACTTTTATTCGAAATATTACTCCCCAAGTCTTAAATTATTATCTCTTATTTCTCATATCGCAAATCCATACTACACCGAGTTATTAACCACACTCCAAGTGTACCACGTTCGATTGAATAAAATGTATTATCCACATAATGTTTGTCTTTTATTTCTAATGATTAAATCTACAAAACCATACGGCCACTGCAATAGTGACTAGGAATGAGAAAACCGAGCTCGATAGCTGCAGTCGCTTAAGTGCGGCCAGTCTCCAGTATTCGGGAGATAGTGCGTTCGAACCCCGATGATGATTTTCCGTGGGTTCCCATTTTCACACCAGGCAAATGCTGGGGCTGTGACTTAATTAAGGCCACGGCCGCTTCCTTCCCACTCCTAGCCCTTTCCTGTCCCATCGTCGCCATAAGACCTATCCTTGAATTTAAAAAAAAAGGAATGAGAAAAGCGACCGTGGCCTTGGCTAGGCCAAGCATTTGGCTGGTGTAGGAACAAGAAACCACAAAAACCATTCAGGGCTGCCGACAGTGGGGTTCGAACACACTATAATCCGAACCGCGCAGCCAATTGCTCAGATTAAGGATTTTCGGTGTTACGTGTTCAAGTTCTTAAGGTTATGAGATCGAATCCCGGCATAGTCTTGACGAAGTCCTGTTTACCCGAGACGATAAAATAACTCCTTTTGTATTAACATCGATAATAACCGGAAGGACATTAACGGGAGTCGCGAATACAATTTACCAACTTATCCAAATCAAATTTATAACACAAGCACATATTTATAAGATACCGCCCCATGTAAAATTTGGAGTTGATTAGTTAATTGCAAAGTTATCGAAAAATAATGTTTATTTTTATGCGTTGCATGGAAAATGCTCCTTGCATTACAGTGTTCATTTTTTTTTTTGGTCTATAATTTGGCAGACTTGTCAAAAATACTAATGTAAGAATAACTCCGCGTTTTGCAGTCGGGAATAAACTGTTGGAGATATATATCTTTCAGTTTTCATTATTAAATTAAATATATCGAGCTGGATAGCTGCAGTCGCTTAAGTACGGCCAATATGCAGTATTCGGGAGATAGTGGGTTCGAACCCCACTGTCGGCAGCCCTGAAGATGGTTTTCCGTGGTTTCCCATTTTCACACCAGGCAAATGCTGGGGATGTACCTTAATTAAGGCCACGGCCGCTTCCTTCCCATTCCTAGCCCTTTCCTGTCCCATCGTCGCCATAAGACCTATCTGTGTCGGTGCGACGTAAAGCTACTTGCAAAAAAAGAAATTAATGAAATAGGCAAAAATCTAAATTTCGTGCTATTTCAGGAGTAAGAATATAAAGGTAATAATATTCAGTTGATAATAAAATGCATAACTACTTTTAATTTCTGTACATATTCAAACATTCTCTGAAAATTTCAGGTGAATACGACGAGAACTCTGTTGTAAGGAGCATATTATGCACGGCAAAGAGCTGAAAAAGTGTTAAGGTAGATAAAAGCATTTCAAAGTTTTAAGAACCATACTTTCTTTGAAACTGTCCCGGACTGTATATTACTCTCTGAGATGTCTTTCTCCTCTTACGCACAGCATAGGTCGGAGGTATTATTGAAGCTGGTTTTGTCTGACAGCGTGAGAGAAACTGCAGTGGGCTCTGTTTACGTCGAACCGCTACCCTTTAAATTCGGTATTTAGAGCATTAAAATAGAGTAAAGAACTGATAACGGGATGGGAGATTTTTAAGGTTAAAATTGAAAATTCAGTTTTTGGGCAAACATTTCAGTCAAAACTCCCCTTAAGCACATTTTGTTCTAGTTTTACGGCTAGATGCTCTTCTTCTTCTTCTTCTTCTTCTTCTTCTTTATCTGTATACCCTCAAGGGTCCGTTTTTCCCTCGGACTCAGCGAGGGATACCACTTCTACCACATCAAGGGCAGTGTCCTGGAGTTTCAGACTGTGAGTCGGGGATACAACTGGGGAGGAGGACCAGTACCTCGCCCAGGCCGCCTCGCCTGCTATGCTGCACAGGCGCCTTGCGGGGGGATGGGAAGATTGGAAGGGATAGACAAGGAAGAGGGAATGAAGCGGCCGTGGCCATAAGTTAGGTACCATATCGGTATTTGCCTGGAGGAGAAGTGGGAAACCGCGGAAAATCACTTCCAGGATGGCTGAGGTGGGAATCGAACCCACCTCTACTCAGTTGACCTCCCAAGGCTGAGTGGACTCCGTTCCAGCCCTCGTACCACTTTTAAAATTTCGTAGCAGAGCCGGGAATCGAACCCGGGCCTCCGGGGGTGGCAGTTAATCACACTAACCGCTACACCACAGAGACAGACGGTATGTCCTCACTATTGCATTTTTCTGTCGCCGTTTATTATGTAATGTGTTGTATGTATTTGGAGATGTGTGTATAATGCCGAACACAAGCACTCAGTTACCGAGATAGAGGAATTAACCAGACGAAATTAAAATCTCCGGTCTGAACAGGAGTCGAACGTGGGGCCATCTGAACCGAAGTCCAGTACGCTGACCAGTCAGACAAAACGCCGGACTACATCTTATTCCTGTTATTATTATTATTATTATTATTATTATTATTATTATTATTATTATTGTTGTTGTTGTTACGGGGATACCCGTGGACCAGCAGATGGGGAAGAAGGTGCCGAGGTGAATGGGTCTAACTACAAAATCAAAGTTCTAAAACTGTAACAAAGGTTATATTTTGTTCTTAAAAAACCCAACAAATAACAATGTAACGGGTACCAGTAGCAATAAACAAGTCTTAGGAAAGACAATATTGGTGGTATAAACCGATCCTGGGCTTCAAGCCCTCACTTCACAACTTCTGAGTTACACGCTCAGCTTTACAAAGATCACAACTTTACTTAAGGGCAGAAATCCCCTAATACGTGGAGCCCTAATACGTGGAGCCCTTGCTCCAGCAATTACAATATCCGGCCTCCCAGAGGCACTTTTACAATAGAAAAAGAGCTAACGTGCTCTCAGTTCTCAAGCCTACTCAAGGCAATATCAGAAAATTACAATTAATTGCCATCAAGGCACAACTTAACAAAATTTGAAACAGGGGTATCTAGTATCCAACCTATTGGGCCGTAGTAGAAAAGAACAAAAGACAAAGACACCTCCGTACAGGCCATGAAGGCTCTTGAAGGAGAGGAAGGTAAAGGCTTCCACCATTGTTAACCGCGGCACGCGATGGGGTAGAGTGGTTAGCTCTACGCCCAGCCGCCTTTGCCCCCAGGAATTAACCTGGTACTCATTTTTGGTGCAGGCTGAGTGAACCTCAGGGCCATATGCACCTCTGGAAGTGGAAATCTCGTTTCTTAAATTTTGCGACTTCCTGACGGGGTTTCGAACCCACGTCCTTCCGGACGAACCGAGCATGCCTTTACCGCCTCGGCCAGGCAGCCCCTAGCAGAAAAGAACAGGTTACGTTAATGGCCTAAAACACAAATAGAATAGAGGCGTGTATCTGCACTCCGAGATATGTAGTCTGAAAACCTAAGGGGCACTAGGCCGATGAAACAGGGGCTATTCCCAAACTATGGAGGTGACTCGTATAAGAATAATTTAAGACATTACGGAAAGGAAGAAAACCAGTTACAAAACGTAGTCACCTCAAACCAATATGAAGGGGAGCTCGAGAGGGTACGTCACTCTCTATCCCCGAATTACAGTTGGAGATTTTATGACATTTTTACATTAGCCGGCAGTACTTACATTTTAGAGAAGTTGGTTACATACTTAAGTTTTCGGACCTTTCCCTCAGGTTAAACTGCGGAGCTAGCAAAAAAGTAAGATGTTAGATGGCCATTACCTTGTTGAAGAACTTCTGCCTGATGAAAGAGGCGCCTCCCGCCTCCTACTTGACACACACACTAAGTTAGATGACGATCAATTGGCCAAGAGACGTGAAAATCCGCAGTTTATAAACCCTCGGGGAAAGTTCGAGACCTTTCATGAATAATCAAGACACACCCACAGGGTTTTATTGGTCAAATTTAAAAGTGACACTCAGAATCGAAGAAGAAATACGGGATTGGTTGGAAATTAATTACAAAAATTAGGGATTGGCTGGATGCAACACTGGCGGAAAGAAAAGATCAATATTGCCAACCCAAAAATGAATGAACGAAATTTAGTAAAGAAAAAATTTATGAATACAAAACTTCTTCAAATCAAGGTTCTTCCACTTCGCACCAGGGTGCATGATCATAGTTTATGAGCAGTAACATCTGTTGAAGAAAGTTCAAACTTCTTGATAAAGGACTAACAAAACAATTAGAAATTCACACAGTACTGGAAACTTCACAATAATAAATTTACGTCAAATTACTGTAGTGACATCTTCTGAGTAAAAGTTTAAGAAGGTCTTGTTTCAAGTTCACTGTTCCTTCCGTAGAGGAGTTCTATTAGGCGCAACGTTTAAATGCGCGGCGTTGGGGGGTACCTCCCGGTACAATTATTATTATTATAGTACAACCGTTATTATTGTCTTCGTAGAGACTCCGTAGCTCAGGCGGCAGCGTGCCGGTGTCTCACCGCTGGGTTCCGTGGTTCAAATCCCGGTCACTCCATGTGAGAATAATGCTGGACAAAGCAGAGGCGGGACATGTTTTTCTCCGGGTACTCCGGTTTTCCCTGTCATCTTTCATTCCAGCAACACTCTCCAATATAATTTCATTTCATCTGTCAGTCATTAATCATTTCCACTGAGGAGTGTGACAAGCTTCGTCAGCCGACATATTTCCTGTCCTCACCACTAGATAGTGCTTCATTAATTCCATTCCTGACCCGGTCGAAAGACTGGAAACAGGCTGTGGATATTTATTTGTTTATTATTATCTTCGTCAGGCTTCTTGGGTGAATAGTCAGAGTACTAGCCTTCGGTTCAGAAGGGTTCCGGGTTGGATTACCGGCCAAGTCGGTGATTATAACTGCATCTGGCTGATTATCCTAGCTGGTTGTTTCTAATAGCTTGTAATGATGTTAATACCCATCTTTACGTAAGCACATATTGATTAATGATTAGTGTATAATAATGTTCAATAATGGACCTTAGTGTCCGAAAACCGGTTATGTTTAAAAAAGTGTGTGTGTGTGTGTAATAATAATAATAATAATAATAATAATAATAATAATAATAATAATAAAATAATAATAATAATAATAATAATAATAATAATAATAATAATAATAATAATAATAATAATAATAATAATAATAAAGGTATTTTGTCATAATAGGAATGACCGTGCGAGCTGGCCGTGCGGTTAGGGTCTGGCAGCTGTGAGCTTGCATTGGGAGATAGTGGGTTCGAGTCCCACCGTCGGCAGTGTTGAAAATGGTTTCCGTGGTTTCCCACCAGGCAAACGGGCTGTAACTTATTTAAGGCCTGAACCGATACCTTTCCAATCCTAGCCCTTTCTCATCCTTCAATCGCCGAAAACCTTCGATGTGTTAATGTGACGATAAAAATGGAGCAAAAAATCAAATAAAATAAGACTGACAAATCCCTGTGCATACAATATGCTTTGTATCGTGGTTTAAAAAGCAGTACCACGCAAGAACAAAATTCTATTTATTTCACAACAAGGAAAGAAACGCATAACTTATAACTATAAAAATGGTCTAGAAGATACAAGAATTTAGTCTCTTATAATGAAATAGCGCCGCCTCTGTGGTGTAGTGGTTAGCGTGATTAGCTGCCACCCCCGGAGGTCCGGGTTCGATTCCCGGCTCTGCCACGAAATTTGGAAAGTGGTACGAGGGCTGGAACGGGGTCCACTTAGCCTCGGGAGGTCAACTGAGTAGAGGTGGGTTCGATTCCCACCTCAGCCATCCTAGAAGTGGTTTTCCGTGGTTTCCCACTTCTCCTCCAGGCGAATGCCGGGATGGTACCTAACTTAAGGCCACGGCCGTTTCCTTCCCTCTTCCTTGCCTATCCCTTCCAATCTTCCCATCCCTCCACAAGGCCCCTGTTCAGCATAGCAGGTGAGGCCGCCTGGGCGAGGTACTGGTCATTCTCCCCAGTTGTATCCCCGACCAAGAGTCTGAAGCTCCGGGACACTGCCCTTGAGGCGGTAGAGGTGGGATCCCTTGCTGAGTGCGAGGGAAAAGCCGAACCTGGAGGGTAAACAGATGATGATGATGATGATAATGAAATAGCTCAACTAATTTATTAAGTAAGGGAGAAATATAATTTCTCTTCGTAGCTGTCCATGTTAGCCTGGGAAAGACGGAGTTTTTATTTTTGGTTCATTTTATCAAATCTGAAGACATTAATTAAAGGGAAGCAAAGGAAAGCTATTTCATGTAAATTGTCTTAATTAATTGTCAATAGCCTGGTAGTATACGGTACCGCACATCTTTTATGAGAGCAAATTTTGCGAAGTTTGACCATACACCTAAATTACATAATTATTGAATGTGACCCCGTGTGGTAATTTATCTGGATTAAAAATAAGCTGAAAATGCATTTACATAA
Organism: Anabrus simplex; assembly: GCF_040414725.1. NCBI lineage: Eukaryota > Metazoa > Arthropoda > Insecta > Orthoptera > Tettigoniidae > Anabrus > Anabrus simplex. The sequence goes on along the minus strand of NC_090265.1, from coordinate 615,564,143 downwards.
AACCATAGTCACATAAAATGTACGAAGAAAGTATATTTATTGACTATTATTTACAACTACTCTTAAAATTGGGCTGCATTCAGTTTACTGTTCCGAGGAAACAAGCGGAAGAATGCTTCCACACATTACACAGGTCTGGTCTGCGGAGCTCACTTCAACACCTGAGCTATTGTTCCGTTCATGGAATGTTACTCCTTGTCAAAGAAGCACTCAGATATCTCAGTGACTGAGTGAAGAGTAGTATGCATCAGAAAATGGTAAGGATTCAATCTGGAGATCACCCTGGGTCCACGTTGAGAAGACTCAAGGCATATTTTTAGGCTTTCTACTTGGCAAGAAATCCTCTTCAAGGGGAATATCGCATTGTTTTTCACGTTCGCGGCTAAAAACTATTTCGGTTAGTGTGGGCAACTATCGCCCTGTAAGAATGTCTACGAAACCCCCTCCCCTACAGAGTCCTCGTCAGAATGTTCAACCGCGTCCAGTGGCTCAGCGTTTAAGTCCCTTGCGTTTTTGTCATCCCCTTCCAGTATATATAACACTTCCTTGAAGGCGAGGCAACTGGAGAGGAGAACTAACTACCAACTGACTAAGCTTGTACCTCTGGAAATTCGTAATGAAAATTTATTCAGGTCGTACTCAAACATTTGAGAAACCTAACTTTTGTAATAGTTCACTTCTTAGTGTCTAGATGTAAAACAAAGAAGTAACAGAACAACATGAAATACTACTGTAAAGGATGTGTGGTACCGTACGGTATCAGCACATCTCAAATCAAGCTAATGGGAAGTTATAATATTCATTGGTATTTATGACATTCCTGTCATCTATTACGAACACATTTCATGCGTTGAAAACTTCATGTACACTTTCTTGTTCAGTCAATACTTACCTCGGATGACCAGTCATTGTCGCTTCATATAAATATCGCGCCAGTTCAGAACACGATTGATTAAAAGTGACACACAACACAGACACGCTGACTGTACTGAATGCTTCCTAAGAGGCCTGTCTTTCATCGACAGGCAGTGAAAATCGACAGCCTGTTTCCAGTCATTCGACCGAGTATTGTATTCCCGAACTGATCGAAGTTGAACCGAGTCTAAACCAGTTTATGCAGTCCTCTAGTTCGAACTTAACCGACGGTAGACTTGAAAATGGTTTGTCGTTGACTTCTTATATTCTTTTCACGACAGTGAGGGGAATATACCTTAAACAGAGCTATAGTCCTGACGCTCAACCCATACCCACGCGGTGTCTTCTGATCTCAAAACTTGGCCCACCCTGGTAATAATGAGGGTTGTCAGTCTGCACGCTCTAGTGATAATGAGGGTTGACAGTCGGCTCCTTTCCTCTGGACACAAGGGGCACGTGTCGTTTAAAAGGCAAGTGAGCGCTGTCAAAAGCAAGGTTGTCATATTTTGCGTCGATTATTTAAACATGTTAACATTCAATTTATTCTAAAGTCAAAATATAAATATAAAAACCTGTTCATGAACCACAACACAAACCAATATCGCAGAATAATTTGTTTACCGACAGTGACGGTTGCTCGCCAGCAGACTACGGTGGCTGTAAGTCTGAGTAACAGAGAATAGTGTTGGAGCTAAAAGCATACGTTAGAGTTTCTTAACGCAAAGCGAAAGCCTACATTCGTCCTTAGAAATGCTGCATTGTAAACATCTGCTCTACAGCCCTCCCTGTCCTATTTGGACCGACCGCCACTGGTTAAAGGACAGTACCTTCCATTCCTAATCCTTTCCTACCTCATTGTTAACAGTGTCCGCCTCTGTGGTGTAGTGGTTAGCGTGATTAGCTGCCACCCCTGGAGGCCCGGGTTCGATTCCCGGCTCTGCCACGAAATTTGAAACGTGGTACGAGGGCTGGAACGGGGTCCACTCAGCCTCGGGAGGTCAACTGAGTAGAGGTGGGTTCGATTCCCACCTCAGCCATCCTGGAAGTGGTTTTCCGTGGTTTCCCACTTCTCCAGGCGAATGCCGGGATGGTACCTAACTGAAGGCCACGGCCGCTTCCTTCCCTCTTCCTTGCCTATCCCTTCCAATATTCCCATCCCTCCACAAGGCCCCTGTTCAGCATAGCAGGTGAGGCCGCCTGGGAGAGGTACTGGTCATACTCCCCAGTTGTATCCCCGACCAAGGGTCTGAAGCTCCAGGACACTGCCCTTGGGGCGGTAGAGGTGGGATCCCTCGCTAAGTCCGAGGGAAAAACCGAACCTGGAGGGTAAACAGATGATGATTGTTAACAGTGAAGAACCCACCTATGTTAAAACGCGGTTAACCCTTTTTAGGTTACTGGTATATTAATTTGCCACCCCTCAAAAATAATTGATTTTCACGAAATAACAGTACGAAAATTCTATCTTAACAGACTGTTTCCCTCCACCCCCCCCCCCCCCCCCGCGACATGTATGGCTTGTTATTATCGTTCGTAGTAAGAATATTATCCGTGATATCATAACGTGATTTTGAATGATTTATCTAAGAGCATTAGAAATAACATTGCAATTGCCCAGAAGTCCATATTCATTACCGCTTACCAAATATAACAAAGTTTGTGTATATTAACCGGTAAGCTCTATTCTGTAAAATCTAACAGAAGCTGCTGGTACGGTATATTACTTGTGATCAATCACAGAATATGCAATATATTGCATTTGGGAGATGAGTAAAAACATATAGAATTGTACTAATCTTATTCAAAGGACTCTTCAGTGACTGTCTACATGAATTAACTATACGCATGCACTAGCCACAACAAAGCGCGCGTCCGGAATGAGCAATAGGGAACATGCATGATCCGGGGTTTTAATTAAAAATATGCTAATCTGACTCAAAATTTCATGCAAAATTCAAAAATGTGATCAGAATGTACACATAATAACTCCAAACATGATAAAAGTCTACGAAAATGTCACGTCACGCAAGTACGCGATCTCATTGGTCTGACGTCATCGTACAGGTTGACTGAATTAGCAGACGAAATAACGCATAGTGTGCTGTGAGAAGCAAGATACACTTCGCGTATTTCTACTTTACGTTAGTGTCTAGTATGGTTAAATTCGAGGTCTATACATTGGATAATAATCTGAGTGGTATGACTTAAAATGAATCCTGCGCAGACAGTGAGGCAGAAAACTTATAAATGGTGTAGAGTTCCGATGTGCAATAGCACATCGCATACCGTACCAAACAAATTGTTTATAAATGTTCCAAAGACGCTAAAACTAGGGAGAAATGGATTTTGGCGAGCCGGAGAAATGCTGGTGATATATCGGAAAAGACTACAGTTTATTTTTTTGAAGATTTTAACGTAAGATGAATTTGTTTGAATTTTCAAATCACTTTTCCATGTCAGCTGTTCTAGTGGTAAAACTTTAAATTTTAATGTATGATGCTTTATTTAAGTGCATCGATTACATCTTGGAATATGAAAGTAATAAACAGTGCATTGAATAATGCTGATTATTAAAGTATTCTCCAAACCTAACCTATGTTTTGGGTGATCCATGTCAAGATAATAAATCAAAGGGGTTATGAACCATTTTGACAGCTCTAATTCTATCTTGGCATGGGACAGTGTCTTTATTGAAGAGCTTAATTGGTAAAGAAATTTAGGCTATATCTAAATACTCTACAATGTAACAAAGAATAGGCGTGTACATCATGAAAGGAAACAACGTGAATTCAACAAATGTATAACTCTACACAAAACCAATGCTTGTCTGTTGGGGTCTTATAAGTTAACAATGCTCAATTATAATAATTATCATAACATTAATGAAATAAATAACATAATTGCACACAGGTGAAAATAGTGATGTAGGTGTTTAAAATATTATCCAACTTAGTTTTAGGTTATACAAGCCAAGTCAATAAACCGAAGGGTAAAAATACCGCGCGAGTTGGCCGTGCGGTTAGGAGCGCGCAGCTGTGAGCTCGCATCCGGGAGATAGTGGGTTTTGAACCCCACTGCCGGCAGCCCTGAAGATGGTTTTCCGTGGTTTCCCATTTCACACCAGGCAAATAATGAGGCTGTACCTAAGGCCACGGCCGCTTTGTTCCCATTCCTAGGCCTTTCCTGTCCCATCGTCGCCATAAGACCTATATGTGACGGTGTGACGTAAAGCAAACAGCAAAAAAAAAAAAAAAAAAAAAAGTAAAAGTCACAGCACCCAAAGACATTCCTGTATTGAGCGACTAAAATGTCACCAGGACACTTTTCTTTCCTGATATGCTCAGCTTGTTAAAAGCCAAATGTAATTAATGTTATTGGCTTCACGCCCCGCTAACTACTTCTACGATTTTCGGAGACGCCGGTGTGCAGGAATTTAGTCCTGCAGGAGTTCTTTTACGTGCCAGTAAATCTACCGGCACGAGGCTGACGTATTTGAGCACATTCAACTACCACCGGACTGAACCAGGATCGAACCTGCCAAGTTGGGGTCAGAAGGCCAGCACCTCAACAGTCTGAACCACTCAGCCCGACTTGTGAAAACTAGATGAAGTCATATTTATCTTTATCATGTTTAACTTTTTCCCTCCACAAAGATATTTAATTCTCTTTCATGGGCCCCGAAGTGGGTAGGCCAGTTGTCCCAACCATAAATATATATTTTTTGGGGAATGATAGATTATAGCCCTATAGTACTATGATCTTTCTTTCTTTCCTTCTTTCTTTCTTTCTTAATCAGTTTATCCTTCAGGGTTGGTTTTCTCTCGGACTCAGCGAGGGATTTCACCTCTACCACTTCAAGGGCAGTGTCCTGGAACGTGAGACTTTGAGTATGGTGATGCAACTGGTGAGGAGGGCCGATTCCTCGCCCAGGCGGCCTCACGTGTTATTCTCAACAGGGGCCTTGTTGGAGGATGAGAGGATCGGAAGGGATAGACAAGGAAGAGGGAAGGAAACGGCCGTGGCCTTAGGTGCCTGGAGGAGAAGTACCAAAATACGAAAAACCACTTCGAGGATGGCTGAGGTGGGATTCGAAACCCCTCTACTCAGTTGACCTCCCGAGGCTGAGTAGACCCCGTTCCAGCCCTCGTAGTATTTGTTTTCAACTTTCATGGCAGAGCCGGGAATCGAAACCGGGCCTCCGGGAGTGGCACACATTAACCACTACACCACAGAAGCGGACTAGTACTATAATGCTACCTATATGTTTATGTTAGTGCTGAAATCCGATTTCTTACTTTACTAATGCTGTAAGCCCGAAAATGTAATGTTATTCTTTAATATGGGAATCAGTCTAGAAGGAAATGTTGAAAGTGATGTGATATCTATCCAGGTTCGATGTTATCCTAATACTATGGGTTACAGTACATTGCACGTATATAAAAGACGCCACTTACAAACTTGCTTGTTATCCGCGAATTTCTGCGGCCACAAAAGTCACATTTTTCAAGAATGATGACATCCACACATAGTAGATTGCCTGACTGTGCTGTTTTGAACCTTTCTTCTGTCATTTCGAAGTTATTCGCAATCATGAATAATAAACAATCGGTTTTTAGAAACGGCTGATGCACAACGGCTGGTAGAGCTCCATGCGGTACTGGATCGTGACGTCACAGCGCGCCGCTTACGTCAGAGGCCGTTTCACTCGCCTTGCGGAAAGGCACTATTAAATATTTTTTTAATGGTAGAAAACAAGGCAACATACCACAATGCAATACGTTTACGTACTATTTCATTGGTGTACTTTTCAAAAAAAATATTTTTGAAAATGATGCATGTTCCCAATTGTAGACTATTTTTCCACCAGGGTGCATTTCATTAGTTTGCCGCCGTATTACCAGGTAGACGGTATTGTGATAGCAGCTACATAATAAAAACGGAGTAATATTATTTGTATCGGGCGAGTTGGCCGTGCGGTTAGGAGCGCGTAGCTGTGAGCTCGCATCCGGGAGATAGTGGGTTCGAATCCCACTGTCGGCAACCCTGAAGATGGTTTTCCGTGGTTTCCCATTTTCACACCAGGTAAATGCTGGGGCTGTACCTTAATTAAGGTCACGGCCGCTTCCTTCCCATTCCTAGGCCTTTCCCGTCCCAACGTCGCCATAAGACCTATCTGTGTCGGTGCGACGAAAAGCAGAATAATAATAATAAAAATATTATTTGCCAAACATGTAACGTTGCCCTAAATAAAAGATGTTTGAAGCCTTTTCATGAGAAGAAGTGCAGTTCTGTATTCTTCAATTTCCTAAGTTTTGTACGGTTCAGTAAACCTTATACTGTCATTTATGTAGTATTGTCGTTTGTAAATATTGCTAAAGTTTACGTCACTTATATCCCTAAATGCTTGTAATATTTATTTTAGTTTGAGGTGGTAAATTAATATACCACTGCCCATTTGAGCCACATGGTTGACAAGAAGGGGCAACGGTATAATAATTTACCACCCCAAAAATCCACCATCTGAGAACTTTCGAATTGTTCTTGTTCATATCTTACATTTGAACGGCAAAACATGAATAATAGCCAAGTTTCAAATTTTGCAAAGTCCCCCATCCTTTTGCCCTATAAAGGGTTAAACACGTAACAGTCGTGCTAAGTGGTTCAGTCAGTTGAGTGCTGGTCTTCGAACCCGAATTGGCGAGTTCGATCCTAGCTCAGCCAGCCTCGTGTCGCAAGATTTACCGGCACATAAAAAATGCTACTGCCGGGCTGAGTGGCTTCTCATAGCCGGGCAGAGTGCCTCAGACGGTTGAGGCACTGGCCTACTGACCACAACTTGGCAAGTTCGATCCTGACTCAGTCCAGTGGTATTCGTAGGTGCTCAAATACGTCAGCCTCGTGTCAGTAGATTTACTGGCACGTAAAAGGACTCATGTGGGACAAAATTCCAGCACCTCGGCGTCCCCGAAAATCGTCAAAGAGTAGTTAGTGGGATGTAAAAAACAATAACATTTAAATGCTACACTTCTCGGGACAAAATTTCGGCACCTCAGCGTCTCCGAAAATAGTAAATAGTTAGTGGGGTGCAATACCAATAATATTAATACCAAACAACTTTTTTTTTGCTAGTTGCTTTACGTCGCACCGACTCAGATAGGTCTTATGGCGACGATGGGACAGGATAGGGCTAGGAGTGGGAAGGAATCGTCCGTGGCCTTAATTAAGGTACAGCCCCAGCATTTGCCTGGTGTGAAAATGGGAAACCACGGAAAACCATTTAAAAAAAGAACAACATCGGTTAATACACGGTAGCAAGGTCGGGTAGCTGACGCAAATAAGACAGAACGTAGACAGCAGTCAAGATAACTGTAATGTGCCGTCATTCCGTGTTTACTAGTCCTACCTCATGACGTGGGCGAATACAATATGAGCAATTCATCTCTGTGTCTGAGTGTGTTATGCCTGACTCCACGGTAGAACTGAGAAGTTGCGCCGTTTTATTAATCGAAATTCAAATCCAGAGCTGGAAGTGCCTCTCATTGCTGTGTTTTCTTACCATGGTTTATTCTCACAGATGCTGCGATAGAACGTTCTTTCCAGTCCTAATTTAAACATGTTCATGCTAGTTTGAAAATAGTAGGCGAACGGCGATTTCTCCTCAAATAAGATCCAGTCTTAAACATGGAAACAACAGCAACTTTTTGATCATCATCATCATCATCATCATCTATTTACCCTCCAGGTTCGGTTTTTCCCTCGGACTCAGCGAGGGATCCCACCTCTACCGCCTTAAGGGCAGTGTCCTGGAGCTTCAAACTCTTGGTCGGGGGATACAACTGGGGAGAATGACCAGTACCTCGCCCGGGCGGCCTCACCTGCTATGCTGAACAGGGGCCTTGTGGAGGGATGGGGAAGATTGGAAGAGATAGGCAAGGAAGAGGGAAGGAAGCGGCCGTGGCCTTAAGTTAGGTACCATCCCGGCATTCGCCTGGAGGAGAAGTGGGAAACCACGGAAAACCACTTCCAGGATGGCTGAGGTGGGAATCGAACCCACCTCTACTCAGTTGACCTCACGAGGCTGAGTGGACCCCGTTCCAGCCCTCGGACCACTTTTCAAATTTCGTGGCAGAGCCGGGAATCGAACCCGGGCCTCCGGGGGTGGCAGCTAATCACGCTAACCACTACACCACAGAGGCGGACCCAGTGGTATTCGTAGGTGCTCAAATACGTCAGCCTCGTGTCAGTAGATTTACTGGCACGTAAAAGGACTCATGTGGGACAAAATTCCAGCACCTCGGCGTCCCCGAAAATCGTCAAAGAGTAGTTAGTGGGATGTAAAAAACAATAACATTTAAATGCTACACTTCTCGGGACAAAATTTCGGCACCTCAGCGTCTCAGAAAATAGTAAATAGTTGGGTGCAATAAAAACCAAACCCCATGGCACTACAGCCCTTGAAGGGCCTTGGCCTACCAAGCGACCGCTGCTCAGCCCGAAGGCCTGCAGGTTACGAGGTGTCGTGTGGTCAGCACGACGAATCCTCTCGGCCGTTATTCTTGGCTTTCTAGACCGGGGCCGCTATATCACCGTCAGATAGCTTCTCAATTCTAATCACGTAGGCTGAGTGGACCTCGAACCAGCCCTCAGGTCCAGGTAAAAATCCCTGACCTGGCCGGGAATCGAACCCGGGGCCTCCGGGTAAGATGCAGGCACGCTACCCCTACACCACGGGGCCGGCGTTGGGTGCAATACCAATAATATTAATACCAAACAACTAGCAAATTTAAAAAAAGAACAACATCGATTAATACACGGTAGCAAGGTCGGATAGCTGACGCAAATAAGACAGAACGTAGACAGCAGTCAAGATAACTGTAATGTGCCGTCATTCCATGTTTACTAGTCCTACCTCATGACGTGGGCGAATACTATATGAGCAATTCATCTCTGTGTCTGAGCCTGTTATGCCTGACTCCACGGTAGAACTGAGAAGGTGCGCCGTTTTATTAATCGAAATTCAAATCCAGAGCTGGAAGTGCCTATCATTGCTGTGTTTTCTTACCATGGTTTATTCTCACAGATGCTGCGATAGAACGTTATTTCCAGTCCTAATTTAAACATGTTCATGCTAGTTTGAAAATAGTAGGCTCTACAGGAACGGCGATTTCTCCTCAAATAAGATCCAGTCCTAAACATGGAAACAACAGCAACTTTTTGATACATATTTTATTTTGTTGTTTTGATTTTTTCTGCCATACAACTTCACTCTCGTACTGAGTTAGTGCCTTGGAGCTTGTGACGATATTGACTCGGCCGGGCTGAGTGGCTCAGACGGTTAAGGCGCTGGCCTTCTAACCCCAACTTGGCAGGTTCGATCCTGGCTCAGTCCGGTGGTATTTGAAGGTGCTCAAATACGATAGCCCCGTGTCGGTAGATTTACTGGCACGTTAAAGAACTCCTGCGGGACAAAATTCCGGCACCTCGGCGTCTCCGAAGACCTTAAAAAGTAGTTAGTGGGACGTAAAGCAAATAACATTATTATTATTATTATTATTATTATTATTATTATTATTATTATTATTATTATTATTATTATTATTATAATATTGACTCGGGATCCAGCTGGGTGCAAGGGTCAACCAATAACCGACAAAACCCTCAAAATGCGTCATTATGTGAGGCAAGAATGAGGATGGTTTAGGTAGGTAGTTGGGAGGAATGAGGTGTTAACCTCTTTTTTCCCCCTCGACATTCGCCTCATATTTGAATGTAAAATACCAAATTTAAAAAAAGAAAGAGCTTCACGTTGGTTTGCGAACGCATGCGTCTTCAATCTCTAAGAACCCTGGCTCCCAACAGAAGTGCAATTTGATGTGGTGTTATGATCCGTAAACAATATATTTCTTCAGTGCTGTGTAATGAATGCACAATAAAAGACGCTGTGTCCTTTGGTAGGCCTGTCATCACTAGCAGACACGGCATGTTTCGACAAACAAACAAACAAATAAATCTCATGGCGCTACAACTCTGATTGGCCTTGGCCTACCAAGCGACCGCTGCTAAGCCAAAGGTTGGAGGTTACGAGGTGGCGCGTGGTCAGCGCAATGATTCCTGCAGGCCGTTATTCTTGGCTTCCTTGACCGTGGTCGCTATCACACCGTCAGATAACTCATCAGTTGTTCTCACGCAGGCTGATCCAGTCCTAAAATCCTAGTAAATACCCTAACCTGGCCAGGAATCACACCCGAGGCCTCCGGGTAAGAAGCATTCTCGCTACCCGTAGACTGCATGGCCGGCGCTTCGACCTTAACTTCTACTTCCATATGAAGGAAATCCTTCCTTACTCATTTGAGTAGCTAGCTGAGTCCACCGGGAATCTTGTGGTGAATTTCTGTCCTTACTCGTTATAGATGTTTGTTTTGTCTTCTGTTAGGAAACTGACACTTTACCTGTTGAGTCACACCAGAATGCTTGCAGCTCATTTAAATACAGCGTAGAGCCGAGTGAGGCTCAGTCTGGTGAGTAATTTCCTGTATTCTTGAACAGAAGCAGCTTCATATTTCTTACTAGTGCCCTTGAGGAAAACACTTTAATATGGTGTTTGCCTGACCATCTCTCCTGGCCCTGTTTTCTTCTCTCGTGAATTTCTGTTATGAATATTAAGTGGGGATCTACTAAGACAGGCAAGAGTAATCAATGCCGGGTCTAAGACCACAGTCAGTTCCTTTACAGTCCTAGCCCTGTCGTATTCCATTGTCGCCATAGGACCTATGTGAATGGGTGCGACTTAAAAAAATACAAATAGCAATAAAAATCAATTCCGGATCTCAGTAGACTTTCACAGCCTTTGAACCGTGCCTTCTCCTTGACCTTTACCGTGATCATTCCAGGAATATATTTTGAGATAATAACTTACATTGAAGTCCCAGTGTAACTTCTCTGTCGCAGCACAAGCTACAGCTCACTGTGCCGTTGAGTCTCTCGGACTGGGTAGGCAAGAGGCACCTCAGCGTCTCCGAAAACCCTCAGAAAGTAATTAGTGGGATGTAAAAAACAATATCATTAAAAATGCTACACTTCTGGACACAAAATTCCTGCACCTCAGCATCTCCGAAAATAGAGAATAGTTAGTGGGGTGCAATACAAATAATATTAATACCAAACAACTAGCAAATTTAAAAAGAACAACATCCATCTCTCATAGATTCTAAACTTTGTCGATGGATAAATACTAGCGTGATACTTTCTTTATGGCCACGACAACTTTGATTTACTATTTGTTTTGCTAGTTGCTTTACGTCGCACCGACACAGATAGGTCTTATGGCGACGATGGGACAGGGAAGGGCTAGGAGTGTGAAGGAAGCGGCCGTGGCCTTAATTAAGGTACAGCCCCAACATTTACCTGGTGTGAAAATAGGAAACCACGGAACACCATTTTCAGGGCTGCCGACAGTGGGGTTCGAACCTACTATCTCCCGAATACTGTCTTTGATTTACAGTCCTAGCTCATTATATAGGGTGCATGAAAAATGACATTTAATAATCACTGGAACTAAATAATTAAATCTGAGGATAGAAACAAAATCTACAACTCGAAATTTTTAGTCCAGGTTTTACTGGGGTGAATAGCGTAATGCCATTTTCAGATGACTTCTGTCTGCGTCCCAAATATCCCTTGAAATGCCTCGAAAGGAACTCTTACTATGTCTGAAATCACAGTATGTTGAAAAAGAAATACTTTGGTGTCTAGGAACTATGAATCGTCGAAATTCGTCAACATCCTGAGCTGGAACTTTTTAATGAACGCAATACTTCCTTCACTTCTGTAGCCGTTCGAAAATAAAAATTGAACTAGGACCAAGCAGAACAACCGCGGAGACTTCCATCCGATATACAGAGGTTAAAAACGTGTTTTACATTACCATTTCATACGGTACCTCACACGTGTTTATGGTATGCACTGTAGGCCAATGTCTGAGGCATATAGCGGCGTTAAGCCCAGTTCAGGTTCGATATTTGTCCGATTCGAAGCATCTGTCGTGTCGGCCAGTTTAACAACATCGCTGGTAAGGTCGGTGGTGTATAGGCAACACGTGTAGAACAGGGGGTAAACATAGCAAGAACATATGTACTTCTTGCAATGTCCTCGTTAACGATCGGCACGCTTTTGAAGCCTAGCTGGCTGGCTCTGTTTACATTTCTTGTGCGCGTAGCGCCAGGATTTCCCCAACTCAAGACACAGCGATATCAACTCTCCGTTTTAACTGTATAGCCAGTGAGAGCGAGCAGGGAGACTGGACAGAACTGCGTGCAGCTGTGGAACACTGAAGACCTGAAAAGCGAGCCGGCTTCAGGACCGGCACGATTTTGAAGTACTCCATGCGAACTGTCACTGACAAAGCAAGTATGCTATTGGTCAAGAACCATCTATTATTGATTACAGCAGAGGCGATTATAGACAGACATAAATCTGGTTACTAATAGCATTATTAACTGCCGTCCTCGGAGGCCTGGGTTCGATTCCCGTACTGCCAAAAATTTAAGAATGGCAGGAGGGCTGGTATTTGGTTGAAATGGTACATGCAACTCACCTCCAATGGGGGTGTGCTTAAAAAGAGCTGCAACACCTCGAGGCGAGGACACGAGTTTACTTATGATTTACTACGTCTGCTGTAGCCGAGATGCCAACTCGTCTGCTGTACTCGACACGAAGAAAGGGTAAAGACTGAAGAGAGTGTGGAAGAAAGTGGTTTGACAAACTCTCCACATCAAAGAAGGATCACTCAGAACTCGTTAACTCAACACGGTGCAGGAGGAATATTAGTTCTCTTTATCTACATTGGGACCGAGCTCGATAGCTGCAGTCGCTTAAGTGCGGCCAGTATCCAGTAATCGGGAGATAGTGGGTTCGAGCCCCACTGTCGGCAGCCCTGAAGATGGTTTTCCGTGGTTTCCCATTTTCACACCAGGCAAATGCCGGGGCTGTACCATAATTAAGGCCACGGCCGCTTCCTTCCACTTCCTAGGCCTTTCCTATCCCATCGTCGCCATAAGACCTATCTGTGTCGGTGCGACGTAAAGGAAATAGTAAAAAAAAAAAAAGTATCTACATTGGTTGACTGCTGGTTTCCAGGAACTGAGCTACTTGCTTTACGTCGCACCGACACAGATATGTCTTATGGCGACGATGGGATAGGAAAGGCCTGGTGTGAAAATGGAAAACCACGGAAAACCATCTTCAGGGCTGCCGACAGTGGGGCTAGAACCCACTGTCTCCCGATTACTGGATACTGGCCGCACTTAAGCGACTGCAGCTATCGAGCTCGGTCCAGGAACTGAAGCCATCATGTTTTTTGGCCCCAAGTATACCTGCTTACACAATCAAGAACGTCATTGATGGGCCGATAGTGGGCGATGTCATCGACAATTGTTTGTGTCTCTCTTCAATCTGGAATATTTTATTTTTACAGTTTGCTTTCCGTCACCAACACAGATAGGTCTTATGAGACGATAGCATAGAAAAGGTCTAGGAGTAGCAAGGAAGCGACTGTCGCCTTGTTTAAGGTATAGTCTCAACATTTTCCTCGTGTGGAAATGGGATAACCGGACAACCATCTTCAGGGTTAGCGACAGTGGGATTCGAACCCATTATCTCCTGAATACAAATTGATAGCTATGTGGCTCAAACCGCGGTCACTTGCTAGGTGTTGCAATTTATAAACAGGAATGTACTGTATCAATTTTCTATTAATTCCAAATCAGAAGGCACTCATCAAGAGCGTGAATGAGATTTTGATCCTGCTCAAGATCGCGGTAACCTTCACACGATCGATTTTATAAGTACCAAAGTGAGACGTGGCTCAAAAATAGTAAGTTTTAAGACGCGACTCGCTTTTATGAACACGCCCCTATGTGTAGGAATATGTCTTTGCTAGCGAAAGTTAGTGTTTACAGTGCACTATGTCGTCTAGTGTGGGGTGTAACAAATTTGTCATTGTTATTTGGTTGAATGGTCAGCATAGTGCTCATCGGCCCAGAGGGCAATGGGTTCCATTCCCGATCGGGTCGGAGGTATCCAATATACGGCCGATGTCACCCACCCTCGTCGGAGGGTCTGTCTTGAAATAGCCACACGAGATTAGTTTACAAATTGATATGTCCCTTTCATCCATATCAATATGAATGAGACTCGGGTATGAGCGATGTTAGTAATCTGATTCCTTATGCAGCCAACCCCTGCTATGAATGGTGTTAAAATGTTGCTCATAGGGTCGGTTGTTGCATGCATTTCAGTGGGCTTGGCAGACTGATATGTAATAACAACTTCTTGCTCGGTGGGGAGGAAAGCAACTGGAAACAACTTCATTCCTCATTTCCATAGTACACTTCTTCAGTGTTGTCTAGGCCATCTGTGACCAGCATACGGCGGAGCTGTTGAGGTTCTAACCAGCCTGTATTGTACATGTATTGAGATGTACTCACTATTGCGTTTTTATGTGGCGGTTGATAGTGTGATGTGTTGTTCTTTACAAAACACAAACATCCAGTCTCCGATTCAAAGGAATTAACCAGACGCAACAAAATCACTGACACTGCCGGAAATCGAACCCCGGGATTCTCTAAACCAGAGGCTGCGACGCTATTCATTCAACTAACGTAAACAAAATCATACTTATTTTTACAACTCTGTTTATTTGATTCAGTATGTCAGTTTGAATGATAACAAGGATATGTCCTTCAGCTAGTCTTGAGAAGAAACGCATTTATGGTGCTACGCATTACACTCCTTTCGTCACCGTCATGCGCCCACTGGGAGTTTATTTACGTTCATGAGCTCGCTGCTCATTAAAATTTTGTCTCGATTGAGTTTCAGCAGACTTGTAAATAATAATAATAATAATAATAATAATAATAATAATAATAATAATAATAATAATAATAATAATAATAATAATAATAATAATAATAATGTCCGCCTATGTGGTATAGTGGTTAGTGTGATAAGCTGCCGCCCTTGGAGGCCCGGGTTCGATTCCCTGCTCTGCCACGAAATTTGAAAAGTGGTACGAGGGCTGGACGGGGTCCACTCAGCCTCGTGAGGTTAACTGAGTAGAGGAGGGTTAGATTCCCACCTCAGCCATCCTGGAAGTGGTTTTCCGTGGTTTCCCAATTCTCCTCCAGGTAAATGCCGGGATGGTACCTAACTTAAGGCGACGGCAAATTCCTTCCCTCTTCCTTGTCTATCCCTTCCAATCTTCCCATCCCCCACAAGGCCCCTGTTCAGCATAGCAGATGAGGCCACTTCGTCGAGGTGCTGGTCATCCTTCCCCGTTGTATCCCCCGACCAAATGTCTCACTGCCCTTGAGGCGGTAGAGCTGGTATCCCTCACTGAGCCCGAGGGAAAAACCAATACTGGAGGGTGAACAGATTAAGAAGGAAAGAAATAATAATAATAATAATAATAATAATAATAATAATAATAATAATAATAATAATAATAATAATGTTACGTCCCCTACCTACCTTTGCAGTTTTCGGAGACGCCAAGGTGCCGGAATTTAGTTCCGCCGGAGTTCTTTTACGTGCCAGTACATCTACAGACACGAGGCTGACGTATTTGAGCACCTTCAAATACCACCTGACTGAGCCAGGTACGAACTTGCCAAGTTGTGGTCAGAAGGCCAGCGCCTCAACCGTCTGAGCCATTCATCCCGGCAATAATAATATTGTGTGTTTGTCTAACCCTTGTCCCGTTTCTCTACAGGGTCGGATATGAGGTGAAATGAATCTGTCGTGGCGGGTTTTCATGACCGGATGCCCTTCCTGACGTCAACCTCATCAGACGAGTTAATGAGATGAATGACGTGATATATGATAGAGGGAGAAGATGAAACCCGGTACCGGCACATAGCCTACTCCAATCGAATGGCACCAAGGGGTCTGTCCAAGGCTTAACGTCGCCATCCGACGGACGAATCGCCATCATCAACTGCATCATATACCCTAACTCCATAGGAGCACTGCGGAGAGGTTTGCAATTTAATCCAGGCTTTTGTCGCGCATTTTAGTGATTAGAAATTGTATACCACCACCTCGCGTACCCTGCCGGCCAACATTCTGATGGTGAAATTTTTTCGAACAACGGGACTCGAACCGGCTAACCACGGTGCCAGACCGTTTACACGTCAACGCCTTAACTGGCATGGCCACCGGGCGGGAATAATAATAATAATAATAATAATAATAATAATAATAATAATAATAATAATAATAATAATAATAATAATAATAATAATAATAATTTGGGGCATGATAGCCGTATGACATCGTTATTGACTCCTCGCTACGGTGGGCGGTCGCAGTATTCCGGCTAGTTTATGTGGTATATAGGTATTTTTGAATTAAAAGCCACATAATTGCTGTTCGGATTCCGCTTAATATAGAAATCCCGTTGCTTTGTTCACGATATTATTACTGTCGTCATTATCTGCGTTTTGAGGAATCCTGTGGCACAAAAAAAACCTGTTTTTAAAATTTTTGTTTGCCGGGCTGAGTGGCTCAGACGGTTAAGGCGCTGGCCTTCTGACCCCAACTTGGCAGGTTCGATTCTGGCTCAGTCCGGTGGTATGTGAAGGTGCTCAAATACGTCAGCCTCATGTCGGTAGATTTACTGGCACGTAAAAGAACTTCTGCGGGACTGAATTCCGGCACCTCGGCGTCTCCGAAAACCGTAAAAGAGTAGTTAGTGGGACGTAAAACAAATAACATTATTATTATTAAAGTTTTTGTTTTGTTTTGCTACTTGTTTAATGTCGCAGTAACACATCGAAGGTTTTCGACGACGGAAGGATAGGAAAGGGCTAAGATTGGGTAGGTAGCGGCCGTGGCCGTAATTGAGGTACAGCCCCAGCATTTGACTTGTGTGAAAATGGGAAGCCACGGAAGAACAACTTCAGGGCTGCCGACAGTGGAGTTCGAGCCCACTATCTCCCGAATGCAAGCTCACAGATGGGCGCACGGCCAACTCGCTCTGTTGTTAAAAAGGAAGTACAAGTAGGCAACCCTCATGTATTAACATTAATCGCAGGGAAGAAATTAAAGGGGTGTGAGTCCCTCCGAAAAATGAAGGTATCGGCCAATTAAAGAAAGGGCAATGAAAGGCATGAATGCTCTAATACCGTCGGGTTCGGAAAAAACTAGCAAGAGTTAACCAAGGTAGGTCGGATGGAATAGATGAAAGGATGAACGTGAGATGCCTATTACAAGTAGGTGGAAGCATTGCCAGGACTCCACTAATGGGCACGTGGTCGCCAATCCATGCTCCCAAGTTAAAAGTCCGTAGAGCTCCTTTAAGTCGTCTGTTACGACAGGCAGGGGATACCGTGGTTTTTATTCTACCGCCACCACAGGGGGTCTGACTTTGAATGCTATTTGGGTAGACACTTTATATCGTCCTTTCCCTTTCCAAGTCGGTTATATTTTTGCTAGTTTTTTGTAGTTTTAAATTTATTGAAGGAAACTGGTGTACACTTCTTGGGACATGTGGGTTTTAACGAGAAACCCCGTCTAGAACAATAATAATGGCGTGTGGCCTCCGGAGAGCCCTGGTGAGCGTCTAACAAGTTGACACCTTACAGGCGACCTGCACGTCTGTGAGGATCCTGAGCGTCTGCGAGGGTATGGACCTTTGATGAATTTTATTCCAATACTTAATACTGAAGACGGCACACACATCCATCCCTTGAGCCATTGACATTAACATTATTATTACTATTTAATTAATTAATTAATTAATTCGTTTACCCTCGAACTCAGCGAGGGATTGCACCTCTACTGCCTCAACGGCAATGTCCTGGAGCGTGAGACATTGGGTTGGGGATACAACTGGGGAGAAGGATCACTGCCTCGTTCAGGCGGCCTCACCTGCTATGCTGAACAGGGGCCTTGTCGGGGATGAGAATATTGAAAGGGGATAGACAAGGAAGAGGGAAGAAAGCGGCCGTGGCCTTAAGCTCGGTACCATCCCGGCATTTGCCTGGAGAATAAGTGGAAAACCACTTCGAGGATGGCTGAGGAAGAATCGAACCCCCTCTCTACTCAGTTGACCTCCTGAGGCTGAGTGACCCCCTTCCAGTCCTCGTACCACATTTCAAATTTCGAGGCAGAGTCGGGAATCAAACCCGGATCTCCGACGGGGGGGGGGGGGGCTGATCGCACTAACCACTACACCACAGAGGCAGACGATATATTAACTAATGTAGATTAAAATCCCCGACCCATCCGGGAATCGAACCCGCGATCCCTTGAACCGAAAGGCCAGCACACTAACAGTTTAGCCTTGGAACGAAACAATAGACATTTTCAACTTCGAAAAGCTCTGATAAGGTGGAAAAAGGTGACATTCTGATTTCATCTCTAGTACGTAGCTGACGGATCCAGTAGTCATTGCATTCCCACAGTTCATCGGTTCTTTTAATAGCGTGTACTCCACCTGCTTCCGGGAAGTGGGTAAGGTTACGGCGTGGCACCTACCGCCGTTCGGATTTTTTTATGTACCCATTGTTAAAAGTGCTATTAACCGAGAGGAAGTTTATGTGCTTGTATGTGATTTAGGACCAGTCAGCGTACATGTAATTACGATCACTTGTTCGTAACAGTCTCGTATCCGTACAGATTGTGCCGAAGTGCCAATTATTCTCCTCAATATCGGGTAACTTCAGTTGAAAACAGGGGCTGGGTTTTGAACACTTGTCATCTTTTAACGGATACGTGACACATTGATCATTTATATAAATAGTGATTGGAGATGAAAACCTACAACCTGTTTTCCAGTCATTGACCGGGTCAGAGATGGAATGAAAGAAGCCCCGATATTGCGACGAGGATAGGAATAGTGCCGGCTGCCGAGGCCTGTCGCACTCCTCTGGGGCAATGATTACTACCTGACAGACGAAGTGAAATTATATTGGAGAGTGTTGCTGGAATGAACGATGACAGGGAAGGAGTACCGGAGAAAAACCTGTCTCGCTTTGTCCAGTACAAATCTCAGATGGTGTGACCGGGATTTGAAACACGGAACCCAGAGGTGAGAGGCCTATACACTGTCGCCTGAGCCACGGAGGCTCTACTAAATAGTGATTATGGCCCTTAAATAACAGAAATGTGTATTTTTTAAGCCTTGTTTCGTAATTCTTTGTCATTTTTATATTAAATCATTGTTTTCAATTTTTGCGTCATAAGGTTGTTGTTTTCAGTAGGCTAATTCAGTTTATTAACTTTTCTTTGTAGTGCGTTATTATGTAGTAGTCATTTCCATGCTTTTACGTTGTGGGGACGGTAAAAACTCGAGCAGACTCCTTGGTGCTATTCGGCAGGAGTAGGCTGTATGCCGACATCAGTTTCATCCTTTCCCTACCCTATTCTCATATCATCATACAACATCCAGACGTGCAGTTTGCCCAAGGGCGTCATATAGAAACACCTGAACCAAGCGAGCCGAACATGCCGTCGAACACTCGCGGCACTAAAAGCCACGCGATAAATAAATAAATAAATAAATAAATAAATAAATAAATAAATAAATAAATAAATAAATAAATAAATAAATATAAATAAATAAATAAATAAATAAATAAATAAATAAATAAATAAATAAATAAATAATCGTAATATCATCGTGCTTTGAGCTTCTCATTGTGCAAGAACGTGTTGGTAGACAATCGACTTTTTTTTTTTTTTGGTAATTCGAGAACTTCTGCTTGATCCCGACCATCTACTTCAAGTGGAATGAGTTAATTTTTAACTCTCATATAGAAATGCACAATATCGTAGATATACAGTATTCCCGTACGGTAACTCTTTTAAAATGTTCCTCTTAGAGATTGCACAGTCTTTTGATAATGACGGCAAAAAGATGCTCAGTTAGGTATTTCGCTTTAAAAAGAATTAGTCTATGTATAAAAAGGACGTAGGCCTATACTACTATCCGAAATGTTATTTACTAGAGGACCCACTGCTCCGCAGCATTCGTTAAAAATACGTCAGGTAACTTGTCGTCCGCCTCTGTGGTGTAGTGGTTAGTGTGATTAGCTGCCACCACCGGAGGCCCGGGTTCGATTCCCAGCTCTGCAACGAAATTTGAAAAGTGGTACGAGGGCTGGAACGGGGTCCATTCAGCCTCAGGAGGTCAACTGAGTAGAGCTGGGTTCGATTCCCACCTCAGCCATCCTGGAAGTGGTTTTCCTTGGTTTCCCACTTCTCCTCCAGGCAAATGCCGGGATGGTACCTAACTTAGGCCACGGCCGCTTCCTTCCCTCTTCCTTGTCTATCCCTTCTAATCTTCCCACCCTCCACCAAGGCCCCTGTTCAGCATAGTAGGTGAGGCCGCCTGGGCGAGGTACTGGTCATCCTCCCCAGGTGTACCCCGACCCAGAGTCTGAAGCTCCAGAACACTGCCCTTGAGGCGGTAGAGGTGCGATCCCTCGTTGAATCCGAGGGAAAAACCTACCCTGGAGGGTAAACATATGAAGAAGAATAATAACAAGAAGAAGAAAACTTGTCTTGATATGCCTTTCGTAGTCATATAAGAAGCGCGTTATGATTTACCGCAGTTCGTAGTCAGAATTCTGACGTCATTATGCTTCTGTTTGGTAAAAAAGTCTATCCACATATCGGCTTTTATATTCTGCAGTTCTTGATGTAAAGCTTTGTATTGTGTCGCAGAAGGCAATGGTATTTTAATCGCAATTCTTCTATATAGAACGAATGTCTTTGTGAGCTCATAGGTTAGTCTCGAAGGAGCGTTTTTTGCCAAGCAGAGAACTTTTTTAAGACACACAGCCGTCACTCTGTCTAGTGTAGCTAGGTTATCATTCGATAGGTGTTACCAAATTAATGTCTAAGACGTACAGTCCATGCTTGTAAAGTATTTCAAGCCTCTAAATTTCTTCACAATATCCTTAATTCTTGGTACTTGATTATATTCAGGAATAAGCTTCTCGTTGAGCCTACGAGCATCAAGGCACGGTCTCAGTTTCCCATTACTTTTATTCACTATTACCAGTGGGTTTAAATATGGAGGGGTTGTTTTCGTGATTATTCCATTTGCCAACATTCCATCAATAATCTTGCTTACTTCTGAGAAATGCTTCTCTGGGACGTCATATACTTTGTGGGATGTTTGCACGTAGACGTTTTTATTTCAGCAGCATGTAAGTTATTTGGAAGCTGAGAAAGGTTACGGAAACAAAGAGTGTCTAGCAGGGAATAGTTCTCTTCCGTAATCATAGGAAGTGTATACTCTCTGACTTGCCAGGTAGTAATCTACCATGGCTGCTTGCAATGACATCACTAAACATGGAAATCACATATATCAGGATATTAAATAAAAGTCTTAGTCGCTTAGCAACCTGCTAAGTACAGAATGTAACGCGGGTTAGTGTAAGGCTTCGCCTGCAATTATTGGAGTGATCATTTAATGATTTGATTTAATGATTACTCAAAGCTGGCTGAACTTTGAGACCTATCAATGTCTCATGATTCACCAGCAGGTAATTACGGAGAGAATAAAACAAAAAATGCAGCAAATCGGTCCAGTAGAACGGACGGACGGATTTTTCAAAGCTGTTTTAGTGAACTCTTTTAATAAAAAAGCAAAGTCTTCTCCGTACAGGCCATGAAGGCCCTTAGAGGGTTGGAAGGTAAAGGCTTCCACTATCCGGAACCTCGGCACTTGATGGGTTAGAGTGGTTAGCTCTACGCCCGGTCGCCTTTGCCCCCAGGAATTAACCTGGTACTCATTTTTGGTGTAGGCTGAGTGAACCTCAGGATCATATGCACCTCCGGAAGTGGAAACCTAATTTCTTAAATTTTACGATTTTCCAGACGGGGATTCGAACCCACGTCTTTCCGGGCGAACCGAGCACGCCTTTATCGTCTCGGCCAGGCAGCCCCTCAACTCTTTTAATATCTTGTATTATTATTATTATTATTATTATTATTATTATTATTCGTTCGTAATCTGTTAACCCTCCAGGGTCGGTTTTTCCCTCGGACTCAGCGAGGGATCCCACGTCTACCGCCTCAAGTGCAGTGTCCTGGAGATTCAGACTTTGGGTCGGGGATACAACTGGGAAGAATGGCCAGTACCTCGCCCAGGCGGCATCACATGCTATGCTGAACAGGGGCCTTGTGGAGAGATGGGAAGATTGGATGGGGCAGGCAAGGAAGAGGGAAGGAAGCGGCTGTGGCCTTAATTTAGGTACCATCCCGGCATTTGCCTGGAGAAGAAGTGGGAAACCACGGAAAACCACTTCCAGGATGGTTGAGGTGGGAATCAAGCCCACCTCTACTCAGTTGACCTTCCGAGGCTGAGTGGACCCCGTTCCAGCCCTCGTACCACTTTTCAAATTTCTTTGCAGAGCCGGGAATCGAACCCGGACCTCCGGGGGTGGCAGCTAATCATCCTAACCACTACACCACAGAGGCGGTTGTTATTATTATTACTTGGTCATATTTATACATTGTATTCACTCCATTGGACCCACGTGTAGTGGACGTGGACATCGTACATATTTACTATTTTGAGTAAAGAGATACTTTCCTTTATACATTTTCGGTTTTATTGTGCTAACTTTCGATAATTTTCGGGAGCATTTTGCCATTTTATTTGATCTATTATGGCATTTCTTAGGCCGAGATTAATTATAGCTCTATACACAAGGTTATTCAGGTAAGTTGTCCACCTCAAATATCTCCTTATCCGTTAAAGATATAGACATTCGGTTTTCAACTTCTTAAATTGTATTAAGGGGCTCATAAAATCCTGTCCAATTCGTCTCCATCACGTACGTAATTACCAAGAACCGATAGTAACATCGTTTTTTTTTTTTTTCTAAATGAGACGATACTAATTTGACAGCGAGGGGCGCATCACTTTCTGTCTAATGCCTACACATATGAAACCCTGTAATATCTCAAAATGTACTCGTTGGATTTGAAAAATAAGCACATAACTGAATTTGTCGCTCGATTCTTAGTTGTTCTGTTCGGAGAAATCGGTATAGTATAGTTGTATAATCGTCTGAATGACGTCTGCTATCTGTAACCTCGGCACTAACAAATGGGGTACGGTGATTAGCTTTATGCCGATTCCCCTTTGCTCCTGGAAATGAATTCAGTGCTCATTTTTGTTATGGACTGAGTGAACCATAAGACCATTTGCTAATTCAGACGTGAAAGTCTCATTTCTAATTTCTCAACCTTCTTAAGTGGAATCGAATTGACGTCCTTACGAAAGAAAAGAAATACGACGCGGGGTCAGGCCTCAAGAGTATTGAGCGGAGAATATGTCTGCATATCTGTTGTAGCACTCGAATGTGAAATGAACGAATTTATTGAGTGAGACGTGAATTTAATTTCTCATGCTATTAAAGTTGACTGTGGCTTGGCTGAGTGACAAGCTATTAGCGGATCGTAAACCAAATAACATTATTTATTATTAAATTTCACTGTTAGAGCCTCCGTGGCTCAGGCGGCAGCACGTTGGCCTCTCACCGCTGGGTTCCGTGGTTCAAATCCTGGTCACTCCATGTGAGATTTGTGCTGGACAAGGCGGGGCGGGACAGGTTTTTCTCCGGGTACTCCGGTTTTCCCTGTCATATTTCATTCCAGCAGCACTCTCCGGTATCGCTTCATTCCATCTGTCAGTCACTAATCATTGCTCCAGAGGAGTGCGACAGGCTTCGGCAACCGGCACAATTCCCATCCTCGCCGCTAGATGGGAAGGCTTCATTTATACCATTCCTGACCCCGTCGAATGACTGAAAACAGGCTGAGGATTTTCATTAAATTTCACTGTTGGAAGTATTATAAACTTCCCAGACAAATCGCTCTTAGAAATTCTTACAAACAAGGTATGTTACGAAACCAAATTGTTATCGATATTAAGATATTCGAGGATTGCATGAGATCCTCTTCTTAGTCACGCAAATTGCGTCCTGGACTACTTAGTCTGCATACTGTCCAAGTCAAGAAGCTACGCAATCGTATAGTTGAAAAATTGAGCATCGTGACCATATTGGCCTTGTCACTATATCCAGATATTTACAATTTCCCTAGTGCTGCTTATCTTGAATGTTGTTTTTTACAATCTGTATACGTCGCACCGACGATGGGACAGGAAAGACCTAGGAGTGGGAAGGAAGTGACAATGGCCTTAATTAAGGTACAGCCCCAGCATTCGCCTGGTGTGAAAATGGGGAACAATGGAAAACCATCTTCAGGGCTGCCGACAGTGGGGTTCGAACACACTATCTCCCGGATGTAAGCTCACAGTTGCGCTCCCTTTCCGCACGGCCAATTCACCCGGTTATCTTGAATGTATAATTACTGCAGTTTATTTGCAACATTCTTGCTTTAGTTTAATTGTTTTAACATAAAGAATTTAATGGCAGAAGCACTTCAAAGACCTTCAACTCAGATGCTGTGAACAATCAAATTCCGCTTCCATTTCAATGACGTTGAAAGCTCTTATGGAACTATGATGTAGGCGAACATCACTTTTCATCTATTATGATAACCTTACAACACACAGTTTCCCCCGCTTCACTGCGCTGCAGGCAGTTCGTGAGTTCAAGAAATATTTGATTCTGTCTCCACGCGCCAGGCTTTGATTCGCTCCCGTACACCTCGTTAGGGTGGCTTGTTGGAATTGCCACGAGCTGTTCTATTCTCCCATTGTCGCTTTTCGAAAGTGCCAGTAGTACTTGTTTTCCATTTTACGGCTCATCTTGAATTTTTCTCCCGCATACTCTGAACTGATTGTAGTGATATTTCGCGGATCCAGTATTCCATGCTTTTTGTTTAGGACTTAATTGACGCAGCTTATCCAGCCGAATTGTTGGACACCGAGAACAGCGTCCTGTCGCAACGAGAACCGAAGCTGTACTAATTTACCGCACGCGGCGAGTAGCCATTTTGACGTGTTTATCGATCGCGCCCTAGTGGTCTCAAATGAGAAAGCATGTGCAGTGCGTGGCGACGAAGTTACTGCCATTTCCAATCTTTCATGACATCTTGACAGGCATTTTCTTATATGGAAAAGGTGATACAAATAAAAGTTTTCTGGCAGGACGTAGTGTTTACAGTGCACTATGTCTTCTGGTATGGGCTAGAGCAATATTGTTACTTTCATTGATCTGTCTCAGCTTTATCCTTGGCTTTGACAAGATGAAAGTGACTGAGGTGTGATTGATGCTAGTAATGCCATTCCTTATGCAGCCAGTCCCTGCTATGAATGGTGTGAAAATGTTGCTCATAGGGTCAGTTGGTGCATGCATTTCAGTGGGCTTGGCAGTCTGATATGTAATAGCAACTTCTGGCTCGGTGAGGAAAGCAACTGGAAACTACCTCACTCCTGATTTCCCTTGTACGCCTCTTCAGTGATGCCTAGGCCATCTATGACAGCTGATGGCGGAGCTGTTGAGGATCCAACCAGCCTTCGGGCTGAGGACTAAACATACATACAAGGAAAAGAGGAAAGTATATTCGAAAAACAAAATTAATTGAAAAGTAAGGTAGGGTGGGCAAATTCCGGCCCCGTACCTAATTTCGTCCCCTAGGAATTTTCAGTTTGCACGCTTGGTACGTAATGTTTAGCCGCGCGCACACGCGTAGCTTCATCTCGTTGTGTTGTTGTGAGAGTTGGTTGTGGGCATCACGTTTAGTTTCCGTGTAGAAGGAGGATTCATTTTTCATGCTTAGCTGATTTTGTGCAGCATTCAAATTGCTTGTTGTTTAAAGATGCTAGTTGTTTAAAGGGGCCTAACAAGCATTCAAATTAAGAGTCTGTTATTCCTGGAATGAGCAATGATATGTGTATGAAATATTGGACTGCATTTCAGTCGTTTGGTGTAGTTCCTGGCGTGTAATCGCGACAGTGAGGTGGCTGGCGTGAGTTACTGTAGCAGCCATTATAATACTGTAAATCAGGGAATGTTCGAAATTTCTCCCCCACGGAAAACCATCTTCAGGGCTGCCGACAGTGGGGCTCGAACCCACTATCTCCCGATTACTGGATACTGGCCGCACTTAAGCGACTGCAGCTATCGAGCTCGGTGAAAAATACTATTAAGGCAGTGTGGGACAAGATAATGGGTTGCAAACTTGCAAGTAAAGCGTTTAACATCCCACGAGCAAAGCTAAAGGACTATGTTAAAAAGAATACCAATAAAACATTTTTCACAAGTGGCCTTCAAGTAATTCATTATAGAGAAAGTGTTTGGTAAGGTTAGAATGGAAAAATATATTAAAATTAATATTCCTTTTCATAAATTTCATGGGAGACGAAATTACGAACATATTTGTGGTAGTGTTTTTGTAGTGTTTATGTTTATGTCAAATATTGACTACCTTACGTTAATACCAATATAAATGGTCCATTATTGGACATTATAAATTTTCCAGCTAACTCATTCTTGGTTGCCAGCGTTCACCCCCGTGTGCTAGGTTGGGCTCATCAGTTGGTACCCAGCACACCTACCAAGAGGCATGGCTAGTGCATAACGTGGAGGCCACTGCGTAGGCTACTTGAAGCCACTGGCAGTGCACTATGAGAGACTTTGTCTGACTACCAAAAACTGATGGCTTACGTTATAAAAGTGTCATTGTAACTTGTCCGTAACTAGTGAATATATTCAGTAATATGTATACCAATGTTTAGCCTTGTCCATAATATTCCTGAATTTATTTATTTCCTTTTTAATCTGCTTAACCTCCAGGGTTGGTTTTACCCTCGGACTCAGCGAAGGATCCCACCTCTTCCGCCACAAGGGCACTGTCCTGGAGCGTGAGACATTGGGTCTGGGGATACAACTGGGGAGAATGACCAGTACCTCACCCAGGCGGCTTCACCTGCTATCCTGAACAGGGGCCTTGGTGGGAGATGGGAAGATTAGAAAGGATAGGCAAGGAAGAGGGAAGGATGCGGCCGTGGCCTTAAGTTAGGTACCATCACGGCATTGCCTGGAAGAGAAATGGGAAACCACGGAAAACCACTTCCAGGATGGCTGAGTTGTTAATCAAACCCACTTCTACTCACCCGGGCCTCCAGGGGTGGTAGCTAATCACACTAACCACTACACCACTGAGGCGGATGAATTTCTACAAGTCCAAATCTGCTAAAGGGACGAAATATGGGCCCCCTACCTTACAGTTTGTTTTAACTCATAAAGGTGTACCTCCCCACTTAAGCGAAGCTGCAGTCACATTGTTTTCGTCTCCTGTCCCTCCTGATTTTTCTCACAGTAGACGAGTATTTATTTATTTATTTATTTATTTATTTATTTATTTATTTATTTATTTATTTATTTATTTATTTATTTATTTATTTAATTTATTTATTTATTTATTTATTTCTTAATCTGCTTACCCTCCAGAGTTGGTTTTTCCCCCGGACTCAGCGAGGGATCCCACCTCTACCGCCTCAAGGGCAGTGTCCTGGAGCCTGAGACATTGGGTCGGGGGATACAACTGGGGAGAATGACCAGTACCTCGCCCAGGCGGCCTCACATGCTATGCTGAACAGGGACCTTGGTGGGGGATGGGAAGATTGGAAAGGATAGGCAAGGAAGAGGGAAGGATACGGCCGTGGCCGTATGTTAGGTACCATCCCGGCATTTGCCTGGAGGAGGAGTGGGAAACCACGGAAAACCACTTCCAGGATGGCTGAGGTGGGAATCGAACCCATCTCTACTCAGTTGACCTCCCGAGGCTGAGTGGACCCCGTTTCAGCCCTCGTACCACTTTTCAAATTTTCGTGGCAGAGCCGGGGATCGAACCCGGACCTCCGGGGGTGGCAGCTAATCACACTAACCACTACACGACAGAGGCGGACTATAAATTTATTTATTTATTTATTTAATTTATTTATTTCGTTCTTTATTTTATCATCGTTGATCGCTTTTGCATTTGAGCGATCAGCGTTTCACTAGCAGTTCTTTGCCGAGAGACCCATTTAAGATATTCAATTGGTAGAGGTTCTATCCCTTTGTTACGTACGTCGCTTATATAACTTCAGCAAGCACATTAAATCAGACTGTGATGTATGCCTCATAACGTTCCTCTGATATGAGCAGAATCAATTGCAACACGTGGCATACCAATCGAGATGTTAACGACAAAGGCACACAAGTAGTTAGCAACCGGATATTTAAGCTGATAGTGTGAATTATGATTTAATAATAGAACTATTAAAGTATGAAATATTAGGTTATCTCTAGGTCTTGACCATCATTGGGCTCAAAAGGTCTAGGTTAAGATCAGGACAGCAGCTGGTGTAAGAGTGTCGTCATAAACACGTCAAACTGTCGGGGCTATATTGAAATACATTTAACTCGACTACAATTGGCATGAACTCTTTTATACGATGAATTGATTTGGACGAATTGGTGATTAGGACGGGTTCTTGCGCACCAACAATATTCTCTTTCGCATTTATCTACAGGCCCTACACCGGGTGTTCTACCAGCCCCTTGCAAACCAGTTTTATGCATCCCTTCACATTAACTACAATTCTGAAAGATATCGGTCCTTCTCCCTAAACCGGAGTAATAAAACGAGATGTGTGTTTACGGCTAGAAGATATAAATCGTGAGCGCCATTATTAATTCATTATGGGTTCCTCGAATGGACCCGCAAAACTAGTACAGATACGCAGAACACGTACTTCAAAACAGGAGGTGAACCCACAGACCGAGAGCACGGTACTGTATAGGCTGGGAAGTGGGCGCCGTAAGACAAGTGTCGCAGTAGCTCACATGGCTAGCGCGCGGTAGGATGTGTGATAGTTGACAGTGCTCGAGGGTTAGAAGGTTTAGGTCCCATGCAAGTATTTTTTTAACAGCCAGTTGCCTGGGATGTGGAAAGGTTGTATACTTAATACCGGTATTTTTCACAGACTGATTTGTTTATTTGGCCCTGAAAAGGGCCGTTGGTATGCAGCTGCATTGATAGAAGCTAGGAGACACGTGACAGGATTTCAGTTGTCCACGTCGTTTAACGCAGCACCTGCTCGAACTGACGACCTCCGTGGTCGATACTGAGCTGCGCGCGATGTTGTAAGGACCGTCTGGCCCGTTGCGACATCTCTGGTGAAACGGATCGGACTGGCCGGCTCCTGTGCATACACCAGTTGTTTTACATGCCCCCACAGAAAAATTCCAGGGGCGTAAGATCGGGCGATCTGGCGGGCCAGGGTACAAGTCCTCCCCTTCCTATCCCTTTATCAGAATATGTCGCATGGAGATGATTCCGGACGACCACCGACGCGTCCGTTGGAGCTCCGTCATGTTGAAACCACATCCTGCAGCGGTCAAGGAGCGGCACATGTTCCAAAAACGGTGGTAATTCATCTTAGAGAAACAGCAGATAGCGTTGCGTGGTCAGATGGGCCTCAAAGAAATGGGGACCGATGAGGTGATCACCCATGATTCCACACTATACATTCACGTCCCACCGTACCTGAAAAGCTGTCTATCGCCCCCAATGGGGACTATCCACACTCCAGTAATGCATAAGATAGCGATTAATGGTTCCATTGTTGTGGAATCGTGCTTCGTCCGTAAATAAGATAGTCGCTAGGAAAACAGGATCAGTGTCCACTTGCTGTAGGTTCCATTGACAGAACGCCACCCGGGCATCGAAATCATGACCATGGAGCTCCTGGTGTAAGCAGATGGTACGAGTGAAACCAGTGAGTATGCAATATCCGCATAAGAGGCGCTCGGCTGATGTTTGTCTCCTGTGCAATGGCCCGTATGCTAGTATGAGGGTTACGCCGGATAGCATCAAACACGACCTCTTCATTGTCAGCAGACGTCACGGGATGACCTCGAGCAGGCAGTGTCCTTCCCAGGGGTGCAGTATCCCGCTGGCGTCTTTCCACACTCCGAAATGTTACGCCCGTCGGTTGTCGTCTATCCGGATAGCGTTCTTGGTACAGACGTTGTGCCTGGTATGCATTCTGTCTAACTTCTCCATAGATAAGTAACATATCCACATACTCGTCGCTGGAATACATCTCGAGGCAGTGAATAAACTTTGTGTTGTGAATTTCTTCGAAGGAGGGGAGTTCACGCGGATATACAGGGTGAAGCGAAATTCGCGCACTTGGGCGTCGCAGCGCGACTCCTCACATGCCAGCAATAAAAAAATGTCTCTCACAAAAGATCGTCTTGCGAGTATATCCGACAGAAAAAGAACGCTGAAGAGTGGCAATCTGGCAACACTGTAACCACATGTATGGTAACTACCTTTGTCAGCAGGTATTAGTTGTAGGCCTACTGTACAGTTGGTGCAGTGGATAGAGTTTTGGGTTAGCATGCAGGAGGTCGAGGGTTCGATCCTCTGTTGAGGCGCTTTTTTATTTGCTAATTTCCATCGGACATTACATACTGTAATACAGTAAGACGCCGTTTCTTAGGTCACATGTATCCTACATTTACAAAATTTAGTAACTCTGAACACGTTGTAACGCATCCAGTAGATGAAGTGGTGCGAATAAATTCACGTCCACGATGTGGAAAGGGCGTCTTTCAAAGCTGACCAATGAAAACGAATATTCCTCCATTTCTAGGATCGTAGTATGTAAGTGCAAATGGTTTCTAGAGGACCCGCTGCAATCGCTGTTGACGATTAAGATGCCACATACTATACCACTTGGACCACATCTACGAAATAAAAAACATACGTCTCAACCCAGGATCGACCCCTCGACCTCCTGCATGCTAACCCAAAACTCCATCCACTGCACCGACTGTACAGCACGACTAATACGTGCTGACAGAAGTAGTTACCCCACATGTGGTTACAGTGTTGCCAGATTGCCACTCTTCAACGACGTTTTTCTGCCGGATATACTCGCAGAACGAACTTTTGTGAGAGATATTTTTTTATTGGTGGCATGTGAGGAGTCAGGCTGCGACGCCCGAGTGCGCGAACTTCGCTTCACTCTGTATACTTACCTGCCATCGCATGTTGTTATCGTTCTAATGGGGCATATGTTGCCCTACCTGTGGTCTACGAACGTTGGAACATGTAACTGGCCACAGATCATCATTTTCTCATCCTCGTCCAACCTAGCACCATACCCAGTGCAACGATACATACGGTCTTTTACAAGGTCAGATAAACAAAGTAGTCCGTGGAAGCCATCAAGTATGCAACCTTACCACATCCCAGGCAGCTGGCTGTGAAGAAAAATCGTATGGGGGATTTGAACCTCCTACCTCGAACACTGTCAACTATCACACATCCTACCTCGCGCTAGCCATGTGAGCTACTACGACACTTGACCAACGTCGCCCACTTCCCAGCCTATACAGTACCGTGCTCCCGGTCTGTGCGTCCATCTCCTGTTTTAAAGTATTATCCGCACACTTTATCTTGGTGCATTTGTGTACGGTGATGAGGAGTAAGGAGGGAGCTGTCCCGGTATCGATAGTGCTGCCTGGTGCTGCCAACGGAATGAAAATGAAATCTGAATTGAATCGAGAATATAATCGATCGATAAGAAATTTCTAAACCGTTATCATCTTAAGCCAACAACTATGTCACATACACATTATATAACATTATAAAACATTTCTCGATGCGAATCTTGTTCCTAGCATGAATTCTATACTTTGGCTTTGTTGTGTAAACAACAACAGTACTAGTACGTAAAGTGTACGCCAGATGTCGCACAACGATGCTTAAGCGATTCATAGTTTGTGTTTCAAAGGTTGCCAATACGAATCTCGAAGATCGCCGAGGTCGACCGATTCAGCACTAGGGTGTAAATGCACCAAGATAAAGTGTGCGGATAATATGTGTTCTGCGTATCTGTACTCGTTTTACGGGTTCATTCGAGGTAGTCATAATGAATTAATAGTGGCGCTCAAGATTCCTGCTGTCTTCTAGCCCGTAAACACACATCTCGTTATATTACCCCGGTATAGGGATAGCGGCCGATGATTTTCAGAATTGTAGTTAATGTCAAGGGATGCATAAAACTGGATCGCAAGGCGCTTGTGGGCCACCCAGTATACAAATTGCGAGTTTTGTCCGTACATTGTTCAGAATTTTAAAAGAATGGTATTTCTGTATCGGACGTGTCCACAGTAACAAGGAAACACATTTGTTTAAATGTTCCGTCATCTCTGTCCGTCTGTCTGTTTGTATGTATGTATGTACGGACATCACGAGAAAATGGCTGAGAAAAATTTAATGAAAATCGTCATATAAATTACAGTCGGGGAATAGGCCCTACAGTCTACGCTATAAATAATAAAATAAAATAATTTAAATAAATAAATAAATCGATAACTAAAGTTATATACAATTAAATTTCCGGTCATAGCAGATAAGGCTGCCCGGGCGAGGTACTGGTCATCCTCCCCAGTTGTATCCCCGACCCAGAGTCTGAAGCTCCAGGACACTGCCCTTGAGGCGGTAGAGGTAGGATTCCTCGCAGAGTCCGAGGGAAAAATCGATCCTGGAGGGTAAACAGATGAAGAAGAGAAAGAAGAAGAAGAAGAAGAATTTTCCGGTCATTTATATCTTATAAATTTTTACCGTACCAGCTATGATAACGGAGCTATTCATGAATTTCGATTTTAGTTAATAAGTCCAGATCAACGACGAACCGCGAGTAAATGGGTGAACAGAATATTGAATAAAACCGGTATGTAAATTCTGGGAATAAGGTACTACAGTCTACGCTATCATTGATTTTTATTCACACTGGATGAAATGGTAGTTTAGGGGAAGGTGCCTAAAATATTTTTTTAAAAATACCTATGTTGTTGGTCCTACCAAAAAGTATTACATAACAAAAGTTTTAGAGAATAAATATTCTAATGTTTTATACAGTGTTTTTGTTTTTTATAAGTTGCTTTACGTCGTACCGACACAGTTAGATCTTATGGCGACGATGGGATAGGAAAGGGCTGGGAGTGGGAAGGAAGCGACAGTGGTCTAGGTACAACCCCGGCAATTGCCTGATGTGAAAATGGGAAACCGCGGAAAACCATCTTCAGGGCTGCCGACAGTGGGGTTCGAGCCCACTATGTCCCGAATACTGGATACTGGCCACACTTAAGCGACGGCAGCTATCGAGCTCGGTATTGTACAGTTTTACAATACGGACTAACATAATGAAATTTGATGAATTTAGTCTTTTGTTCTTTCTTTCTTAATCTGCTTACACCCCAGAGTTGGTTTTTCCCTCGGACTCAGCGAGGGATCTCACCTCTACCGCCTCAAGGGCAGTGTTCTGGAGCGTGAGACATTGGGTCAGGGTATACAACTGTGGAGGATGACCAGTACCTCGCCCAGGTGGGCTCACCTGCTAGACTGAACAGGGTACTTGGTGGGGGATGGGAAGATTAGAAGGGATAGACAAGGAAGAGGAAAGGAAGCGGCCATGGCCTTAAGTTAGGTACCATCCCGGCATTTGCCTGGAGGAGAAGTGGGAAACCACGGAAAACCACTTCCAGGATGGCTGAGGTGGGAATCGAACCTATCTCTGCCCATTTGACTTCCCGAGGCTGAGTGAAGGCCGTTTCAGTTTTCGTACCACTTTTCAAATTTCGTGGCGGAGCCGGGAATCGAACCCGAGCCTCCGGGGGTGGCAGCTAAAACCACTACACCACAGAGGTGGACTTAGTGTTTTGTTGCTTAGTCCATATCAGTTCCGAGCACTACTAACATGGAAGTATTGTTTAATCGTGTTAACTGGCGGTGTTTTTGTCATCATTGTATTAATGTGTAAAACCACGTGGTGATCGGTCCGTATTGACAAGGAAAATTATGAAGATGATTATAAAAATGAGGAAAAACGTTCATAAAAATGATCAACAATAACATTACATTGACCATTGTTGTGGTGTGATTGTCTCTTCTGCTGTTACTCATCTCCGACAGATGAGATTATTGCTGCGTCCCGACTACAGCAGCATGCCTGAATATTGGCGGAAAGTAGCTGGGGAGTTAGATAAGTTTGTACATGGTATGCGATTACCCAGTCAATGACGGGTACTACAGCTAGTTGTTCACAAAAGCACGTAAAGAACCTACTGTACGATTTGCGGAGTACATTGATTCAAATTAGAAACTTGCCGTAAAAATTATCTGGCTTTCAGCACATATGCAACCGTACAATCAAAATAACTTCCTCAGAGGAGGAAGGATAATTGTGAATTACGAAATTATTTCTGCCGCAAACATGAAACATTACGTAAATACTCTCTGGCTTTCAGTACACATACATTACACAGTAAAAGTAACCCATCTCCAGAGAGAGAGAGAGAGAGAGAGAGAGAGAGAGAGAGAGAGAAATTATAATGAATTACAAAGATCTTTCTGTCTCAAACAAGAAACTTTGCGTTACAAGCTCCGGTTCTAAGCGCTCGTCTAACACGCGATCAAAGTAACATATCCTTAGATAGGGAAAAAATATTGCAAATGACAAAAATTCTTAGACAATAAACGTGACCTAAATAATTGAACACGCCAAAACTCTTTCGTTCTCAAACAAGAAACTTTACCTAAATACTTTCTAGTCTTTAGTAGACATATAACATACAATCAAACTAACATCCTCAGAGAACGCAAAAATAATTGAAAATTACAAAAATATTTATCACAAACAAGAAACTGCATGCAAAATTTCTCCAATGGAAGGTGAGGTTTGTGCAGAAACTAGGCTTCTGGCTTTCCACATAGACGGCCGAGGTTTATATCCTGCTTAATCCTGGTGTGAAATTTTCTCCTGAAAAATGACATAGGTCGAAGCTGAAAAATGTTTTGGATTCGTAGTTGCAAAATTGGAGAGAATTTTGTGAAGCAATACATGTTTCACATGTGAACCTATTTCAAGATAAGAGTTTTTTTGACATTAGTCGTCCATTAGTCTGCTGTACAATAAACTTACAATAACATCTGTTGATAAGCTAAGGACCTGAAATGTAGTGTTGAGTACTTCTCTAATAGCGACAAGCCATTGACTTTGTTGCTGTTTCGAATCGCGTAATTTTCGTAACAAAGAATCACTTACTTGTGGTTCGGAATCCATGTATTGTAAGTATTATGTTACATGGCTTATTAGGATCAAAGTATTACCTCTCCCTCGTAGAGGCTATCAATTTAGGAATGTGGAGTGGCGACCACAGGGCTGTATCTAAGTGCGTCATCGTTTCTACACACGGTAGCTGAGGCCATACGATTATTATTATTATTATTATTATTATTATTATTATTATTATTATTATTATTATTATTATTATTATTATTATTATCGTTTCTACTTACTTGCGCCAAGCTCTTCTCTTTCTTCTTTTCTATACAACCTTGCTTGGTCATCTCTCTTCCAACCAAGTTTTAATAATAAATTTACAAGTTGTAATAATAATATTGAAGATAATAATGAATGACACCGTTGCCAGAGTAATTCATTAGTGGATATGTTTGAGCAAAAGTCTTATATCGATTAAATGTAACTTGAAAGCTTTTCAGTCTGTCGAATACACAAGTTCAGTATACATAGTACTCTATAACATACCTGTAAAAACACACACTGTTAAACAAGGAATAAAAATACTCACTATTGAACAAAGGATGACATGTTTCGTTCTTAAAAGGACATCATCAGATTCTATCAAGTCATTTGTGCTTATTTATGTCCAAACACCTAGGAATTTGAAATTTTGAACTTATCTTAATTAAGTCCTGCTTTGTCTCCACTCTAGCACACAAATTATTATCGATCGTACACTATACCATAGATACTGGTACCATTCACAATCGGTTTACGACAACAGGAGTGGAATGTGTACTGAAATAGAAAAAAATAGAAAAACGAGTCAGAACCAAGCTGATATTTTACTGATAGACAAGGCGTCAAAGGGCACGTTTCTGTTCGGCAGTGAAACCCCAACTCCTGAGAACGTCCGGAAGAAAATCAGAGAAACATCTTCTCAAGTATCTGCCTCTGGCCAGTGAAGTACAAGAGATTTGACATCGAGGATAGAGCTGCCGTTTTTGATGCGCTAGGACAAATTCTCCACGAGCTGTATGATGCATTGCACCAACTACATTGCTAGAGAAATATCGCCATTGAACTGCAGAAGATAGGTTTTTTTTAGAAACTTGCAGCGGTAGAGTTCTTGCAATTTCATCGTTAACGACCGGCACGCTTTTGAAGCCGAGCTGGCTGGCCGTGTTTACATTCCTTGACCGCGGAGTGCCAGGATGTCTCCATCTCGAGACACGGCGTTGTCAACTCTCCGTTTTAACTATTTAGCCACTGAAAGCGAACAGCGAGACTGTACAGAACTGCGTGTAGCTGTGTAACACTGGAGACATAACAAGCGAGCCAGCACCAGGACCGACACGCTTTTGAAGTACTCCACGTGGACTGTCACTGACAAAGCAAGCATGCTATTGGTCAAGAGCCATGTGCTATTCGTCACAACAGAGGTGACTGTAGACAGACATATCTGGTTACTGTCGGAGGGTGGTACTGCTCAACGTGAACGAGGAAACTGAGAGACCTATATGAGAAAAGTGCTGAATGCGGATTTAAAGGATCCACAAATGAACCACATAAGATCAGGAGTGTTTCACTAAATTTGGACAGTAGTCTCGCCTGAACAAATCGAACACAGGAGAAATCCGAGAGAACCTGGATGATAAATTATGATTATAATACCGAGCGAATTTGCTGCGTGGAACGTACCGCGTACCTATTTGGTTCCATTCGGTAGATGGTGAGTTCGAACTCCACCACCGACAGCCCTGAAGATGGTTTTTCGTAGTTTTTCATATTCACTCCGGGCAGTTTCTGGAGATGCGCCTTATCTAATGCCACGAATGCTGCCTAGCCAGTTCCAGCCTTTTCCTATCTCATCGTCGACGAAAACCTATCTAAATTACTGCCAGGTTAAACTACTACTCACCGATCTCGATAGCTGCAGTCACTTAACTGCGGTCAGTATCCAGTATTCGGGAGATAGTGGGTTAGAACTCCACTGTCGGCAGCCCTGAAGATGGTTTTCTGTGGTTTCCCATTTTCACACCAGGCTAATGCTGAGGTTGAACCTTAATTGAGGCTACGGCCGCTTCCTTCCAACTCCTAGGCCTTTTCTATCCCATCGTCGCCATAAGACCTATCTGTGTCGGTGCGACGTAAAGCCACTAGCAAAAATAACTACTACTCCGACTACTATTGGTTTACTTACTACTAACGCATACATTTACAGTTTTCGGAGGCGCAAAAGCGCCAGAATTTTGTCCCACATGGGTTCATTTACATACGGGTAAATCTGGTGACACGAGGCTATCGTATAGAGGGTGGTCGGAAACAATGTGGACCGATTATATGAACGTTAGGAGGTTGGTCATACTGATAAATAATTGGAAAAATAAATTTGATATCTCGTGCCGTTGTCATATTATCAGCTGCTGAAGTTAGCCAATCAGGTCGCTTCCGCGGGCGAATTCATATGGGCTTTGTGAGGTGGTGTTGCTTAATCTGCACGTGGCTTAAGACTGGCTTAAGAGCACCAATCGAGGAAAGAAAAACGCCCGGGGAGGGATTAAAACACGGACCTCTAAGACGACAGGATCGCACCATAGCAAGTACGCTACGGTGACACTGGCTGAAGCCCACGGTGTGTTTGTGTTTGATCCTGATTTCTCGGCATGACTCTCAAGCCGTTCTTAACTCACGTACAGATTTAGCAACACCACCTAGTACAACCCATTTGAACTCACCCGCGAAGCGACCTGATTGGCTAACTTCAGAAGCTAATAAAATACAAATGGCGCGAGATATCGAATTAAAGTATTTTCTTCATATTATTTACTAGCATGGCCATTCCTCTGGCGCACATATATCCGGTTCACGTTCTTTCTGACCATCCTGTATTAGCTGGAAGTCCGTGGGAGACGGCTATTTTCACCCTTTCCTAGCCCCTCTAACTTTTTTTTTTGCTGATATCTTCTTTCCTTGAAAGGTTAGACATCTTTCTCTTTCTTCTATGATGGAGATGTTGATGTTGTGGCTTTGCCACCATCACTACTACTACTAAACGTTTTCATTCCTCCCCTGAAGGGGGAGGCGGGCCTCTTCGACGGTTACGCCGTCTCTCAGGCCGGGAGATTTGTTACGGTGAAGGAGATGTGCGCAGAGGGTGAGGGGGTGGGCGGGCGTGGCCTATACTACGAACTGTCCCGGCATTCGCCTTAGTGCAGGAGAGTGGAAAACCACGGAATATCATTCTCAGGACAGCCGACGGGTGGGGTCAGGCGTGAAGTCCGGCACTGTGCCCCAGGCCCGTCTCCCGAATGCAGAGGCGTAGAGCCACGGTAGAGCCGTGGCCAACTTTCCTCTGCTCGGTTGGCCGGTCAGATTACAGAGCTGTTTGACCACGGGCAAGTCGTGCCACCATCACCAATCACGTAACCCTTGTTTCCTTGCTAGTTGTCATACAAAACATAGTAATTGTGACAAACCGTATTGAGTAATCTGGTTATTTCCTTGTGCATGCAATAGAATTCTGACTCCGTTACGTAATACCTTATTTTCCTCACCACACTTATCGGTTTCCGTGAGGACCTACGTAGTTCAGCGCATTCAAGGACTACACAGTGTGGTGTATGTTCATGACTATTCTTTACAGTCTGCTATACATCCCACCGACACAAATAAGTCTTACGGCGACGATGGGACAGGAAAAGGCTACCAGTGGGAAGGAAGTGGCTGTGCAGTGTGAGTGACTTAGCCATCAGCTTGCATTCGGGAGATAGTAGGTTCGAACCCCACTTTCGGCAGCCCTGAAGATGGTTTTCTGTATTTTCCCATTTTCATACCAGGCAAACGGTGAGACTGTACCTTAATTAAGGCCACGGTCGCTTCCTTCCCACTCCTAGCACTTTCCCATCCCATCCTCGCTATAATACCTATCTGTGTCGGTGCGACGTAAAGCAAAATGTAAAATAAAATAAAATTAAAAAAATAAAACCACAGACAAAGTATCAATAACATCGATGACCGGAACATCTGAAGGTCTCCTTGTAAGTAGGATAAAGTTGTTATCTCTATGTCCAGACGTCTTTGACCCTAGGATTTAACCTGGTACTGTATTCGCTTTTGTTGTAGGCTGAGTAAACCTCAGGATCATGCGCCTCCTATTTATTTATTTATTTTAGTTTATTTACTTA
Source organism: Anabrus simplex (assembly GCF_040414725.1). Lineage (NCBI taxonomy): Eukaryota > Metazoa > Arthropoda > Insecta > Orthoptera > Tettigoniidae > Anabrus > Anabrus simplex. The sequence goes on along the minus strand of NC_090265.1, from coordinate 615,524,966 downwards.
ATCCATTTACCCTCCAGGGTTTGTTTTTTCCAAGGACTCAGCGAGGAATCCCACCTCAGCCACCTCAAGGGCTGTGTCCTGGAGCGTGAGACATTTTAGTCGGGGATACAACTGGGAAGGAGGACCAGTTCCATGCCCAGGTGGTCTCACCTGCTATGCTGTAATGGGGCCTTGTGGAGGGATACGAAGATCGGAAGGGATAGGCAACGAAGAGGGAAGGAAGCGGGCGTGCCCTTAAGTTAGGTACTATCCCGTCATTTGCCTGGAGGAGAAGTTGAAAATCACGGAAAACCACTTCGAGGATGGCTGAGGTGGGAACCGACCCCCGCCCCTTCTACACAGTTGACCTCCCGAGGCTGCGTGAAGGCCGTTCCAGTTTTCGTATCACTTTTCAAATTTCGTGGCAGAGCCGGGAATCGAGCCCAGGCCTCCAAGGGTGGCAGCTAATTGCACCGACCACTGCACCACAGAGACGGACTCTTATGTTTCACTGGTGATAAAGATGCCAAGTGAGATGAAATGTTTCGGCTGCAGTGGGCCGTTAGCCACTCATGATATGCGAAAATAAACCTACATTTTACAGCCTATTATAAAGGAATATCGTTCCATTTCTCCATCTGAAAGAGAAACTTTGGAATAGAACCTTTATGGATCGATTGAGCTATGGGCACGTTGTGCTATCTGCAGAAACGTTCGCAATTATACTTTTTATTGATGCAGATAAATTAATCCTTAAAGAGTAGCGATGATTTGATAACAAAATTATGGAGCCCCTTCAACATTTAAGACCGTTGGCATTAATACCGGACGTTAACCACGAATATAAAAGCAAAGAGCAAAGTTTTCTCCGTACAGGCCATGAAGGCCCTTGGAGGGGTGGAAGGTAAAGGCTTTCACTATCCGTAACCTCGGCACTTGATGGGGTAGAGTGCTTAGCTCTACGCCCGGCCGCCTTTGCTCCAAGGAGTTAACCTCGTACTCATTTTTGGTGTAGGCTGAGTGAAGCTCAGGGCCACATGCACCTCTGGAAGCGGAAATGTAATTTCTTAAATTTTACGATTTCCTGACGGGGATTCGAACCCACGTCCTTCCGGGCGAACTGAGCACGCCTTTACTGCCTCGGCCAGGCAGCCCCTTTTTTGTCGAATATGGGATGCAGAAAAGGTGATGAAAAATGTACAGTAGGCTACATTGAGCGTATCTCTTATCATTCATTCATGGAATCATTTAGCAAAAGTAATTATCTTATCTCAGCAGTGTACGTCGACCTTAGTGGTGTAATTGGTTAGTAGTTGGCCTTTTGTTTCCATGATGGTGAGTTATATCCCGGCTAAGGTTAGAGGCATTTAAGGGTGTACATGAGATGGAAAGCGGAGTTGAGGGCGTCCATATTCCTTGTGGTGTGATATACTGTGGAAAACTGTGTAGCCATTGTGAATGAGAACTGCCCAGGAGAGACGAACCTGGAAGGCGTTTGATTCAAAAAACAGGTATTATCAGACTCTGATAATGATAAAATACGATGACACCATGCCGCCGGCTTCCAGCCACGTCAGGTAATACTTTTCGAACAAAATTGTGGAGCCCCAGCAACATTTAAGACCGTTAGCATTAATCATCATCATCATCATCTGTTTACCCTCCAGGGTCGGCTTTTCCCTCGGACACAGCGAGGGATCCCACCTCTACCGCCTCAAGGACACTGTCCTAGAGCTTCAGACTCTTGGTCGGGGATACAACTGGGGAGAATGACCAGTACCTCGCCCAGGGGGGCCTCACCTGCTATGCTGAACAGGGGCCTTGTGGAGGGATGGGAAGATTGGAAGGGATAGGCAAGGAAGAGGGAAGGAAACGGCCGTGGCCTTATGTTAGGTACCATCCCGGCATTCGCCTAGGGGAGAAGTGGGAAACCACGGAAAACCACTTCCAGGATGGCTGAGGTAGGAATCGAACCCACCTCTACTCAGTTGACCTCCCGAGGCTGAGTGGAGCCCGTTCCAGCCCTCATACCACTTTTCAAATTTCGAGGCAGAGCCGGGAATCGAACCCGGGCCTCCGGGGTGGCAGCTAATCACGCTAACCACTACACCACAGAGGCGGACCCGTTAGTATTAATACCGGACGTTAAGCAAAAGCCATTTGCGACCTTTCCCCTCTTAGTTACCTCATTTTTGCAATAGATAGCTTGAGTTTCAACCCATTCCATCTTCAGTCACCTAGTTTATTTCAGGCACTAATATTAGTGCCAGCCGTGATACTGTGTGGCATCTTTTTGAAGTATATTGCGTATCGTTTACCACTTGTTGTTCTGTATTTTCTTATCCTCGTGTAATTACAGTAGCTTCATAATGCACACTTGTAATTGATACAGTTTCCTTCCCGGTGTGACATATGAGCAGTGGCGCCGATTTCGGTGGGTAAGGCGTTTTCTCCCCCCCCCCCCCCCCCGCAAATGATCTTAGGGGACAGAGTGCCATTTTCCCCTCACCCACACGCATACAAACAAATTCTCCTCCTAGGTGTTAAGTCCCCATAAAACGTGGGGAGTTTGGTAGTCTTCGGACGTTCAATCTGGTGGTTTTATATCAAGAAATGAGATTAGAAAGCGGGCATTCCTTCAGGGAGCTACACTGACTTAGCAAATGTCATGGGATAGTCACCTAATAGCGTGTGGGGCCTCCTCTGGCCCTGCGAACTGCAGTGAGACGCCGTGGAAGTGAGTCGACAAGTCCCTGGTAGTCCTCTGGACGCAGCTGACACCAAATCTTTTGCAGAGCGGCCGCCAATGCTGGTCTGTTCGTGGGTGCAGCATCCATGGCACGGAGCCTGCGTTCCAGGACATCCCAGATATACTCGATAGGGTTCATACAGGGGCTCCTGGGTGGCCATGGCAGTCGTTGGACCTCCACTGCATGTTCCTGGAAACATTCCCGGGCGACGTGGGAGCGATGTGGCGGCGCGTTATTATCTTGAAACACCGCAGGACTGTCTGGGCGCTGGAAGGCTAAAAATGGGTGGAGATGGTCTCAGAGCAGCTCAACATACCGCGTAACATTCATAGTCTCTTCCAGAACAACTAGGGGGCTCATTCCATACCAGGAAAATGCACCCCAGACCATAACAGAGACACCAGCGCCCTGGACCACACCTTCGAGGCAGGCGGGATCCATCGCTTCATGTGGTCTGCGTCATACACGGTGCCTCCCATCGGCATGGTGCAGTTGAAATCGTGATTCGTCCGACCATATCACGTTACGCCATTGTTCCAGTGTCCATCCCTGGTGACTGGCGACAAATGCGCGTCGTTGTGCCCGATGGCGTTGGGTTAACAGTGGCACCCGTGTGCGGCGCCGGCTCCCATACCCCATATAACCCATGTTCCTACGGATTGTCCGCTGGGAGACGCGTCTAGCACGGCCTGTGTTGAATTGAGCCGTGATTTGTTGCACTGTTGCCCGTCTGTTACAATTGACAATCCGTCTCAGACGTCGCCGGTCACGGTCATCGAGGGTGGCTGGACGGTCGGTCGTTCGTCTATTGTGGACGGTGACATCCGCATTCAACCATTCACGATACACCCTGGACATGGTTGATCGTGTGAAGCCGAATTCCCGCACCACTTCCGAAATCGCACTTCCCATCCGTCGGGCACCGACCACCATACCTCTTTCGAACGGTGTCAGCTCACGATGACGTTCCATGTTACACCTGTCACATGCACAACCACTGCTCACAAGGTCTCCTATACAACTGCCGCTGGCACAGGAGCATGTTGTGCGCAGACAACACACCTGCGCATCAGTGCTCCGCTATCCCATGACATTTGCTTAGTCAGTGTACATTTCCCAATGGAGACTGTTCAGGCAGTACATCAGGTGGTAGAGCTTTTCACATTTCGTATCATGAAATGCATAATATACAGTACGGTAAGAAAATGTATACATGAAGCAAGTTCTAATTTTTTACTTGTGATTATTTTTTATAGATTCGTACATAAGACTCGTTCAAAAATGTATTTGAGAAACAAGCTTTGTTATTCTTCTGTTTTTCTGTTTGTTTGTGAATATTGTTATTATATAGGAATGTTTGCGTTTTTAGATGTTCCACATTTCACATGCCTGTGTTCATGTTAATCATGCCCCCTATTAATTACCCGAAGTCGGCGCGCCTGCATATGACAAACAAATGTGTCGATGACCGTGTTGTGAACGGAAGTGGCATTTCAAAGATCGCAGGGAGGGATGGGGTGGGGGCACTTCACAATACCGCAATCAATTCCGCCGTGGTCAAGATAAGACAACAGGAAGGAACTGGACTTAGAACACTATTGTGACTTCATTCATATCTCCAGCCTCGCTAATCTGTCATATCTCTGACGGTTTCCCAAACTCCTGGAGTTAGGCACTCCTCCACTCACTTCTTGTTCTCTCTTGTTTTCATTTCGAAGGTCAGCAATTAATTTGGTAAATATTGGTCAGTTAATGTTTCTGTATATAAAATTATTTTCAGAAAAAAGGTTAGTTTTTTACTATATACCAGCACTATTTTTTTCTTTTTATACTTTATTTTGTATTATTTTGCATTTTTAAAATCTTTCTGCCCAGTTTTACGTAGTGAGTGCGCGTGGTACTTTCGGTTTCATGCCCTTGGCGTGAATCCTTGCTAGTGTTGGGACTCCAAAGTTGCCATATTCTCGATGCTATATATGTCGATTACCAGCTTATTAAAATGTAACGATTATTGGAATGTAACGATTGCGAAAGTGTAACGGTTAGTGGAACGTAACGATTACGAAAGTGTAACGGTTACTAGAATGTAACGATTACGAAAGTGTAACAGTTACTAGAATGTAACGATTACAATTTTATTTCAAGGAGTAAATTACGAGTAAAAATTACATTTTGTGAAAAGTAACGATTGCAAGTCAAACTTACTAAAAATGTATTCATTACAAAATATTCGAATGCCAGGCTGAGTGGCTCAAACAATTAAGGACCGGGCGAGTTGGCCGTGCGCGTAGAGGCGCGTGGCTGTGAGCTTGCATCCGGGAGATAGTAGGTTCGAATCCCACTATCGGCAGCCCTGAAGATGGTTTTCCGTGGTTTCCCCATTTACACACCAGGCAAATGCTGGGGCTGTACCTTAATTAAGGCCACGGCCGCTTCGTTCCAACTCCTAGGCCTTTCCTATCCCATCGTCGCCATAAGACCTATCTGTGTCGGTGCGACGTAAAGCCGCTAACAAAAAAAAAACAATTAAGGCGCCGGATTTCTAAGCCCAAGTTGGCAGGTTCAGTCCTGACTCACAACGGTATCCTCTGCCTGTCGCAAAAGGCGACTAAAAGGGGCGACCAAAGGATGATTGAATTAGAACCGTGAAACTACTTGTTATTAGTACCATCACGCGGAAGAACCATGGGTCGCCTTTACTTGCGAGTAGTACCACTATGTTAGGTACACAATAGGTTTGTGTCCGGCTCCATGGCTAAATGGTTAGCGTGCTGGCCTTTGGCCACAGGGGTCACGGGTTCGATTCCCGGCAGGGTCGGGAATTTTAACCTTAATTGGTTAATTTCGCCGGCACGGGGGCTGGGTGTATGTGTCGTCTTCATCATCATTTCATCCTCATCACGACGCGCAGGTCGCCTACGGGAGTCAAATAAAAGACCTGCATCTGGCGAGCCGAACATGTCCTCGGACACTCCCTGCACTAAAAGCCATACGTCTTTTCAATAGGTTTGTGATTAGTAGCAATAGTGGGTGGGTCACTATGGGTTTACAGTACCCGTGTTTAGTAAGCTTACTAGTATATGCGGAACACCACGGGCTTATGTTGCCTGTGGTTAGTACCCACTATGTGAGGAACACCACGGGATAGAACGAGTCCCTATGATTAGTACACCTATGTGAGGAACACCATGGGTTTGCATTGCTTACGTGTGGAGCCATTATGTGAGAAACACCATAGGTTTGTGTTGCCTGCGCGACGTGCAATACTTGTGAGTAGTACCATAACGTTTGAAACACCGTGAGTCTACGCTACTCTTGATTAGCATCGCAACTTGAGAAATACCATGGTTCTACCTTACTAGCGATAAGTACCATTATGAGGGGTCGTTGACAGGGGTTTTTGGACCCCCTTGGACAGCAAGAGTCATCCATTTAGAATTGTGCTTTGTAAGCAGTCCCTTGGTCTGTAATACTAATTTTTCAATATTGTTTCTGGGAAGGTGAGGCATTGCGGGTCAGATCCACTGATTGTTTTAAGTTTATAATCATTGTTCGTCGTCATCTTTTTTAAATTCTAGCCAGTGGATCGCTTTTGGAATTATTTTTAACTTTCGGTATTGTGAGTTGGCTCCGCTGATTATTTTAAATTCATATTTATCTTTTGTTTCATTCTTCATCATCACGTTTTAAATTCTAGTCACTGGATGAATTTTGGACTTTCAAATTGTCATTGCATTTCGTCTCATTTCGTACCATTAGGGGCCGATGACCTAGATGTTAGGCCTTTAAACAGCAAGCATCATCATCATTAATTGTAGCTCAGTCCGGTGATATTTGAAGGTACAGAAATATGTCAGTCCCGTCTCGGTAGATTTACCAGCACGTAAAAGAAATCCCGTGGGACAAACTTTTGGCACCTCGGCGTCTCCGAAAACGGTAAAAGTAGTTAGTGGAACGTAACACCATTATTATTTAATAATTCTATTACTTCTACTCAATTACTTCCCAGTTCTAGACATCTATTAACATCTAATATCACCATATGAACTACATGCTGTTTGATTTTCTGTGATGTCGACAGTTTTGTACTTTCCCTACCTCGAAGTGAGATGCGTTCCTCGTAAGAATTGTTTACCTATACTGGATTAATTTTATCTTGTGCAACGAAGTCCAGAAATGAAAATTTCCGCCCATTATATCGGAAGCTGTTTCAACTTGACTTGTAATCTCCATTTTATACATCCAGTAGCAGGTGCAACGTGATTGGCTACTTCCCACAATCACGCATTGCCGATAGCGCTCAATGTATAACAATGACGTGGGCGGCATGTGAAGAGAAACATACTGCTGTTTGCCCCGCTTTAATGAACGGTATTCATTTCGCTTCAAAGTAGTTCAGACCGTGAGGATTATGATTAGAGCCGGATTTGTATGCGAAATGCATGTTCTTTTTCATTTATTTAAAGGTACCTGTATGCAGTAATGATATACTTCGTTAGTAGTACCTCCACAAATCATTTGACCGGTGTTTGATAGTGCATATAAAAGCATATTGAAAAAAAATGCAACTTTAAACTTGTATTGCAAAAATGCATAATGGATTTGGAACTGTTGTTCTGTTGTTAATTACTAGCCTATAATTAGTAACATCTCTGCAATCAGTTGGATGTAGAATTTAAAAGTAGCTCCGGTCATGTGTTTCCGTGTAGCAGGGAATACCCTTGCAAGTTGCTTTACGTCGCACCGAGACAGATAGGTCTTATGGCGACGATGGGACAGGAAAGGGCCAGGAGTGGGAAAGAAGAGGCCGTAGCCTTAATTAAGGTACAGCCCCAGCCTTTGCCTGGTCTGAAAATGGAAAACCACGGAAAACCATCTTCAGGGCTGCCGACAGTAGGGTTCGAACCTACTATCTCCCGAATACTGGATATTGGCCGCACTTAGCGACTGCAGCTATCGAGCTCGGTGAACAGCCTACCCTTGATTGTTGTGAATTAATAGTATTCAGTTGTCGTACTGTCAGAGTTTATCCAGTCGATCCTAGGCATATCATATACTATATACTGTAATAGCCACGCAAAATAAATCCTGCGGGACAAAATTCCAGCACCTCGACGTCTCCGAAAGTCGTGAAAAAGTAATTAGTGGGATGTAAAACAAATAACATTATTATTGCAACCACGAATACTGTAAGGTAAGGTTTTACATAAAACGAACAGAATATATGACGTTTGTTAATTTGTTTTTACATATTAATGTGACATATTTTGCTATTTGATGGAGCAAAGAAATCTGACTCTAATTATCATTAAGGGATTCGGAGTTTTTGAATCTTTAAGAGTTATTCTGAAGATGTTCTGAAAATGAACCATGAAGTATGCCATGCTATTTAGTGTAATGGTGTAATACAACTGCTTACTATGAAGTTGGTTAGCTGATTAGCGGCAACTTAAGCACAATGAATGAACTAGCTGATCTAGGCCTATGTAAAATGGAAATTGCTGCACCATGAAGGAATGGATCTTTCGTGTTGATATTGGAGATTGGTGTCAGCTAGGTGCGATGGTAAACGGGGTGAAAATTCAGGTTGTAAGTTCCACCAAATTATTATTTGGCCGCTTTCTGTTGTTAATTACTAGCCTATAATTAGTAACATCTCTGCAATCAGTTGGATGTAGAATTTAAAACTAGCTCCGGTCATGTGTTTCCGTGTAGCAGGGAATACCCTTGCAAGTTGCTTTACGTCGCACCGAGACAGATAGGTCTTATGGCGACGATGGGACAGGAAAATGTGTAATATTATTAACAAAATTGTTTGTGGAAATACGCACGAATTTCTCAATTTCAATTACTGTGTTGATTGAGTGATAGTACCTCATGGGAATCACAATAAGTACCTAGGTCTTAATATTTTTTTCTTGCTATTTGTTTTACGTCGCACCGACACAGACAGGTCTTACGGCGACGATAGGATAGGAAAGGCCCAGGAAGTGGAAGGAAGAGGCCGTGGCCTTAATTAAGGTACAGCCCCAGCATTTGCCTGGTGTGAAAATGGGAAACCACGGAAAACCATCTTCAGGGCCGCCGACAGTGGGGCTCGAACCCACTATCTCCCGATTACTGTATACTGGCCGCACTTAAGCGACTGCAGCTATCGAGCTCGGTGGGTGTTAGTATGAGGAATGATCTTCATTAGGGTAATCACATTAAAGAGGTTGTAAAGAAAGGATACAGATCTCTTCATAAGATTATGAAGTAGGTTGTAATAAGATGTAAAGGAGAGGGTGTAGAAGTCTCTGGCAATGCCCCAATTAGACCTGAGGGACAGCCCGAAATGTAGACCGTTGATGCTTTAATTTGATTTGATATATGCAAACGGTACCGCTTTCAGGCTAATACAGCATCCCTCACATGAATGGCCAAGGACGAATCACCTGTATGCGAAGCCCAGTAGAGCTTATTTAGTTGATATGCATACTGTGAAATACACTGACGTGAAGTGTTCGCTTATGTAACATGTCTCGTCGACGCGTACGAATAGGATTTCTTTAATTATTAACAAAATTGCTTGTGGAAATACGCACGAAATGTCGTTCGTTCCGGCTAACCGATTTGTATAGCGCCATGACAAGTAGTAGAGACTTTGCGTATAGTGTGACGAAGGGTAGCAGGGGTATATTTTTTTGCCAAGGTCATGGACATTGAGGTATGATTCATCCGCTTGCAAAGCGCATTCGTCAGTCTGGCTGTCTCTTTATTGTCTGTTAATTTCTTAGTGAGTAATGAAATACCAAATGATTATAATTATGTTATCACGCCGTATTTCTGTTTAATTGTAAGAAATGTGTAATATCGTTCTTTTGGTGAAAGTTTTATTGTATAAGTTAGTATTGAATCAAAATCTCAAAACTATTATTACCGCACTTAAGTTGGCAAACTGTCAGTCAGCCTTTTCATCCCTGTCGAAATTCACTCAGAGAGGTCGGTGGATGCAGAGTGGGTCTCGGGCCATAAGTGGCCATGGTTGGTCCCGTGGTCCAACAGCTCTGCACTCTGACCGGCCAACCGAGCAGAGGAGGGGTGGCCACGGCCCCACCGTGGCTCTACGCCCCTGCATATGGGAGACGGGACAGGGCTGGACCTCACGGCTGGCCTCAACCGTCGGCTGTCCTGAGAATGGTTTTCCGTGGTTTTCCATTCTCCTGCACTAAGGCGAATGCCGGGACAGTTTCGTAGTATAAGCCACGCCCCCCCTCGCCTTCTCCGCACATCTCCTTCATCGCAACAAATCTTCTGGTCTGAGAGACGGCGTCACCGTTTAAGAGGCCCGCCTCCCCCTTCAGGGGAGGAATGAAAACGTTTTAGTAGTAGTCGCTCAGAGAGCATCAACAGACTCACCATTTTATAGGATTTTAGATTTGATGTACGACTATATCCTCCCCAGGGCCGCTGTATCTAACAAACCCGGGTACTTGTCTGTACATATTTTTGCCCTCTCACTTTAATTCCCATTCGCCGCAACTGCCGGTTGATAGGGCCTTTATAATAATGGGTGTGAACGAAAGTGGATTATTTGTGCGGACTGTAGCTGAGTAGTTGTATGTGTGGGCCGAAGGGCATTTACGGAGTACAGCGATTATGGACAATTTATGCGTGCTCGGAGCCCTGCAACAGGACCAATCCGATGGATAACAGAGTGCGGGAGGGACTCCGCATCATTGGAATATCTCGAGCACAGCAACGGAAATTCGACCTACTGTGCCACCTCAAGCTACGCGACAAACAATTGGTAATGGTTTACATGCAGCTGGGTTTTGGTCCCGCGTCCCTGCAACAAGTGTTCCACCATGATGCTGGTGGTGTTTATTGCTTTAAGGATAATAAAGAGGGCCGAGTTTTCAAAGAATTCATATATCAGCGAAAGAGAGGGAAAAGCTGCAAAGTGCGTGAAATATTGAAAGACCCTCGGAGCCTCCACGAACGTAATTGCGTCGGGGTCCGAAGAGAATAGTCGAAGACCAAGAGAGGTCAGATACATTTTTTCTTTCTTAGTCCGTTTACCGTTCAGGGTTGATTTATCCTTCGGTCTCAGCGAGATATCCCACCTACCGCCTCAAGGGCAGTGGCCTGGAGCATGAGACATTTGGTCGGGGATGAAACTGGGCAGGAAGACCAGTACCTCGCCCGGAGGCCTCACCTGCTATGCTGCCTTGTAGGGAGATGGGAAAATTGGAAGGGATAGACATGGAGGAGGGAAGGAAGAGGTCGTGGCCTTAAGTTAGGTACCATCCCGACATTTGCCTGGAGAAGTGGGAAACCATGGAATCCAACCCCATCTACTCAGTTGATCTCCCAAGGCTGAGTGGACCTCGTTCCAGCCTTCGTACCACTTTTCAAATTTCGTGGCAGAGTCGGGAATCTAATCAGAGCCTCCGGGGGTGGCAGCTAATCACACTAAGCCCTACAGATCAAAGGCGGACGGTCAGATATATGAAAGATAAAATCAGGGAGCCTTTCACAAGTAAAAGGTATCAATGCCATACTCAGCTAGGTGAGAGCCTCTGAGGTAGATTTTTATCACTGTAGCTACCTCTGTCAGTCTTGTCATACTCATTCTGTCTCGCCCAATCCTAGTACTGAAGTAGCAAATTCGAGGCCACTCGCGTTCTTCCTCAGCACTTCGTCTTCGGATGAACAGATATCCAAGTTGTGTTCTGTGATGTCATTGTACACCATTACAAATAAACTGAAAGAAAATGTACACACTATCGTAAGATTCAATGTCATTAAACGGTAAAGAATCGTCCTTGCCGAGAGGTATTTTCCTACTGTCGCTGGATGCAATTAATGGATTCGTGACCAGTTTACCGGAATGTTGGAATAGGCCTATGTTTCCTTCTTCTTCTCCTTCTCCTTCTCCTTCTTTATCTGTTTACCCTCCAGGATCGGTTTTTCCCTCGGACTCAGCGAGGGATCCCACCTTTACCGCCTCAAGGGCAGTGACCTGGAGAGTGATACTTTATGTCGTGGGATACAACTGGGGAGGATGACCAGCACCTCGCCCAGGCGGCCTCACCTGCTATGCTGAACAGGGGCCTTGGTGGGGGATGGGAAGATTGGGAGGGATAGACAAGGAAGAGAGAAGGAAGCGGCCATGGCCTTAAGTTAGGTAGGCCTACCAACCCGGCATTTGCCTGGAGGAGAAGTGGGAAACCACGGAAAACCACTTCCAGGATGGCTGAGGTGGGAATCGAACCCACCTCTACTCAGTTGACCTCACGAGGCTGAGTGGACCCTGTTCCAGCCCTCGTACCACTTTCCAAATTTCGTGGCAGAGCCGGGAATCTAACCCGGGCCTCCAGGGGTGGCAGCTAATCACACTAACCACTACACCACAGAGGCGGACATGTACATGATTTTACGGGTCTTTATTTTTTTACGGCAATTAACGTCAATTTCTGTGACAAAATATGAGGTCTAATTAACTGAAACCTGCCCAGATCTGTTTATTAAATCAAATCAATACGATAACATTACAGAGTGAACACAGACAAAAACAGCAATGTTTAAGGAATAAAAATACAGCTCCGTCTTAGGAGAAATAGTTACTGTGTACAATTAGTCACGCATCCTACTGTTTTACCATGCGTCGGATACAGTTTCGCTGCGCTGACGCGTGAGTTGTAAAGGAACGGAGAATGCGCTTGCGTACGATCTGGGGATTCTTGGAGTCTTATTTCTGTAACTGAATGCTGTGATCCAGTCCAATCAAAACTGAGATGTGCCGTTTTCATTTAAACTACTGAGCGGCTGGTAGTGCAATCCACGTATCGTTTGAAGAATCAGTTCTGGAAAACAATTAGTCTCTGAAATAAATATTTGAATGTAACTTCGGCATGCAAGCAGCCGAAATCAGTAGTCACAATAACATGGAAGCTGTAGGAGACTACTCCTATTTTGAGATGCTGTTCTTTGTAACTGAATGCTGCGCTCCAGTTTGGTTAAGCAGTCTCCATGTAAAGGTGAAGTTTAATTATTACACAACGAGACTGATCACTGGCTGAGTCAGACCTAGTCCCATTCATTGGCTTCCAGTCCTTAGTACCATCATGCCACCGCGTATTCGAAGATAATATAAGAAAATGCTGTCAAACCCGTACCTGTATCCATGATGACTAGAGCCCGGACTTTTATGCATTAATAGGTTAGAATGCAAAGTTTCTGAAGCGAGCAGCAAGTATAGTCTACCTTCACAATGATTATGCTATGGAGTTTGCATAAACATTAGGGGTACGGCCCATCAGAACCCCTATAACTTATGTTACTCTTGCTACATTATGGAAGAGCGGGACCGCCGATAGTTCCTATTAACCAAATTTAGTTTGCAGTCTAACCTGTTACGGCATGAAAATTCGGGCTTTAATGACGACATTCCTTACGTCCCGAGAAACAGATGGAAATCAAGGTGTCCGCCAATCAATCATAACGAGTAATCAAATAAAGAGCCATTTTGATGCGAATACTCAGTGGAAAGATCTATGCTGAATCTCTTGTCAAGTGGGGTAAAATTGCCTCCCCCAGAGAATGTGCAGTTCCTTCTGAATCTATTCAACACATCACGTTTGGAGTGTTGAGTTCGAGTATACAAAAGAAAAGATTCTGATTTTCTTGTAGAAACCCAATGTACAGTTCAGTGGGTAGCAACCCAGTGTATTCAGCGGACGGGCACTGGACCTAAGAATATATTTCACTATTTCTTTGCCATGTATATATTTATTGCAAATACTAGCAAATGTACCCGTGCTTTCCGCTACGGAATTCTACATTGTATACGGATATGGAAGTAAATTACTGTACACGCAGTGAATAAGATTTTTAAAATTGCATGTCTCTTAGCGTTATCCGAGAAACAGCATGGAGGGGGTTCCCATACGTTGTTTCCAATGTAAAGTGCGAGTTGCGGATAGTGATGATAACGTCAGGCTTACTTGCCTACTGTAATTCACAATGGAGTTGGGAAGTTTTCATTATAATGGTAGGCCCCCTTGCCTACTGCGTGGTCAGAATCGATTTGGGGAGTATTCGTTACCATGGCAGGCCGCCTTCCCTACTGCCAGACACATTACAGTTGAGGAGTTTTTATTATAGTGGCAGGTACCTTCCGCGCTGCCAGTCAAAATTGAGTTGTGTTGTTATCATTACAATGACAGGCCTCTTGTCCTAATGCCAGTCAGCTTACTACCAGTCACACTCCAGTCGGTGAGTTTCGATTATAATAGCAGGCCATAATTCGTAACTGTACCAAGTTTGATTGAAATCACTCCCGTAGTCCCGAAAAGTATGGATTCAGCACCAATATCGATCGTTTTCAGTTATAATAGTTTATATTTGGCCCCCTTCCGTAGGGCTTCTAGGGGTGTCTTTCCCCCACAGTATTTTTTCCTGATAGTAGGTAATATTTGTACCAAGTTGAGTTGACAGCTATATTGGAACGTATAGCCTACACAAACATCCATAATCTCGGTCATTTGGATATTTTCTTTTCTTCACTCCTCACCCGCCTGCCAACTGGGGCTCAACTTGGATTTAAACGACATCCGGAGTGGCACTATTCTTTTCAGCGACCCCAAAAACTATGGATGTGACTTTGTTTTCGATTTTTTAAATCTCACCCTCTCCAACACCTAGAGCCGCTGAGGTTGTCAAAACCCCACGCGGTTTATCCCCTGATAGTAAACGTGTACCAGGTTTGGTTGGAATCGCTCCAGTAGTCCCGTTAACCATTGGTTCGACACTATTATTGTGCGTTTTTACATATAATTTACCCCCTACCCTAGTGGTTATATGGGTGCCTTATCCTAAACAATACTTCCACCAGATATCAAGTCATACTTGTATCAAATTTGGTTGATTGCTACAGACAAAAAAATCCGGAGCGTCATTATTCATCTCAGTGATTCCGAAAATTATGGATTTAACACCATTTTCGATTATTTTTATATATTATTCCCCCCTTACCCCCCACCACATAGGGGGCTAAACTTGGACTTTAAAAAATTCCAGAGTGCCACTATTCACCTCAGCGACCGTGAAAAGTATGGATTAGACACCATTTTCGATTATTTTTGAATATCAATCCCCCTCGTTTCCCACCCCAAAGGGGGATGAACTTGGACTTATAAAAAATCCGGAGTGAAACTAATTATCTCACCGACCCCGAAAACTACCGTTTCGAGACTATTTTCGATTATTTTTATATATTTCCCTCCCCTCGCCCCCACCTTAAAGGGGGCTGAACTTGGACTTTAAAAATCCGGAGTGTTACTGCTCATCTCAGTGACCCCGAAAACTATTGATTCGCCACTATTTTCGATTATTTTTATATTCCAACCCTCTCACCTCCACCCCTAACCCTACAGATGCTAGGTTCGTCTTGCCACCACGCGGTTAGTCTCCTCATAGTAAGTCGTAAGTGTACCAAGTTTGGTTAAAATCACTCCAGTGGTTTAGGAGGAAATGTAATACACACACACACACACACACACACACACACACACACAAAGACACACACATATATATAATACAGTATTTTTTACTTTGTTTCCGTATGAATACAACTTTCTTCAGCTTATCCCACTTATTTCTGGGGTCGGTGGAGCCTCCCAGGCTCATTTTGGTTTTGGCTGGGAGTTTAAAGCCGGATGCCCTTCCTGACGCCACGTGATTCTTAAAATGAACTCTCGACCCAGGATTGACTGAGATTCGAGCCTCGCCTTCCGGGTGGGAAGTCAGCAGCTAAGCCACTGAG
This sequence comes from Anabrus simplex, assembly GCF_040414725.1. Classification (NCBI taxonomy): domain Eukaryota; kingdom Metazoa; phylum Arthropoda; class Insecta; order Orthoptera; family Tettigoniidae; genus Anabrus; species Anabrus simplex. Next base: position 615,509,429 of record NC_090265.1, on the reverse strand, counting down.
CTAATCATGCGCCCATGTTTCTGTATGAAAGCAGTACGATAAATAAAAAAATAAGAAAGTTTCCGTCCAAAAGAAGGTTCGTGGTTGCTGTAGTGCCATTCCAGCACCACGGTCTTGAGTTCATCATCATTGTGACAGTTTGGCCTTCAGACATTTCTTGAGAGTCCCGAACAAATGGAAGTCTTAATGTGATAAGCCAAGGCTTCTTCTCTAACGCCCTTTGTGTGGTCCTTGCAGCATATATGGATGCAGGTTGTCGTGATGAATGACACTAGTAGACAACATACTGAGATGCTTCCTTCTGATGACTTAATGCAATTTATCCAGTTTTAGACATATCTTCCACAGTCTGTAACAAAGATGAATGCTTTATCTAAAGAGCTGAAGGGGACGGGGCCAGTTCAGATGAATATTCCCAAGTGGTGTGTGAAGAACAGATGTTTCAGGACTACTACAATGGCTTAATAATTCCTTAGCTACTTCAGAATTCATGTACATAAACGTGTGATGTGCCTATGAAAGGATTTACACATAGTTTGACCCAGTATTTACCAACGAACGATGTATAAAATAAACAACAGCACGTGTGGACTGCAGACACGTTTCTATGACGTGCGCATTTGCTTTCTCCTCATTAAATGGCTTAACGTATAAGAAGTGGGCTACAGGCAACTACGAACTCGTCTTTATATTTCGCGTCATTTATTCGTTTGTTAAAAATCGTACGATCCTATTAAAATAAGCATTTGACCATGTATTTCAGCTCAAATCAAACATTAGAATGGTGTCTAGAAACTTACACTATATGTATTGGACAACATACACTATGACACAACGACTGCATACTGATGGTAGTTTGAGAGAGTCGAAAGACAATAACCCCCATCGCTCAGGCACCTGTCCCAACGCTGAACAATTTTCTTTATATTCCCCACATTGAAGGGCGCCGGTTGATGATTGAACCCTCGTCCGCAGCTTCAGGATCGGCGGTGAAACGCTTCCTCTTCAGAGCTTTCTTCAGCAGACCACAGAAGTGATTGTTGCAGAACTGCAAGGCGGGAGATCTCAGTACCCTAGTGTTGGCGCCGCATTGACCTGCGTTACAGAGGAGCAGTTTTCCTTGTCAAAGCACTTTTTTGTTCAAGAAATGAATCATGCCACTTTGTATTCGTTTTGTCGTAACATTATTTTGGAGATCGCTTAGTTTCCCGCGGAACGAAATTCCCATGCCCTTCCCACTCCTCGGATCACGCCCCCAGATGTCTGCCTATGCGGCATGCTGAAAATATCCGTCTTCCGATCAGATGGACTCACCTAGAACTGTTTACGAATTACGAGGGAAGGTACAGTCATTTTGTGTCATCGCGGCAACCTATTTTCGATAACAATGTTATAGGCTTTACTTCCCACTAACTACTCTTTTACGGTTTTCGGAGACGCCGAGGTGCCGAAATGTAGTCCCGCAGAATTTCTTTTACGTGCCAGTAAATCTACCGACATGAGGCTGACGTATTTGAGCAACTTCAAGTACCACTGGACTGAGCCAGGATCGAACCTGTCAAGTTGATGTCAGAAGGCCAGCGCCTCAACCGTCTGAGCCACTCAACCTGTTTTCATCAACATGTTTGACAAACGCAAGATCATTATGAACATCGCGTGAGACGTGAGGGTCCACAATTTGAACACATGCTGTACCAACACAGATATGACTTGCCGTTGTCACCTGGCATGTTATAACGTATCTTGATGTTCAGGGTATGCTTATTTTTTCAGTACTGTTTGTCTTGCCCGATATGGTATTTTTCAAATGAATTAATATCCACAATTTTTATAAAACACTTCTTACCGAGCTCAATAGCTGCAGTCGCTTAATTGCGGCCGGTATCCAGTATTCGGGAGATAGTAGGTTCGAATCCCACTGTCGGCAGCCCTGAAAATGGTTTTCCGTGGTTTCCCATTTTCACACCAGGCAAATGCTGGGGCTGTACCTTAATTAAGGCCACGGCCGCTTCCTTCCCACTCCTAGCCCTTCCCTGTCCCATCGTCGCCGTAAGACCTATCTGTGTCGGTGCGACGTAAAGCAACTAGCAAAAAAAAAAAAAAAAAAAAAACTTCTTTGTACAATTTTGTGGTACAGATTCACTGAAACTGTTACCTTTTCTCTAGGGTAAAAGAGGGAGCATAAAGCTGAGTAACATCCTCATTGACTTCCCTTTGACAGTCGTTCTTCGAATCCTGGTCAGTGGATGTAGTCTTTTTGAAAAACAAAACATACCTGCCAACCCTTCCGATTTACCCGGAAACTTTCCGGTTTTTAACTCGTCTTCCGATTTTCCGATTTATTTTTACTTCTTCCGATTTTTGACTAATATAACCTCTAGTACGGCCAATACTCTTCCCCCAGAAAAAAAGGATTTATTCTTATGTGCTTGTGTAATTTACGAAACCTAATTTTCAAGCGCATTTGATGCTTTATTTCGCCTTCGTGTATCGTGTTTCCCGCTCACCACAGCAGCGTGTGAGCTTTAAGCTGGGGATTCGGGGCGGCAATCGTCCTGCAAGCAAGAGGCTAGCGCGCGCTAACGACTCAGTTAATCGGGACGAAACAATGAGTTTGTTATTGTGTTGTTCGCGCGCTGTTAACATCGTTTCTGTGCGTAGTTTCGTCGGAGTTGTAGGCCACGTGTTTTTCCTTGCATTTCTATGACAGTTTCTGGTATTTTCTTTTCTCGTTATGGCCAAAAAATATGACAAACGTTATCTCCAAGTGTTAAGAGATGCCTATAAATTTCTGTACATTTTACCGGCTATTAAAGGAAACTACCGTATTTTCTCGCGTACCGTAATCGACGCCCTTGCATAATTTACACATTCCAATATTTTTGGGTCCAAAGTGGAATTTGACGCACCCACAACTTCGAAGATCCATCACTCAGCTCCGGATGCGTTTCGAAATAAAGATGCCGCCAACTACTCAGGTAGCAGGCTTCCTATTGCGAAAGCGGGCATTCCAAATACAGGGCAACGTGCTGTATTAGCCGGCAGGAAATCCCACTGCACTAGTTTTACGAGTGTTTCGCGTACGGGACATTCTGTGATCTCAAAATTGTTTGTCAGTCCACAGTACTCTAAGAAACTGGTACAGTACTGCATCATACGAATTTGCGGTGATCAGTTACGCCGAAACATAACGGAATAGAGCAGCGGGCAGCAAGTTTTCAGTGTCCAAATGAAACATGCGCTACCGCGGTAACAGAAGTGCACTTCAAGTGGTCAACAAGTCTCACAAAGCATTTCGCGGACCAAAAAGCGGCATGTTTCCGCAAGTAGAGGATTATCTGCTTAACTATATGATTTTGTTACGCAATGTTGGATAAGCCGTTTCTCACAAAATGCTGCATTTTAAAGAATGAGAAATAGCCGCGGCACGTGGAATCATTGTCTCGTATTTAAAGGTTAGCCGAGGCTGAATTAATTTTATGAAGAGAAATGGACTTTCTCTTCGACGAAGAACAACATTATGCCAAAAAGTGACGAATGATTTCAACCATTTTCAGCGCTTTGTGATTGAAAAGCGTAAAGTGAAGGAATATTTTATCTCCCTTATAGGAATCGCAGGTCAGACGCCAATCAGTTTCCATATACCATAAAGTCGAACAGTCGATAAGAAAGGAACATACAGTGTTATCGCACGCGCTACCGGAAGCAAAAAAAAAGAAAAAAAACGACGATGTACTGCAATGCTTGCTGTAATAGCTGATGGCAGAAAGCTTGCACCTTACTTTGTTCTAAAACGAAAAACAATGCCTAAAGCAAAATTTCCGCGAGTGATCCACGTTCGTATTCAAGAAAAAGGGTGGATGGACACGTCACTCGTACAAGATTGGATACGAACGGTTTGGAGTAATGTAGCAGGGTCCCTCCTTCGATGCCCGGCCCTTCTCGTGTTGGACAGGTTTTTTTTCCGGTATGTCATTCAGGTCGTATTGTCAGCTCGTAATGGGAAGAATATTTTCCAGTGTCGGTACCGTGCTTCAAACCCACGTGTCTAACTTATCTAATGTACCCTATTTGACTTTTCAGAAAAAATCTCACGCCGGAATTTTACGCCAAATGACGATAACTGCAAATGGGCTGAACCAATTGTGTTTGGATTATATTTGATGTTTCTTGTAAATTAATTGTAAATAATTTGTAAATATCCGAATTCCTTGAATCGCATCCGAAGTTTTCGCCTGTATTTTTCGTCAAAAAAGTGCGTTAATTACGCGAGAAAATACAGTATATGCATTTTGTTGCGTGTGTCGGTGTGACAAATATTATTCGTAAGTAAATGTCATAAATGAGAGTGATTAGGTACATTTTCTTGTAACTATTTTAATGTTTTCTTAGTTAAAGATTTTAAATTTAATGGTCAATTTGCATTGTAACTGTAGATAAGTATGCCTTTTATCCTGACCTTTTTTCACGTAGACCGTGGTGAAATATATGTGATGAAATCCAAGAATTAAAATATCTTCCTATTTTTGGTTTCTAAAAGTTGGCAGGTATGCAAAACAATAACACATCCCTGAGATTCGAATTCTGTAGCTACAGGAACGATATTAATAGTCACGTATAACTATGTATAAGCTTACTTAATTTTTCTGTCAACATCACTTCTTGAATAATGAAAGCATTCTGTTTCAAATTGTTAACGGTACTAGAAACAAAATCGAAAAAGGCTGAAAAATATGCCAGTACAGTTTCCCTGAATATTTTCTGAAAATTCAAATTGAAGAATTCTTTGTTCAAATACAAAAATATTCTTATCATTGTGTACTACGTCAAGCCAAGCTGCCCAGCATGTCACTACAATCGTAGGAGGTAACCGTCCGTTAGAATATACAATATATATAGAATATAAATATATTTATATTTTTGAATGTCCCAGTTCTCAGCTGCCCCCATGATGCCGGGGTAGTGTGCCTGCCTCTTACCCAGAAGCCCCGGGTTCAATTGCCGGCCAGGACAGGGATTTTTACCCTCGATCTGAGGGCTAGTTCGAGGTTCACTCAGTCTTCGTGATTAATAATAATTATAATGTTATAGGTTTAACGTCCCACTAACTAATTTTACGGTTGTCTGAGACGCCGAGGTACCGGAATTTAGTCCCGCAGGAGTTCTTTTACGTACCAGTAAATCTACCCGCACGAGGCTGTCGTATTTGAGCACCTTCAGATACCACCGGACCAAGCTACGATCGAACTTGCCAAGTTGGGCTCAGAAGGCAGGCGGTCTACCGTCCGATCTACTCAGCCCAGCACTCCGTGATTACAACTGAGGAACAGACAGTGAGATAGCGGCCGCGGTCTAGAAAGCCAAGAATAACGACCGAGAGGTTTCGTCGTGCTGACTACACGACACCTCGTAATCTGCAGGCATTCGAGCTGAGCAGCTGTCGCTTGGTAGACCACGGCCCTTCAGGGCTGCTGCACCATGGGGTTTGGTTTAGTTTCATTCAGCTCTTCTATCCATTAGCTACGACCTTGTTCCCATTAAGTTATACTGTGTGTTATAGTTTCCTCATATTTTTTATTTAATCCACAAAAAGCGGTGCGTCACCGTTAGCGACATCAAAACATTGTTGTACTTCATACCACAGACCACAACATAGTTTCGTTGAATAACCTCACAGCTGTCACATGACAGGCAGAAGTCATTTCTTGACATATTAATAACATTTCCTTGAAATACTGCGTCGCTTTTAATATCCTGACAAAGACTGTCTGTTTTCCTTCCGGCAGATTCCGAAGTTTCATCAAGACCCATGCAGATATTTCATTTCCAATAATCGAATACACATGTTCCCTAGTTTCTTCGTAGCTGTCTTTTGAAGATTTTTTTCTCAAAGTTGACACTTAGTTACATTATTGTCGATCAGTTGACGAGGAAGTTCCATAATAGTGTATGATTTGCTTTATTACATAACACACACTGACACACGCTCCGTATAGATCCGTACAATAACTAAAAATCTGCAGAGCTGTGAAGATAAATTTGGAATTATATTAAATGTCTGAGAAGCAACCAAACCTGGTATTTTCCCTCGTATTTGTATATTATTTACCTTAACGTCTGCTTGGTTTTGTGGCCATAGTAAGAATTCGCCTGCCCAGATCCATCTCTGGAGAGATACAGTGTGCAGACTGTACAGTGTCTCCTGGTATGGGCTACATTAAGTTAGTTACTTTCGTTTTTCCTGTCTCGGTCTCATCCTTGACTTTGACGATGTGAAAGTGGCTGAGGTATGAGTGATGCTAGTAATGTCATTCTTCACACAGCTAGTCCTTGTAATGGTGTGACAGTGTCACTCATAGAATCGGTTTGTGTATGCATTTCAGAGGATTGATATGTAACAGCACGTTATGACTCGGCGAGGAAAGCAACGCCAAACTAACTCACTCATTTCCCAAGTACCTCTTCAGTGACGCCTAGGCCATCTATGATAGCTGATGGTGGATCGATTGAGGATCCAAACGACGTTCGGGCTGCGAACTCAACATACAGTAAGAATTAGGAGAGGTAGCCTGTGCTTTACGCGTAATGCGTTTGAACTGATAACTAGGGCCCAAATTTTTTGTAAATATCAAAATGCGAAATGTGTACATAAAAAGGCAGTTAACATCAGTGAAATTTGTTATTAAATAAGTAATATTAATAAACTACCGGTATGCAATAGTACGAGGACAAGTCAATAAGTATCTGCATTTTCGTTCTAATTGTCTTTCAGTTGGCTCTATGGCGTTGTGTACTCACCAGCCGCTAGATGGCACCGTTGTCTACGTCTGTAATAGGTTTCAGCGTTGTCAGATCATTACTGGAGATGAGGAATCTGATTCATTTAGAAGAACCGATTCATTTGAAACCATTCACCAAAAATGATCCGTTCATTCGAATATCACGTGACGGAGAGTCGAAAGCGAAACCATGGACTCAGATGAACCATTCCGTTCTGTTCTTTATAACTACTACTGCTTTACAAGTTTACAAGTTACAAGAAGTGAAATGTTCCAGGTAATTGCTAGCATTTTAACAAGAGTAATACCTTTTTTAGAGGTTACAGTCGAAAAATGCTGCACAACTGTCTGACAAATCCTTTCCAAACTTAAGTAGCTACCATTCGAAACTATACGACAATCGAATTTGAGATTTATAGTACAGTAGATATGAACATTTTTGCGGCCATAATCCACACGTTAGTTCACAGTAGTTCAAGAGAACGAGAACGAGAACGGGAACCTTGATGTAAACTTAACCTAACATTTCGCAACGAGCTGGAAGTTGAGTGTATATTACAGTTCCATGAAGTATGTGACTTGAAACGACGTGATCATTTTTTATTTTTTTAAATTTTTTTTCCTGTAATGTTAGGTTAGGAGTATTTGACTTGTGAACCGGACTTTTAGTTCAGGTTGAATACAAAATAACAGAGTCGTTCTTCACAAGTTGTCATGACTCAAAAATGGTAGATACGCGATTTGGCGATATGCATCAGAACGAACGAGGAACCAAGGAACGAGTTGCGGCTGCCATCTCTTGATTCAGCTTTCGATTCACAAACGAGTCGATTCATTTCGTTCACTGAATCATGATTCAATCGTTCAGTTCAATGATTCGTTCATTATGAATCACTCGTTCAGAATCTCCCCATTTCTAATCAGTACAGCTTGCGTTGTTGCGACGTAAAGTTGGCCGCGCCACTCTCTGTTTGCGCTAAGGAAGAACAGCGTTCCGTAATCGGTCTTTTGCGGTCTAAGGGTGTACTAGGAGCGGAAATTCATACGATACTCACTCGTCTGTTATTCAGGATCATATCACGGACTTCTTCAATACTGACATCAGATCGTTCCTTATCCTTCACGCCCGTGCGACCCCTTTTGAACTGTTCAGTCCACTGGTAAACACTTCGCTGTAGCAAAATATTGTCCCCGTATTGTGCTGAAAGTTGCTTTAGATATTTTATATATTCTGACAGTATTAAACAATGAAATTAAAGACATACTCAAAATACTTGAAATATTTAAAAATAATGTTATGCGTATATTACAGAATATGTCCGACTCGTTGGCTGAATGGTCAGCGTGCTGGCCTTCGGTTCAGAGGGTCCCGGGTTCGATTGCCGGCCGGGTGGGGGAATTTAACCTTCATTGGTTAATTCCAGTGGCCCGGGGACTGGGTGTATGTGCTGTCCCCAACATCCCTGAAACTGACACACCACACATAACACTATCCTCCACCACAATAACACGTAGTTATCTACACATGGCCACCCTCATCGGAGGGTCTGCCTTACAAGGGCTGGACTCGGCTAGAAATATCCACACGAAATTATTATTATTACAGATTACAGAATATTGTTGTAGCTAATTTATTTTGCCTTCAATGCCCTGAAAATGAAACAAATAAATGTTACTAAATAAAGTTAATGTAGAATCTGTTTTTAAAGCCCTATTAAGGCCCGGTTTCACAGTTTGCGTTTAAGCCGAAGCTTTAGTAAGCCACGCACGCCGCTTAAGCAAGGCTTACTCTTTGGCTTAAACACTACGAGTTTCACAGTAGGGGGGGCCATGTGCAGCTTTACTAAGCTGAACATCTCCGAAGTTGGTAATGCTTGCGCATGCGCAATGATTCAATTCTCATCTTTGTTTACATCCGTAGCCTATGATTGATGGACTTGTAGGTTATACATCGTTTATCAGCCAAGATAATTTAGAAAAATGAACGGAAAATGTGATTCCAATAATAGTAACAAAAATAAAGTTTAAAAAAGGTCACTCGCCCGTCCTGCTGACACGTATTACCACTACAGTCTAAAATAGCCATAACTTCTGAACCATTCATGCAAATATACGCAAATATACGCAAATGATTTAGGGAACAATATAACATCGAAAATAAGATTGTATGCAGATGACATAATTGTTTATAGAGAAATAAATAACATTGAGGATTGCTCAGAATTACAAAGGGACATTGAGAGTATCCAAGAATGGGTTGAAGAAAATAATATGAAGGTTAATGGAGGCAAATCAACTGTTACAACATTTACAAACAGGAGCTTTAAAACTGAATTTGAATATACTTTGGATGAGGTAGTTATCCCTAAAGATGGCAAGTGCAAATACTTAGGTGTGAGATTTGAAAGTAATTTGCACTGGAAGGGTCATGTTGATGACATTGTTGGGAAAGCATACAGATCGTTACATGTCATAATGAGGCTACTTAAAGGATGCAATAAAGAATTAAAAGAGAAAAGTTACTTAAGTATGGTTCGTCCATTATTGGAATATGCAAACAGTGTTTGGGATCCTCACCAAGAATACGTAATAAAAGAACTAGATGGTGTGCAGAGGAAAGCAGCAAGGTTTGTAACAGGGGATTTCGGGAGAAAGAGTAGTGTATCAGAAATGTTAAAGGAACTTGGTTGGGAACCTTTAAGTAAGAGAAGGGAGAAAACTAGACTTATAGGATTATATAGAGCCTATACAGGAGAAGAAGCATGGAGAGATATCCGTGAGAGGCTTCAGTTGGAAAATAATTATATTGGTAGAACTGACCACAAGTACAAAATTAGAAGGAATTTTAGCAGAAGCGATTGGGGTAAATTTTCATTCATTGGGAAGGGCGTGAAGGAGTGGAACAGTTTACCAGGGGTAGTGTTTGATCCTTTTCCAAAATCTGTACAGATATTCAAGAAGAGAATAAACAACAACAGAGAAAATAAATAAAATGTTAGAGGGCATTCGACCAGTGCAGGATATTGTAAATAAAAAATGTGTGTGATTAAATTAATTCCATCCCCTGGTCTATGGAGTTTGGACAGCCCAAGTAGGGGACTGCCTGTAGGGGAGAAGTACAGTGGGGACTTCGAGGGCCCTGGGACCGCTACGGTAGCTGTGAAGGCCCTCCAGGAACTCTGAAAAGTGGTAACAAAAGGGGCTCTGGTTAAGACGCAGCAGGTCGTTATGCTACTTAGGTTCCAAAATGGGTAAAATATAAATATGTAAATAAATTCAATGTCAATTTTAATCTTATACCAGTTGTATATTATTATTAGAGGTAATTTCACATACTGTATATGAGTTGACTATGTTTGTCAGATATTATAAGTAGAATTTTGTAAACAATATAAATTTATTAAGGATGATGTGTGTGTTTAATAGAACAAATTATTAGCGTAAATTATATAATATTGTATTCTAGGAAAATCTTTGTCTCTTGTTAATTTAAAATTTAGTGCTTGACAATAATGTATTTTAGTGTACCATTCGCCACCGAGGTAGACGCCTCATTTGCAAATAAAGAGATTTTGATTTGATTTGATTTTGATGTCCTGACAAGGTTATTGTAATCCTTATAAAATATTGGAGGAGGTCAAACAATTTATTTCGATGAGGAATTCGAGGATAATATCGAAATATTTATTTAATATTAAGGAGTTATATTTTTTTCCGCTGAGTATAGCATAAAATCGCTTCTAGAGGGCAAACGGTTGGAAATAGGTATATACCATCGCGGACTTTTTTGTAGAGGTTTCTATGCTCTACAATTCATACACTTACACTTGGGGTCTATCGTTGATGGTTCACGCAGCGTAAGCCAAGAAAGCAAGTGACCGACCGACATTTTTGTCTTTTTACTGTATATCGGAACACGGAAACTGTATTATTTCACGAGCCTCGAAATATATTCAGAAATATAAGTTATTTAATGTTAATGTTATTGGTTTTACGTCCCACTAACTATGAATTTAAGCACCTTCACCACTGGACTGAGACAGGATCGAACCTGCCAAGTTGGGCTATAAGAAGGCCAGCGCTCTACCATCTGAACTGAATCCTTAGCTTAAACCTCAGTTTCATACAGCTTAAGCCAGTCACAGATAAGCTCGGCTTACCACTTGCACTCCCCACTGTGAAACTCGTCCAGAGTTTAAGCTCCCGCTTAAGCCCGATCCAAGGCTTAAGCGTATACTGTGAAACCGGGCCTAAGTAACATAAGTAGCACGGTGCCTCTTTTTTTTTTTTATCTTGATACGCAGTGTATTGCCAAGCACTTCTCCATGTTTTCCATTGTGATGTTTTGGCGCTAAGAGCCTCCGTGGCTCAGACGGCAGCGCCTCGGCCTCTCCCCGCTGGATACCGTGGTTCAAATCCCGGTCACTCCATGTGAAATTTGTGCTGTACAAAGCGGAGGCGGTACAGGTTCTTCTCCGGGTACTCCGGTTTTCCTTGTCATATTTTATTCCATCAACACTCTCCAATATCATTTCATTTTATCTATCATTCATTAATCATTCCCCGAGAGGAGTGCAACAGGCTTCGGCAGCCGGCACAATTCCTATCCTCGCCGCTAGATGGGGGCTTCATTCATTCCATTCCTGACCCGGTCGGATGACTGGAAACAGGCTGTGGATTTTCATGTTTTGGCGCTGATCCGATCAAATTCTCTTGTAGGTGAGAAGAACCGTTCGACATCGCAGGAAGTCACCGGTGCATATCTTAAAAGATAAAACTAGTTGGGTGAAATATCTTCCGGTAACTCTTCTTGTTCGTCTTTAATGATCTTGCAAAGAGATAGCTTGAATAACCTGTATTTCGTTTCAAGACTGCATGGAGTTTGTTATAAACTCTGACCGATTAAAGGCAGCTAGCCATCCCAAGATTCTGAGAAAGGATTAGTGCTGTTGTATGCAGTTGATGCATTCGGGCCTACTGTATTTCACAGACAGAGGGTTAAAAATCCCAACTTTAAAGTCAAATTTAGCAATTGGAATATATTCTCTATGAGATGAAATTCTCCAGTTATTTTACTATAGTCCGAAAACTAAACGAGCTGACGCGGCTGTTAATTTTAATTTCTTATCAGACAAAGTAGGAGTCCCCATACCACGAAAACGTAAAATTAAGCATTTTCCTTAATTGTGCCGAAAGTTGAAGGGGTATAGGGCCGGGAAAATTTTCATAATGTGTGTCTTGGATAGCTCAATCAAATTCAAAGCAAAAACATTCGAAAATCACTTCCGGCCTAAATGCAGTTCCCGAAAAATATCCTAAAATCGCTTGCTTCTTTACTCATTTTCTTTTTGATTAAAATCCTAGCCAAATTAACTTATTTACATACTTCTTTCTGTAATATGTTCCTTGGTTCAATACCCTCAAGCGTTTTTTGATTTTTGAAACTCCACGCCGAGCGTAATTATAAGGGCTTAAGTGGAACTCTGTATTGACTCACATCAGCGCTCGTAGTGGTTCTTAAGCGAAACAATGCATTGACTTACATTAGCGCTGGTAGTGGTAGATAAAAAGGCAACCTGCTAATCTAATCGACCGGACAACGATGATTAGGAAAAGGATTGTAATTTTTAGGAATAAATAAAAGCAAAGAGCAATGTCATCTCCGTACAGGCCATGAAGGCCCTTGGAGGAGTGGAAGGTAAAGGCTTCCACTATACGTAACCTCGGCACTTGATGGGGTAGAGTGGTTAGCTCTACGCCCGGCCGCCTTTGCCCCCAGGAATTAACCTGGTACTCACTTTTGGTATAGGCTGAGTGAACTTCAGGACCATGTGCACTTCCGGAAGTAGAAATCCCGTTTATTCAATTTTTAGACTTCCTGACGAGGAATCGAACCCACGTCCTTCCGGGTGAACCGAGCACGCCTTTACTGCATCGGCCAGGCAGCCTCTTTTGGGAATAAATAATGAATGTATTCTCATACTTTATTATATTTTGTTTAACTCAAATTCGTAGCTGATATCCCTAGGGCGTTTTCAACATTGAGTTGCTTTCCTGAGCGGCTAGAACTGTGTATGTTTTGAATAATTATCTAGATATGTACAACTATGTTACATTCTTCACATAATGTGTACAAATATGTGATATTACTAAAAATATGTAAAATGAAACACAGGTATAACCATATCAGAACCTCAATTTGCCAACATTTTTCATTTTCAGCCGTCTACAAGTAAAGGAATGAAATATGTAACTACAGTACATACGACCGGGGGCTACTGTTAAGATATCCGCACTTAGGCTGGATGGATTCTCATATAGCATCATCGAGGCTTGTACGGGAATGGAAGCACCATAAAAACCGGTGGTGGTGTTATAATGAGACATGCTAGGAAAGATGAAAAACGAAGTAGTTTGGCATTGCTTTCGTCCTATTACAGCACCTCTGACCCAATGATGATGATGATGATGATGATGATGATGATGATGATGCTTGTTGTTTAAAGGGGCCTAACATCTAGGTACGAAACAGAATGATAATTTAAAAGTCCAAACTCATCCATTGATCAGAATTCAAAACGTGATGACGAAGAATGAATGGGTGAATATGAATTCAAAACAGTCAGTAGATCCGACCCGCAATGCCCCACCTTCCCAGAAACTATTGTAAAACAATAGCATTACTGACCAAGGGACTGCTTTTAAAGCACAATCCTGAATCGATGATGCTTGTTGTCTAAAGGGCTCCAAAATCCAGCTCATCGGCCCCTCATAATTGTACTTATCGCCAGTAGAGTAGGACCATGGTATTTGTCATGTTGGGCTACTAATCAAAAGTAGCGTAGACTCGCAGTATACTATTCACAGGTAATGTAATACGCGCATGTAACGCAGACCTAAGGTGTTTCACACATTGCGACGCCACTTACAGGCAACCCAAACCTATTTTGTTCCTCACATAGGTGTACTAATCACAGAGTCTCCTATCCCGTGGTATTTCTCACATAGTGGGTACTAATCATAGGCAACGCAGACCCACGGTGTCGCTGATGTAGTAGTACTAATCACAGGCAACGCCCAGACCCGTGGTGTTTCTCACCTAATAGTTCTAATTACAGGCAATGTAAGCCCGTGATGTTCCGCATATGGTGGTACTAATCACGGGTACTGTAAATCCCACCCTAATTCGCACTCTGTTGCTACCAATCACAAACCCATCGTGTATCTAGGATGGTGGTCCTTCTCGCAAGTAAAGGCGACCCATGGCGTTACCCGCGTGATGTCACTAATTACAAGTAGTCTCATAGTTCTAATTCGATGATCCCTTGGTCGCCCCTTTTAGTCGCCTCATAAAACAAGCAGGGCATACCGTTGGTGTATTCTTCGTCTGCGTCCCCCACCCACAGGGGGTCTGACCCAATGCGTAACGCCTTTTACAGCTTGTAGACGCACTGTCATGCTCTGAATGACATTACTCAGCAGTTTCCATACAATCACGGTTATGAGACTGTGACTTGGGTGGATTGATCTAGTCCACGGATTGTAAAGGCTCGAGAGCCATGTTGGAAACCCTGGGCATGACCGGAGGTTGCACTTCAATAATAGGCCAATTTTCTTAAAATTCTGCAAATAGAACAGAGGTAAATTGTTTACAGTTTGGGTGATTTTGTTAGATAGCAGTTTAATTAAGAAAATGTGACCCCTTTTCTTGTCTGGACCATATCCAAAGATCTTAATCGTGGAGACATCATTGATATTTAGTTGCAAGAGTCTAAAATCCCAGCGATGTATTTCCAGTTTCTTCGAAAGTGCAGCACTTTGTATCAGCCAGTACTATCAGCAAGAGAAGAACGAAAACCGCCTCTTGCAATAATGAAAATGAAAGTCGTTTTTTGGTAATCACTGTATGGTTGGTTGCATAAAATGTCGATGAGCGAGGATGGCATGGAGTTCATGATTTGGAATGGATCCCATAGTCATAAGACCTAATACTGACATTTGTGTGGGCTCACTTTCATCCAATTTTTAATTTATTTTTCAAAAATCAATCATATGTACTGTATTTAGATCAAGTGAATACATAATAAACAGGAAATAATATTAAAGAATTAATAATTATTTATCACTCGGGTCTGTAATGGGTATGAAAATGAATAATATTATTGAATGAGCTCTAAAAGATTTTTAGTAAATTTGCTTCAAACACTTTTGAAATAGCTCTCGCGGACCGCAAATTGGCCTTGCGGCCCGCGGACCGCCGGTTAGAAACCCCCTGGTCTAGCCTGTGCCAACAGGCAGATACAATAATACTAATTACTGCATCCATTACGAAATAGGATCAGGTGGCAGGTATAACTATAAACGTAAACAAATAGACTGCTTCCGTGGCACCTCAGCTGTCATCATGACATCGATGTTACTTCTCATTGTCTCTCGCATGCCATCCACAACAGAGGGTGGAGGTCCTTCAAGGTCCGTCAATCCTAAACCTCCTAGTAACAAAGTCCACGTGGCTGAGCTGACATCTGGTTACGTCACAACACGTGCATTCCATTAAAATACCCGTAGCATGGCTGTGTGTGGAAATCACTGCACCGCCGTCCGGCTCCATGGCTAAATGGTTAGCGTGCTGGCCTTTGGTCACAGGGGTCCCGGGTTCGATTCCCGGCAGGGTCGGGAATTTTAACCTTAATTGGTTAATTTCGCTGGCACGGGGGCTGGGTGTATGTGACGTCTTCATCATCATTTCATCCTCATCACGACGCGCAGGTCACCTACGGGTGTCAAATAAAAAAAGACCTGCATCTGGCGAGCCGAACATGTCCTCGGACGCTCCCGGCACTAAAAGCCATACGCCATTTCATTTCACTGCACCGCCGCTATTTCACTCTGTCTAAAGAATGCCGTGTCGTACGGATTATGGGCCTGACGACGGAGGGACCTCCTACTTAACTACTGACGTCTATGGCCGTGCGTTTTATACAACGTACCATGACAAAATTAAATCATGTTATTGTTTTTACGCCCCACTAACTACTTTTGGTGATTTTCGGAGACGCCAATGTGCCGGAAGTTTGCCTCACAGTTCTTTTACATGTCATTAAATCTACCGACAAGAGCCTGACGTATTTGAGCACCCTTAAATACCACCGGACTGAGCCAAGATCGAACCTGCCAAGTTGGGTCAGAAGGCCTTCGCCTCAACCATCTGAGCTACTGGCATGATAGAATTAAGGATAGATAGTATGGTGCTAAGAATCCCAGCCAGGTATTTTGTCTGTTATGTGAATGCTAGTTTCTCTTAGGATTTTTTCAACACTCACGGTTTAGTACATTTTGAGCATTATTCGCAGATAGGTTCCCACGCTGGAACAGACACCACTATAACACAGGCTGCGGAAACACGTTCCATTCACGGCTGGCGACAACAGTGAACAGAATTGTTGTAGGCATGTTCAGGAATAGGGAGCAGTGTAGTGTTCATTGGTCATTTCATGATTTCTAACCACTGAGTAGATACGCGACAATATCCTCGGCGCGACGGCCTTGCCAAAGTTCATTGGCGCTCTTGGGGGCCACGGCGCTCGCTTTGGGAACCAGTGGAGTAAGGAAATGCGGTATATCTAGTGGACATGTCGTGAGCAGCAGTGTTCTTATGAGGTGTGTAGTTCCCCATTTTCAAAGATTCATGACCCTTGGCCGTGATAGAACCCCTAACTTTGGACAGTTCAGATAGCGAGAGAAGACGAGAGAAAGCTGGAAGCATTAGAGATGAGAATACGGTTGAGAGTGGAATGAGTTAAACAGAAAGACAGGGCAAGAAATTAAGAGGTTATACGAAGAAAAAAGTCCATGATACAAATTATTAGAACGAGGAAATTAAATGTATTTTACACTGTTTGAGAAAGAAGGATGAAATAAGGTAGAAGGAATGAAAAATAGTGAAGGAGGCAGAAGAAGGGAAAGAAAAGGACATCAATTGCTGGATAACATCAACGAAAAGAACTACAGTAGAGGTGAAAATAAGCGGACGTCCATACGTTCCGGGCGTCTAAATCATTTCCGCGGGCTCCGAAGGTTCCATTAACACGGTGATAGAAATTCATAGAAAATCGCTGGCAAATTTACATTCTGCAATGAATGTTTCGAATGTTTAAGCTTCTTTTTATCTTTTAATGTATATTACGTGGTTGCAATTCTAAAACTTATACCTGTGCAATCAGATATATTACATTATTTTCCCAGCCAGAAGTCTTGGTTCATCAGCGAGCGCGTACTGGAAAAAGTGAGGAGGCGACACTGCGTCGTTTATTTACAGTTGTCTGCTGTATCTCATTTGCGAGTTTTCTTTAATTACATATAACGAGTTCGTTTCAGTAACTGGTGGCATGTCACGTCAAACAGACATTTTATCCATCCGACGAAATAGCATTGACTGTAGTAGTGCATCAAAATTAAATATGCCATGTGACATTCTTCGTGTCAGCGTTTTAGATAAACCGTGTAGACAAATCGCCAGTCAACAGATAAAAAGCATACAGGTGACTCCAGTCGAAAATGCTATAGTAACGTAGGTTGGCCTAACAAAGGGTGGACAATTTAGTCTTAGACAGATGCAAGAGACCTGGTTTGAGAAAATTGACTGGATTGTAAAGATAATTCAAAACTGATTCCTCAAGAAATCGCGCCGGTCTTGATATAAGCAGTGAATCAGGCAAGGGAATTAGGCCTTTAGACTTTTTTGATGGGCCTCTAAATATTCTGTCCTTATTTGCACCCCTGAACTACTGTGAAATGAAAAAGGATTACGATGGCTAGACTGAAAAGGAAAAGGAGGTTTATCCCATGATAAGACCTGCCCTCGGGCAGAAAAATCTGGATGATAACGTTGGTCTTCGGCTGGAAGAGAAGAAAAAAGGGACTGAACACCCCATTGAAAGTTTACCGCGACGCATGAAATAGCGAGTTTTGGACTCAACCTTCATTGGATATGTATATAATGATATCTAATAATTAACATTAATAGACCGGGCGAATTGGCCGTGTGGTTAGGGGCGCGCAGCTGTGAGCTTGCATCCGGGAGATAGTGGGTTCGATCCCCACTGTCGACAGCCCTGAAGATGATTTTCTGTTGTTTCCCATTTTCACACCAGACAAAATGCTGGGGCTGTACCTTAAATAAGGCCACGGCTGCTTTCTTGCCATTCCTAGGCCTTTCTTATCCTATCGCCCCCATAAGACGTATCTATGTCGGTGCGACGTAAAGCAAATTGAAAAAGAAACCATAAAATAGAACATTTAGTTTAACTGACGATTTTCTCTGGGTTCCACGGAATAATGTTTATTATATTATATCGGTTAATAAATCAAAAAACAAATGGCTCACTTTCGACGGATTTCTCTAGCAAGATGCTAACTCATTGCAAGTTGGAGCTATCTAGATATCTTAGAATCCAGTCGTTCTGAGTCAGAGAGACCTCGCTATATACCAGGGCATTGTTTGCAAATGCAAATTTGTTAACGCCCATGAGATCAGTCATAGATATCTTGCGTCTCGATGAGCAAACTTATACTCGAAGAAGGGACTAAACGTTAGCAAAGTCTTCTTTATAAACGTGTATTTAGCAGTTTTTCCCCTCTCTACAACTCAATCAGATATTGGTCTTTGCATCTTAGGATCAAATCTTGGTGACTGCACCTAAATTTAAAGGCAGAAGTCTTATGCTATATTTTTCTTTGAATTCTTCAGAATTACAGCAATGCAGCGGTTAGTTCTTATTCAGCCGGGCTGAGTGGCAGACGGTTAAGGCGCTGGCCTTCTGACCCCAACATGGCAGGTTCGATCCTGGCTCAGTCCGGTGGTATTTGGAGGTGCTCAAATACGTGAGCCTCGTGTCGGTATATTTACTGGCACGTAAAAGAACTCCTGCGGGACTAAATTCTGGTACTTCTGCGTCTCCGAAAACCGTAAAAGAGTAGTTAGTGGGACGTAAAACAAATAACATTATTATTATTATTATTATTATTATTATTATTATTATTATTATTATTATTATTATTAGTTCTTATTCACAAGTTACAAAACGTTACACATTGTTGTTTAAAACAATCTTCGTGGCCTATGGAAAGACATACTTCCTAAGTATTCCATATCGATAATTACAACCACGGTCGGACAAAGGAACCACGATAGAATCTTTATGAGAGAATTTCAGGCGAATAATAGGTTACAATATAGACTACATAAGTCTTTCTAACGTGATCTAAACTTCCGCTCACCCCCAAGAACCGTCATTTATTTGTAAATTTGAAAACATGGTGTAATAACTGGTATTAGGAAAATATCTTTGCGAGAAAGGATTTTCGCCACCCACTGGAATAAGGACAAAATGCGGGAAGCATTTTAATGACCCCTGAAGTTCACTGATTATCAAATAAAATTGACATAATTTGGCAGACACCCAGCAGTTGTTTCAGGGATAAAAAATGAAAACTGTCACTATAAAATGTTAATAAGAAATAATGAGTTTAGTATACTTTGTTTACCTGTTTTATTTATTTTGCCATTCAGGACGATTTTTTTAGTTTTATTTGGGACAGTTTCGTTTTAAACATTCTACAGTAAATTACACGACGCATAAGTACTTAATACATTCTTTTAAAAAACAAGGAAGAAACCTGTGGTTTTATTTATTGACCTGCAGGATAGTGTTGGTGCTATGACCGAAGAGTTGATTTTTTATTTTTTTGGTGATATCTCGGTAAATACCGAGATTCATAAGTATACCATGTTTGGTTGAAATCGCTCCAGCGGTTTAAGAGGAGATGTGATACATACAGAGACAGGTAAGCATGGGCACGTTTATAAGTGCAGACCTTCATTTCCAGATTTACTGCTCCTAAACAGACGTCATATCGATAAACAGACTGCACCATCAGGCGCCTCTTTTAGTGTTCTACAAGGTTGGTCCTATAACATTTTGTCGTATCTCTTATATTTATGGGTTAGATTGAGTTATAAACTTGGAATGAGGTGGAATTTGGGTACCGTTTTCACACATTTGCTTTATTTTTCGCATACTTATGTGGCAACTGGAATCATAAAATTTGGCCAGCGTATGGCCACTGGTCGTCCCAATATGCCTACCGAATTCGATGATTCTATATTTACTATAAGTGTGTCAAAGTATAAAAAATACGTGTAAAATGCACGAAATCTACCTGACATCGAGAAATGCAGCTCTATCTGATGTATAAGGGACCGAGATACGACAAAAAGTCACAGGACCAAAGTTGTAGATCTATTGATGCTTGGTGCTATTATGTTATCGGTTTTGTGATGTGACTTATCGTTTAGCCTCCAAATACCTCGAAATTAAGGTCGGCACCGTCATTAAATTTGCCCCGACATTTCGATATTTTTCGGGGGTAAAAGTTAAACATTTGAACATCTTCGAATTTTTCCGTCGGATATGGACTAAAAGCTATAATTTTGCCAAATTTCAATTTTCTAGCTCGTCCGGCAGATTATGCCGCCATCTGATTTGAGGGATAAAAATTAGGACTTTCCCATGGGAACTATAGGTCATCGCTTTGGAAAAATATATCCGACTGGGCGAAAGAAATGCTTACAATTGCGTTCTAATGCTGAAATTTTGGTTGAGAGCTATGCAGGAACATACACACATACGTCCGATATCTCGGTCAGTTTGGGCATTTTTCACCCTTTCTCATCCCCTGTGCGAAAGGGGGATGAATTTGGACTTAATAAAACCCAGAGTGTAACTGTTCATCTCAACGATTCCGAAAGCTATGGACTCGACACTATTTTCGATTATTTTTATATCTCACCCCCTCACCCTCACCCCCACCCCTAAAAGTACTAGGGGTGTCTTACCCCACACGCGGCTTGTCTCCTGATAGTAAGTATTAAGTGTACAAAGTTTGGTTGAAATCGCTCCGGTGGTTTAGGAGGAGATGGCATTTATATATACCCGTATATGTAGATATTAGTAATATTGATTTTACGTCCCACTAACTACTTTTATGATTTTCGGAGACGCCGAGGTGCCGGAATTTTGTCCCGCAGGAGTTCTTTAACGCGCCAATAAATCTACCGACACGAGGCTGATGTATTTGAGCACCTTCAAATACCAGCGGACTGAGCCAGGATCGAATCTGCCAATTTTGGCTCAGGAATCAGCGCTCTACCGTCCGAGCTCTCAGACTGGCAAATTAAAGATTCATCAGTGCCTCACACACTCAGTACCATCAGTGTTCAAGAGTTGCCGAAGAGAGTTCAAAAGAAGAGGATGAAAGTGAGGAATGTGCCACGAAAATGTGGAGCAATCTCACCGTCAGATAGTTCGGCTACAAACTAAATAGTTAGCATGCTGACCTTCCGGTGAAGAGGTCTGGGGTTCGATTTGAACTTTCTTTGGTTAATTCCTCTGTTACGGGGGCTAGATGTGTGTGTCATCTTCATTAATTGAATCTTGAAATTCCGTAAAAATCACTCCACGCCTCGAAAGATGTGTGAGAGGAAACGCAAACTCAAAATCTAACTGTTCCACATGGAAGCCGTTGTACTCCGTATGTTAGAGAGAAAACCATCATAACTACCTATAATTTCACCCTGTTCTAAGCATTCGTAGGACATGATAGCCAAGTGACATCGTCCCTGGCTTCTCACCAAGGTGAGTGCGGTTCGAATCCCGGTCATAGTACACGGGATTTAAAAAATGAAAAGTCACGTTCCTATGGTTCGTATTCCAGGTAAAACTGGAGGTCCCTTGGCTGTGACCACAATATGAACAGTCACGCAAAACTACATGCTTGCTTACTTGTTTATTTGGCATTCTAGAAAGCACACTTTTATTTTATATCAGTAAGGGTGTGCATGAAATTTTAAATCGACAGAACGGGATAAGTACTGTAAAGACAGTGACAGAGAGAAAATCGTTGTAAGCCTCTTGAACATTGTGCAAAACCTGGGACAGCTGGCGATTGTCGGCGGCGAGCCGGCCTAATACCTCCCGTTGTTAACTGCTGCGTTCTAGCGCAAGTTTTGACCCCCACAAGATGACACTGTGACCCTAATGTCGGCCAGATGTGAAAGTTTTCGCTTAGCATCATTACAGCATTAGACGGTTCGCGGATCCAGTGGAAACTAGTAGGTGGTAGTTCCCACGATTTCTCCGTCCGTTACTGGCTATGATATAAATGCAAAGCTCGAAACGATGTTATTTTACTTTGCTCATATTCCCACATCTTTCATACCTTATCAACTAGAATAAATATCAAAATGTATTCTTTAACAGTTTGTAGATCATTCGATCGCATCCTAAGAGGAGACATTTGAACGACAATAATTAATGTTATTGGTTATACGTCCCACTAAGTACTTATACTGTTTTCAGAAACGCTGAGGCGCCAGAATTTTGCCCGTAGGAGTTCTTTTACTGACGTATTTAAGCATCCTCAAATGGATTTTATAGCAACGTGACATTCCAAAATTACTTATTCATCCTTATCACTACTTGATGGTACTAAACTTCCTGTGGTGCGGCAAGATACATATTCGTCAAACATACTGGTCAATCGGGACTACCCTTAAGAAACACACACAAAAAATGTACCTCTTAACCAGCTGAACAAATCGATATTAGCTGAACGTGTCCATTTCCAGATCGCGACGTCGTGTTTCAAGATGTTCCAATTTTTATCCATATAAACATTTAATATTATACAGGAAGCGATGGAAATACGTAAACATTACAATACCGAGAGTGTTGGCCATGCGGTTATGGGGATGGTCTGAGATTTTTATTTAATGCATGGATTTTTACGAAGCTTTGTGGGAATGATATCTAAATGAAAGTAGGGATATCACTAAAATATATTTATTGGGCATATGCAATTAATAGTTTTCCAATTTTTAAATATACTATTTTTTGAAATTTCTAATTCCAATTTTTCATGAATAAAAATTTGGAATTAGGTAGATAATACTTCTTTAAAAAGCAATGTGTATTGATTTTTCTGTGCATGATTTATGTAAGGAGGTATATTGAGCTGAATTTTGTGTAATTTTTATGTTCTAAAATTTTGAATTTAAAGATCCCTACTGCTTGAAAAATTCTGCAATGAAAAATTCCATACAGAGGTTTCCTAATATACTAGCTGTGATAAATATACAATACAAATTTTGTTACATTTGGCAGAGAGGTATGGGAGAAGAACGAAAATGATATGTAAGATTATAATTAGTGGGAAAGTGAAAGCAACATTCAAGTGACACCCCTTTTTTTTCTGTGTGCAGACTGGCAAACAAAGCATTATTAAAGTGATAAATTGTTTGAATTCAGCGCAATAACTCCGTGATAAGAAAGAAGAAACTCGATCCTTTTAATTTCAGAAATAAAAGTGTTTTTGCAAAAAATGATAAGAATACCTATTTTTTTCTCCATAATGCCCCCTAAAGGCGTAAGCTTGCATTCGGGAGATAATTAGTTCGAACCCCGCCGTCGGCAGCCGTGACGATGGCTTTCCGTGGTTTCCCATATCCATGAGCTCCACATAAATTTCTGCAGTAGTAAATGTGCTCAGATGGAGTAGTGCGGAACTCGCCTCACAACACTCTGCTGCCAACTTTGAGACGCTTCCGATAGCCTTTTGACGTTCGGTGTTGATGATTTTTCTCGAATTCTGAAACGCCGCTCTGTCCTGTCTTATGCGTTATCAAGTATTCTGAAGCCATTTATTGTCCATATCTGTCGATATTTTGTGAAAGAAGGAAGATTTTCGCACTTCTTCGCACGACAATTTTCTCAAGTGTTCACTATTTGATATGTTTTTGCTTTGTGCTTATACAGCTCAGTGAGACGAGTCCAGCGACGCCTCACACGACGCGCTAAAACGCCAGAGTCCAGAGCTACATTAATTGATAGTCGCGTGACACGGAGATTTTAGTACCTTAAGATGGCGGCGGTATTGTGTCCCCACTGACGTCATACCGAGGTCAGACTCTTATTGCTGAGTACAAGTTTTCTAGAAATTATTTCGAATTTAAAACTTTCACATGTTGTAACGCCACCGACCCAAATAGTGTTCTGAAACTATAGAAGTATTCTATGACAAACATTTGTACAGTTTATGTCTTTGATGGAAAAATAGAGAAAATGGTTATCAGGTCTTACGATTAGAATAATTACTTTAAAAATAATGCAATGGATTTGCTAGAGTATCTAGAATAGCGCTGTAGGGCGGTATGAAAACTTAACAAAACTAAACAAGTGACCTAAAGTGTTTTGTTTGTAACCCTACAATATGCAGCAGTTGAATATGCAGCTACAGGACTCGTATACATGACGTCAGAACGGGCTTAGGCATCAGACGTCCAAAGTATACCGTACTGCAGGTCTGTCAACTTGCTAGTGTTCCCACTGCCTGACGAAGTCGTCGGGTGTGAACGCTGACTCGTTCATCTGCAGGTCTCATCTCTGCAGGTTGTGGTCTGCAAGTCACATTAGTGCGATGCGGGAAAAGCAAAACATTCATTGTCTTCGACAGTGCCAAGCTCAGTGCGAAGTGCGCTCCTCTGTTATGGCATTTGATAATACGTTTCGTTTTACAGTTTATTGCGAGGCTAAGGGCAAGGCAAGGTGACGTATAATTCAGTGACTCGCTTGATCACCAGTTTGCTTCAAAGGAATTGGCATTCTCTTTCAGAAAACGTGTGTTTCCTGTACAGTCTTATCTCTAAGTTGAGGGATGGGGGTGGAATTTCCTCCCTTACTTGGCCGGTGCTCTTTATGTATACAGCACATTTGTTACGATGACCAGTCTTTTTTAGAGTTCAAAATGATTTACGAGTGGTTTTTTTCGCTGTTTGAAATTCCTTTGGGTAATTCTGTGAAGCATTTTTATCATGTGGAGGCCTTTGGAAATAAGCCATGAAGTTATTGCTCCTGAAAATCGTGAATTTAATCCACAAGTTTCCACCAATAGTCCTCAACCAAGTAACAGTGTTTCAGTGCCGAAAAGTAGTGGACTCTGCTTGCCATGGAAACCGATATGTGTGCTGTATGGGTAGGTGGTGGCAAAGTAAACTAATAAATCGAACGGAGAACTGGAGAAATATACACCAACCAATATGCCGGAGCTCAACGACAGAGAAAGGCACATGAACAGGATACAGAAGTATCAGTGGGGTAGACAAGAGCAAACGATGCTGAAAATCTCAACTGAAGAACGGAACAGAAGGTGAGAGCGAATGTTCTTGGAAAATAAGAAGAAAACCCAAACCATGACAAAGCTACCCGTGGTGCTACAGAGGCCGTAACGAAAGAAGAGCAAGAAGAACGATTAGGCCTACTTATTGTTAGTTAATAATTCTGAAATTGGTCTTAAACAACAATCAGTTTCTTTAACACTTGCAAGAAGCTAAAAGTCGAAAGTTAAGATAATTTTAGATTTGACTACATAGGGGCCCGAAATTTCCGGCCCCTTTCTGTTATTTGCAGGGTTGGAGTTGCCAGCGAAGCTCCCCACCCCCCCCCCCCCCAGCAAACGATGCCGACTGCCGTTCCAATGAGTAACCGAACTATACTTGGGAGACCTAAGTGCTCTTTAGTCTCAGTGGAGTGTGCCAGTGGTCTATTCTACAACCTAACGTTTTTCGCAGTTCTTCACTTGCTCTTGCATACTCAACCAGTGAGTAGTGTGCTCTTGTGTGTGTGTGTGGGGGGGGGGGGGGGAAAGCGTGCGTTCAGCCAACATTGTACATGCAGCTCAATGAAGTCTTGAGAGTTGCTACTGGCGCAGTGAGGTCGACTCTTGTCCACTAGCTGCCTATTATATCAAATATTGCTCCTCCAGATATGAGGAGAAAAGTAGTGAAAGCAAAATATTGCTCAGGAAGACCATACCACAGAGTAACACACTCTTGTATGACACCGTAGAGGCCCTGCCAGCGACGCCGTTAAAATCCCGAAAACCACCCTGGATTGATTTTCATGCACCTGAAACATTCACTGTAAGAGCAGAATGAAAACAGCTATGGGAACAACATCTATCTACAAACGCCTTTCTAATCAAGGACCCAACAGGGAATTGCGGGTTTACGTTCTTCTTCTATACGACTGGTCAAAACTTAATCGACCGAGCTCAACAGCTGCAGTCGCTTAAGTGCGGCCAGTATCCAGTATTCGGGAGATAGTGGGTTTTAACTCCACTGTCGGCAGACCTGAAGATGGTTTTCCGTGGTTTCCCATTTTCTGAACTTGCTGAACTTTAATTAAGGCCACGGCTGCTTCATTCCCTCTCCTAGGATCTTCCTGTCCCATCGTCGGCATAAGACCAATCTGTGTCGGTGCGACGTTCAGCAACTTGTAAAAAAAAAAAAAGAAAAAAAAAGAAAGGATCAGAGCAGACCACGGCAGGTGCCGCTATATGATGAAACATATGAGATGTCGTGAAGATTCTACGTTTGAGTGTGGCGCCGAGGAGCAAGCAATGCTTCATTTTGTTAAGAACTGTCCAATGACAGCCTTTAAGGATGGATTACAGGCTCTATATGAAGTGACACCAAGTATAGGGGACTAGTCACAGTTGGGCAAACCCGCCTGGCCCGTACTTTCTACTTATAAGTGTCCCGTATGCACTAGTGATAAACGGAATGTCTAGTCAGTGGGCTACTAACGAGCGCTACAACGTTCTATATTTCGATGTGAAACAAATAGCAGTCATTTTTCTACACACGTTATGTAACAGGGTGCATTTGTAAACACGCCAAAGTTGCAGAAAGTAAAGTTTAATTTCTCATTAGCTCTTGACTGCAACTCTGTTCGGCGAAATACGTGTATAGAAGGCAGACGGCTATTTGGAAACTCCTGCGCATACCGTCTGCGAGCTTCGACTGCATTCCGACCAGATTCTCCATAGATAAAAAATATTTCTGTGTGTTGTTCGTTGCTGAACACACTAACCATTGTCGATATGTTGACAGCAAGTGTACTGCTACTAGGTGTTCGAAAACGAGGCTTGCTAACGCAAGGGTAGCGCTGAGAAACATGGAGTGAGCGGCCGTCGGGTTATCTTTTCATATTCTGGCGCAAACAACCTGCAAGCAGTAATACCCCTGCGGAAATCAGTTGTTAGATATCCCATTCATCACTAGTTCATGCGGGACACGTACATAAAGAAAGTACGGCGCTGGCTGCCCGCCTGGTGTGTATTTTACCCTTGTGTATATGATGTATATTCTTGTGAAAATTATGATTCTGTATGCCATACGATACTACTACTAGTAACAACAATAATATTAATAATAATTCCACAACCTTGGATAAAAAGATAAGAGCCGGACTAGGTGCCTCACACGACTGGTGTCAGAAGACGAGACTAGAACATTGGAGCCAGTCTATTGTTTATATCTCTCTAGAAACTTTTCCAGGTAATTATCTTCGGCAATTACACCTGCACCAGGAAACGGACGACCACGTGTTCTTCCTGCGACCTTGCATTGTCCAGCTATCTTTCCAGCATCTCGTTTCGCGTGGTCTTTCATAACCTGAGACATATTAAAATCTCGAAGGCTTCTTCGTTCACTTACGTCCATTATTATGATGCGCGTAAGATCGCATGTCAAATGTGACAGAGTTTCAGGCAGAGTAGAAACTATTATTTTCATCTGCAATCTCAACAATATAACGCTGTCATAAATGGAGAGAACGAAAAACATATCTATAGTTCCTTTATTGCCAGCCTGTGTGACCAACTCAAGATTAGAATAATCATTCCGTAGCGGTGGAACAAAAGGAAGGTGAATTCCTGTTATTAATGTCTTAATCAAGCCTATAAAATTGTCTAAACCAATTGAAACAATCTTCTTCCTTTTACGAAGTCTTTTCCCACGTTCTGGTCGAGTCGTGGATATGCAGTCTAACTTGTGAAACTGGCCTAATTTTATGGCTGGATGCTCTTTTTGATTACAGCACTATGTGGAAGGATGATATCTATTACCGCGTTTCTGTGGAAACTGCTAGTTTAGTGTGTTGTGTGTGAATACCAAAGATCTCAGTCCCCGAGCTGGAATAATTAATCAGGCAAGCCTAAAATACCCTGCCTGTCGGAAATCGAACCCAGGACCCTCTGAACCGAAGCCCACTAAGCTATTCATTCAGCCAAGGAGCCGGAAAAATTGAAACAAAATTGTTACGGAGTTATCCGTGGTAGTTAGAGGTGAAAGAAGGTGCGGGCTGGAATAGGTCTCAACTACGAAAGTAAAGTTAATTTAAAACTTTAACAAAGGTTATATTTTCTTTTCAAAAACAACATATAACAACAACAGAGTAACAGGTACCAAGTAGCAGGAAAACAAGTTAAGAAATTACAATTGTTACAAGATTTGGGCTTCGAGCCCCAAGATTAATTTCTGAGCTCTCAGCTCACCACCACAATAGCTGAAGGGCAGAAAACCCCTAAGTACGAGGAGCACTTGATCCTGATTACAATTTTAAGAGGAAAAGAGCAGACCCGCTCTCAATTTTACAAGCCTATCAAAGGCTACAACAAACTTCATTCCTAACAGCCCTTAAGGCACACATACAGTGAAACAGGGGTATCTTGTACCCAACCTACAGGGCCTTCACATGAAGAAAACAAACTCTGGGTTAAATGGCCCAAAAAACCAAATTGACTGGAGGCGTAGCTTGCACTCCTACATGAAACTTCTTAAAACCTAGATGGCACTCGGCCAGTGATACAGGGGCTAATCCCAATCTATGGAGGTGACTAGTTGGCAAATAAGTTTAAGACTTTAAGAAGGAAGAGAAAAAAACGGTTACGAAAACATAGTCACCTCAAATTCGAGAGGGTGAAGCACTCTCTATCCCCGCTTTACAGATTTGTAATTGGTAGATAGACAGAAAATAATTTACATTTTAAAAGGGTAGGTTACATACTAAAGGTTTCGAACCTTCCCCGAGAGTTAAACTGCTGAGCTAGCAAGAAATGAAGATGTTAACAGGCCATTACCTTGTAGATGAACTGCTGCTTGGAGAAAGGCGCTTCCCGCCCCCTGCTACATAATCACACACTAAGAGAGATGTTACTGAAGTGGCACCGAGACAAGAAAATCAGCAGTTTATATACCCTCGCGGAACATTCGAGACCTTTCATGAATGATAACAACCCGCCCACAAACTTTTATTGGCCGACAGCAAAAACTAATACACAAGACGATGAAGAAACACCTTATTGGTGGAAAATTAATTACATAAATTTATGATTGGCTAATTTCAAAACTGGTGGAAGGAAAGGATTATATTGCCAACCCATAAACCACAGAACAAAATTTAGTAAAAATAAAACTTAGGAATACAATATTTCTTCAAGAAAGTTCATTCCATTGCACCAGAGTGTGTTGCCATAGTTTTGAGTACCGGCATCTGTTAGAGAATGTTCAAACTTCTTGATACGGAGCAAACAAACACAAATCAAAATAGACACAGTTGAGAACACTTCAAGATTACCAAATTTACAGTAGTGACATCTTCCGAGAAACCATTGAGTTAATACAGTTTGTTAAAGTTCAGGCTTCCTCCTGTAGAGGGATTTTAACTGGCCCAATATTTGAATTCGCGCCGTGGAGGTGTACCGCCCGGTACAAAAATAAAATTTGAATTTTCAAGAATCTCTCAAATGTTGGGACAAAGGCGGTGAATTGACAACGCTACCTGTGCTATCGTTAACACTTTTACCGTCAAAATTAATTTATATTTCAGTGAGAAGACACCCGTCTTGCTTTAACAGCAGGTACAATTCGTAGCAATGAGCGTGGTGGCTCAGTGGTATTATCAATCTCCAAGGTGGCCGTATTCATTGCAGTGGAAGATTCTTATTTTTTCTATTATTCCGTTTGTAGACTCCCTAATTGAATAATACAAAGGCATCTACCCTTAGGGTAACCGCTAAAGTTTGCTAAATTCTGGATTTGAAAGGTTCGCAATTTGATCTCATAGTACTTGAGCCAGGGTGCGTAATCGGTGGAGGGGTGGGGGTGCCCCCACCGACGATTTTATCTCAAAGGTTCCTCCCCATTAAAATTGGCCGCGGGCCATTCTTTCACCATAAAATAATTAGGAAAATGTAGAACACATATATTGCTGAAATTAATGTTTTTCACTGTTCATATTTCTATAAAATCATCAGCAATAATACGCATCATATATAACTAATAGAATGATTGCCAGACCTTGAGCAATCAACCAACGTAGCGGTGGCAAATCCGCATCTGCAGTCTATTGCTCATGTTTCACTCTGGCAAGTTCATCTGAAACCCGAGCAAAAACATACTGTAACTTACTTGAGACCCTTCTACTTTGTCATCGCTCTAAGTAGCTTGAGCCTACACCACTCCTGTACTTCTTGGAGAGGGTATGTTTCCGATAGGTAGCCAATAGGACAATATTCACTTAAGGAGTGTACAAATGGAATAACTTTCCAATGTGTATCATTCTTGTTATAGCAACAATTCATTTTGTTATTTTATTTCTTTTTTCTTTTTGCTATTTGCTTAAGTCGCACCGACACAGATAGGTCTTATGGTGACGAAGAGACAGGAAAGGCCTGGGAATGGGAAGGAAGCGGCCGTGGCTTTACTTAAGGTACAGCCCCAGCATTTGCCTGGTGCGAAAATGAGAAACCATGGAAAACCATCTTCTGGCCTGCCGACAGTGGGGTTCGAACCCACTATCTCCCGGATGCGAGCTCACAGCTGCGCGCCCCTAATCGCACGGCCAACTCGCCCAGTAAAAATTAAATTTCGTGTAGCTATTTCTAGCCGAGTGCAGCCCTTGTAAGGCAAACTCTCCGATGAGGGGGGGGGGGGGGTGTCGTCTGCCATATGTAGGTAACTGCGTGTTATTGTGGTGGAGGAGAGCGTTATGTGTGGTGTGTGAGTTGCAGGGATGTTGGAGACAGCACAGACTCCCAGCCCTCGACCCACTGGAATTAACCAATGAAGGTTAAAATCCCCGACCCTGCAGGGAATCGAACCCGGGACCCTCTGGACCAAAGGCCAACACGCTAACCATTTATCCATGGAGCCGGACACTCGGCCGGTAAACAACAACAGCAACAACAACAGAATTAAACAAAAAGTTTTATAATTTACATCTTTACTTACTGGGGAATTATATATCCCCTCCCCCCGCTGAGTACTACATTAAATAAATATTACTATTTAAGCCCTGTGATCCTTCTCCTCCCCACCATTTCTTTCTGATTTCGCACCCTGATTTGAGCCAACACAAACGGCCATTGAGGACGCTGTAATTCAAAGAAACACGAATCTTCTTCTTCTTCTATCGCTTTTCCCACACTCGTGGGGTCGCGGGTGCGAACTGTGTCGCACATATGGATTTAGCTGTGGTGGTTGGTAGTATAGTACTGTTGTCTCAATATGAAAAGGGACAAACACAAACACCCCATCCCTGAGCCAAAACAATTAATCAGATGTGATTAACATCATCGAACCGGCCGGGTATTGAACCCGAGACACTCTGTAACGAACGCCTCAACGCTGACCATTCAGCCGAAACCGGGCTCAAAAAACCGAGGATGTTGGAGATATAAACATGACCGTCCAGAACTCCGTTTACAGCAATGTGGAGAATATTGATTTATTTTGTTCGAAGTCGATTCTTGTAAGAATGAACTTCTGTTGAAATATTATGGAGTGCCTCATATTCATATCGACACTGGAACCTCTTATCCTGTTGAAAGTATTTTAAACAACAACATTCATTTATTATTATTATTATTATTATTATTATTATTATTATTATTATTATTATTATTATTATTATTATTATTATGACAACGATTTGAGATACGATCGATTATATCGAATATTTCTAGGTTCCTTTGATTGCAAATATTGTGCATAAACTGTGCTATTCACCACAAAATTCTTCTGTAATAGTGCAACATATTGTATGTATTTCTAACAGTTGGATTCTATTATTTGTTCCAGGCACCGCCGAGACTCCGGTGAAATGCACTGTGCGTCGAATAGCTGCGCAGCTACACCGATCTCTCTCACAGAAAGGCTTAGCATTGCTGGTGAATCATGGCATAGCAGATGAGAAGGTGAGAATGTCTTGCTTTCACTGAACTAGTGACGCTGTATGCTTCTCAGAGCCGCTTGTAACTACGAAGACATGTTAAAAAGTAGCGGGGGCGATTCTGAATACGCGTTGTCGTTCGTCAGTTGTAATATCCGCTGGTGGTGATCATTGATTTAAGGTGAATATTATAGAGATTATTAATCCTTAGTTTAGGTTGGGTGTTTATTTTACGCCGATTGCCTGCGATTGATAATCGTACAGAGTATGTAAGACATCACGCGACTTACCTACTATTTATTTTACGTCGCGCCCACACAGACAGATCTTAGAGCGAAGATGGGATAGAGCTTAGAATAGGAAGAAAGAGACTGTGTCCTTAATAAATTAAGGCACAGCCCCAGTATTTGTCTGGCATGGAAATGGGAAACTATGGAAAACCATTTTCAGTGTTGCTGACAGCGGGGTTCAAACCCACCATATTCCGAATGCATGTTCACCGCTAAACGACCCTAATCGCCACTTTCTTCCCAACCTAGCCCTTCTTCATCATTGCGTCGCCGAAAACCCTCGATGTGTTAGTGCGACGTTAAACCACTAGCAAAAAATAAAATAAAAATATGCCGTGGTCCTGTTAAGGTATGCTCCTACCCTTGCTATCAAGGAGAGCTAGCGGGATCTAAAAATTACTTAAATGGATGATGGTCTTCCGAAAAAGCTTCCTTTTTCTTTTTTGCCAACTCATCATAACTTCCTAAAATCGGTACTGCCAGTGCTTCTACGGATTATCATTTGTTAAATCTGTCTGTCAGGGGAAGGGAGGGTTTCTCTCCACTAAAATTTTCGGGGGAGGGGGGATTCTTGCATTATAAAATAATGACGAAAACGAAATTAATGTTTTTACTGTGCATATTTTCACAAAAACATCAACACTAATAAACATAATATAGAAATAATAGAATGACTGCCAGACCGTGAGCAATAAAGCAACATAGCGATGGAAACTCCGTACCTGCAGGCTATTTTACATGTTCCACTCTAGCAAATCAATCTGAAACCGAACTTACACCATTCCTGTATTTCTTGTAGATGGTGTGTTTCCGATAGGCAGTTAATAGGGCAATATTCGTATTGACATTTTCCATCGAATACACCTAGGGATTCAGTGAAATTGCGGCTAGTTCGAAGTGCCTACTAAAAACCAAACCAAACCCCGTAGCACTACAGCCCTTGAAGGGCCTTGGCCTACCAAGCGACAGCTGCTCAGCCCGAAGACCTGCAGATTACGAGGTGTCGTGTGGTCAGCACGACGAATCCTCTCGGCCGTTATTCTTGGCTTTCTAGACCGGGGCCGCCATCTCACTATCAGATAGCTCCTCAATTCTAATCACGTAGGCTGAGTGGACCTCGAACCAGCCTTCAGGCCCAGGTAAAAATCCCTGCCTGGCCGGGAATCGAACCCGGGGCCTCCGGGTAACAGGCACGCACGCTACCCCTACACCACGGGGCCGACTCGAAGTGCCTACTGGTAACTAATATTTTTATTGAACTTTGTAGTGACTAACGAAAAATATCGAACTACCTACAAGGAATAACTTTCCATTTTTTTATCATTCTCGTTGTAACAACAGAATTCTATCCAAAAATTAAAATTTACATTTTTCTGGGCGAGGGGGTAATTTATATACCAGGGAAATATACAACCCCTCTCCGCCGGTTACTGCCTGGAATAAACACAAGTAGTTAAGCGCTATGATCCTTCTCCACCCACAATTTCTTCCCGGTTTCACACCTTAGTCTGTCTGTTTAAGTCTTTATCCCTGATGTTGGTTGGATCTTCAAAAATCATCGGGACACACTAGTCGCGCTCTAAAGTCATTACTCAGCACCACTCACACCACAGCAGTTTCCATATTGTCACAGCCATGGATGAGACTGAGACTTCCGTGGAAGCTACACTTTGTACTGGCCTGTGCCAAGAGACAGAGACTGCAACCATCAGAAATAGCAACAGAAGGAATAATTTGTTACTTATACGAATGAATATTTGTGGGTAAAATGGGCAAATTGTATGCCCAACTATTGTGTACCTTACCCCGTGATTTAGTGTATCACTCGAAGTAGTCCATGGTAATTAATGTAATAACTCATAACCATTTCTTGTGTACGCCGACAATTAGGTCACTTTAAATTCTCTATCGGCTCTTCGTCAATGACGTCACGTTCACCTCTGTGTCACGTGATCTCAGGCTGCATGGAATTTCCTACAATGTGTCAGTTAATTTCCGTGCAGCTGGGTGTGCTTTCCTTTCATTGCTCTCGCCAAATGTTCAGCATGGATAATAAAGGTCTATTTGCCGCTCCACTGGTTCATACCTCCGCCTTCTCAGTTCCAATGTACAAATATTATGGGAATCGCACAGATTTAATTTTCATTATCCGTTTAACTTCCAGGGTTGGTTTTTCCCCTGGACTCAGCAAGGGATCCCACCTCTACCACCTCAAGGACAGTGTCCTATGTATAATAATAATAATAATAATAATAATAATAATAATAATAATAATAATAATAATAATAATAATAATAATGCATTATCCTCATCGACACCATCGATCGTATCGTATCTGCGTTGAGTACGAGAGAGCAAATTTCTTAAACGCCTGTGGAGATAGATCACCCTTCGATCGCGTGTGTTGAGGTAGTTCACCAGCTGGACGTGACCTCGTTAATTGCGCACGGTCAAGAGCAGAATATACATTCCTTATACTTTGAGGTCAACAGTCCAAATCCGGGCGAGTCACTGCTGTTTAGTTGTCAACTGTGAGTAATAGATCATGCTACGTTTTCAGCAGTAGTGGGGGGGGGGGGGCACTTTGTAGAGAAAACATTACATTTTTATTCCATTTTAGCCGGCTGAAACTAGGAATTACAGGATTTTTTTAAATAATGTCTAATTATTAACAAAATTATTGTCGAAAATACGCACAAAATGTCATTTGTAGTGGCTAACCGATTTCTATAGCACCACAGCAAGTGTGGAGACTTCGCAAGTGCTATGAGGAAGGGTAACAGGGGTATTTTTTTGTCAAGGTCGTGGACACAGGTATAGATTCACCTGCTTGCCGCGTGCATTCGTCAGTCTGGCTGTCTCTTTAACATTGTTAGTTTCTTAGTGTGTAGTCAAATACTAAATGATTTTTTAATTTTATAATCACGCCATACTTCTATTTAATTGTAATACGTGTGTAATATTGTTTCTTTGGTGAAAGTACAGTGTCTGTCTGTTAGGTCATCAGCCCAGAGGCTGGTTGGATCCTCAAATAGCATCACCAAAGGCTATGCAGTTATAGGGAAACCACAAGCACCAATGGCAGTACCAAAATGAGGCGTACTAGGCAAGATGAGGAGTGAGGTAGTTTGCCATTGCTTTCCTCACTGAGCCAGACAGTGCTATTGTAGCACAACTAACCCTATGAGCAATACCTTTCATGACACTCAGACACACTGGTTGTGCTCTGAATGTCATTAATCAGCACCACCCATACCCCAGCAGCTTCCATATTGTCACAGCCATGGATGAGACTGGGACTTCAGTGGAAGCTACACTTTGCTCTGGCCTGTGCCAAGTATTGAATCAAAATCTCAAAAAACTATTTTTGTCTCACTTAAGTTAGTAAACTGTCAACCTTTACCTTTCTGTCGAAACTCGCTCAAAGAGCATCAAATCTTACGATTTTGTACCTTTTTTGTTCAGTTTTGATGTGTATAACCCCCACCCCCACCCGCCCGCTATATCCCTCAACCCGGCTATTTTCTGTTGTCTATATTTTTTGCCCCCCCCCCACTTATCCCCAATCGCCGCTACTGGTTTTCAGTACTTGGCTTTTTCCTTCTCGATTACAACGTTAATGCACAAAGGCTTTCGTATGTTTTGAGAAAAGAGGTCGCTGTTTTGTTCAACAATTTTAACTGCAAACAGTACAGTGTGAAACTGAGAAGATGAATTTCCTGCATTGTTTATTCAAACGGATATATATTTTAATATTTGCAGATAGGTCATATGGCAACGATGGGATAGGAAAGGCCTAGGCGTTGGAAGGAAGCGACCGTGGCCTTAATTGAGGTACAGCCTAATGTGAAAATGGGAAACCATGGAAAACCATATTCAGGGCTGCCGATTTTGGGGTTCGAACTCACTATCTCCCAAATGCATGCTGATAGCTTCGAGTCCCAAGTTGCGCGGTTACTTGCGGCGGAATATAAAGAGAATTGACTGAGTTCGATCCCTAGATATGTCTGAAATTTAAGCTCGAATTAAGGGATACGATGAGATGCACTTATTGTTAGCCTCAGTTAACAATGGTCTTTTGCTACCAATTTAATGTCATGTTTTCGAGGACTCTGGGATGGAAAAGTGCTTGGAGTAACAGGCGTTAGTGTCCGTGGTCTTATTTAAGGAACTGTCCTGGCTTTTGCCTGGTGTGGAAATGAGAAAGCACAAAAAGCTCTCGACAAGGCTGCGAAGGTCGGTTTCAAAGCCACTTTCAACCGAATGGAAGCTTCCACGTATATGAACCGTACCGCATGGACATTTGGCTTGGTAGTATTGAATGGTCTAAGCTACCAGATTTTGAAGTGATGTCATTTAGGCGACCTGTGTACCAGTTCCGACGTCAACAATGGAGAAGTTGTTTAAGACCATTTCCTCTTTTGGCCATCCTCGATGTTGTTTACCGTAGTTTATATCAGCTGATATCGGAAACATATCTAAATAGTAGAGACATTCTCTTATTTCTCAATCCCATGCACAACGAATTGCAAATACAGACAACAGTAAAGACCCCAAACATTATGCAGTTAATCAAATAGATCGCTTAACCTTAAAACACGAGCTAGTAGAATGTCCCGAACACCTCATGTACGTTCGGCGTCAACAATCGTTGGTCCGGAAGGAAGAAACTATCCATTTCCTAACTGTGGTTACATTCTGCGTTGCCACTTACACAGCGAAGAGACCTTGCTGGCCGGTACATCTTGCGGTTATCTTTTAACTCGCATATTGGTAGCATTTGTCGTGAGTTGCAATGGGCTGAACTGTTTCTAACGTTCTTTTTTTCTCATCGTGAACATCACATCGACTTAATGTTACCATCTGCAACCACAATAGCCGCCTGGAACACTTAATTTCGCCTCCAAAAACCATTTATTAGATCACTGAATGTTTTGAATTTATAAGAAAGGATGAATAGGATTTTTTAGAAATTCCTCCAGGATGCCGGATGATAGAAGGTTAAATTGTAGGGAAAGTCCGGGATTTTCGGGACCTCTGGTAACCGTACACTGCTGGTGCAGTGATTTATTTTCTTCAGGATTATGCTGTTAGGATGATATCAGGTAGATAGAAGAGTGGTATGAGTTACACAGTGCTGTATTGACAGAAATAACTCCGTTGGTATAGAATTACATACCAGGTCTTTTTCAGACGTCATGGCAGCTATTTTTTATTTCCCGAAAATGTACTAACACCAAACGAGAGTAATGCATACATTTGAAGGTATGTTACATGTACTGCGTAATGCTTCCGGATGCATCAGTCTGGCCGTGATCCCGCTCCCTATTTCCGAAGTCTCATGACAGCGGTGCGTAATGGAAGTAACTGAAGTCAAACAGCCTTCGTACATCTTAGTCCCTGTGACTTCAATCTTATTCCCAAATTGAAGAAGCCATTGTTTGTCAAACGCTTTTCCACCAAACAAGACATCGTACGAGCATTTTGACATGAGGTAGCACTTATTGACGAATCTCATGCAGTCGATGTATCTTCCGTTTCGATCGTAACGAACCATATAGAACCTAGGAGATTACCCCATGTGATGTCACCTTTAAAAAGTCATTGTCGTACACTTTCAGATGTAATACGTTTCCTATGTTGGGGCTTTTTCGAGAGAAAACAAATAGTTGTCCTGACTTCTGAATCAATCCTCGTACTTAGTTTAATGATTAATGGAATCAAGTATGTGATTTCCATTATTGCCACATGTAAAATCTTCACAGTGATGTAGTCTCTTACTAAAGCGTGGCTAACGTTTCAACATGACTTCGTCATTTTCAGAAAAACATTATAAAACATAAATATCGCACCTGCTCCTCTGCAACGGGTACAGTCCTAGACCTATAATAAAACGATCCTTTCTCACAGAAACGAGGCCGTTGAAAAGATGTTTACGATTACGATTTTTTCTGTACTAAGAGGTTCTATATTTCACACACGCAAGGTCCCGCGATGCGGTCGCTAGCCTTATGTTGTAACCCTAATGCGTGCGTTCTTAACAGCTTTCAAAGAGTCATATGGTTGGAACAGCTTCAGCAACGTGGTCTCGTTGAAACTG
Source organism: Anabrus simplex (assembly GCF_040414725.1). NCBI lineage: Eukaryota > Metazoa > Arthropoda > Insecta > Orthoptera > Tettigoniidae > Anabrus > Anabrus simplex. The sequence continues at coordinate 615,471,130 of NC_090265.1, read as the reverse complement.
AAAACACTTGTGTGGAGAATCTACAGTGCTATATCTAAGTATTCCTACTATGTATCCCATAAATGAAGGCTGATTAGTGCAATGCCTGCATGGCCGAGGTTCGAATTCCAGCGGGTCTCATGTAGGAATTCATACAAATCATGTGGCGTCATGGATGGCATCTGCCCTCAAACCTCCGGCCAGGATGTCATCAGCTACCCCAAAAATATCTGGGATAAGCTGGAAGTACTTGGCATTGAAAAATGAAGTGAGATGAAATGAAATGAAAGTTAGGACTTGAAGATACTTTTACTGAGAACATTGTCCGGCTCCTTGGCTAAATGGTTAGCGTGCTGGTCACAGAGTTCTCGGGTTCGATTCCCGACAGGGTCGGGAATTTTAACCATAATGGGTTATTTTCGCTGGCACGGGGGCTGGGTGTATGTGTCGTCTTCATCATCATTTCATCCTTATCACGGCGCAGGTAGCCTGTGGGAGTCAAATCAAAAGACCTACATCTGACGAGCCGAACTTGTTCTCGGACACTCCCGGCACTAAAAGCCATATGTCATTTCATTTCATTTTACTGAGAACATTAAAAGTAAGACTTAGGACCTTATTCAGTGTGGACATGGGTGTGTTGATCAATGTCCTCATTTAAGCTAATAGGTCGCTGGTCAGGGACTCTGCGCCAGAGTTTTGTTGTGGCAGATTCCTCTCGAGTCAACGCGAATATATTTTTATTTTTCCAGTAAAATACATATTACCACCACCACCACCGCCACCGCCACCACCACCACCACCACCACCACAGTTGTTTGTAAGTGCTATCAACTACAGATAGCGTGCACTGAAATATCACGAAATTCCTACGAGTCTTCAGTGATTCCACAAATTTTCTCTCAGTTTGACCTCAATGCTTTTCGCATTATTAATGCTTTGAATGGTGTTGCTCCAGATAACACTTGCTTAAGTCCTCATATTTGCCTGCTTATCACTCAGACTGTCTTCCATTCTGTTTCCATTCAATATAACTGTCATGAAGGTATGCAGTTTCCTTTATTAATTGAGGCTTCACTGCTACCAGCACGTTTGAATCTTCCATATTCAACCTTTTTATACACCCTTCCTCTACCCTCTGTAGAGGTTAACAAACTAAGGAACGTGGATTGGTGACTAAGGGTCCCCTAGCTGAGTCAGCCATTGCTTCCGTTTGTGTTTAATCTTTTCTACTCGCTTTGCTATCTGACATACCTTGGCCATCTCTTGTTCTGTTCCAAACCTAACGATGTTGTATTGTGTTTGATGAGAAAAGAGACTCTTTCCGCTTTTATTTTCAAACGATTCTCACGGGACCGGCGAAAGGAAGGGAATAGAAACCTGCAGTTCCAAAATTGTAAACGTTGATACAGCTCGATTGCAGCTTAATTTTGCAAGAAGGGATCAGGAAACCTAGGAACCAAGGCAGGTAGAACAAGCATTTGTTATACTTCTTGTAGCTGAAAAATATCTTGAACGTCATTCATCCTCAATTCATCTCCTAAATTCACTTAAACTTTGAGTGGAAAGTAGGATTGCCACCTCTTGCCTAAAAAAATAAGAGACATGTCACTGGAAATGTGGGATATTCCATGGAAGTAGTGGAGACTGCCGATTTGGGAACAGGGTTCAATTATATTGTTTATTCCAATGTATTTGCTATTTCACTTTGCTGACTTTAAAACATCAGCTTCAAAGTTTATCTTGGTATGGAATTCTTGAATGTCATTTTCATGTTTTTTTTTGAAAATTAGTTCATTCTTTTAGAGACACTGGGTATCTATTTATCGTATCAGTCCCTTGTTTGCCATGAAAGAGAAGACATATTCAACAAATACATTAACTAAGAACACTCAGCACAGAAAACATCAGTTTAAGTTGTTTAAGAAGTTTATGTATTTCATTATGCTTTGAAAGCACTTTTCTCACTTCTGCGATGCATTTTCACTTTTCTATATGCCATACCTTGGCCATCTCTTCTTCTGTTCCAAACCGAACGATGCTGTGCCAAACCTAGTGGGAAGAGTCCCTCTTCTCGCCAAACACAGTATAGGTTTGCGAGACTCAGAAGTCTTCCTTGTTTACTCCTTTCAAGGCCTTTCCATTAATTTTCCCGATATCTTTCTTCTTCGATTAATTCTTTCATTTCCGTGTCATTTTGCCAGTCAGTAGCAACAGTTATGACTTTGGTATTTACAGCCATAATGTCTTCTTTTGAACCGTAGTCGCAGAGCTAATCGTTGTTATTGTTGTTGTTTTGAGTATATTCCACTTCTTCAGGTTGATCTTACAGCCTGAAACTCCAGTCTTCAGTTTGTTCCAGGATTTCCGAATTCCATACGGAAAGCTGACCTGGTGCCATTTTCTCTGAAAGAGGGGTGATGGAATCCTTGTTTTCTTCCATATATTCACACGGACAGCTTCTCGTGAAATTTTGAGGGCTGCTACTCCCCACAAAGAGCTGCTTTGGGATTTACGTCTCTGTCGGCCGATTGATGACCAAACAGTGGGAGTCTTGAGTCACATTCTAGTCGTATCTTCTCAGATGCCGCGGCTGCCTTTATTCGGATATGAGGTGAAGAAATTCAGTAAGAGGGTGGATACTACTACTACTAAATGTTTTCAGTCCTTCCGTGAAGGTGGAGGCTGGCCTTCTAAATGGTGACGCCGTCTCTCAGGCCAGGAGATTTGTATCAGAGAAGGAGATGTGTGGAGAAGGTGAGAGGTTTGACGGCCATGGCCTGTATTGGAACTGCCCTCGCATTCGCCTTAGTGCAGGAGAATGGAAAACCACGGGAAACCATTCTCAGGACAGCCGACTGTGGGAACCAGCCTCTTTCCCTCTCCCGAATACAGAGGCGTAGAGCCACGGACCAGCCGCTTGTGGGCCGAAACTCACTCTGCATTCGCCGACTGGTAGATCCTTTGAAGTGTTGTTGGTCTAAGACATCCTGACACAGCCCTGGAGGTCTCATTCAGAGCTATATCTACCTCTTTTGAAAATGAGAAAGAAAGCCTAACTGATGCTGCATTTTCAGCAGCTGAGAAGCACTGAGTAATTGTGAGAGTAGTGGGGTGAGCATTCCATTATTCTTCAATGAAATTCTTCGATGAATAAGAAGTTTTCCGCTTTCTTCTACCGCATGCGGCAAAACAAATGACACTGAAGTATAATTTAATTGCGTTGGTAGAGTATGTGTTGAAAATATGTACCATCACAGTTTCTGAAGATCACCGAACCTGTTGATGAACAAACGTTGCTGTAAGGACACAAAAAATATGTTGTCTCATCCCATAATTCGGGGATATTTGCAGGTTGCTCATCTGTCTTTAAAAATGATTCTTTCAACGTGCCCCATATGTTGGCATCCGGGATCGTGAGACCAGGGAGCAGGGAGGGTACGGGAATGGAGTTCCATGAGAAATTAGGTGATCTCAGGCGTCTTTGCAGAAACGTAAGTTACTCCCCAGCATCTGTTGGAGAAGTAATCCACGATTCTTTTTTATGGTGACGGTTCTTAAGCGCCCTGTTGTCCCCTTGTGTTGACATAAGACTGATCCCATATGACTGAACGTGTCAACGACAAATAATTTGGCGCCTCCTTATTAAATCGCTCCTCATACTGTTCATTAACATTGTCACCAGTCCCCCCTTCCTCCCACTTTGTAGAGAAGAATTTACATTTTTATTCCTTTTTAGCCACTTTGACTTTTATTTAGTTTCAGCAGACTGAAGAACCTAACTGTTATAAAAAACGCCTGAAAGTAGGAATTATAAAAAACATTGTGTACAATCCCTAATGTGTTTCAACTAATTCCTCTTATTTTCTTTAATTATTGAAAAAAATACATAGCGGAAATGCGCACAAAATGTCGTTCGTTGCGTTCAGCATACAGCGTCAAAGCAAGCAGTGGAGACTCGCGCAGCAGCGTGTAGCATGTGCTGTGAGGAAGGGTAGCAGGGGTATATGTTTTGCCAAGGCCATGGACGCTGGGGTATGATACACCCACTTGTCGCACGCATTCGTCAGTATGGCAGTCTCACTCAGTAAATGTGTCTGTTCTGTTCTGTCTAGTGTCTGTTACTTTGTTAGTGAATAGCCAAATACTAAATGACATTTTAATTGTACAGTCATGCCGAGTTTCTGATTAATTGTAATACATGTGTCATTATTAGGGCCCGGATGTTTATGACCTAAAAAGTATTAAAATATGACAATAAATAAAAGTTTTTTAGTCACATTTTCGAAATCTTAAAAATCGTGCCGCTGTTTAAATTAACTTTATATTGAAAATATACTTTTAAAATCTAACACATTTAATAATAATAAATAAGCAATCATTTTATTATCATATTTTGAATTTCTTTAATTACTCAATCCAGAGGTAACTCTCGACTCTTCACAGAGTGAAATAAATGTCATTTTTTGATCAGCGAGAATTACAATAGCAAATTACATATATTTTAATGTTTTTAAATAGGAACGATTTTCTATTTTCACGCCACATTGACTTGTAAGAGGGAAAAGACCGCTCAACATCGTAGGATGTTATTGAAGCATATTTGAAATACGTCAAATCATGAGAATTCAATTGATTCTCACTGTTCTGTCCCTTTCTCTTTTAATTCACATAAATATATATATATTTCTAAGAAGGGTAATTATAAATAATTACAGACAATTAGGAAATGTGAAAAATCCGTCTATGAGACGACTGCAAGCAGATATGCGAAAATGGAATTAAAAAGATAAATATATGACAAAAATAGGAGACTTCACTGGAAAATATGACCATAATATGAAAAATTACGAAAAAATGACAAAAACGTTATAAGAGCCAAAATATGACTTTGTGTGACCTGTGAAAATTGTATAATTTTAGTCACTGTAAATAAAATCATGCTCAACTTGTATTTTACATGGAAATAATATAAAGAAAAAATGACGTCATAAACATCCGGGCCCTAGTCATTATTGTTCCTCTGGTGAACGTTTTATTGCATAGTACTATCTTTCTTCTTTCTTAATCCGTTAACAGTCCACGGTTGGTTTTTTCCCTCGGACGCAGTGTGGATCCCACTCTATCTTCTCAAGGGCAGTGTACTGGAGCGTAATTGGGTCGGGGATACAGCTAGGGAGGAGAACCGGTGCCTCGCCCAGGCGGGTCACCTGCTATGCTGAACAGGGGCCTTGTGTGGGGATAGGAAGATCGGAAGGGATACACAAGGAAGAGGGAAGGAAGCGGCCGTGGCTTAAGTTAGGTATCATATCGACATTTTCCTAGAGGAGAAGTGGGAAACCACGCAAAACCACTTCGAGTATGGCCAAGGTGTGAATTGAACCCCTCCCACTCTACTCAATTGATCCTCCGAGGCTGAGTGGATCCCATTCCAGCCCTCGTAACACTTTTCAAATTTCGTGGCAGAGCCGGAAATCGATCCCGGGCTTCCGGGGGTGTCAGCTAATCACACTAATCTCTACACCACAGAGGTGGACTAGTACTATTGCTACCGCACTAAAGTTGGTAGACTGTCATCCTTTACGTTTCTATCGAAATTCGCTCTCAGAGAGCATCAAAACACCGTTTTGAAGCTTTTTTTTCCTTCTTCAGTTTTGATGCCCCCCGCTATAGCTCTCAGGCCCGAATACTTTTTGTTGTCTATACATTTTTGTGTCCTCCGCCATTTCTAACTCTCATTCGCCGCTACTGTTCTTTGATGTGAAGTAAACTCGGCCTATTCTGACGCCCCACTCCGTATGACTAGAAATAATGTTCCACGATAAACACCTCCTCTGTTGTGAAAACCATAATTGCAGAATCAACATAACACTGAATTCACAATATGTCAAATTATTATATATATATTTAAAAAGTTTACTAAAAGCAGACTTGTCCACTCTGTTCGGCCGATTTCCTTCATTTGTTTTTTATTATCTCCGGAATTACCTACCGGTGAATCATTAGCCATTCATAGGTCTCTAAGTTGATTATATGACAGTTCCCCACACTGACACTTCCGCACACTGCCAAAAGTACTGACACTTCCCCACAGCCCTTGGTCGCGGCTACCTGATTAATTACTCAGAAATAATCTCGACTGACAATTCTTCACAAATCCCCCCCCCCCCAAGGACATGGCGCGACTTCCCCCCCAAACTACCTCCCGTCGCCCCAAATAAAATTAATAATAGATTATTATTAGTCTATACTGTAGTAATTATAATATATCGATACTAATAAAGCAGTTGTGCGTGCGTGCATATATGTGTGCGTGTGTCCGGCTTATCTCGAAAACGGCTACTTATAACTGCGCCCAAACTATACTTTAAAATCTGCCATGTATATATAAAATATTTAAACCAAATGTTCGTTCGTTCGTTCGTTCGTTCGTTCGTTCGTTCGCAATCTGTTTACCCTCCAGGGTCGGTTTTTCCCTCGGACTCAGCGAGGGATCCCACCTCTACCGCCTCAAGGACAGTGTCCTGGAGATTCAAACTTTGGGTAGGGGCCGATGACCTCGATGTTAGGCCCCTTTAAACAACAATCATCATCATTATCATCATCATCAAACTTTGGGTCAGGGATACAACTGGGGAGAATGAGCAGTACCTCGCCCAGGCGGCCTCGCCTGCTGTGCTGAACAGGGGCCTTGTGGAGGGATGGGAAGATTGGATGGGACAGACAAGGAAGAGGGAAGGAAGCGGCCGTGGACAAATTTAGGTACCATCCCGGCATTTGCCTGGAAGAGAAGTGGGAAACCACGGAAAACCACTTCCAGAATGGCTCTACTCAGTTGACCTCCCGAGGCTGAGTGGACGCTGTTCCAGCCCTCGTACCACTTTTCAAATTTCGTTTCAGAGCCGGGAATCGAACCCGGACCTCCGGGGGTGGCAGCTAATCACGCTAACCACTACACCACCGAGGCGGACTAAACCAAATGTATATTTTATTTAATTGTTGTGAATGAACGCAGCGAGTTCGCCCTGGCGAATTGGCGAAGGGATTCGCTCGTCTGTAACATCAAGACTCGCCTCACTGACCTTTAAAGTTAACATGTGCCTTTTTGGAGTGAATAAAGGCGCTCGGTCTAGGTACTTCATTACTAATACGGTTTCGAAAATATCATTGATGTAGTGTAGTTTCCATCAAAATGAAATAAATGCAAAGAGTGAAGGTCGAGGGGGAAGATGTGTGTGGAATTGTCACTCGAGATTATTTCTAAGCCATTAATCAGGTAGCCGCGTCCAAGGGCTGTGGGGAAATATCAGCATTTTTTGCAGTGTGTGGAAGTGTCAGTGTAGGGAACTGTTCAGGCTCCCTTTAAGTGCGGTCCACTTTGGGTAATCCTAAAAATCAAATAACTGAATGACTGCACTTAGCGGGTTGCAGACAGTTAAGGAGCAATATCTTTACGTAATATTATCGGCTAAGCTAAACGATTAAAATGACAGCGTCTACAGGGAAACCTGCAATTTCAACTAAATCTGTTACAGATATGGATTACTATGTGGAGAGAAATACTGTAGGCCGATGACCTTCGATGTTAGGCCCCTTAAAACAACAAGCATCATCATCATCAGCAGAAATACTGTTGGGGGGTAAGACGCCCCTAGCTCCCCTACGGTTGTCGGTTGAAAGGGAGCGACATGAAAAATAACCAAAATGAAGTAAATAAAGCTTCACTAAGAGTGCCTTTTCTGGTAACGTCAACATGCCGCGATTGCAGGCGCCTCTGACGACATCTCCTCTTATTCCGTACACGGGATCATGCGGCATCACTGACATGTTGTTGTCCAGCGCTATCTGTTGGTCTGTTTGTGCACTCGTTGTTAGTGTCAGTAAAACCCAATCTCATGTCAAGCATGTGTGGCCATTTGTACCTGACGTGTTGTTGTCCAGCGCTATCTGTTGGTCTGTTTGTGCACTCGTTGTTAGTGTCAGTAAAACCCAATCTCATGTCAAGCATGTGTGGCCATTTGTACCTCACGTGTTGCTGTCCAGCGCCATCTGTTGGTCATTTTGTGTACTTTATTTTGGTATCAATAAAACCCCATGTCATGCCAGTCATCCATATTACCTCTCTATCTCCAATATTCCGTGAAATATTGCCTCGTCAAATGTTAACGGACGTTTGGGTCACCCTGTACTTCGTTGGTAGAGAAAGATGGTCAACATCATCATCATCATCATCATCATCTGTTTACCCTCCAGGTTCGGTTTTCCCTCGGACTTAGCGAGGGATCCCACCTCTACCGCCTCAAGGGCAGTGTCCTGGAGCTTCAGACTCTTGGTCGGGGGATACAACTGGGGAGTATGACCAGTACCTCGCCCAGGCGGCCTCACCTGCTATGCTGAACAGGGGCCTTGTGGAGGGATGGGAAGATTGGAAGGGATAGGCAAGGAAGAGGGAAGGAAGCGGCCGTGGCCTTAAGTTAGGTACCATCCCGGCATTCGCCTGGAGTAGAAGTGGGAAACCACGGAAAACCACTTCCAGGATGGCTGAGGTGGGAATCGAACCCACCTCTACTCACTTGACCTCCCGAGGCTGAGTGGACCCCGTTCCAGCCCTCGTACCACTGTTCAAATTTCGTGGCAGAGCCGGGAATCGAACCCGGGCCTCAGGGGGTGGCAGCTAATCACGCTAACCACTACACCACAGAGGCGGACAAGATGGTCAACAAATAAGCAATAATGTCAGTGTCGTTTGTTTTGCCGCACATACCTTATGATTAGAGTTAAGAGGGTATATTTACCTCGTTATATTTTCTCTTGAAGCCATGAAATCTGTCAACAGTCGTGTAATTCCCATGATATTGTGTCGAGAAAAATCTCCTACCTTTTTTGTACCTCATCTGTTATTGCAAAACACGCATGAACACAGGAGTTTTAAGAACGAAGTCGATTTGTTCATAATAGATCTTTGTTGTATATCAGGTATGTTTATACTGTGTCAAATGAGTACATGGATGATGTTATCGGATTTGTCTTATTTTTCCTTGCAGTTACGAGCTGTGTACAATGTGCTGGATAAATTCTGCGATCTGCCGAATGAAGAGAAGAATAAGTACCTGAGAACTCCACCACACAACCATGGCTACGTCGCTCCGGGCGTCGAGAAGTGAGCGCGTAACTAAACTGCATTATTTTGTCTTTAGATTCCTTAAGATGAGAATCAGGTTCAAGCAAGAAATGTAATGAAAACATTAATACTAAGGCTGTAAATAAAGGAGTGGCAAAATTGATAGTACGCAGTCCGACTCGTTGGCTGAATGGCTAGCGGTTCCGCGGGGCCCGGGTTCGATTCCCGGCCGGGTCGGGGATTTTAATCGCTTTTGATTAATTCTTCTGGCTCGGGGACTGGGTGTATGTGTCCGTCCCAAGACTCTCCTGATCATATTCAGACAACATACCACACTACCAACCACCACAAAAACACATAATAGTGATTACATCCCCCCATACTGGGTTGCGTCGGGAAGGGCATCCGGCCGTAAAAGAGGGTCATATCCACATATGTGTGACGCAGTTGGCACCCGCGATCCCACAGGTGTGGGAAAAAGCGGTAGCAAAAGAAGAAGAACAAGAATATTGACAGTACGCAATATATAGTCTATATTTAAAAAAATTATGAAAACTAAAGTCAGTCAGTCCGGCCATTCTATCCGGTCGATTTCCTTCATTTTTTAACTGAAATGTATTCATGCACAGATTTGTCATCAGGTACTATAAATCACTTAACTTCCGCCTTCCTCAAATCCGATTTTTCAATTTTTTGTCACTTTGAAGCAATTTTTTTCATGGAAGCAATCATATCTTTCGTTCTAATTGAAGTATGCAGTCGTTTTGGTCTGAAAACACTCAGTGGATCAAGCGCTTTCTTTTGAGATAATAACTACTTAAATTGGTAGATTCTGAGAAAAGTTATGAGTACATTTGTCTCCATGACGAAGATCTTTGAAGGACTTTTTAACAGTTCGGCGCGTAGTGTTGTTCCAAGGAACGTTTAATTCAATTTCTTTGTGTGATGTATTTTTAAGTGTTTTGTTGACATAATATTACATTCTATTACCACAGCAGATCATGTGCTTTATTTCATTAACTCGAAATTTTGCAAATACATCCGTTAGGATAGTTAACGAACAACATCATACTTTGTACATCGCAGGTGGAGCCAGCGGGAAACTGCTAGTATTTAATGAACTAACAAGTACAATTGCATTACATTCATTCAGTGTACTCGCTCGCTCAAATGTCGAGAAGCCGTTGGGGACCGTTGGCAAGGCGTTCTCTGTTGATGACTGCGACGGCGCGCCCTACTGCGCGGTGTGCAGATGCCACGTTAGGAAATCGGTGGCTTCGAAGAGGTTCCTTCAACTTTGGAGACAGGCCTAAGTCACAAGGACCCATGTCCGGTGAGTACGGAGGGTGTTCACAAGACCTCACTCCGACCCGCACGAAACGCCTTGACCCATAGTGCATCCTATACGGTAATGCATTCTCGCCATAGGCTTCACGTAATCCTCGATTACATTCTGATGCACTGTTGCCACGAGCAACCTCGAATTTAATCCACGCACGCTGATCACCTTTTGAAAACATGTTTTAGAGCGCTGAAATCGATACTCTTCACCTCAACGCCACACAGCAACAACACTCCCGACTGGATGTCCACCAAATTCAGACTACACATCGACAACAGCGCCACCTGTCCGCTCCCCTATCCTATATGCGCATGCCCAATCACCTGCAAGTGTCTAAACTACTTTATTTACAGCCGTCGTATTATCGAAACGGATTCAAAGTGTGGGAGGTCATGATGTGTATCCAGTGAGTGATTATGTCGAATAGATTATGAATATGCAGGGGGTATGTGTTGTATCCAGCCTCCTGCGTACTGTGTGTGTTCCCAGTTTACTTTTCCTCTCTCCAAGCGTTGAAACGAAATGCTGTCTGGTTCTTGATTCACTTTCATTCAGTCAGAATGTGTTTGTAATTCCAAGCAAACTCTTAGCGATATCAAGCATTCCATCTTGTCCAATTTCACTGATTCAGCGTTTAGATATAGGCTATACTACTTTCGTCTGAGGAAATTGTTGTCGAGCTGCTTTGTGAGCAAGTTTAGCTCGACAGCATGATGACGACCTCCACAAACTCGTAACCTTATTATTAATCTTCATGTGCTCATCCATAATCAGTTGCGCGAATAATTAATTCTGACCAATTTTCTATGCGTGAGTTCCGCGCAAGTAACTTGTGTATACGAATTGCGCGTACATGAAGACATTTAATAGACCTTTTCTTTCCATGTATCGATGGGCCTCAAAAGCGACACACTGCTGACTTTTGGAGGTACTACCAGCATGATTCATTTAGTTATTGGTGCCGTCACAATATGACATTCTTCTTTCAATTACATAAGGTGCGAACACTGTGAATATTGAGGGTGGTACCACTATCTTTGGTAACACGCATTCGTCACTCATATTTCTCTGCATTCGCCATCCATACTTCTATTGGCAGGTTCGATTGTAAATTCACAAATGTAAGAGTGATAGGGTAGCTATATTTTAATCCGTCAATTCTTTGAAAATGAATACTTTTAGTCCTAAGCCTAGAAGCTCGAAGTACTGCACCTTTCTGCGCAAATCACTATTGAAGTGAGTGTAATGAAGAAATTGCTTCAGTGTTTGTAACTACTTCGCGCAATTCATGATCACATTTTCATCCAGTTTTCGTGCAACTCCGGCATCCCCCTATCGCTGTCGTGTACTTGATTACTGTCCGACTCGTTGGCTGAATGGCCAGCGTACTGGCCTTCGGTTCAGAGGGTCCCGGGTTCGATTCCCTGCCGGGTCGGGGATTTTAACCTTAATTGGTTAATTCCAGTGGCCCGGGGGCTGGGTGTTTGTGCTGTCCCCAACGTCCCTGCAACTTACACACCACACACAACACTATCCTCTACCACAATAACACGCAGTTACCTACAAATGGCAGATGCCGCCCACCCTCATCGGAGGGTCTGCCTTACAAGGGCTGCACTCGGCTAGAAATAGCCACACGAAATTATTATTATTAGTACCTGAGTGTGTCGAGACCTGTCCGACAACCGGTGTTATTGTCGTAGCTGTAGTACTGTGTGTAGTATAACTTACTAGGGTTAGGATTTTGGTTGATAATGTGGAACTTATTATAAGGTAGTAGCCCCGCATTTTGCTGGAGGGCACCGAATACCTCAGCGTAGCCACCTTGAAATATTATAACTTTACTATGTGAACTGTATCAGAAATAGTGCAGATTATTTTACTCACTTGGGGGTAAATGTTCGTCCTTCAATTATTGAACAAAAAATGTTTCAGTTTTCTATAATTTTAATGCACTTTCTTCGAAAATTTAACCGCGGTGTATATATGCACAGAAATCTTCAGGAACCCCCTCTAAACACCCCTCTTCAACTTAGGAATACTGTATACATTCTACTCTAATACCAACTTTATACTTTCTCTTCTTCTCCTCCTGTTGCTGTCTACTTACAGAAGGGCGGCGTCCACCATCCAGTCATTTTTCAGCATGCATTCGGGAGAGATTAGGTTCTAACCCCACTGTCGGCAGCCCTGAAGATGGTTTTCCGCGGTTTCCCATTTTCACACTAGGCAAATGGTGGGGCTGTACGTTAATTAAGGCCACGGCCGCTTCCTTCCCACTCCTAGCCTTTTTCTATCCCATCGTCGCCACAAGACCTATCCGTATCGGTGCGATGTAAACCAGATTTTTAAAAATCGTGGTTTTATGGAGAGAGAGGTTGATGGGATCACATTACTCAGGCATGGGAAGGGTTGAACGGAAGGGTAACCGATACACCACATACCAGCGGCTTCAACCAAACTGTGTCAGTCATGTTAGTCCCACAACTGTTAACAGAAGAGCGATTCATCCAAAAAATGTTCTTTAGCATAGCAACATATGACGTGGTGATGGCAGCTAAGCTCGGAACAGTAAATGTTAACATATTCTCGTACGCAGATTGGTTCGAGTTCCCTGGCTGAATTGGAAAAAAGCCATTGACAATCTAGACAGGATAACAGGATGGAAGTCAACACTGAGTAAACTGTAAAAATGACGTTTCGGAAAGGAGGCGCGAAGAAGTAGCTAGTGAGATGATTTACCTAGGATCAACGCCCCCCCCCCCAATCAAGTCACTAAATACATTCACATATCCAGGATTAACATAACAAACAACAGCTAGAGTCTATAGAATCCACATAAAGTCTCGAACAACGGCGGCAACCAAAGCCATATATGAAATTAAAACAATCACGGAGCTTTCACTGCGATCCGCTATGAGAGTATTTGACGCGAAAATAGCTCCCCTCGCCACATACGGGCTGGAAATCATCTGGGAGAAGCTGACCATGGCGGTCTTCAGGACACTCGAAGGAATCTAGTCGTGCTTCCTGAAAGCTACCCCGGGGATATCGAAATACGCAAAATCTCGACTAACATATGAAGTTGCCAAGGAGACCTTCATCGAGGACCTCCGGATGAACAGAGGCCTGGGAAAAACTAATACAGGACAGATTGAAGAAAAGAGACTAAATCTGGATTGACTTTTATACAACGGAGGTCATGATGAATAGAACATGGACAAACACTAACCAAGATCTGCGGCACTTTGTTTATAGATATCACCATAAGCTGTGTAACACCGACTTCTTCCATGACCCAGGCGCATCCTGCATATGTAAATTGTGCTGCGTACAATGCAGCCGATACCATGCACTCACTCTTCTATTGTTGTCTTTTGTAAAAGTGAGCGATAACAGTATACATGATAATTCTAGTTTATTCTCAACTCTATGCACAATTTGTGCGCTGTCTTCAAAAATATTATTATTGTTATTTATTTCTTTCAGTCTCCAAATACACAAAATTCAATTCAGTTTTCCGAAACTATAAATAAATGCCGAACATTTAAGACTGGGTAAATGGCGTACGCGGAGAGGGGTGAGTCATCAAATGCCCCTCCTTTCAGGGGGAGGGTAGTTATTTAAAACGATGGGATTATGGCGTTTAACTGGCTTCTGTTTGCTTCATGTCGCTTATGCAGTATTTACTCGAATTTGGAAAATAGTGTATTTTTGGTTAAAATTCCTTTTATTTGTATTAGTTACATATTGAGTTTCTCTTAAATGGAATTCTAACTTATATCAATGGAAATTATGGCTCAATATTCTCGTGGTTCAGTAATGCTCTGTTCCGCTTCGTAGAGTTTGCTGGAGTTTCCTGGAAAACTATTAAATGTCTGAAAATTAAAATAACCGGCAGCCTGAATCCAATTTTTCAGCTGTACCCTTTCCAAATTTCAGTTCAGTCCATCCAGTTGTTTTAGGGCCAGCCATTTGCAACGAAACAAACATACAATTGTTGCCATTTTATTTATATACTGTAGATTGTTTCCATCAATGCTGTTGGTATTAAGAGTCGCTGGAATGATGGAACTCAATCTTAAAATGGGTTCTTAAAAATGTGTAAACATCTTGACAGGAATCTCTGCAATTACCCTTAAAAGCCAACTGATTGTGCAGGATCCCGTAACCTTAAACATAAAAGAAGAGTGCCTAATAAATAGAGCTACACAATCGGTCTATAAAACTAGTTTCCTTCGATGATGATCAACATGTTTCCGTAATGTAGAGCAAGAAGCAATCAGTAGTAGGCTTCCTTCATGGGCTTCCCTGAGTCCGGTACAATTATTATGTAACAAAAATGCGACTGGGTTAAACGTATATTATCTTTCAAGGTTCGCAAGTCTTCCTGTGCGAAACCAGTTCATTCCGTGCGGACCTTGAAGACGGCGCCACATCGACCGTTAAAGGACAACGACATGGCGTCTGGGTTTAAGTGGAAGAAATACATGTAGAAGTCAAAGATCACAGTTTAAGGAAAGATGATGATGCTTATTGTTTAAAGGGGCCTAACATCTAGGTCATCGACTCCTAATGGTACGAAACGAGACGAAATGTAATGACAAATTAAAAGTCCAAAAAATCCTCTACTGAACAGAATTCAAAACGTGAGGACGAATGAATGGGTGGATATGAATTTAAAATAATCAGTGGGTCCGACCCGCAATGTCTCACATTCACAGAATCTGACGTAAAACAATAGTATTACTGACGAAGAGACTCCTTCTATAGCGCAGTACTGATTCGATGATACTTGTAGTCTAAACGGGTTCAAAAATCCAAGTCACCGGCCCCTCATAATGGTACTTATCGCTAGGAAAGTAGAACCATGGTATTTGTCATGTTGCGGTACTAATCAAAAGTAGCGTAGACTCGCGGTATTCCACACATGATGGGACTACTCACAGGTAATGAAATTCGCACATGTAATACAGACCTATGGTGATTCGCACATTGCGGCACCATTTACAGGCAACGCAAACGTATGGTGTTCATCACATACGTGTACTAACCACAGGGACTCGCGCTATCCCATGGTGTTCGTCATACAGTGGGTACTAATCATAGGCAAGCCAGAACCATGGAGTCGCTCACCCATGGTGTCGCTCCTAAAGTGGTACTAATCACAGGTACCGTAAAAGCCGGCAACGCACACTATTGGTACTAATAACAAACCTATTTTGTACCTAACATAGTGGTACTACGCGCAAGTAAAAACCACCCATGGTGTCCCCCGCGTGGTGGTACTAATCACAAGTAGTTTCATGGTTCTAATACAATAATCACTTGATCGCCCCTCGTAGGCGCCTCTTACGACAGGCAGGGGATACCGTGGGTGTATTCTTCGTCTGCGTCCCCCACCCACAGGGGTTGGTGTGTTTGGCCAGCGAGAGGTATTTTATTTCCTTCAAGTCCGCCGGCAAGCCGGTTAAGACACCCCTATACGCCACCTGGGACACGCCACGTGGGAGTATCACCCCTCCCCCTGCCACGCCAGCGTAGTAGGTTTGTGGTTTAAGGAAAGGAAGACATTTCTTCGAGAGAAGAGAATTATATCTATTGATATATGTATTATATCTAGTGCTGTCAAACAGGCTTACTAATATTATAAAAATATCGCAGTAGTAATTCTCTCAGTGGACGGTTTCTTTTCCTCGTAATACCGAGCTCGATAGCTGCAGTCGCTTAAGTGCGGCCAGTATCCAGTATTCGGGAGATAGTAGGTTCGAACCCCACAGTCGGCAGCCCTGAAGATGGTTTTCCGTGGTTTCCCATTTTCACACCAGGCAAATGCTGGGGCTGTACCTTAATTAAGGCCACGGCCGCTTCCTTCCCACTCCTAGCCCTTCCCCGTCCCATCGTCGCCATAAGACCTGTCTGTGTCGGTGCGACGTAAAGCAAGTAGCAAAAAATTTTCCTCGTATCTCCATGTTTCGAGGGCTCGAAACGTTGTTGGGCTCAGATAAGTTACCTACTTTATCGAATAGTCATACTCGGCTATTACCAATATAATAATGCTCATAGAGGTAATGAATTTTATTTTGTTTTATTTTTGTTGCAATTTGCTTGATGTCGTACCGACACAGATGGGTCTTATGGCGGTGATGGGATAGGACAGGGTTAGGACTGGAAAATAAGCATGGCATTAATTAAGGTACATCCCCAGCATTTGCGTGGTGTGAAAATGGGATTCGAACACACCATCTCCCGAATGCAAGCTCATACTACGCGACCTTAAACGCATGGCTAACTCCCTCGGTGAAGGATTTACTCTTCCACAAAAAAAAAGAAGATCGAATTGAAGATGCAGTGCTAGAACTTTTGATGAACACTTCTCGACCATTTCAATGTGAATGAATGAATGAATGAATGAATCAATCAATCAATCAATCAATCAATCAATCAATCAATCAATCAATCAATCAAATTAGGCGCTTAACTTAAGGTACGTTTTTAAATCACTGTACTATAACATAGTTTTACGAGGTTACGAATGATAGAAAGTGTACAGTAAAGCTGGCTCGCCGCGTATTTAGTAGCAGTGTTTTGGAGCGTTGAGAGAGTGACGTCGTGGTGAAGTATTTGAGTATTTGTTGTCGATGGGTAGTGTTGAGCAGTAGTGAAGTGTTACTCTAGTGTTTTTTTTCTATTTTTATTTACGTCACATCGACGCAGATAGGTCTTATGGCGACGATGGGACAGGAAAAGACTAGGAATGGGAAGGAAACGGCCGTGGCTTTAATTAAGGTACAGCCCCAACATTTTCCTGGTGTGAAAATGGGAAACCACGGAAAACCATCTTCAGGGCTGCCGACAGTGGAGTTCGTGCCCACTATCTCCCGGATGCGAGCTCATAGCTGTGCGCCCCTAACCGCTCGGCCAGCTCGCTCGGTGATCTAGTGTTTAGTACCGAACATAGATAGATATGATTTATTTTAAGTGGCAACTTAAGAAGTGAATACGTGATTAACATAAAATAACAGATTAAAAAATAACTGAAGGGATTTGCTGCGCTACTGCGATACCTTCATATGTATCAGATACACCCAAGAAGTATTAAAAAATCACCGAGTTCGTTTATAAATTAAATTTTCTGTGATTATTATTATTATTATTCGCTTGACGTCTGTGTATCTACTGACAATCTTTAGACTAATAGCAACGCCCTGATTGTTTTATAACTCGCCTGTAAATTCAGATTTCGCACTTAAGCCCTCACAGATATCGAATGACTGTCCGACTCATTGTCTGAATGGTCAGCGTTGAGGCTTTCGATTCACAGGGCCAAGGATTTGATTCCCGGCTGGGTCGATAATTATAATCACGTCTCTGATTCATTATTTTGGCTCGGGGACTGGGTGTTTGTGTATGTCACAATACTTTCCCCTTCATATTCAGACAACGTATTACACTACCAACCACCACATGAGGGATGTAATCACTACTGCGTGTTTCTGTGGTGGTTGGTAGTGTAATACGTTGTCTGAATATGAAGAGGAAAGTATTGGGACATACACAAACACCCAGTCCCCGAGCCAAAAGAATTAATGAAATGAATGACGTGATATATGTCAGTAGGAAGCGAGAAGGCGAAACCCGGTACCGGCACATAGCTTACTTCTGTTGAATAGCAGCAAGGTGTCTGCTCAAGGCTTAACGTCCCCATCCGAAAGACGAATCGGCATCAGCAGCGTCATATGTCCTCACTCCATATGAGCGCTGCAGAGAGGTTTGGAATTTAATCCAGGCTTTTGGCACGCAATGTAGTTATTAGAAATTGTCTACCACCACCTTCCCTACCCTGCCGGCCAACATTCTGATGGTGATTTTTTTTCGACCAATGGGACTCAGACCTAACCATGGTATCAGACGTCAGACCGTTTAGACTTCAACGCTTTAACGATCATGACCACCAGGCGAGCTTAATTCATGCAGTCTACATTTTTTTACAGCTCCAAGATGACGGAAGGGCGAAGGTTCACGATCATGTATTGGCTTAACTATTGGCTTTCTAATTGGACGTCTGAGCTTCGAATCCTGGGTTGGAAATTTCACCTGAAAATCATGTCGTAGCAGGAAAGACGTCCGATCTTAAACTTACAGTCAAAAATTAAAATACCAGGTGAGTTCGCCGTGCGGTTAGAGGCGCGCGGCTGTGAACTTGCAACCGGGAGATAGTGGGTTTGAATCCCATTGTCGGCAGCCCTGAAGATGGTTTTCCGTTGTTTCCAATTTTCACACCAGGAAAATGCTGGGACTGTACCTTAATTAAGGCCATTTTTAGGCCTTCCCTATCTCATCGTTGCCATAAAACCTATCTGTGTCGTTGCGACGTAAAGCCACTAGCAAAAAAAAAAAAAAATTAAAACAAAAAATGACTCCGGGTGTCTCCAGCTATCACAGATATACCTGAGATAAGCTGAAGAGAGTCGTTTTCCTGCTTAAGATTTGCTTATATTAGGAAATTTTTTCATATAGTGGATTGAAGACTTTTCATTTAAGTAAAAAAGATTGTGATAAGGATTAAAATTGTGTACATTACGTGCAAATATGATACGATAAAGAGGATATTAAGCAAGGATTTCTCTGTGATGGCATCTTAAATGACGTTGGTGGCTTTGACTGATAACAGTGTTCTATCAGTCAAAATATTAACCACCAGCTATGGTACGTATAGGGATTATCAGTTCAGATATCTTGGCTTATCGAGACCTTGACTGCAGAATACTAATAATGGAGTTACGAAAAAGACCAGGAGCTCAACGATAATGCTAACTAGATCAACGCGTTTTAATATTAGAATAATAACCACTCGCATGCAGTTATCTACGTCGCAGCTTGCGTGACGTTAGAAAATTGGATTAACTCAGAAAGTCTACAACAATCATTTACAGCTTTAAGATGAGGAAAGAGTAAAGGTGTAAACCTTTTTATGGAATGCATTCTCTTATCAGAAAGTACAGGACAGCGTTTATTGACATAATAATAATAATAATAATAATAATAATAATAATAATAATAATAATAATAATAATAATAATAATAATTGTTTTTCGCAAATTCTAACTACTTCTTACGGTTTTTGGAGACGCCGAGGTGTAGAAATTTTGTGCCGGATAGTTCTTTCGCTTGGTTGTAAACCTACTGACACTTCTTTCTTCTTAAGCCGTCGTCTCCAAACGGAGGTAGACGATCCACACGGCCAGCTCCGATCTTGACGTTGCAGCCATGCCATGTGGATTTATTGGAATATCTCTCAGGATCTTTAATGCAGTGGTTTCCCGTTGCCTTCTGCATCCTAATGCCGTTGACCAAACTGGTTCCTCCGCCTTTGGGAACAATTTCTTGTCCCCAGGACAATAGAGTGCCCTTACCCATACCCGCTCATCCACTCTCAAAGAGACTGTTGGCACTTGGTATAGGGGATCTCCTTATACTGGGAGATAATCGGTCCCTTCATTCGTTAGCCGCCTGCATATATGCAGTCGTTGCCCCCTCTCTACCGTGGGGAGGTGAATGTCAGGATTTCACCGTCATTGAAACAAGGACCAAATGGCATTTCCTTGTTTCTCTGGTTCTTTAGAGAGGTACTGACACTAGGCTCGTGTATTTAAGCACTTTCAAATACCACCGAACTGAACCAGCATCCAACCACGCAGTTTGGGCTGAGAAAACCGCCAGAGTTACTCAGCGCAGTCATAACTTACATATTGTTGAATACAGTCCGCGCGAACAGCTGTGATATAACTGTTAAAGAGATATAGAAATGATCTTAGAATTGTGACCCTTCCTGACAAAAAAAGTGATCGGCTGAAAATTTAGAGTACATACATTGCCGAAGGAAGAGAAATGATAAAATGGATGCAGAAATTTTCTCATGGAACTGGAGTGTGTATCGTAGAGATAGGATAGGAATGGTGGGAGGGGGAGTATTCATTCTGGTGAAAGACGAATTTGTAAGCTACGAAAAAAGATCAGAAACATGAAATTCTAGGTGTAAGGCTCATTTCTAAAGATAATAGGCAACTTGATTTATTTGGAGTGTACAGATCGGGAAAGGGTAGCGCTGACACGGATTCAGAATTATTTGATAAGATAATCATCTGTGTGGGAAACGACATGGAAAGGAATGTGATTGTAGCGGGAGATCTGAATTAACCAGATGTCAATTGGGAAGGAAATG
Organism: Anabrus simplex; assembly: GCF_040414725.1. Classification (NCBI taxonomy): domain Eukaryota; kingdom Metazoa; phylum Arthropoda; class Insecta; order Orthoptera; family Tettigoniidae; genus Anabrus; species Anabrus simplex. Next base: position 615,450,463 of record NC_090265.1, on the reverse strand, counting down.
CGAACGACAGGAAGCATGACCAACAAATGGCAAATAAGTTAATATGGGAAGGACAGCTGATTCAGAAAGTGATGGAACCAACGAGAGGGAAAAATATCCTGGATGTGGTGCTGGTAAAAGCAGATGAGCTCTATAGAGAAACCGAAGTAATAGATGGTATTAGTGATCACGAAGCTGTTTTTGTCGTAGTTAAAAATAAATCTGATAGAAACGAAGGTCTTAAAAGTAGGACTACTAGGCACTACCATATGGCTAATAAAACAGGCATGATGGAGTTTAAAAAATGTAACTATGATAGGTGGAAAACGGTAAATAAAAATGTAAACAGACTCTGGGATGGGTTTAAAGCAATTGTTGAGGAATGTGAAAACAGGTTTGTACCTTTAAGGGTGGTAAGGAATGGTAAAGACCCGCCTTATTATAATAGAGAAATAAAGAGACTAAGAAGGAGGTGCAGACTGGAAAGAAATAGAGTTAGAAATGGCTGTGGAAGTAAGGAGAAATTGAAGGAACTTACTAGAAAATTGAATCTGGCAAAGAAGGCAGCTAAGGATAACATGATGGCAAGCATAATTCGCAGTCATACAAATTTTAGTGAAAAATGGACGGGTATGTAGGGCCTATAGGTATTTTAAGGCAGAAACAGGTTCCAAGAAGGACGTTCCAGGAATAATTAATTACAGGCCAGTAAGGTTGACGTGCATTGTATGCAAGCTTTGGGAAAGCATTCTTTCTGATTATATTAGACATGTTTGCGAAATTAATAACTGGTTCGACAGAAGGCAGTTCGGTTTTAGGAAAGGTTTTTCCACTGAAGCTCAACTTGTAGGATTTCAGCAAGATATACAGTAGGAGATATCTTGGATTCAGGAGGTCAAATGGACTGTATCGCGATTGACCTGTCTAAAGCATTAGATAGGGTGGATCATGGGAGACTACTGGCAAAATTGAGTGCAATTGGACTAGACAAAAGAGTGACCGAATGGGTTAGTATAGTTCTAGAAAATAGATCTCAGAGAATTGGAGTAGGCAAAGCTTTATCTGACCCTGTAATAATTAAGAGGGGAATTCCTCAAGGCAGTATTATTGGACCTTTATGTTTCCTTATATATATAAATGATATGAGTAAAGGAGTGGAATCAGAGGTAAGGCTTTTTGTGGATGATGTTATTATGTATAGAGTAATCAATAAGTTACAAGATTGTGAGCAACTGCAACGTGACCTCGATAATGTTGTGAGATGGACAGCAGGCAATGGTGTGCTGAAAAACGGGGTTAAAAGTCAGGTTGTGAGTGTCACAAATAGGAAAAGTCCTCTGAGTTTTAATTACTGCGTTGATGGGGTGAAAGTTCCTTTTGGGGATCATTGTAAGTATCTAGGTGTTAATATAAGGAAAGATCTTCATTGGGGTAATCACATAAATGGGATTGTAAATAAAGGGTACAGATCTCTGCACATGGTTATGAGGGTGTTTAGGGGGTTGTAGTAAGGATGTAAAGGAGAGGGCATATAAGTCTCTGGTAATACCCCAACTAGAGTATGGTTCCAGTGTATGGGACCCTCACCAGGATTACCTGATTCAAGAACTGGAAAAAAGTCCAAAGAAAAGCAGCCCGATTTGTTCTGGGTGATTTCCGACAAAAGAGTAGCGTTACGAAAATGTTGCAAAGTTTGGGCTGGGAAGAACTGGGAGAAAGAAGACGAGCTGCTCGACTAAGTGGTATGTTCCGAGCTGTCAGAGGAGAGATGGAGTGGAATGACATTAATAGACGAAAAGTTCGAGTGGCGTTTATAAAAGTAGGAAAGATCACAATATGGAGATAAATTTGGAATTCAAGAGGACAAATTGGGGCAAATATTAATTTATAGGAAGGGGAGTTAGGGTTTGGAATAACTTACTAAGGGAGGTGTTCAATAAATTTCCAATTTCTTTGAAATCATTTAGGAAATGGCTAGGAAAACAACAGATAGGGAATCTGCCACCTGGACGACTGCCCTAAAAGCAGATCAGTATTGATTGATTGAAAGAGCCATTATCATGGAGATTCTATACAAATTACCATGGATCCTACTAGTCACTTTCCTTAACATAACTGTGCAAGTTTATTGGCTAAATGTTGATTGGACAAATGTTTATCAAAGGCTAACTACGTAATATGTTTTTCGGAGACGTCGAGGTGCCGAAATTTTCCCGCCGTATTTTCCTTCAGAACACAATAGTTAACTTTAATTGAAGAACAAAAGAAATACTTTTTACGAAATAACTTATTACGGGAGGGGCTGTCTTACCGAGCAGGGAAGAGCGTGCTCGGTTTCCGGGATCGACGTGGGTTTGACTCCTCGTCAGGAAATCGAATTCGAAAAAAGAAAAAACCGGGATATCCACTTCTGGGAAGGCACTTGGCCCTGAAGTTCATTCACTCTACATGAAAAATGATTAGTGGGCTTATTCCTGGTGGAAAAGGAAGCCAAGGTTACGAATAGTGGAAGCCTTTACTTTCCACGCATCGAAGGGTGATCATGGCACGGTCTGTAGCGAGATGGCTTTTTTTAAATGTAATTTTTTACCATAGTATAGGGCGAGGCATACAACATTTGACGATGATTCTTCCGTGCATGAGTCCGCTCTGTACCAGGAAGAGAGTACGTGCTATGAATTTGGAGCCACAATTTCAATGGCTCCTAGTATTAACATCACAAATCCAAGGAAAGTCAAAATGAGTTGCAATCATCATCAAAGCCATAACTTCAGTATATTTCACCTGTATGGAAATCTTATCTCCTGTGCCGCAAACTTAGCAGCAATAGTAGAATTATTAACGTTGTCTCCTAGGAGAATGATAGCGCAAATGAAATTGTAACTATCGGTACGATGTTAGTACTTGGAGCCGTCATTTTGTATACAGTGAAAGGTTAGGTGCGAACTTATTTGGCAAATCGCAAATGTTGTCTCGCCTGCTCGACGGGTATGTAGAAAGAGTTGCATACAAGTAGGGGGTTTGATAGGCCGTAACTTTAATATCTATGCAAGTCTCGTTACAGAAACGTAGCGCGGGTTAGAAGACTGTTGTTGTTGGTGAGATATGTTTGTATTCTAACCTATTAATGCATCAAAGTTGTGGCTTCAAATATTATAAAGAGCACAATGACTTACTTAAATGCTATTAAGCATAAGGTAGCTGCCAGAGTCCTATATTTTCCCTTGGGACACAACAGTAAACTTTGGTTCAAGAATAACATTTTATTTACGATAATTTATATTCTAATAACTCATTTCTTCCCGCCTGGTGGCCGTGATCGTTAAGGCAATTCTTTAATGGTATGATACTGTGGTTGCCGGGTTCGAGTCCTGTTGGAGGAAAGAAATTTTACTACCAGAATGTTGACCGGCAGGGCAGGAGAGGTGGTGGTATACTATTTCTAATCGTTCTATCATGTCCCGAAAGCCTGGATTCAGTTCCAGATGTCTCCGCAGTGATCATAGGGAGTAAGGGCATATGATACTGTTGATGGTGATTCGTCCGTCAGATGGAGCCGTTAAGCTGTGAGGAGATCTTGATGTTATTCGACAGGAATAGGCTATGTGTCGTCACCGAGTTTTTCCCTTTCCCTATATCAATAACATCATCTTACACTCAGACGCGTGGGTACTCAAAGAGCAGGACCAGTCTAGCCATACATGTCCTCGGACACTCCCTCAAATAAAAACCACAGTAACTTAATTATAATTATTAATGTTAAGAGTTAAACTCAATTTGAAAATTCTTCCAAGCTGCACCATCATGAATAAGTATTGTGGCTAACAATGCACATGCAATCAAAAAATCTTGTGACGAATGTTGAAATTTCACTCCAAGAAGATGTCTTAAAATCCACCAAGACTTAATATGAGATGCTATGGTAACAATTCCTCTGGGAAGTCCACAGTTGGAACGCAAGTTGTATGCAAAGGAATTTTAATGTGAGATTTCCAACATCTAAAGCGTTCCTGTTCTGTCGTGGAAAGGCTCTCTGCTATGAAAAGAAATAACATGATGCCGCTAATCATTCATAGATTCTAAGTTGCACTTATGAAGATTCTTCAAATGTATACACTGCTTATCGTGCAGGGAGAACTTAAGAATGAGTTCACTGTTAATTCTCGGAGTTGCATGCGTAGTAGCAGTAGTAGAGTTATTGAATGAAGTCCATCTTTGAAGTCACTTAAACACACATCATTTTAATTGAGGCGATGAATTAACAACCTACTAAGTGACCATTTGACTGAATAATTTTGCAGTATGGAGGACATTCACCCCATTGAAATGAAATGGCGTATGGCTTTTAGTGCCGGGAGTGTCCGAGGACAAATTCGGCTCGCCAGATGCAGGTCTTTTGATTCGACGCCCGTAGGCGACCCGCGCGTCGTGATGAGGATGAAATGATGAAGACGACACATACACCCAGCCCCCGTGCCAGCGAAATTAAACAATTAAAGTTAAAATTCCCGACCCTGCCGGGAATCGAACCCGGGACCCCTGTGGCCAAAGGCCAGCACGCTAACCATTTAGCCATGGAGCCGGACCACCCCATTATGGTACTTAAACAGCGTAATGTACCTTCTTTCTTAAATGCCGCGTTGTCGTTCTGAATCGTGAATACGAAACCTTTCTATATTTCTTGAGAAAATAGTTCCCATTTTGCTTTAATTTTGATGTGGAGATGTGACAGCCGAGTGACATCGTGACAGGCTTCTCACCTGCGGTTTTAATCCCATATTGGGCAGCTTCTCGTGAAACTTTGAGGGCTGTTACGGTACTCCCCTCAAAGAGCTTCTTTGGGATTACGTCTCTGTCGGCCGATTGATGGTCAAAAAGTGAGAGTCTTGAGTTAGTTTCTACTTGTTTCTTCTGAGATGCCGCAGCTGCCTTTCTTCGGATATGAGGTGGTGAAATCCAATACGAGGGTAGATCCTACTACCACTACTAAATGTTTTCAGTCCTCCCTTGAAGTGGGAGGCGGGTCTCCTAGACGGCGACGTCGTCTCTCTGACCATGAGACTTGTATCAGAGCAGGAGATGTGTGGAAAAAGTGAGAGTGTTGACGGCTGTGGCCTATACTAGGAACAGTCCCAAAATTCGCCTTAATGCAGGAGAATGGGAAATCCCTGCAAACACTTCTTGGGACAGCCGACGGTGAGAACCAGCCCCTTTTTGTCTCCCGAATACAGAGACGTAGAGCCGCCCGTCCTCTGCTCGGTTGGCCGGTCGGAGTGCAGAGCTATCGGACCACGGACCACGGCTACTTATGGGCCGAGACCCACTCTGCGTCCGCCCAACTTGGTAGAATGATCGATGAAGATGACATAAACTTAACAACGGAAATAGTCATTATGGCGTAAACATAAAAATTACTTATATAAAAATGGTCATTTTTGTTACAATTTTAAATAGATCGCAGTGTTCCGAAATTGAAAATAGAAGTGCCTGAAAAGAGCTGTACTACCTCAGGATTGAGACACGAGTTTATTTTATCCAGCTCCATGGCTATGGTTAGCGTGCTGGCCTTTGGTCCAAAGGGTCCCGCGTACGATTCTCGACTGGATCGGGGATTTTAACCTAAATTGGTTAATTCATCAAGTTCCATTGAGCTCTGTCTTGTCCGATAGAAACAGTTTTCTTTAAAGGGGCTAACAGTGACGCGGTTGTCAGTTACATGTTGTAGTTTAGTGACCGTTATATGTTATTTAGTGTCTGTCCTTGTCGGTTTCATCGCTGGTTCTGATCTTGGTGTCGTGGTGCAGTTAACACTGAATAATGCGGACAGAACTATATGCGAACCAGATATACTATAATTTGGAATTTACATCGCTATCAATTCCTCTCCCCTCATTCATATGGGGACAATACGGCTGCACAATATGAGACTGAATAGGACACGATTCCTTAATTTATAGATTCTCATTTTGAGGGAATTGTTTATAACTCTTTGTCATTGAGTATTTCAGCTACTCAATAACACTGTTAAGTTCGTAAGAACAAAATTGCCCGTTTGTAGGGAAATTTAATCTCTTCTACTAAGAATCGACAATCCCACTGGTTGTAAACTGGTGATAAGGTCTCTTAAAGCTACCTGCTTTTGCGAAATCATTTCCTGTGTCACAACATAACTGCACAAGCAAAATATTGTGATCCCACCTTGTAAGTCATACACATTCCATCTTTTAAGTCATATACAGGTGCTTTTACGTTTATTAGATATTTGTTCTCCTAATCCGTCTTAAGTTGTTTACGAAAAGTTATTATGCTAAGTTAACATCATCTTCCATGTCTACTCTTTCTCACATAAGATGAAAATGAGAGTGTTTTATGGTTTCAATAGTAGTTAGCTTTATAAAAGAACGAAAGTAGAGTAGAATTATTCACAACATGTGTGTGAATTCGGCAAAAAAGAATCTTTAAAACAGTATATTGTTTGTGCTCAAAATTTCAAATGTATTGATAAAAATAATTACGTACACTTACGAGAGCATTACGCGTTGCTTCCCAGCTTAGTCCATCTCAGCATTCTCGTAATTGTTGCATAATGATCCGAATTTCCATATCTCGTGAATATATATAATCTGCATATTAAGCGAGGGTTATTGGCTGGATGGGGTGAAGGAACTGCCAGATGGCATAGGAATGGGTATACTACCAGGAAGCAAATTTATCAAGGGAAGAAAGGAGATTATGTAGGAAATTAGTTCTAAGAGAGAAAGACACAGAGACAAACAATAAGAACAGCATATAACAGCAAGAGAACACTAATATCCTGTGAAAAAAGTGAAAATATGACAAGTGCTGAAATCTTAACTAAAGGGGAAATGAGAGAGACAATTTGGTTGTTGGTGGGAGTAGGCTGTATAAGAGTAAATCCACAAGACATGAAAATAATGAAAACCAAGGCATTTTATGCAATAAAGATATGGGAGTGGCGCCCCTACTAAGAGACTGAAAAGAAACAAGGGAAATCGGAGAAAAATATGAATGGAAAAGAAGTAAAATTGAAAATTAATTTTAACTTCACACTCCCGTTTATCAAGCAAAGAGTGGAAGAAAACAGGAATAACAGCAAAACTGTGCACTACTGTCAGAGGAATGTGGCAAAAGAAATCTAAAGGAGGCGAATACGGTTAAGATACATTTAGTAGTAAGGATATATATGAGGAGGTATCCTAAATTCCGCGACTTAGTTAACGTCTAGGAATTACCTCAAACTATTGATGATACATCCATGAAATATTTATAGGATATATATATTAGTAAATTATATATTGATTACTTTTTGTAGCATTTTGTTACATGTATTCAGTATTTTGTATTATATAGTAAAATAATTAGCTTCCATGTAGGGCCTATTGTTTATGATTACAATAAATGAATACTCTCTCTCTATTTACTGGTCATCCGTGATTGGGAGAGAAGAGTATTCTATTCATTCATTCATTCATTCATTCATTCATTCATTCATTCATTGTAATATTGTGTTTATAAGGTCAGTGGTATTTTGTAGCCAGGTATGTAGCAAAGGACTAGAGCAGGAAGTGTTGAGTAAGAGAAAATTCCTTTAGTTAATAGCTTGCTAGTGCTGGAAATAACGAGCGAAAGGTGATTGTAATGTGTAAATAACCTGTCTTTGGACGAAGTGGAATACAGGTTCTCTCAAATAAACTCAGACCGAACGTACGTCGTTTGTACTCTGTGCTATGGGAGTTGCCTCAGCCCCGCTTTAAGCATGTATACAATCTTATATGAAATCTTACCTTATAAAAGATGCTGGAAGTGTCGTCCTCCCTGGGTTATACAGGCACTGTATCTGGTAACCACATTCTGGCTGACGCGAGTGAGTTCTGCCACTGGAATATTTTTTTTTTCATTCGTAATGTTTTCTTTCAGTTCCTCCAATGTGTGAGAATTTGTTCGACACACTTTTTATTTCAGTTTACCCACAAGTAAAATTCACACACTGTTAGATCTGGAGAACTAGGGGGAAATAGACCAGCACTGATCACTCTGTCTGCAAACACTTCCGAGATTGTAAGAAGGGAATCTTCTGCTGTATGAGCAGGGGCTGAATCTTGTTGAAACCACCCACGCGATTTTTCTTCTTCCGTTATCTGATGGAAGAACGGCGTCAAAATGTCATCTTGGTACCTCTCTACAATTACTGTCGTCTCGAAAAAAAATAGGCCCAGTTATTTGTCTTGCACTAACAGCACACTAGACACCAATCTTCCTATCATAATGAGGAACTTCATAAACACAATTAGGATTTTCCGCACACCAATAGCGAGAGTTATGACTGTTCATACAACCACTAAGATGAAACCAGAACTTTTACATACGAAAATACGGTGTTGCAATTATAATTGTCTCACCATGTAAACAGCTGAGATGGATGCAGGCTTACAAAGGAACTGATAAAAGGACCAAACAAGAAGCATACTAAAGAACTGTTGAAACTCAGCAGAGAAAATATTAGATGGGTAGTAGGACTGTTGACAGGACACTGCCATCTGAAAAAACACCTACATAGAACTGGAGTAATAAGAGACAACATATGTAGGAAATGCAATGAAGCAGAGGAATACTTTTCGAATGTGAAGCGCTGGGTAGAATCCGACTCTCCACTCTAGGATTACCAGGTGAATAGAGTGAAAAAATCTAAGACCCAATAAGAACAACCTGCAGCTTTGTGAAGGGTGCAGTTATATCTACGTGGGAATGAAGGAAAAAACATGGTAGTAAATGATCTTAGAGGTCGACGCTAATTAGTAACTAATATTTAGAGGCCCCATGAAAAAAGAAGAAGAAAAAGCTGAGATTCAGACTGGCGACTGATGCTTGCCAGGTCGAACACGTACAGGCTGCTTGCAAGGTCAAGAACTTTACGCGTGCCTCCCATACTGCAGCTGCCGGAGCCCAGAGAACGAACACTGTGCGTTCGGTCTGGATTTATATGAGAGACTGTATATCAGGATTTCGTGGAATTGTATGTATGAAATTTGAGTGGTGTCTTCTCAGAATTGATGGTTTATATTGATTCATAAGAAGTTGTCATGAGTAAGCTCATTTCTGATCACGCAGTCAAACACTTCTGTGTTGAAAACTGGCTGGAAAGGTGCATATGTGCTAATAATTTTTCACTTCACGTCACTGATTTGTCCATGTTTTACAGAATCTATATATTTCCCGTTCGATCACCTTGAACTATATACTGTGAAGGTAGTGAAGTAGGTTTTTCCCAGTTTTTCCCATTTTTCTTCATGCATATCGTATTGACACAATGTTATAAGTACTTTACTGGAACATTGATGTATCATAGGCTTTGGCACACTGTTACAGTGTTGATACCCTGCCATAATCACTGATATACTGTTATTAGTATCGACAAACTTATAAGTGTTCTATTATCGGTTTTGATTCTTTTTTAAATTGTACTTACAAATGTTATTAGTTATTAATATTGGTGCACCGTGTGCGTTTGCAGCCTGGAACTTAAGTTTGCATGGGTCAGGATAACCCCGGTATCCGGAAAGAAAGTATAACACATTTGCGTAGACAGGCTGCATTTAAAAAAAAAACATTTGTGAGCCAAGAAATAAGCAAAAGACAGTCATGTCGCGTTAAGATGCGTGCGCTCCAGTTGAAGCATCTATAGATGTGCTCTGACAGTTCTTAGAAGGAGGTACGTTTACTGTTGGGTGGGGAGAAGGGAGTAGTGGGGTTCGGTTGTCATAGAAACGTGGGTGGACCCACTGCGGTTGCTATGGAGATAAGCCTGTTAGCCGGCTCGTGTTGCTTGGAGTTCCCAAACCTCTCACCTCTGAGTTACGTACAAGAGAACATAGCAGTATGAACGAACAAGTGAGACGCAAGAGAAGGGAAGGAGACAGGAATGCATGAATGTGTCAACACCGTACAGTGGCACGTGCAATGCTGCTCCCTCCAGCCCTGTCTGTCAAAACGCTTCTTTTAATATTATGGGTATAGGTACAGTATTAACTTTGCGGGTCCTACAGTGAACTAATTCCAACCCTGTGTGCCACAGACAAGCTTGTTACTTTTTTATTGATGATAATAATAATAAATAAATAAAAATATATGAATAAAATTACTCAAAAACTTAATAAAATTAATAAGCATAATTAACCGAAATGTCCGTAGTATGGGCGCCAGAGTTCACCAGAATGGATCCCTCGAATTTAGATAAGAGCATGATAAACTTTATATCCCAGGGCGTGTACATAATGCTGCGTACTGGTACATCTGCTGCAGGCCTTACCTAACCTCCTGAAAACGACTAATTAGGTAGGAACTGCACCTAGGTTCATCAATAACACAGATTCTAAAATAGCTAACTATATTCTGAACAAATTCCGTGCATGAGCACCTCATCAACATACAACATTATACATATAATACACACATAAAATATTGCTGGAAGACTCCATATTTACAACAACAACAATAATGATGAAAATCGTGGGAAAACGAAAGCGAGAACTAAGCTACCATTTGTAGATAGTCCGATGAACAATGTACATGTATGAAGATAAATACCCTTCACTGTCTCTATATCAATTCGACTTACTGATTCTCATAATCGGCAGTTATCACATCACACAGATACTGTACCTTGTACTTCTGTGTTCACATATTTTAACACTTGTTGTAGAGATATATACACACGTCTGTCGATCCTCAACATAAATTTATAGAAAGTCTGAGATAGCTTTCACCAACATATAATGCTAGGCCGCCACAAGTGCTACACTACTTAATGCGCAAGCACTCTCCACAATCGGCCACTTTCCACAAACATAACAAGACTACGCTCCACGAACGTTTGAAGTCCAGTCCATTGCAGCCGTGTCACTCCAGTACCGTGTATCAGCACCACTTCCTTCCCGTACAGTGCCTCAGTTGTAGTTGTAGTTGTAGTTATCTTCCTTCTCGTTCCTTTACAATCACCTCTACAATCACCCTTACAATGTTCCTTACAATGTCCTTACAATATATCAGGTTGCCGCCGTATCATCAACCTTTATAGACATCAACATCCCCCTCCTCTCAGATGAGACGTCTTGATTGGTGCTTGCCCACCAATCATGAGTGAACCTCTTGTCAAGACCAAGCCCTGAACTACTTCTTCCTCCCAAGACAATAACAAACTCTCGGGAGTTTTACATGAATCATCAAATTTCCCTGGTACAACAACAAGCTCATCTCATCAGGCTGGGATATATACATGACTCATACGAACTTTCCGACGACCACAACAAATACTGGGGTAGCCACATGACTCATTCAAATTACCAGAGTTATTAAAGCAATGTTTTCCCACTCATGCAAAACAAATTACTCATACCTACATATGTGGATATCTTCCAGCTTATAAATATAAATAGCAAAATATACAAATGAAATACCGATAATAATAATGATAATAATAATAATAATAATAATAATAATAATAAATCGAATACTGACAATAATATCTCTAACTTCTACATATAATTCGGGGGTGTGATATATGTACTATCACAAGCTTTTATTACACTTGATACATCCGTACTACATTTCACAAGCTTCACGGAACTTCAGAGTCGTTTAATCACTCACAGTCTTCATCACTCTGCCCATTGGCCCTTTTTCCTTATTTTAAAAACTATTCTTCTATCATATTTGCAATTAAAGTTACATTTAATACGAATAAAAGATCATGAACACTCCATAAGCTATTCATTTAACGTTCTGCGCTCGACAATACACTGTTAATTTAGCAGCAGTATCAACCGCTGAATAAGTAAAATGAATAACATTCGCAGAACGTGATAAGTATTGCCAGTACATCCCCCCACCCCCACCCCGTTGATAATACTTGTTAAATCTACAGTACTAACACACATTATTTAGTTCTTTTCTTTGTCTACCCCATAGTCTCGTTTCTTGATTAAAACATCCATTATTTGGTATACAGCCAAAATTAAATCATGGACAACAAATCGAATTCGGGGCATTATATGTCATCCGAATCATTTGATACTCGGTAAATTTTGCTCAGATTCAGATCGTGATCTACTTCCTCCGTTCGTATTGCGGTGGCGAGTATTGTCCTACTTCCTTATCTTTCCTCTCCTTCAAATTGATATCCCTTACCGGTAATAACATTCAATAGAGGACACAGCTTTTTCAGTCAAGGTTAGTGGTAGCGTGAAATGAAATAGACGACGACCAACCAAGAATGTATTTTTCTAACAGCAGGCAAAATAGTACTTGGCACGGATTCGTCGCAATTTGACTCGGAGATATTGCACACAGTCCAGGGTGGACACTTGGAACAATTGCTATGAGCTTCTCGTAGGAAACTCATGTAATATTCTAACGACTCCAACTTCGCTCTTCGTGTGCCCAATTTTCTTATGTATTATGAATTCACGGAATGAGATAGTCACTGGCTTCTTATAAAGGGGACGGTGGTCTGATCCCCAGCTAATGCATGTTAGATTTTTGAAATGAAAAGAGTCCTTGACGTTAGGATTCCATATTAAACTTAAGATTCCGTGGCTATGGTTACAATATCAACAGACATGTAAAACTACAAGTTCACTAATTCACCTTGGAAGTCTTGGTTATGTTCCTGCATGCCGCGTTAGGACTGAGAATTTAGAGTAGAACTATCTGTGGTAAACTTTCACAGTTATCATCGTAGGGCCATGCGTAAAAAGTTACCATTATTTCCGTTTTGGTTCGAACACAGACTAAATAATTTTCACCGGGTTCGGGTCACGTAGCTGTCAGCTTCCATTCGAGAGATAATGGGTTAGAACTCCACTGTCGACAGGCTAAATAAGGTTTTCCGTGGTTTCCCCATTTGCACACCATGCACATGCTGGGGGATGTACTACAAATAAGGCCACGGCCACTTACTTCGCACTCCCAGCCCTTCCCTATGCCATCGTCGCCATAAGACCTATCTGTGTCGGTGAGACGTGAAGCAAATTGAAAAGAATAATGTAAACAATTGGCCAGTAATATCGGCTGACGTCAAGAAATTGGCAGGTATTTCCAAGGGAAATTAAACATTTTCCATGAGAGGCTGCTTATGTAGTAAGAGATGCTGGATTCCTGTAATTTGTAGGAACTTTTGTCACGAACGTCTCGTTGGGCTTTACCGTAGAGGAGAGTCGTATAATATGGAATACCATTTACTTCTGGCAGTATAACTTCTTTCCGATATCAGTTATGAAATATAAATTAATATGGTTTGAAAATTCAAATAATTAGCCAAGATTCTCTATATTTTTAAATTGTAAATTGTTATTGTCTTCATGTCAAAATTATTTCTTTCAAAAAGTTGCACTTGGTGGGTAATATGGAATAGTCGGCTAATATGGAATAGTAGGGTAAATAATATGTAAATTAAAATACAGCTTCAATAAATTCTTTCAGTTATATTTAAGGAACGTTCTTACAGGTGGACGTACAGAAATTTTAAAAAATCGAAAGAATAAAATTGGTAATTAAATGATAATCTGTATACACTAATTATTCAGAGTTTTCTTTTTATAGCCACTTGTTCATTCAGTGACAAAAGTCACAGATGCAGAAACTGAGATCTATAGGTAATTAAATGTTATACTATACCAGGATTAATGAAATTAATTTTAATTCATTTTAAACGTCATTTTACTTTGAAACTAAAACAGTATTCCATATATCCCGACACACCATGTTTGAATTAAAGAATTCGTCATGCCCTAAACTTTGCACAACAAGGAAGTTACACTGGTGTAGCAATATAAGTAACTCTTGTACAATATGTAACATTGGATTTCCCAGGACTAAACTCAGTTTTGGTAATTAATACAAGTTTTAAAAGAGTTACCTGCAAAAGCTTTTCAAATATGAAAAACAAATATTCTTGCTCCACGCACTAACCTCACTCACGAGCATGTCGAATCTGAATACCAAGCATCATGAGAACATTTACCGTAATTCGACGAGTTTCCACGTGAGAGGAGTACCTTACAGGCAAGATATTGTGGTATTTCATATTGACCGACTATTCCATATTACCCGATTCTCCTCTATAGGGTTAAAATGAACAAACGACTTGATACAAATTGTGGAGGATCCGTATTATGATTGCCAATAATAATAATAATAATAATAATAATAATAATAATAATAATAATAATAATAATAATAATAATAATAATAATAATAATAAATAATAATAATAATAATTCGGGGAGTCTACCTGGCGGCCCGATTGCATTCGATCTGTATGGTCCGACACCATGGTTAGTCGGTTCGAATCCGTTGGTCTAAATAATTTTCACCATCAGAATGTTGGCTGGCAGGGTGGGAGAGGTGGTGGTATACAATTTCTAATCAGCAGATTGTGTGCCAAATTCCTGATTTGAATTCCAAATCTAAGGTCAGAGTTTATTTCGTGATCTTTGGTGTATCTTTAAAAACCAAAGAGTAAACAATATGTTGCTATTTTCCTTAGTGAATATGTAGGCGGTGCAATAGCAAGGAAATTGTAACGAATACATTAAAGGGCTTAGTAGAGGAATGGTCTATCCATCATTTTACAATTTTCCAGAAAAGAGATATCAAAGTTATTTCAATGGAGGAAAATTTCCATACCTTCCATGATCTTCTAATTTCCAGATTATGTTCCTAAAATTTAAGACTGTTTATTCGGGCAAAATGTATTATTGAAAAATTAGTGAAAATGAAAATTATACTTGCCACAATCAAGTACGATAGTTCTGTATACTTTCACAAAACAAATTATTTACTCTAAATGTCATCCTAAATTGTCAAAATAAAGGTAATAATAATGTTATTTGCTTTACGTCCCACTAACTACTTTTACGGTTTTCGGAGACGCCGAGGTGCCGGAATTTAGTCCCGCAGGAGTTCTTTTACGTACCAGTAAATCTACCGACACGAGGCTATCGTATTTGAGCACCTTCAAATACCACCGGACTGAGCCAGGATCAAACCTGCCAAGTTGTGGTTAGAAGGCCAGCGCCTTAACCGTCTGAGCCACTCAGCCCGGCTCAAAATAAAGGAAGGAATAAAACATTAAATATGGGGATGGAATTTCATAAATGCTATATTTTCAAATACTGTATTAAAAAAAAAGAAATGAATGGTTTTCATTATGAACAGTTAATATTTTGCCGCTCGCCTCTGTGGTGTAGTGGTTAGCGTAATCAGCTGTTACTCCCGGAGGCTCGGGTTCGATTCCCGACTCTGTCACCATTACGTGATACGAGGACTGGAACGCGGTCCACTCAGCCCTGGGAGGTCAGCTGAGTAGAGGGAGGTTCAGTTCCCACCTCAGCCATCCCTCAAAGTGCTTTTCCGTGGTTTTCCACTTCTTCACCAAGAAAATGCCCGAATGGTACCTAACTTAAGGCCAAGGCCGCTTCCTTACCTCTTCCTTGCTCACCCGCTTCCATTGTTCCCATCCCTCACAAGGCCAATGTTTAACATAGCACGTGAGGCCGTCTCGGTGAGGTACTGACTCTCCTGCCCAGTTCTATACCTGACCAAATATCTCAAGCTCCAGGACACTGCCCTTGAGGCGGAAGAGGTGGGGTCCCTCGCTGAGTCCGGGGCAAAACCAACCCTGGAGTGTATGTGGATTAAATAAATAAATAAATAAATAAATAAATAAATAATAATAATAATAATAATAATAATAATAATAATAATAATAATAATAATAGTATTTGCTTTACGTCCCACTAACTACTTTTTAAGGTCTTCGGAGACGCCGAGGTGCCGGAATTTAGTCCCGCAGGAGTTCTTTTACGTGCCAGTAAATCTACCGACACGGGGCTGCCGTTTTTGAGCACCTTCAAATACCACCGGACTGAGCCAGGATCGAACCCGCCAAGTTGGGGTTAGAAGGCCAGCGCCTTAACCGTCTGAGCCACTCAGCCCGGCATAAATAAATAATAGGGTAAACCTTGGTAATTTCGTGATAAGTTTTTGAAATTCCCCCTCGAAGTAATCCTTTGTCCTAGAAATACAAAATTTCGCCCATAGGTAGTGCTGTATGACTTGTTTCTGGAAATATCCCCTTATGATTGCTACTTTCACCCAGCGTGGGTCACAGAGAATTAATAGCGTGTGGGGGAAGTTTTTTTTTCTTGTCTTTTAAGCTATGGAATTCTTGCGTTATTTTGGTAACAGATATCTGCAAAAATAAGAAAGGTAAGAAGTTATAATTTAGCATACGGGTACATTCAGCATTACCGTATTTTTGAACGCATTTTAATATTATTGTAAACATCGGTTTTTATTTAGATTTTCAGATATAAATTTTAGCATTTTGCGGAAAATTTTTAACCGATACGGCGTTGATGAAATGTATTTTGTTTTTTTGTATTTAAACCATAATTTTGCCATGTTTGACTGTTACATAAACAATGGAGATAATATACTATGTTTTAAATATAATATCTACTTAAATTAGCATATTACGAACTAACCAAGGTATCACGAACTTACCATGCCCTTATTTTTCTCTTCTATGTTAGATGGATCCGAAGTACCGCCAATACAAAAACGAAAACTTGTTTCAGTAAAGCTGGTAAAGGAGCAAAACTACTCCTTCTTATAAAGCTCCGAAAGAGTGTGAGGTTCAGTGGTCCAGTCTAAAATAGTTCTTTTAAACGATTTGAAGGTGAAGACCTAGTTCAGGCACTGCGTGGGGGAAAGCTCCGTGCCTGAACTAGGCAAACCGTTTGCTTTGTCGGTGAAGATGGAACAACGAATACATAAACTTGTTCTCCATATGCAGGAACTGGGATTCGGTTTGACAGTTTTGCAAATATGGAAGTTTTCTATTGTGTATTGTGATGAACTGAGGGATTCTGTGACATCGTGATCTTTGTGACGTACCGTATGTTTGTTTTATAGTCGTTAATTCCCCCCCCCCCGTCACCCCACAAAAATGTATTTTCTGTTCACGTCTTTGTAAATATAGTATTTTTTAATTTTATAGAATAAATAACGGTGTTAATAGTATTTTAATCGACTTATTTGAGCATCACGAACTTACCAAGGTACTATCACGAAATTACGAATGATATCACGAAATAACCAATGGCAGTCAGTTGTGACAAAACGCGTAAGTTGCATGCAATAAGTAAGTTAAACTATTATTTAATCCACAAATATTAACGTCCGAAATGTCAGTCTAATGAAATACAACGTGTAAATGTTGGCACGATTTTACGGTATTTAAATAAATTCCAAATGATCTCAAAATGTCGAAGATTTTGCCCTATTTTGCATTTAACTTTAATTATTTAATTAACAGGGCAAAGTATCAGAGTTCGCTTTGTGTTTACGAAGTGTCAAGTATTAAAAACACATGACTTTAATCAATCCTTAGTCCCTTGTAGCGTCTTATAAGATACTCACATCACTGTTCTTCTCTTCAGCATCATTCTCCCATCGGAGATATTGATAAAACTCATACCGAGCTCGATAGCTGCAGTCGCTTAAGTGCGGGCAGTATCCAGTATTCGGGAGATAGTAGGTTCGAACCCCACTGTCGGCAGCCCTGAAAATGGTTTTCCGTGGTTTCCCATTTTCACACCAGGCAAATGCTGGGGCTGTACCTTAATTAAGGCCACGGCCGCTTCCTTCCAACTCCTAGCCCTCTCCTGTCCCATCGTCGCCATAAGACCTATCTGTGTCGGTGCGACGTAAAGCAATTAGCAAAAAAAAAAAAAAGTTAAAAAACCTCATGCTGAATTGGTGGGATGAACTTCAGAAGGGAGAGAATGTCCTGGAGTCCTTTTTTTTTTTTTCAACCCCATTTTAGTATTTGATTGCAAAGCCAGCAAGTGAATGGCATTTATTTCATTCTTCCTGGTAACGTACAGTTTGCCTGTATTCAGTATCTTATTAGGTATATTTGGTATTTTGATATATAATTTATGTCCACCAGTAAACCTAAAAGTAGTAGCTTTTATTTCCTATTATTGGAGCTAACCGAAAAGATGGCTCCTATTTAGCCAATCAAACTTATGCTTGCTACTCATGTACATAAGTACGGTAGTTCTGTAACCTTTTCACAAAACACATTATTTACTCTAAATTCCATTCTAAATTATTAAAATAAAAGAAGGAATAAAATAATTAGAGTAAATGTGGAGATGGAATTTCTTGAAATTCTGTAATTTTTAAATACTGAATCAAAAGAAGAATGTTTTTCATTAGAAACATTTAATATTTTGCCATAAATTTTACTATTATTTAATTAAGAGGGTAAAATTTCAAAGTTCATTCTGTGTTTACGAAGTGTCAAACATTATTTTAATCAATTCCTAGTCCTCTGTAGCGTCTTATAAGATATTGGCATCACCTGCTTCTACTAAGAAGTGAAACAGTATTAGCCTATATTATGTTTTTCTTGAATAATAGAAGTATCAAGGTTGCGCCTATCCTTCAATAAAGAACTTGCGAAATAACACATTAGATGGTGTTAACTATCTCTTCCTGCAAATAATGTAATTTTGATGAAAATGGGGGATCGGCTCTTCTTCCAATAATTGCTTCAATTAATCTATTTACTGAGTCCAAAACAAAAATACGGACATTTTGTCGCTGTTTTTAAAGTACGAAACAGAAACAAATATTAAAATATCGTACCACATAGGGATGTATGACAACCCTAGCTGTAAGAAAACCATGAATAGTTAGAGTTCATACCTTCAGAATTATCAGTTATTTGGATATAATGTAGTGTAATAATGACGAATTCAATATGTGAACCTGTGTTTGTGGATTCTGATGTGTTCTTTCTCTTGTTATCTGTTTTAGATTCATGCAGGACCGTGTAGAGGAAGTGCGTCACACTTTCAATGTAGTCTGGCTGGAGCGTAACTTACCTGAAGCCCAGGTTCCAGGGTTCCAAGCAGTAGTGAGCAGCTTAGCTCAGGACTTCCGCCGTCTCGCGACACTGCTACTGCGTGCCCTTGCAACTGGTCTCGGTAAGCTGATCTCACACATAACATGGAATATTATGAGTTATGACTGTCAGGTAGTGTAGCTTGTTGGGTGTTCGTCTCATGAACTGGAGGAGGCGTGAATGCATTTCAGAAGACCGCCGGTAAATGGATGTGTTTAAATGCAGAAGAACGCTGTGGCAGTTAAGCAGGGCTGGTTTAAGGTAACGATGAAAGGCAGGACCCTACTCAGTGTTCTATACTGGTTAATTTCAGCCTTATTTACACCAGATTTAGTGAGATAGTTAGTATGGAAGAAATAAGAAAAAGTAAAAAGAAAGTTTAAATTGAGGAATTTTGGTTTCGAAATTGTGGCTTTTTTTTTTTAGAAAAAAGTGGTACTTTTTAAAATGCTTGAGGAGCACCGATTCTTTTTTAAAATGGATATTAAATCCTGGGCCATAAAAAATTGGTTATGATTTTTGTTTTAAGAGAAAACATAAGAGGTAGAATTTGCAATATTTCTTATGAATTACATTTCTGTTAGAATAATAAGTTACATCGCATCTTAAAAAACCTGTTTAATATTCCATACGTTCACTGAAGGTTACTGAAAGTTTTCAGTCAAAAAAAAAAAAATGGGTATATAGTTGCACGTGTTTGCAAAATTTGAAAACTGGTTTGTCTGGAGCATGCAAAATTTTACAAAATGCTATTTTTATATATCGTACGGCCTCATTTACCATTTCTAAGTCTTTTGAAACGGCTGTTCTGTTTTTTTTTCTAATTGCTTTACGTCGCACCGACACAGATAGGTCTTATGGCGACGATGGGACAGGAAAGGGCTAGGAATGGGAGGGAAGCGGCCGTGGCCTTAATTAAGGTACAGCCCCAGCATTGCCTGGTGTGAAAATGGGAAACCACGGAAAACCATTTTCAGGGCTGCCGACAGTGGGGTTCGAACCTACTATCTCCCGAATACTGGATATTGGCCGCACTTAAGCGACTGCAGCTATCGAGCTCGGTGGCTGTTCTGTGGGGCCAACCATCGTGGTTATCGGCTTCCATCTCTCGAAGCCACCTTGGCATTCTAAATATCAGTTTTGATGTTCACGTCATCGTAATCAGAGTTACCGTCTGAGTTTCTAATTAAAAATCAAACCTTTGTCAGCTCACTCCGATTATTTCTGGAGTCGCTGGAGTCATCATGGCTCATTTTCTTTTTGGCTATGAGTTTAAGTGTGAATATCCTTCCTGACGCCACATAAGTTTTCAGGTGCAAATTCCACTGGGTTTTGAATCTGGGCCGTCAGGGTAGAAAAGCTCTCAGCTATGCCTCTGAGCTAATCAAAACCCTTGTTTACTTCCTGTTTTTACTGGTGGAAATTTTGTACGGATATGTTTTGTGTGTTATAAATATACTTAGGAAACTAAATTGTGCCATCCAGCCCTCCATGGACCAGGAATTTCTAATTAATTGCTATCACTGAAATAGAACTTCCTGTCTCAAGGCGGTGAATCCTAGCTCTTCATTTGAATATTATAGCTATTAAAAATAAATTAATATATAAAGCAAGCCCTGTGGCCTTACAGCTCATTAAGGCCTTATCCTGTAGAAGACTGCTGCATAGCTTGATTGCTAATATGCGCCGCGCGGACGGTGTAATGATATCCTCACTTGTCTTGCTTGGTTTACTTGGCCGGATCCTCTGCCTTTCATATCAGGCAGTTCCTCAGTTGATCTTATGAGGCCGATTAAACGCCGTTGTAGACCTCATTCCGGAATGAAAATCCTTGGATGAGCTGGGAATCGAACCGGTGCCCTCCAGGTAATAGGCAGACACTCTTTGCTACAGCATGGACCGCCATAAATTAATTAATAAAAATGAATTTTGGATAAGCCGCCTCTGTGGTGTAGTGTGATTAGCTGCCACCCCCGGAGGCCCGGGTTCGATTCCCGGCTCTGCCACGAAATTTGAAAAGTGCTACGAGGGCTGGAACGGGGTACACTCAGCCTCGGGAGGTTAACTGAGTAGAGATGGTTTCAATTCCCACCTCAGCCATCCTGGAAGTGGTTTTCCATGGTTTCCCACTTCTCCTCCAGGCAAATGCCGGGATGGTATCTAACTTAAGGCCACGGCCGCTTCCTTCCCTTTTCCTTGTCTATCCCTTCCAATCTTCCCATCCCCCTGCAACGCCCCTGTTCAGCATAGCAGGTGAGGCCGCCTGGGCGAGGTACTGGTCATCCTCCCCAGTTGTATCCCGGCTCAGAGTCTGAAGCTCCAGAACACTGCCTTTGAGGCGGTAGAGGTGGGCTCCCTCGCGGAGTCCGAGGGAAAAACCGACCCTGGAGGGTAAACAGATTAAGAAGAAGAAGAACTTTGGATAATCCATTTTTTTTTTTTCAGATAAGTGCCTATCGGATAAGCGAGGTTTTATTTTATAAGCTAGAATATGCGTGTTGAGACGCTGTCAGACGACTTTTAGACCCTAACAAGATAGGTGGCAATTATCATGAATCTAATCGAACAAATCACATCATTAGTTTTTAATTCATTCGAAAAATATTCCTTAACTAACTATAACTCATCTCTGACGGTTACATCTCACAACCGTAGTGTTACGAAAAGCTCATTAGGTACCTGTCTGTTGACATGGAAACCCAAATGATTTATTTCCAGTCAGGCAGTCGTGTAACAGCCACATGTTCTCTAAAACTCCATAGATATACTTGTTTGTCGGTACACAAACACGAGGTTATGTATTATGGAGAGCATCCACCACCATTTCTCCAACTCCCACCAACACAAACAGTAGGAGATGGCATGAGCGATCGCAAATCGCGACAACACTGGTGCAGTGGTGGTAAGGGTTATTCTGCTCGAAGGCAGGTCCGAACCTCCGCAGAGGTGTTCCTGAGCCGGAGTTTACGTGCGGTAGGGTGGTCAGTTCCTTTCCGCTCCTCCATTCCCTTACCCCCAACCAACAGAGCGTGGCAACCCATTCAACTCCTGACCACGCCCAATGTTGCTTAACTTCGCAGATCTCACGGGATCCGGTGTTTCAACACGGCTACGGCCGTTGGCGGTGCAGTGAGAGGGTACCAAATACTCAACATTCAGGACTTTCAGTTAAGCAACGTTGGCTGTGGTCATTACTTGGATGGGTGACCACTCATTCACTTACACATGGATCCCTCGTTGAGTCCAAGGGTAAAACCAACCTTGGACGGTAAACGATTTAAGAAAGAAAGAAAGAAAGAAAGAAAGAAAAGTACTAAGGTAGAAATTGCTGGATTGCAACCCTGGGCATCAAAGACGATGCGGCTCACACGAACTCCGCAACTTGCCCAAAACTTCCCTTACCGCCAGTACACGAACTCCGCAACTAGCAGCAGACCTCTGATTTTCTCTTGACCTTCCCTGCAACAAACCAGTAAGCCACAAAATAACGACCGAGCTCGATAGCTGCAGTCGCTTAAGTGCGGCCGGTATCCAGTATTCGGGAGATAGTGGGTTCGAACCCCACTCTCGGCAGCCCTGAAAATGGTTTTCCGTGGTTTCCCATTTTCACACCAGGCAAATGCTGGGGCTGTACCTTAATTAAGGCCACGGCCGCTTCCTTCCCACTCCTAGCCCTTTCCTATCCAATCGTCGCCATAAGACCTATCTGTGTCGGTGCGACGTAAAGCAACTAGCAAAAAAACAAAAATAACGAGCTTCAGTTGCAAGTATTTTTATTCAGAATATATTTTAAAGCTAACTATAACATTAGGATCAAGAAGAAGTGTTTAAAGAACATAAATGATATAATAACAAACTTCAGTTGCAAGTACTTTCATTCAGACGATATGTTTAAGCTAACGATAACATTTAAACTTTGTACGAACACTTTTTATAAAGTGCTATCTGTCCATTTCACCATTTTTCTATTGCACAATTTTCTTCTACATGAATACTTGTCTTTTTTTGGTTTTCTTGTCAGTTTTTGGCACGGAACCAGAGCCGACACTATTTAGCCGAATGTATGAATCAGTTCGTACAGTACTCTTCTCAAGATGGATCATGAGTGTGATTTCCCATGCGCGTAGACAAAATACGGTCACTCCCCAGTGTTAAAAGTCTGGCATTACAGTTCTCCTTCTTCGACCATCTGCAACCCTGATCACCAGCAGATTTCACATTACCTTTACACTATTCTCCATTTTCAGTATCACTGTCCTAAACGCCTAACAGCACTTTTCAGTACCTTACTTTCTCGGTGCTATGTTCACCATTACTATGCTCTTCTCTGCCACCAGGTACAAGCTAGAGGGACGCACCTGTTTTTTCTACCTGAAGGGCAAGTTGCGGAATTCGGGCAGGGGGATTAGTGGACACTTCCTTGACCATTTCTGAGTTGCGGAGTTCATGTCCGCCCAGACGATGCTGCCTTGTTAGCGGGTATGTTACTTGCTCGAATCACCTGTTGAGGAAGAGATTGGTCTGCGCACCTCCTGTCTTACTGACAAAAAGCCATTGATCAGACACATCAGGGGCTTATCAGAGAGCCTCTCGAAGGAAATGTGGTGGCGCGGGGTCACTGTTACGTGACAGGCCTTGATCTAATAAACAATAATAATAGCCCTTAAAATACAGTCATTCATAAATATCGTCTACAGCTTTGTATTGTTTCACAGTTGGTAATGAAATATATGTGTTGAATTCTCAGAGTGATGCCATGATGAATTCGTATCAACCAACAGCAGCGTTCCTTCACCGATCGCTTTGGAAAATGTAGGTAGTTTAATAATGATGTTGATCATCATCATCATCATCATAATTAGCATCAGGGCCCATATTTTTATGAAATTAATCGGAGAGAGGGAAGGGCCTTGTAGGGAATGAGGGTGATAGACTCCCTAGATCTAGCAATGAATGGACTCATACATGTTCTTTCGAGTACTCTGTCCGACATTGCGAATACGGGTCACGTAGCGGCGAATACGCAGTTCAGGTACTTTAAAGTTATATTTACCGGGCGAGTTGGCCGTACGCGTAGAGGCGCGCGGCTGTGAGCTTGCATCCGGGAGATAGTAGGTTCGAATCCCACTATCGGCAGCCCTGAAGATGGTTTTCCGTGGTTTCCCATTTTCACACCAGGCAAATGCTGGGGCTGTACCTTAATTAAGGCCACGGCCGCTTCCTTCCAACTCCTAGGCCTTTCCTATCCCATCGTCGCCATAAGACCTATCTGTGTCGGTGCGACGTAAAGCCCCCCCTAGCTAGAAAGTTATATTTCTCGTAGATCTGTGGGGAAATCGTGGACATGCTTTACGTTGTATACAGCGTAACTAGTCTTCAGTACAGTGCTGATATCTACGGTTCATTTAGAAGTGATGTCTCTGTAGATACATTTCTATGGTATAACGTTTTCGTTCTGCTACAACATGGCGAGATACATAGCGACGATCAATTTCTCTCTCTCTCTCTCTCTCTCTCTCTCTCTCTCTCTCTCAGTTCAACCCTCCGAAGGGGTATGGTGGCATGCGGCAAGTCGTTAAATGATTTCTTTCCAAAAGTCCCTTGCTTGGGAATAATGGTTTGTCCATGCATGTTCTGTGCAATCAGACACTTCCTTTGGTCCATCCATCGAATAGTAGCGATTTGTTTGTTTTCCTTTTTAGTCTCAGTGGGAAGGTACACGCCATTGATGCCCGAGAGGGCAAGAAAATAGGCCGCATGCTTTCACACAGGAAAGTGAAGGGTGGTAGATATCATTTTTCTTTGGGATCTGTCCAAGGAACCCAGGACTTCAGTAGGCCTAAGTGCTTCCGGAAGTACCACACGATGAAGACATACCGCTACGAGTGAAGGGTAGATGCTGTGAATCTGTCAGAGGAACCAGGGACTTCAACAAGTGCTTCCGAAATTACCACACACTGAATAAATATCGCTACGAGTGGTGTTGGCAGATAAACAATATGAAATTTTGTACAGATTTACTTTCAAAGTGTAAATTGCACAAAATATTCGCCTGATTTTAAATTGACCTGCAGGGGATTGAAGTGGAAAAATAATTGGAATCCAAAGAGTTAAGATGTGTCCTTATGTAAAACAAAATCTATTCTTTCAAATAATGCCCATATAGGCCTAAAGAGTGATAACGTCAAGATTTAATATTTACGGGTTAACTGCGATGAACCCGGAAAATGTTCCTTAATTTGGGAATATCACTTCAAGCCAAAAATACGTTTCTTTGTGAATGAAGTCTAACTATTACGCAACCATTCAACTTTGTAAAGGAATGCCGTGTTGTGTGCATTCCACAGCGGCCTTGAAGTAATATTCCAGTTCCTTCATAATTTTTATTTTGTGATGAAAGTAGTCAGACAGGTTTTTACGCTCCTTGTGTTTGGTTTATAGAGCAACTTTGGGGGCAGTGCTTACGCATCTCCCATGATTCCATAAGCTCAACAGTGGAACTATGTACGGAGCTATTCCAATACTGTACGTTCTGCCGATGTTTTGTTTTTGTGGGGTCAGAAATCGTAGCCAGCATCGAAGTGCACTTGTGTATGTGAATTCTAATGGTGACGGGTTTGTTTAAGAAGCCTAACCTCTAGGTTGTCGGCTTCTGATAGATGCTGCAAGGATGATTATTTAAAATGTACACAGTGGCATGGTGAAGGTGAGCTTCATAAAATAATTGAACAGTATTAAAAAATATAAAATGTGATTAGATTCAATGTATTTCCTTAAAAATACCATAGAAGGTAAATGCAATGTAACACATATATCTAGTTGATAAAAATCACAGTTTAAAGTTAAAATACAGTATTAAAAGTGTAACTTAGCTTTAAAGAGTTGTTTTCTTGACACGGGATCGAGGATGAGGTGGTGACTTCATGTGGCATCTTTTTACGGCCATATTAGTCCGACTCCTTGGATGAATGGTCAGCGTTGAGTCCACTTCGGTGCGATTCCCGGCAGGTCGGTGATTTTAATCGTGTTAATCAATTCTTCTGGCTCGAGGACTGGGTATTTGTGTTTGTCCCAACACTTTACTTTTCATACTCAGACAAACCACCAGAGAAACATGCAATAGTGATTACATCCCTCCATTTAGGGTTGGCGTCAGGAGGGGCATCTGGCCGTAAAATGGCCACATCCACATATGCGACACATTCGGACCCACAAGTGTGGAAAAAGTGGCAGACCAACCAGCCTCAGTTGAGGTGCTAATGAAGAGGAAATGAATGATGGTGGATGGAATTAGATTAGTTAGTTGGAAGGAATCGGCTATGGCCTATGAATTAGAATTGTTTCTACATTCGCCTGGAAGTGAAAATGGGGAACTGCAGAAAGCTATTCTACGGACAGCTGACGATGAGGTTCCAATTCGCGCGTTTCTGCAGATCTTGGCTCCATAACCGTAGCGCGTTAACACGCGCGGCCACTCCGCTCAGATTTTTTTCTTTTTAATGGCGTGTGGTCTCCGAAGTGCCTGATGTAGGTCTTTCGAGTTAACGTCGTATAAGTGACCTGCCCGCCTGTGAGGATCGGCCACGGCCTATTAATTCTAATGGTGAAGAATTAGAATTAAAATATAATGGTGAAATATCCACGATCCGACCGGGAATCGAACCCAGGATCTCTTGGACGAAAGGCCAGCAAGATAACCACTTAACCCTGGAGTCAGACACTCCGCTCGGTAACTTAGCTTTGAAAAATGATAACCTACAACCTGTTTTCCAGTCATTGACTGGGTCAGGGATGTAATGAATGAAACATACATAGGCTTTTATTACAATGGGGTCGCCACTCCCAAGGTGATTTATTAATGAGTGATAAATGCTATGAAATGATAATGGAGAGTGTTGCTGAAATGAAAGATGACAGGGAAAACCGGAGTACCCGGAGATAATCCTGTCCCGCTCCCGCTTTATCCAGCACTAATCTCACATGGAGTGAGCGGGATTTGAACCGCGGAACCCAGTGATGAGAGGCCGGTGCACTGCTGCCTGAGCCACGAAGGCTCGTTAGCTTTAAAGAGTACCTAATTAAAAATTAATATTATTTTACTGTAAAAGAAAAATCGTTAAATGAAAGTCTAAATCTTAACAGTTAAAAACGATAAAACCGACCACTATCCCTCATAAAACGGATGATGAGGTCTGCTGACTGCTCGTCATCCGGGAATATGATGGACATTATAATTTAAAGTTATGCGTAGATCGGTCTGTGATCCACGCACTGTAGCAGGACAGGATTCGCTGTTAAATGATATCCGCAAGTACATACACGTAAGTGAGGCGGGTGGAGAGTGCGTACTGTGACCGATAAGTAAACGACATAATAGCACGGATTCTTTTCAAGAAGTCTTTTAAAGTTCCATACCTTAGCTTACTTGCCCCCTTTATTGCTGTCAGCTTATTGAATGGAGGAATGACCTTCCACTTCTCCTCCCAGCATATGAATTCTGCCGGGTGATCTCCTTTAGCAGGACAAATAATTAAACCACTTTATAGTTCAAAGGCTAGCTTATACAGCAAATAAGCAAGGTTAAATACTGTACTTCTCCCTGTTGGAGTACGAATGATATCGACCCTGATCTTGATTTTAAGACCCGTGTGTAGGAAATAGATGGAACCACGTTGAAGACAATAAAGTCACTGTTATGCAATGATGTTCTCAATTTAAAACGCTGGCAGGACATGATAAATTACTGTTATGTATGGGTCGCGCTACATTATGAGATCTGACATTTTTTTTTTTTTTTTACTAGGAACGTTCGCGAAGTTCCTGCCAGAAGAATGTCTTCGTTAGTGTTCCTCAAAAATACTATAAAAGTTTAAAAGGCGTTAGCAATGTCCTCTCGTGTGCCAAACTGTCTCCCAAGCAACGGTTCTTTCACTTTCAGAATGAGGTCTTAATCGTAGTGTTTCAGTGCCTCACACATGCTCGGAACATTAAACAGTATTGTTTGTCGCCAGAAACTTACTACTGAAACGACAGTGGATGCACCTGCAGCCCACACCTCGAGAGAGACGCTTGCCATTCTGCTACAACACTCTTGAGATCGCTTAATATCCCGTACGGTACCTTTCCCAACGGTGGTGGTGGTGATTATTAAGAGAAAGTACAACTACCGAACTGTCTTATATACAGACCACTAATCAGAGAGAAAAAAGAGGAAGTGATCTGACACTTCGAAAAAGGAAGGTATCGACCAAA
This sequence comes from Anabrus simplex, assembly GCF_040414725.1. NCBI lineage: Eukaryota > Metazoa > Arthropoda > Insecta > Orthoptera > Tettigoniidae > Anabrus > Anabrus simplex. Next base: position 615,422,235 of record NC_090265.1, on the reverse strand, counting down.
GAAATACAAGGGCCACGAAGGGCGTGAAAATGAAAGACTACATAAGCCTCGAATGCTCTAATACCATCAGGGTCGAAAAAGAACAAGAGTTGACCAAGGAAGGTCGTATAGGATAGCTGAAAGTGAGGAGCCTGGCACGAGTAAGAGGGAGCAGTGCCAGGACTCAGCTAAAGGCCCCGTGGTCGCCCACCCATGCTTCCAAGTTGAGAGCCCATGGGGCCTTTTAGTCGCCTCTTACGACAGGCGGGGGATACCGTGGGTGTTATTCTACCGGCCCCACCCACAGGGGGTACCCTCCTCACGCCTCCGGATGCCTGCCTATGGGGCATGCTGAAAGTATCCGTTTTTCGGTCAGATGACCCACCTAGGAATGCTCCCGGATTATGAGAGAAGATACAGTCATTTTAATGTCATTACAGTAACCTAAGTTCGTCAGCATGTTCGACAATCTACAGGACTGTTACGAGACGTTAGGGTGCACAATTTGAACACGTGCTGTATCGGCACAGTTAGATACGTATTGCCGTCGTCACCTTGCATGTTATAATGACGTATCTTGATGTCCAGAACATGTTTGTAATTTAATTTTTGTCGCATACTGTATTACATTTTTAATATTAAAAAAGAATAAATGGTCGTCTTTAACCTGGCAAAAAGGATAATTACTTCCGCTACTTAGCAATTGGCTTTACGTCGCACTGACACAGATAGGTCTGATGGCGATGAAGGCATAGGAAAGGCCTAGAATTGGGAAGGAAGCGGCCGTGGCCTTAATTAAGGTACAGCCTGGTGTGAAAATGGGAAACCACGGAAAACCATCTTCAGGGCTGCCGACAGTGGGATTCGAACCCATTATCTACCGGATGCAAGCTCACAGCCGCGCGCTCCTAACCGCACGGCCAACTACTTCCCCTACTTCAAATGATATGTTTGTAAATGCACTTGTATGTCACTTGCTACATTCTATCTCATATACGAGGATTGTAACGTAAGTCATGGCAACTACTTTTTGTGGCACGAATGCGGGGTCTATCAGACAAATGGAAATATGTACTGATGGGGTGGGGAGTGTAAGGTGCAGTGGACTGTATGAATGATGCCGAGTAGGTTTACCAGGTGTAGAATCCCCCTGTGGGTGGGGGCGGTAGAATAACACCCACTATATCCCCTGCCTGTGGTAAGAGGTGACTAAAAGGGGCCTCAGGGGCTCTGAACTTTGGAGCGTGGGTTGGCGACCACGGGGCCCTCAGCTGAGTTCTGGCATTGCTTCCACTTACTTGTGTCAAGCTCTTCACTTTCATCTATCCTATCCGACCTCCCTTGGTCAACTCTTGTTCTTTTCCGATCCCGACTGTATTAGGTTCCCGAGGCCTAGGGAGTCTTTCATTTTCACGCCCTTCGTGGCCCTTGTCTTCCTTTGGCCATTACCTTCATTTTTCGAAGTGTCGAATCCCTTCCCCCTGTGGGTGGGGGCGGTAGAATAACACCCACGGTATCCCCTGCTTGTCGTAAGAGGCGACTAAAAGGGACCCCAGGGGCTCTGAACTTTGGAGCGTGGGTTGGCGACCACGGGGCCCTTAGCTGAGTCCTGGCATTGCTTCCACTTACTTGTGCCAGGCTCCTCACTTTCATCTATCCTATCCGACCTCTCTTGGTCAACTCTTGTACTTTTCCGACCCCGACGCTATTAGGTTTGCGAGGGCTAGGGAGTCTTTCATTTTCACGCCCTTCGTGGCCCTTGTCTTCCTCTGGCCGATATCTTCATTTTTGTAAGTGTTGGACCCCTTCCATTCATTCTCTCTGATTAGTGTTATATAGAGGATGGTTGCCCAGTTGTACTTCCTCTTAAAACAATAATCACCACCACCAGGTGTAGAATAACAAGCGAGGAAACTGTCAGCCATGTAATCCTTGTTCTAGATAATGTACAGAGAGTACAGTAACCTTTAGGGTAAATCCTCAGAGTAGTCTGCTAGACTGCCCACGACAAGTCACTAACGATGCTGGAGACGACGGATACCAGTCGCTCAAACTATTGAAGATATGTAAATGAAATTTTGCATGGCACAGTATTTCATTTATGTAACCTTGTGTTCTAGGCTCGTTTCTTCGACACAATAGTGCAGCTCCATGGCTAAATGGTTAGCGTGCTGGCCTTTTGTCACAGGGGCCCCGGGTTCGATTCTCGGCAGGGTCGGGAATTTTAACCATCATCATCATCATCATCTGTTTACCCTCCAGGGTCGGCTTTTCCCTCGGACTCAGCGAGGGATCCCACCTCTACCGCCTCAAGGGCAGTGTCCTGGAGCTTCAGACTCTTGGTCGGGGATACAACTGGGGAGAAGGACCAGTACCTCGCCCAGGCGGCCTCACCTGCTATGCTGAACAGGGGCCTTGTGGAGGGATGGGGAGATTGGAAGGGGTAGACAAGGAAGAGGGAAGGAAGCGGCCGTGGCCTTATGTTAGGTACCATCCCGGTATTCGCCTGGAGGAGAAGTGGGAAACCACGGAAAACGACTTCCAGGATGGCTGAGGTGGGAATCGAACCCACCTCTACTCAGTTGACCTCCCGAGGCTGAGTGGACCCCGTTCCAGCCCTCATACCACTTTTCAAATTTCGTGGCAGAGCCGGGAATCGAACCCGGGCCTCCGGGGGTGGCAGCTAATCACACTAACCACTACACCACAGAGGCGGACAATTATAACCATCGTTGGTTAATTTTGCTGGCACGGGGGCTGGGTGTATGTGTCGTCTCCGTCATCATGTCATCCTCATCGCGACGCGCAGGTCGCCTACGGGAGTCAAATAAAAAAACCTGCATCTGGCGAGCCGAACATGTCCTCGGACACTCCCGGCACTAAAAGGCATACGCCATTTCCATTTCATTTCTTTTGACACAAGTAATTTCACTTTTTTAGTAGTGCACAAAATATAGCCTATTACTTGATTTGAAAGGTTATCATTAAGAAAATAAACCAAACCAAACCAAACCCCATGGCATTACAGCCCTTGAAGGGCCTTGGCCTACCAAGCGACCGCTGCTCAGCCCGATGGCCTGCAGATTACGAGGTGTCGTGTAGTCAGCACGACGAATCCTCTCGGCCGTTATTCTTGGCTTTCTAGACCGGGGCCGCTATCTCACCGTCAGATAGCTCCTCAATTCTAATCACGTAGGTTGAGTGGACCTCGAACCAGCCCTCAGGTCCAGATAAAAATCCCTGACCTGGCCGGGAATCGAACCCGGGGCCTCCGGATGAGAGGCAGGCACGCTACCCCTACACCACGGGCCGGCCATTAAGAAAATAGGAGACTTTTTTACAATTTGTTTTACGTCGCACGGACACAGATAGGTCTTGTGGCGACGATGGGATAGGATAGGCTTAGGAGTGGAAAGGAAGCGGCCGTGGCCTTAATTAAGGTACAGGCTCAGCATTTTCTTGGTGTGAAAATGGGAAACAACGGAAAACCATCTTCAGGGCTGCTAACAGTGTGGCTCGAGCCCACTATATCCCGGTTGCAGGCTCACTGCTGCGTGCCCGTAACCGCACGACCAACTCGTCCAGTCAAAATAGGAGAGTCTATATACTTAGGTACATAAGTCACAGTCGCAAACGTTTAAGCGAAACATTCATTCTCCTTCTACCTCATCGTCGTCCATAGCATCCATCAGTAAACAATTTCTCATCCAACGTCCAAAACAACTGCGTTTCCTCCTTCTGATTACCTTCTCTCTTCGCCCACACTTCTCGTCACCTCGTCATTTCTCACTTTCTCTACCCATTTTATCCCTTCCATCCTCCTCCAAATCCACATCTCAAATACTTCCAGTCTTCTTTCTTCCTCTTTCCTCAGTGTCCGTATAATGCCACGCTCCATATAAAGCACTTCGCCCTTTTCTTCCTCAGGTTCCTGGTTGATATAAGTCAAATAATTTCAGTAACATTACTGTGCAGATATTCAATGAAATGGAAGTTATTTAGTTGCAAAGAGTAATATGGAAATTTGATAAAATACCACAGGTAATTACCTTTTAAAACATGTATTCGTTAAGAATGCAAAATTTAGTTTAAACGGCGTTTGTAGTTGTTGAGTCTAGAAATGTGAATTACTGAATTCGAAGCTCTCTCTCAGGAGAATGGGAAGCTAAACAGGTAATAGGACAACAGGCAGGATATGGCCTAATGCGGTGGTGGAGAAAGAGGTGCCACCCCATCCTGCGTCTATTTGATTCATGTCTCGCCTTCTGACCTATGCGCTACTGTTTAGCAGTCAAATCCCTGCCTTTAGCTTTTTCTTCTTCTTCTTACAATGATTGTTCCGTATAGAACAAGTTAAGAAAATAAACTATGTTCCTTGTTCCAGAATTGCAGCCGGACTTCTTCATGACAACACATACTAACATGCTGCAGGAAGGCAATGAGACCTGTATGCGGCTGCTTTATTACCCACCAGTTGGCGCTCCTCCTACCCCTGGTATCACACGTTGCGGGGAACATTCTGACTACGGCACTTTCACCCTGCTGGCTCAGGACAGCGAGGGCGGCCTTGAGGTAAGAACATCCATCAAATTAAGAGAGTTTTGGTCTATAGAGTCTCTCATACAAACTCAGACCGAACGCTCGGTGTTTGCGCTACGGCAGCTACCTCAGCCAACTTATGCCGCTCGCGGTCGTCCTGCTTTAAGCGTGCATACAATCTTATACGGAAGTGTCCTCCTTCCTGGGTTATACAGGCATTGTATCTGGTAACCACATTCTGGCTGACGCGCGTGAGTTCTGCCACTGGAATGTTTTTTTTTTTTTTTCATTCGTAATGTTTTCTTTCAGTTCCTCCAATGTGTGAGAATTTGTTCGACACACTTTTTATTTCAGTTTACCCACAAGTAAAAATCACACACTGTTAGATCTGGAGAACGAGGGAGAAATAGACCAGCACTGATCACTGTCTGCAAACACTTCCGAGATTGTAAGAAGGGAATCTTCTGCTGTATGAGCAGGGGCTGAATCTTGTTGAAATCACTTACGTGATTTTTCTTCTTCCGTTATCTGATGGAAGAACGGCGTAACAATGTCGTCTTGGTACCTCTCTGCATTTACTGTCGTCTCGAAAAAAATAGGCCCAGTTATTCGTGTTGCACTAACAGCACACTAATCTTCCTATCATAATGAGGGACAACATTGGGGTTTTCTGCACGCTAGAGTAGAACGCAGCCCGGAAGGCGGTTTCGTTGCGCAGAGAGAGAGACAGAAGTATGAGGTGCGGCGATGCCAATTTGCCTACTCATAACAGCATGTATGTGTAAACATTTTTTCATCCAGTTATATCTTTAATTCCAAAACGATGACCTATATTTTTGTGGGCTTAAAAGTTTCCTGAAAGTCCAAATCAATTTTTAACATCAAACCCCGAGAAAGTGTTGAGGAAAATTTTCGAGATATTAAGGAAGGTATGTAAGGTGAGAGAAGTGAAAGGCGAAGGGCAGAGAGCATAACAGCATGAATGTGTAAACATTTTTTCTTTCAGTTATATCTTGAATTCCAAAGCGATGACCTATATTTTTCGTGGGCTTAAACGTTTCCTAAAAGTCCAAATTAATTTTTAACATCAAAACCCGCGAAAGTGTTCAGGAAAGTTTTCGAGATATTAAGGAAGGTAAATGGACGGTCCAGTTTCAATGCCTTAGGATATTCGCCGTTTTTATACATATCAAATATTGTTGTACACAGAATATTTTTATTGAAATCATCGAGGACCGTCACTGGCTTCTTCCTCTAAGGGTTCTTCTCTGGCGACCTGAACACCGCTTTATTTTTATTTCCGAAGCTTGTTTTATCCACTGTATTGTTCGCAGGCCGATACCACACGCGAGTGCTGTCTTCTTTTGAAGCGTGGCAACATGGCGTTCCTCACCTTCTCCGCCTATGAACGCCTGCTGCTGCATGCTTACAAAATACAAATACACTTTAAATATTATTTCCCTCGCCTGTCAACGGAATACTTGTCTTTTTGCTCTTCTGGATCTATCGTACACACGCAAATAGTTCCCTAAATTCGTTGATTATAATATTTACAAATAATACTCGAAACATTCACTCGTGACCCGCACAAACAGGCACCTCTTACTGAAATGATTTTATTGGCACAGCGGAAAGCACGTCATACTACAAAGCGCGCGAATGTTACTGCGCAACCCTCTTCAAACCGCCTTCCGGGCTGTGTTCTACTCTAGTAGCGAGAGTTATGACTGTTCACATGACCATTAAGATGAAACCAGAACTTTTACACACGAAAATATGGTGTTACAATGATAACTGTTCACCATGTTGGCAGCTGAGATTTAGACTGGCGGCTCATGCTTGCCAGGCCGAACACGTGCAGGCTGCTTGGAAGGTCAAGAACTACGCGTGCGCCTCCCATACTGCAACTGCCGTAGCGCAGAGTATAAACACCGTGCGTTCGGTTTGGATTTATGAGATACCCTGTAGTGTGCAGGTATCAACAGAAGTTTGTAACTGCAACGCCAGACGCATGTAAATCAGCTTAACACACTAGTAACAGGAGGTAGTTTGTGATTAATAAGTAGGGCTCAGATTTGTATCACATGTTGAAATGAAAATCCATAGCCTGTTCCCAGTCATTCGACCGGGTCAGGAATGAAATGAATGAAGCTCCCATCTAGTGGCGAGGATAGGAATTGTGCCGGCTGCCGAAGCTTGTCGCACTCCTCTGGGGCAATGTTTGAACGACAGATGAAATGAAATGATATTGAAGAGTGATGCTGGAATGAAATATGACAGGGAAAACCGGAGTACCCGGAGAAAAACCTGCCCCGCCTCCGCTTTGTCCAACACAAATCTCACATGGAGTGACCGGGATTTGAACCACGGAACCCAGCGTTGAGAGGCCGGCGCGCTGCCGCCTGAGCCACGGAGGCTGCATCGCATGTCATTTTGAGATATTTTTATCCCGACCCATTTTTACAAACTTTAAGGTAAATGAATACACATTGACTGAAACTGCCAGACTGACCAATGCGGGTGAATCATACCTCAGTGTCCATGACCTTGGACAAAAGTATACCGCTGCTACTCTTCCTCACGGCATTTGCTACACGCTGCTGTGCGAGTCTCCACTACTTGCTGCTTCGTTGTACGAATCGCTTAACCGCGACGAATGACATTTTGTGTGTGTTTCTGCCAAGTATTTTTTAATAATTAAAGAAATTAAAGGAAATAATTAGGTGATAAGACAACAGGCTTTGTATTTTTTTTTTTTTTTTTTTTTTTTTACAATTGCTATCATTCTTAATTTTAGGCGGCTAAAATGGAATAACAGTTTAATTTTTTCTTCACAAAGTGCGGGAGAGACTGACCCCTCCCCCATTCCAATCACCGCCAGTGCTAACAGAAGTACGATTGGATCCCTTGCTTATTTTACCGAACCGGGCGAGTTGGCCGTGCAGGTAAGAGCGCGCAGCTGTGAGCTCGCATCCGGGAGACTGTGGGTTCGAACGCCACTTTCGGCAGCCCTGAAGATAGTTTTCCGTGGTTTCCCACTTTCACACCAGGAAAATGCTGGGGCTGTACCTTAATTAAGGCCACAGCTACTTCCTTCCCATTCCTAGGCCTATCCTGTCCCATCGTCGCCATAAGACCTAACTGTGACGGTGCGACGTAAAACAAATATCAATAATATTTTACCGATGTTGAAGAGATCTGCCGCCTTTACACTTCTGGACGTTGAAATCTGAAGGCTCAAGTCGTTAGTTAGTGCCATCTGGGAGAAAATCAAAGAACTTATGGATAAAAAAGCCTTTCCTACTCATGTGGCTAGACGTTGCCCTTTCTCTTTCGGGTACTGCAGTAGCTTAAAAAAGATTAGATTCTGCGAGTGTGAGACAGGGCCTGACTTTCTCTGACACTTTCATTCCGGCAATGGAGCCTTGTTCGTTACTATTATCTCCCTGCTAAGTAGTGAATTATCCCCTTGACTTGAGACTTAACTGGAAACAGATTATGTTGCTAGGTACAGGCAGTCGAACGTCACTCCAACTTAATCACATAATCAGCCTCCCAAGTCTTGCGGCGTGCACACTCCAGTGGTCGCGCGAAGAAAAGTCACGTCAGTGGTCGCGCGGATCACAATTGTGATCCATTTTTCTTTGTGATATACGGCTATTGTATACTATTTATTCAATGAATATGATTATGCATTGTGAAAAGAACTTTATTTTCTGTACAATATAATATAATTATGCATCCATTTATTTAAAAAACATGAAAAATTACCGGACATTGTGATTTGTCTCACTTACTCCCTCCATAATGTTTGTGAGGTACCTCACTGTCTGGTTCATTCAGCCATCGATTTATATTCTCATAGTCATACATTTTGTACTTATATACCAATAATTAATATCAACTCATAAAACGGAGTAGATATACGCACATGAACTGAGATTAGACACCGTAATAAGAAAACAAAGTCAAAATAAGTCACGCTAGTGGTCGCACGGATCACAGTTGTGATCCACAAGAATGAATTGTTCTATAACGCAATAACCATCAGTCAAGGTTAGCAGACTACTGCATTATCAGAGAGGGGTTGGGGCACGAGGAAGGTACACAGATGCTCAAGGTCAACAATCATACAAAAAAATAGGAGCGAAAAAACTAAACGGCTGGGTCACTATTGTAATCCGCGCGACCACTGGAGTGTTAAGTTCTTGGGCGAGAACAAAACTCCCACCTTCGTCAATAGATCTTTCATAAATACATGGACTGTGACGCAATATACCGGCATGTCATGATCTATTCTAATCCCATTTATAACATATTAACTCGAGAAAATAAAACAATATAACACTAAGTATGTTAACTGCGTAGTACGGACTTTGTAGCTATAAGCTTGAATTCAGGAGATGGTAAATTAACCATAATAGTAATGACAATAATGATAGTAATAGTGTTATTGGTTTTTATCCGACTCCTTGGCTGAATGGTTTTCCGAGACGCCGTGGTGCCGGAATTTTTCTCCCAGAGCTGACGTAGTTCTTCTTCTTGTACGCCTTTTCTCAGTTTCTTTGGGTCGGCATTTTTTTGTAGATTTGAACTATTTTTACGGCCGCTTACCCTTCCTGATGCCAACCTTAGGCGGACGGATGTATTCGCTATTGAGTATTTCTATGGTGGTTGGTGGTGTGATGTATTAAGAGTAGATGAAAGGATGTGGATTAAGACGAGCACCAAATCACAGTCCCGAACTAGTTCAATTAACACTACACAGTTAAAAAAAACAACCCGGATCCCACTAAATCGAAGGTCACTAGTCCAGCCATTCACCCCAAAACAGCGGACCACGACGCTGACGTATTTGATGTGATATTAAACCGATGATGATGATAATAATAATAATAATAATAATAATAATAATAATAATAATAATAATAATAATAATAATAATAATAGGTGGTAGCCTTTCCTTCCCCTTACGGTGGCCCGGGAAACATTTTCAAAGTCTAGCTGTTTCTGTTAATAAACATGGTAGCTACCAGATACAGGGCTCAGTTCATGACTCAGTTTCGATGATAGTTGAGCGATATAGTTTTATTTATTTATTTCTACAATTTGCCTTACGTCGCGCCGACACAGATAGGTCTTATGGTGGGCGACGATGGTGTAGGAAAGGGCTGGGAGAGGGAAGGAAGCGACCGTGGCCTTAATTAAGGTACAGCCTCAGCATTCGCCTGGTGTGAAAATGGGAAACCACGGAAAACAATTTTCAGGCCTGTTGACAGTGGGGTTCGAATCCACTATCTCCCGAATGCACGCTGACAGCTACCGTTCAGTCACTTGCTCTGTGATCGATAGTTGAGTTAGAGCCTGTCTTGTTTTAAAAGTGTTCGGTGATAGGTAGAGGTTGGCTTAAAATAATAGCACGAGCTTTTCACTTGATCAACACGTGTTAAAGTTCCAGATTACCTTGGGTGGAAGAAACAAAACAAAGCCAAAATATCCCACACACTTCTTGGATAGAAACGAAACAACAAATAAGTGCGATTACGTAAGTAACTGACAGCAACTAAAATGAAATATACAAAAGAATGTCAGGGATAAAGTGAATAACAAAATACAAGATAAACACCTAGAAGAGAAAATACCATCTATATATATAAAATAAGAGTTTTGTCTGTACATTGCTCAGAATTAGAAAAGAATGGTATTTCTGTATCGGTCATATCTACAATAATAAGGAAATGCATTTTTTACTTTTCCGTAATTTCTGTCTGCCTGTCTGCCTGTATGTATGTATGTATGTATGTATGTATGTATGTATGTATGTATGTATGTATGTATGTATGTACACGCATCACGAGAAAACGGCTGAAGAGAATTTAATGAAAATCGATATGTAAAGTCGGGTGATGAACCACTACAATCTAGACTATACATTATTTTATTCACGCTGAGTAAAATGGTAGTTTAGGGGAAGGCCTGAAATGTAATTCTCAAATAAGTTTTTTATGTTATTGGTGGTCATATCGATAAATACTACATAACTAACATAACTTTAGTTATCTGGTAAATTAGTAGTAGTTATGTAAGAAGTCATTAAATTTCCGATCACTTATGTCTTATACAGTGTTACCGTACCGCATATAATCACAGAGATATTCATGAATTTGGATTTTTGTTAGTAAGTCCATATCAGCGCCGAGTCACGAGAAAATGGGTAAACAGAATTTAGTGAAAATCGGTATGTAAAGTCTGAGAATAAGGAACTACAGTCTACGATATAAATAATTTTGTAAGACGCCCTAATATCACAGAGTCGAAAGAAAACTAATGTGAAGGCCTGCAATATAGAAAGCTCATAAACTTTATAGACAATAACATTACATTGACCATTGTTTGTTGTGATGTGCTTTTTGTCTTCTGTTTCCACTCATCCCCGATAGATATGATTACTGCAGCGTACCGAGGTTTTTTTAATTTGCTTTACGTCGCACTGACACAGGTAGGTCTTACGGCGACGATGGGTTAGGAAAGGAATAGGGGTGTGAAGGAAGCGGCCTTGGCTTTAATTATGGTACAGCCTGGTGTGACTGGTGTGAAAATGGGAAACCACGGAATACCATCTTCGGGGATGCTGGCAGTGGGGTTCGAATATACTATCTCCCGGATGTAAGCTCACAGCTGCGCGCCCTAACCACACGGCCAACTCGCCTGGTCGTACCGAGTGTAACAGCCTGCCTGTATATTGGCGGGAAGTAGCGGGGGTGTTAGATAACTTTCTTCTTTAGCATGCCATTCCTCTGGTTCATACATTTTCTGATATTACTGGCACGTAACACACTGGTTCATCATAGCGTTCGAGCTATTCAATCCCTACTCTGAAGCACTGATTGGAATGAGTAGTGTGCATATTTAACGGAATAATGACAGAGAAGTGTTCACGGCAGTCTGCGACCTGGTTATTCCAGCTCTGGAACTTTGGACTGTTAGATCGGCACTGTAGTACTGTTCGTTGAAAGTGAGAAAGTGTGCGGTTTTTCATTTGATCGAGTATTTTATATGATAACATTGCTTTCAATCGTTAATTCCTACTGACGTTTTTGTAATGACCTATATTGAATTCAGTTAGGAAAATCACCAAGTCAGTCTTTCTGAGAATCCCGTAGCAAAGCACGGGTACATCAGCTAGTGTAATATATAGCTAAAAAAGATGAGAAAGAGAGGAAAATTCTAAGAAAGATATTAGGCCCTAGCAAGACATGTGTCATCTGGAAGAAAAGGAACCAAGAAGAATTATTCACACAGATTAGTAAACTGACTGACGAAATGAGTAAAAGACGTCTAAAGTTTGCTGGGCATATCCGTTGGCGAAAAGGATTCTGAATTAGTCTTTTTTTTTTAAATGCAAGAGCACCACGACCTTGATGAAAGAAGTAAATAGAAACCTATACCAATTAGCTTAAACACCGAACGACGTCACCAACAGCTTGGAGGTTCAACACTATTCTGGGCAGGTATCATGTTCGGTCTCCGAGCACTAAGGGAAACATGACGTGCAGCTTGTGTGCTTCTGAATCGGTGTCTTGGTAGTTATTCCACAACCTGGAGACAACACTTATATTCACGCGGACAATGTTGACAGCGCCAATTAGACTCATGTTCTGTTGCATCTGAGTGATGATTTTGATGCGATATGCCCATAGACAGCGTATGAGGAGGCATTTTAGTTTTATTTACAAGTAGCAAATGTACTCGTGCTTCGCTTCGGTATTCTATGTTGTATACGGTTTTCTCCGTAAATTACTGTAAAGACAGTGTAAGATTATAATAAATTGCATGTCTCTTAGCGCTACCCGATAAACAAAACAGGAAGGACGCCATACATTGTTTCCAATGTAAGGTAGGCATTGGGAAAGTTTTGACAATAATGGCAGGCCGCATTCCCTACTGCAATCACAATCGAGTTCAGGAGTTTCTACTATAACGGCAGGGTCACTTCGCAACCGGCATTCACAGTAGAAATGGAGTTTTCATTATAAAGACAGGCCCCTTTTCCTAATGCCAGTCACAATTGAGTTGGAGATATTTGATTACAATCGAGAAATGCAGCGCTATCTAACGTATCAACAATCGAAACACGACAATAAATCATAGGGCCATAGCTGTAGATCTCTCCAAATTGAACTGCAATTGTGCTATCAGTTTTGTAATACGACTTACCGTTAAAAAAAACCACCCTGAAACGAAGGTCTGCACCGTCATTAAAATGCATCCATATTTCGATATTTTCCAGGGCCAAAAGTTATACACTTGAACAGCTTGGAATTTTTCCTCAAAGAACAGAGTGTCCAGGTTCTGGGAGTAGCAATTGCATACATATGGATAAATTAAGGAAGAAAGTAATACAGTTAAGAAAGTTAAAATTAAAGGGAAATGTGATTACAACTGAGGACAGTCGGATAGGACAAATACGTAAATACCAAGTGGATGTATCGGAAAATAAAATACCCCTCAATAAATCGTGGTGGTGTGAGTTACGGATATAAGAAGGCGGCAACAGAGGAGAAATTTAGGCGCATGGATTCTTAGATAAACGGATAAGAGGATGACTTAAGCCTAAAGAGGCAAGGCAGATGCAAGAAATTAAAGCGAAATATAGAAGTAGAATAGAAATACAGTAACATTGATAGCAAATACCAGAAAACACCTTACGGTATGAAATAATGGGCTACACTCCGAAATTCTGTTCAAATATTAACAACGATTGCTATCCGGGGACAACTGTAACCTCCAACGGTATTCCGCCAGTATCCCGCAAAATGGCCGATTAACGTCTCTCTTGCTTTCTACCCAAGGAACAACCACGAGTTTACAGGAATTATGACGAAAATGGTAATATGTTACTTCCCTCCTGGCAAGCAGTCAGAGACGTTGCCATGGTAACCTGTAGGTTCGTTGTCGGTCTATCGGGCACTCAGTGCAGAGCATGAGACCCGCAGAAAATAGTATGTTTCTCCGTCATTTGAAGAGTAAGCGAAATTATGTACATAACAAAAGTTGTTTATGATGAAGGGACGTTTCACATATAGTCCACAGATTTTACAGAAAATCAATAGTGTAAGAGAAAATGGGAGAAAACTGTTCTGGTTTTCCTATAAGCCCCCCGTCTATTCTGACATTTTAAAGTCATATGCATATCGAAACCTTCCTCGGGATGAGTATACTGTAAATATGAAGTTTGGCTGAGATCTATCCAGCCGTTTCGCCGTGATGGTGGAACAAACAGACAGACATGAAAAATAAAACCACTGATACGGTCTTAACTTGACCTAAACCGGATAAATATCTGAAAAATTCGCAAAACAAACGAAATTACAGACAGCAGACCCCCTACAACTTTATTTATATAGATTTTGCTTTACGATGCACCGGCACAGATACGTCTTATGGCTACAGTGGGATAGGGAAGGAAGCGACTATGGCCCTAATTAAGGTACATCCCCAGCATTTGCCTGGTGTGAAAATGGGAAACCACGGAAAATCACCTTCTGGGCCGTTGACAGTGGGGTTCGAATCCACTATCTCTCGAATGCAAGCTCACAGTTACGCGCCCCTAACCGCACGGCCAACTCGCCCGGTTACTTACTGTTTAACCTGGCTTCTTGGCTGACCTTTGATTCAGAGGGCCCAGTTCGATTTCTGGGCGAACTGAGGATTTTAACTGGGTATGGTTAATTGATTTGGCTTAGGAGCTGAGTGTTCATGTTCGTCTTCAATTCACATATCTTCATCTACATACAACACACCATACCAGAAACCATAATAGAAATACTTTCACCGAGCTCGATAGCTGCAGTCGCTTAAGTGCGGCCAGTATCCAGTAATCGGGAGATAGTAGGTTCGAACCCTACTGTCGGCAGCCCTGAAAATGTTTTTCCGTGGTTTCCCATTTTCACACCAGGCAAATGCTGGGGCTGTACCTTAATTAAGGCCACGGCCGCTTCCTTCCCATTCCTAGTCCTTCCCTATCCCATCGTCGCCATGAGACCTATCTGTGTCAGTGCGACGTAAAGCAACTAGCAAAAAAAAAAAAAAAAAGAAATACTTTCCTCCAGCAGGCCGTAAAACTGGGCCAGATCCACGTTAAGTGCCGATCCCAATAAATAGGTAAAAGGGCCAGGAGGAAAAAGACGAAGAAGAAAAACTGAAAAATGATTTTTCCTAACCTAAATGAATGTACCTCAACGCTTAATGTTATGCTCGTGGTTTAATGGATGACCGAGCTCGATAGCTGCAGTCGCTTAAGTGCGGCCAGTATCTAGTAATCGGGAGATCGTGGGTTCGAGCCCCACTGTCGGCAGCCCTGAAGATGGTTTTCCGTGGTTTCCCATTTTCACACCAGGCAAATGCCGGGGCTGTACCTTAATTAAGGCCACGGCCGCTTCCTTCCACTTCCTAGGCCTTTCCCATCCCATCGTCGCCATAAGACATTTCTGTGTCGGTGCGACGTAAAGCAAATAGCAAAAAAAAAAAAAAAGTTTAATGGATGCACGTAGTTCCCGAAATTTTGGATCCTACTTGGTAGATTTTTAGCTAAAACAATATAGGCTATAAGGGATAGATAGTGAAATCAAAATCTGAAAGATAACTTATTCGAAAAAACTGTGATGTTAATTACACTCACCAGGTGATAATGTAGCAGCTAAGTGAGGTAATATTATCTGGCACCTCGACCCGCTGTGATTTATGCACGATGTTAGTTTTACTACATTAAGAAAGCAGACGTCATTTAAACATGGCAGGGGGAATTGTGTTTAAACAATGGGCACTCAAGTCAAGGTTTACACCTCTGAAGTCACGTCCATGTTCCCTTAAGACCTAGTTTCAGCTCCGTTCGTACAAGTATGAAATGATTTACATTGCCCTCAGTGGCGATACCGTCTTTTGCCTTAGTAAAGATACCAGCACGTGCTCTGCTGACTGGCATGTTCTATGAAATGCTGACTGTTCTCATGCTCTTGTATGTTTGCTGAGACTGGTTTCCGTGCCCCTGTACGTCAAAACAGCTGTTGCGTGAAATACTAAGTCAGGCTGTTTTTCTATAATAAGCAGTTGAAAGATCTCCTAAAGCTAGATTTTTTCACATAGAGTAATATGCTAAGTCATTGCTGGAGTGAATAGTTTCTTGCAACAATATTATCACTGAGGCAAGGTCTTACCCAGGGAGTTTTTCGGAGGGGGTTAGGATTTGGGGCGGGGACTTCCTGAAACAAAAACTACAGTAACAAATATTTCTTTACTCAGTAGCGGCTCATGAGATAATCGTCCTACGTGCAGCAAAAAACGCTCCATATGAACTTTAGCACTAACACAGTGAAAGAAAAACACGCGCCAGCAACGTAACCACGAGATCAAAATCCGCACAATGCAAATGAAAGCGTTCCCAAGTAAATCTTTGAGACCTCCCCTATTACCATCATAAGTTACATTCTAAGGCGGGATAACATTTAGGGTCAGTCCAGGTGTTCAACTACGAATTCCTTATTTTTGACACAAAAGGAAGATGGATATTTTAATAAGCATTGTTTGGTTACCTCAATAACAACATTGTGTTTGCGACAGATTGTCCCTGCTTTCGCTTATCTTTGAGCCCAGACGATGCTATTATTAACTGGCAAAATCGATATCAGGGTAGCAGGAGGTATCGGGCTATGCTACCCTCTTGTGGCAGGGAAAGTAACTATAGACGGAATCAGTGACATTTGATCACGGTTTATGGTATACTCCACCGGCTGCGGGGTGTGTTGCAAGCTTGGCTGCGCCTGCGTATTGCTTCCTTCAGGCTACGGGCCAGAGCTCATTTCACATGGGCACCAAGCAAGTTCCGCGAGAGAACAGAGATAGGTGTTTGACAGATCTCGTCCTTATTTTCACAAAAGTCAAATTTATACCGTACTCAAAACAAAGAAAAGGCACCAAGACAATTGTACTTAATACAAATAATTCTTTACAATTCCAAAGCACGTGCTGAAGCCCGGTAACATGTACTGACTGGCCGCCACTGTTTTTACTTTCAAATACATTTTACAGAAAGAAAAGTCTGAAATCGTTTTAGAACAGTACCTTTTACAATTCAACGGGCGAAGTAGAAATATAAATTCATAGCGGTCTGCTGGACACGTACGTGCAGTGCGACACAAAGATTTGTTTAAAAATGGAGGTAACAGTACGTTTCACTCTAGGGCGGTGCGTGGTATTGTTGCATTGTTGCACAACTCCCAATAATTTTACACTTCGTTTGTCGTCTTTCCTTCCCATTTTGTAGTTTAATGTACTCTAAAATGTGTTAAAACCAACCATCTTTGGTCGTTCGATGTACTAATGCTTCCTAAAGAACAAATAAACTCTGCCGTCTTCGAATCAATCTCAGGGGGAATTCCTTTCCTACGGCAACTCCCTAGCGCACAGCGCGCCGCAATGTGGTTTCAGAAGGGACGAGCCTAAGACTGTACACAGGTAGCACGCCCGCCATGTCGGTCCTAGGGAGTTGCACGAGCCAAGCAAGTGCCCTGTCGAGAAACAATTCCAAATGTCCCCGTTAGATTGCACCATTCTGCGGAGAGGACTTCATCCATGCTGTCTTTCCTCTCGCAACGGTAATTTCCACGCCACTAGGTTACGCCGTACCGCACCACCCACAATGTTACCAACATTCGTAGTCTTTCCAACAGCCCATACCCACTGCCTTCGTAATGTCCAGGCCGTACTGTACCTCTGATGACGTCACGCTTTGGGGGGGGGGGGACTTGAAGGCGATACGCATATGCTCCGCTTGAATAACACACTTGTTTAAATTACTCAAAGAACTGTTAACACCTTATAAAACCGAAACCTATCCTCAAATATTTGTTAATTCTGACATACAATGCATATCCTTCTCCGTAACGTTCTATTTCTCGCGTATATATGTTAGTTTGCGTGAGTACAGCCTAACACTTTGAGACATATTCTTGCGATTTTATCCATTTTCTGGTCAACTGGAACATTCACATCATACACACTGACAGAAAACATGCAGCCAATTACCATTACTATTTATTACAAATATAAATTATTTCTGTACCTCACTGTTTCCACTCCATGAACACTGCAGCTTTCCTGGACCTCTTACAGGAAGTTACACCAGTATGGAGTCGGTCTGCTCTCTTTGAAGCACTTTGTTGAATACACAAGTATATTCACCCAAATATATATACACTGTCCGGCCAGGTCTTCCAATTTCTTCCCGCAGTCACAAATGACTAGGGAATCTGCCAACTGCATTGAATCCAAAGTCAAGGATCGTCTGAATTCAGAAATACCATAGTATGTGTATATGACACTAACACACAAAATACTTTGTACACCTCAATTCTAAGTTCTATTGACATGTCTAATGGATATTTTAAGCCCCTCGATTTAGGAAATTCAGATATCTTACTCCTGGCGGTAATTCATAAATAAGATCTGAATCTGTCAGAAGATAAGATTTATATAAATCACACTGCTGTTTGATACTCATAATTGATTTATTTTTAAATTATTATTATTTTAATTTTTTTTTCTTTTTTGCTATTTGCTTTTCGTCGCACCAACACGGATAGGTCTTACGGTGACGATGGGACAGGAAAGGTCTAGGAATGGGAAGGAAGCGGCCGTGGCTTTAATTAAGGTAGAGCCCCAGCATTTGCCTGGCGTGAAAATGGGAAACCACGGAAAACCATCTTCAGGGCTGCCGACAGTGGGGTTCGAACCCACTGTCCCGAATACTGGATACTGGCCGCAGTTAAGCGACTGCAGCTATCGAGCTCGGTGATACTCATAAATAAGACTTGCATTTTCAAATACACCGAATTAGATAAGCCGTAGGTCTGATTACATAAAAATATAGGGCCTACCTAATGTTACCCATGTTTATGACATAATAAAAAAATTAACTCACCATCTGGACGGGACACTCTTATTTCTCTCAGGATGTGATTTTCAGGAAAGTGCTTGATACACAGAACTATGTTGTGATTAACTATTGAATTCTCCCTGGGAATAGCCTTCTTCATAACTCGTTCTTCATCAGAAGGAAACACTAATGCCGGAGTGTACTCTCCTTGTTTATAATTGGCTTTGCAGCCAGGCACACAGCAACTCTTAGGCATGGTGATTTCCCTCACTGATCATCTTAATTCAAGTATATACAATTCGCTGTTAATAATAAAACACAGAATGCACTAACTCAATTAATTTTACGTTATAAATATAACTGTACACAAATAAACTACAAAATTAAAACACTGAAGAACGATCTTCTTAACATATAGCTTCACATAAATACACGCTCACACTGAGTTTTCTTCACTAATTAACGACTTTCCACTTAATAATGCAGTCGATGACGACTCATTCTCACATATATCTGAGTGAACACGCGGCCATCGTTAAAAATTTCAATAAAACTGCGAAAATCTATGTTTAACTCTACTAACTCATGTGCTAAACTTCCCCCCTAACGATCAGCTGATTGCTTTCTCGCGCTCGTTACAGTACGGCCTGGACATCACGAAGGCAGTGTCATAGCGGACCGCGATACTTGACGAGGTGGTGGGGAAACGTTTGTCATGTGCTTGTCCTACTAGGTGGAATTTTCAATCACGATGCGTAAACACAGTTTATGACTGCAAGGAAGACATTAATGAGTGTATGAACGAGATATTGGAAAGTGGCTCTTTAATGAATGAAATTACAATTTGTCAGGCTCTTGGTCATAAAAAAGTGATTTCCATCTGTAGTTTGAAATATTGGCTGGAGTTCTTCCGTAAAGTTATGTCACTAGTCTAGGTTCTTAGCTACAACAAGGAGACACTGATTGGGGTTCTGCACATAAGGCCGTTTCGGCATTTGAAGTAAATATCACCAAGATCCGAGAATAAATTGACCTCACAAGCGGCAATGATGGAAGTGTGCCATGTGATAATTTAGTTTATCTTTTCCACTTAGTCTTGCACAATTTTTTTTTTTTTCAATGAGAATTCTACTTTGAAGAGAATAACAATTTCCTTAAGGAACTCTATGACCCAGAAAAGATTGTTGCCATGGCAGTGTTTTTATTGAAAGAGATCTGGTGATCGCAGACTTCCATCAACGGGTGACTGACAAGTTTGCATCAGTGAAACATAGGAGGGCAAATTTTCAGTTCAAGTGAGATAAGAATAACTGTAGTTATACTGTATAATTAGCCTATTTGTGTTTTAATTTCTGGATATATTTCAGTTTTAATAGGAATGAAGTTCATAACTTAACGATAAAAGGGTTTCTTGTTATTTCTGTAAGCTTCTCATTTAAAAATGCAGCATTGAAAATGTTGGTGCAACACCCAGCTTTACATACCACCAGCCGCCACTGGCTTCACTGCAAGTATTAAAAGCATTTAAAGGTTTAAGCCATTAAAAAAACATTCTACCGGCTCCATAACATGAAAATATTTCATAAATCGACTTTTATGGTGCAACATTTATTAAGAACATCAAAAACAAACAATCCGTATAGCTCACCGAAACTCAAATTTCCATTTATGTTTTCAGTAAATTTTTTAACTATATTCATAGAGAAACACTATATGGCACAGATTTTATAGGTTAAGTTCATTAGTTTATTTTGGAAACTCTTGTTTTTATAATATTTCTAATTTATTGTAAGCTACACTAGTATCCAAAAGTTAAGCATAAGTTGCGAGTAAGCAGGGCAACAGGAAATAGACAGCAATTCGCACGACATGCACCTACCAACCTTACGTGTTCGCTCTGTATAGGAAAGGAGTGTTCCCTGCTTTGACTAGCGGCGTATCCGCAAGGTAAACACAGCTAGTGCCTGCGCCTCATATTCCCTCAGTCGTGCTTACCTTGTTATAATGTGCGGAGTGTAGCCTCGTGGTGAACATGACAACATAATGGCACAACGACGCCATTTGGACTCCGTTTTGCAGGGTAGAATATTCGGCTGCCTGGAAGCAGGCCAGACACAGACCGAAGTCGCCGTATCCTTGAATGTGCCACAAAGTGTCATTTCCAGGCTTTCGAGACGATTTCGAGACACTGGAGATGTTTGTCGTTGGCCCGTACCAGATCGACCAAGGGTAACCACCCCACAGCAGGACTGATATCTGGCCTTAACCGCCCGACGAAATCGGAGTGCACCTGCATGACAAATGTCGGCGGAGCTTGCAGCCGTCTCAGGGAATGCCGTTAACCGGCAAACTGTGTACCGGAGGTTCAGAACAGCAAGGCTGTTTGCCCGACGTCCAGCGGTGTGCGTCCCGCTCACTCCAGCACAGAGACGAGCCCGTTTACTGTGGAGCGTCAACATCGAAACTGGACCATAAATGAATGGGGGCATGTGCTCTTCACAGATGAATCCCGCTTCAGTTTCCAGAACGATTCCCGTCGCACATTAATCTGGAGAGAATCGGGTAGACACAACCATAGGAACATCGTGGAACGGGGCCAGTATGGTGGTGGTGATGTCATGGCGTGGGGCGGCATCATGTTGAAAGGCCGTACGGACCTGCACATCTTCATGGGTGGTCCGAGGAACACTGTTAACGCTCGGAGATACAGAGATGAGGTACTGAGACCTCATGTTTGACTCTTCAGCGATGCGGTTGGTCCAGACTACCTCTTAATGGACGATAATGCCCGACTGCACCGCGCTGCTCTGGTGGATGAATTTCTGGCTGGGGAAGACATTCATCGCATGGACTGGCCAGCGAGGTCTGCGGATCTGAATCCTATAGACATGCCTGGGATTCATTGGGGAGGTGATTTGCATCCCGTCATCCTCCACCAAGGACCCTCCAAGACCTTCGCATTGTCCTTTCGGAGGAATGGGATCGACTACCACAAGAGCTCATGGACCATCTGATAGATAGCTTGCCACGTCGCTGCGAAGCATGTGTGGCCGTTAGGGTAACCATACACCCTATTCACAGCATATTTTGTTGTGGAAGACATTGCCAAGTTTTGTTAATTGTTGTCAAAGGTGTACCTTAGCTATCAGAACCTTTCTGACACTTTTTTTTTTTTGGGGGGGGGGGGGACAAGTTGTGTGACATATGGTATGTGAGTCAGCTTCCGTTTGTTCAGCAATCCGTCCGACATTCCTATCAGGCGGTATGGCCTCGTTTAGTGATTATGCTTAACTTTTGGACACTAGTGTATTTCAAAACCCGTATGTTCCGTTTACATTTGACGAGTTCACTTTTATTTCGGAGGGGGTTTGAACCTCCAAATCTCACCCCCCTCCTTTGGATACGGCCTTCCACTGTGGCATACATTCCAGCGGCTAGATAGCTATTCCTTTAGAATAATAATAATAATAATAATAATAATAATAATAATAATAATAATAATAATAATAATAATAATAATAAATGGACATTTTAATACACGGATTATCTAGCCTTTACTGATGATCTCACTCTACTGGCCAACAGCATGGAGCTACAGAAGACGGAGTTTATCACTAATATAAAGAAAGATCATTCTACAATCCCATTGGGAAACAACACCATAAGTAAAGTTTCTGCAGCCAAATACTTAGGAGAATGGATCTCAGTAAATGAGAGCCAAACTCATCTTCATCACGACGCGCAGGTCGCCTACGGGAGTCAAATCACAAGACCTGCACCTGGCGAGCGAACATGTCCTTGGACACTCCCGGCACTAAAAACCATACGCCATTTCAGTTTTTTGCGTTGATTCTGAAATTCTTCAAAGTACAGAAAATGCCGGCCATGTTCGAACGCACGAATTTCAAGTCGGTTCTCTACCTCTGATCCATTAATGAAGAGTTCACACCAAGGTAGTAGTCAGCTTTAGGTCATTGATCTGTTCAGACTCATGGCCACTGGCCAGCTTCTACGAATGTTGCCAAAGGAGGGCTTAGGGTTCTTGGAGATGAAGAGGAAACGTACGACAGTAAATCCCCCGTCTGTATTCTGCTTCCTTGAAGCCCTCTTAATACGTTCGTTTACACCTTCAGGGTGGAGGAAGTAATTGACGCATGGTAGAGGAAAGTGACTATAGAAGTAAATAACACTGTGGGTACGTAGAAAAACTGGAAGTTAAGTATTTGCGTGATCTGTTTGTGCTTGATACAGTTGTACTGTCAAGATTAGCCTGATAGTTATTGTTGTTAGTGATGGGTCGAAGTGTTAATTTCCTATACACGAATGGAATTTGGATATGAGGTCACTTGGATTCAGTTTAATGCTTGGGACTCACTCTCATAGCCAAGCACGACGTAACGTGTTGTGTTCTGTATGAAAAACTTCACTGTCCGTAGATCCAGGGTTCGAATACCACCTCTAAGAATGGCTACCCCTCGTACAGTAATTCAGAAAATGTGGAGATTGTACCTTATTACAAGTTCCCAAGGTTCATCGCTTGTCGGAATAGGTGCGCCAGATCTCACGGGCACCACCTCCGAACATAAAACACTGCACAAAAACAATTTTGGCTCAGTTTGGCTTGGGGTTTGTATGTGCAGAGAGTGCGCCAGTGGCGGCGTGGCGCAACGCTTCAATTTCATCCGCTAGAGTGCAGCATGTACAAAAACATGTCACACTTGCTTTGTATTTCAACCACAGGGAACGCCACAGTACAGCATATGCCAAGCACAACACCCAGCGTTATCAATATAGCGATTTTCTCAATGTATCTGACGACTGTTATATCTTTAACATATCACCAAACGGTAACGAAAAATAATTCATGGAGTAGAGAGTTAAAATAGGCACCTAGCGAATTACTGCATCGATGGGGTGAAAGTTCCTTATGGGGATCACTGTAAGTACCTAGGTGTTATTATAAGGAAAGATCTTCATTGGGGTAATTACATAAATGGTATTGTAAATAAAGGAGACATATCTTTGCACATGGTTACGAGGGTGTTTAGGGGTTGTAGTAAGAATGTAAAGGAGAGGGCATATAAGTCTCTGGTAGGACCCCAACTAGAGTTTGGTTCCAGTGTATGGCACCCTCACCAGGATTACTTGATTCAAGAACTGGAAAAAATCCAAAGAAAAGCAGTTCGATTTGTTCTGGGTGATTTCAGACAGAAAAGTAGCGTTACAAAAATGTTGCAAAGTTTGGGCTGGGAAGACTTGGGAGAAAGAAGACGAGCTGCTCGACTTAGTGGTATGTTCCGAGCAGTCAGCGGAGAGATGGCGTGGAATGACATTAGTTGACGAATAAATTTGCGTAGTGTCTTTAAAAGTAGGAAAGATCACAATATGAAGATAAAGTTGAAATTCAAGAGGACAAATCGGGGCAAATACTGGGGAGTTAGGGATTGGAATAACTTACCAAGGGAGATGTTTAATAAATTTCCAATTTCTTTGAAATCATTTAAGAAAAGGCTAGGAAAACAACAGGTAGGGAATCTGCCACCTGGGTGACTGCCCTAAATACAGATCAGTATTGATTGATTAAACAAACTCGTATTAGTGACAGAAATAAATCTTCATCAATTTTTAATGTAAGAATCTGGGATTTTGCAGTGAATTTTGCTCTGTTTCATTGATATAAGTTTGTTAAGTTCACCCACCAGAACGTAAGCACACAATACTGAATTTGCTAGCTTTTCGGGTGTTTATTTTACGTGTTTATGAATTGCGTCGTTAAATTATATTTATGCGTACAGCGGATATCCCTTCCAAATTATATATATGTGTATGTAAAGCAGCCTTGAAGTTGAGGTGAGCCATTTTGTAAATTTCAGTTTAACGGCTACTGACGTTGTGATCAAGTGCTTGTGCGCGCGTGTTTGTTGACAATAGCTGTGGTTATTTATTGCTATGTGAGTGAAGCACTTGTTACTTTCACCACCGTTCTTACTAGCTCATTTAAAGATGTCCTGTGACTGTCTTATCTGTATTACTGATTGTCGCTCAGACTTTGTAGGCTACTCAAAAAAGGTGGTGGTAATACAGTGGTACCTCGATATCTCGAATCACCTCAGGAGCTACATTTTATTTCGAGTTATCGACATTTCGAGATATAGAGATATTTCTGTGAGTGGGCAAAAGTTTATCTCAGTGACCGCAAATGTCCGGCAACCGAACCTTCTCCTTTGTTATGAGACACCGAAGTGTCAGTGTTTTTCCTGCGGTATATCTTTTATATGGTGGAAGTCAAGGACACGGGAGTCATCACATTTAAATAACTTCAAATGCCACCGACCTCAGCGAGGATCGAACTCGCATCTTTGGAATAGGACGACGACTAACCGACTGCGATTACTACTACTACTACTACTACTACTACTACTACTACTACTAATAATAATAATAATAATAATAATAATAATAATAATAATAATAATAATAATATTGTTTATACGTCCCACTACCAGTAACTACTTTTGAGGGTTTTCGGAGAAGCCGAGTTGCCGGAATTTTGTCCCGCAGGCATGAGCGCCCGCAGGATCTTCTCCAGGGGTTTACATTTATAGTGTTCTTGAATATAAAAACCAATATAACGTCAGCAACATTAAATTGTTTACAGAAATTTCCGGTTATAACAGATGCTAGATGACTGTCAGTAAGTTCAGTTTATGAAATAATCTGGTATGATATTAAACAATTGAATTCCAGGGGGTAGCAAGCGCCCCCCGCCTCCCCCTTGCGGGCACCCATGCCCGCAGGAGTTCTTTAATGTGCCAGTAAATCTATCGACACGAGGCTGACGTATTTGAGCACCTTCAACTACCACCGGACTGAGCCAGGATCGATCCTGCCAAGTTGGGGTCAGAAGGCCAGCGCCTCAACCGTCTGAGCCACTCAGTCCGGCAATAATAATAATAATAATAATAATAATAATAATAATAATAATAATAATAATAATAATAATAAATGAACCCTACGTATTTTTTTAAATACCTGCCTGATTTATATAACAGACTTGCTTTCTTATAATTTTTTCGATATATTCTTCTGGCTTACCAAATGTCATCATTGCTTGCAAACAGAATTATGTTTATGTACGGAAAGCTTTTCTAATCTCGATACGTGTGACGTAAAAATGACGTGTACTCAGCTGGAAGTTATCTATGTCCAACTGGTTCAATAAATGCCTTGTCTCATAAACCTGTTATGGTATGAATATTATGTCGTGGTAATGCTGTCCGGACAAGTTCTTTCATCATGATCTGACCTTGTTCTTTGGGACTTCTTAATGGCCCCGTGTGGCTTACACAATGATGTGCTGCTGGCCATCTGCCCACGTGTGCGCAATTATTGCTTTCCTTTATCTGCGAATAATACGTCATAAATGTTGATTATTCCAGATGAGTACTTAAGCAATTAATTCTGTAATACTGTTAATGCATGATACCATCACAAGCAGTTGAGCCTATTAAACGTCATTCGGTTTCTGAGACAGTTCCTGACTGACATAAGGTAGTTGATCATGCGGGTGTTCATTTAAGACTGACCCTCCGCTCAACACACGAATGATAACTAGGGTTCGGAATTTTATGACCTAAAGAAATACAAAATATGCGAGCGAATAGGCTTTTCGCGGATGATTCTGTATAGAGTAATAAATAAGTTACAAGATTGTGAGCAACTGCAAAATGACCTCGATAATGTTATGAGCTGGACAGCAGGCAATGGTATGACGTTAAACGGGGTTAAAAGTCAGGTTATGAGTTTCACAAATAGGAAAAGTACTCTCAGTTTTATTTACTGTGTTGATGGGGTGAACATTCCTTGTAAGTACCTAGGTGTTAATATAAGGGAAGATCTTCATTGGGGTAATCACATAAATAGGTTTGTAAATAAAGGGGACAGATCTCTGCACATGGTTATGAGGGTATTTAAGGGTTGTAGTAAGGATGTAAAGGAGAGGGCATGTAAGTCTCTGGTAGGACCCCAACTAGAGTTTGGTTCCAGTGTATGGGACCCTCACAAGGATTACTTGATTCAAGAACTGGAAAAATCCAAAGAAAAGCAGCTCGATTTGTTCTGGGGAATTTCCGACAAAGGAGTAGCGTTACAACAAGTTTGGACTGGAAAGACTTGGGGAAAAAAGGAGATGAGCTGCTCGACTGAATGACATGTTCCGAGCAGTCAGCGGAGGGATGGCGTGGAATGACATTAGTAGACGAATAAGTTTGAGTGGCGTTTATAAAAGTAGGAAAGATCACAATATGAAGATAAAGTTGGAATTCAAGAGGACAAATTGGGGCAAATATTCATTTCTAGGAAGGGGAGTAGCGATTGGAATAACGTACCAAGGGAGACGTTCGATAAATTTCCAATTTCTTTGTAATCATTTAAGAGGAGGCTAGAAAAACAACGGACAGGGAATCTGCCACCTGGGCGACTGCCTAAATGCAGATCAGTAGTGATTGATTGATTTTTTATTGATGAACATGAAAATCCACAGCCTGTTTCCAGTCATGCGACCGGGTCAGGAATGGAATGAATGAAGCCCCATCTAGCGGCGATTATAGGAATTGTGCCGGCTGCCGAAGCCTGTCGCACTCGTCTGGGCTAATTATTAATGAATGACAGATGAAATGAAATGATGTTGGAGAGTGTTGCTGGAGTGAAAATTCACAGGGAAAACCTGTCTCGCCTCTGCTTTGTCCAGCACAAATCTCACATGGAGTGACCGGGATTTGAACCACGGTATCCAGCGGTGAGAGGCCGGCACCCTGCTGTCTGAGCCACGGAGGCTCTTGATTTTGATTAATATGTCCTAAAAATTAGATACATATGACGTAAAAAGGTAAATATGACTGAAGCATTTTAGGGTTATGTAACAAGTATTAGAGTATTACAAGGACGAACAGAAATACATATAGTGTGACGACCTGTGCTGGTTGATATGTTCCTCCCCTACGCGGCTCTGGTGTAGACGTATAGGCATCAGCTGACTCTGAACATGTGTTTCTAAATGGAATTTGATACGACTTGATTCGGAATTTATCGTTTAAATGAATTGAAACCGTGTATTCATTATTGTGGTGTTTCAGGACTGTGCATTCTGCTTACTGACCGATAACTGTGTTTATGTGCGATATATTGAACCCTTTAAGGTCCTTCGCAGGATACCTACCTGCAAATCGGCATGAGATCTTTCTCTCGGGTCGTCTACGGGTTCTTCGTCACTTGCTTAGGTAAGAGGCGGGTTTCAGTAATTTAAACTATCTACTAATTGAGAGGAATCGAGTCAAAGAAATGGTTGTTTATTGACCATTGACGATGAAGTCGAAGAACATATGACATTTTAAAATCACTTAAACAAACGAGCTTAGTCTTGTCCGTAATAAAAAAATAATAATAATGTTGATGAGAGATACTGGCTTTGAAGACCTTAACTCAACTGCTTGAGGGACATCCTTACTAGAAACCACTTTCTTAAGTTAAGAGTGGAATAAAGAAAGTCTGGAGATCCTTAAGACTGGCTTCCGTGTGAGACTGCATGTACCATCATAATGATTCGTGATGATCCAGCCCCCGTAGCATGAGCTCTGGACTCTTGGTATAATTAAGGCAGTCCAATCGGTATGTGCCACGCAGTGGTTGTATGGCATGGACCCTTAATTGATTCGATGTGACCTGCGACTATGTCATGGACGGACATCTAACTTTGTAATTTACGTTAAAGTCATTGTGGATGATGACCGCACGGAAAATGATGCTACAATGGCAAATGGCCCTAATCTAAGGCACTGAGGTTGATGACCCCATGACCATCCAAATTTCTAAGCTGAAGGCTGAACACAATTAAGTTGCAGTAGTTGATGACCAAGGTTTCCGCATTAATAAATCCCCAGCACATCTGATGTTCAACAAATTAAAGTAAAAATGATAACAACAACAACAGACGCTCACAACACATCGGACATGTCCCCTTAATCATTACGTTAATAAGTTGAGATTTCCCAGCAAATAAAGATAAGATTTCCAGAATACATTTTCAAGTTCGTCACTAGGTTTTAAGCTAATTCTCAAAATACGATTTCACTGAATTTAATAATTTAATAAATTGAAGTCATCTCATAATTCTAATTAAAAACAAATGTTATCTACCCCGGGCGAATGGTTTCTTTAAAGTCCCTAATTATTTAAGTACACAAATTGTCCTATTGCTCATACTTTCTTCGTTACTGCTGAAAATCGAATACATTTTATAGTCACCAGTATTATTTACTTATTTCATGACGACACTCAGCAAGTTTACTAACACTAACACTAACAATTATTAAGAAACTAGCTTGGATAATCCTAACATTAAATCCTACAATCTGCATAAATTAACACACAACGCAAAATAACCATCCATGTCACATCGCTTCGTGACATTCAAAATAAGACTTAGAACAACCCTCGAACAATATCAGACGATTTCACTACCGATACTCAAATGTTGACATCCCTGAAAATGGTTATCGCTAACCTTTCCGTCGCTTCAAAAATGAATTCAAATCTCTATTAAAACGAGTCCCTTCTAATTCCAAACATTTTACTACAAACGACAAATCTCAGTTACAGTTAGTTGATTCTAGTAGCTAGCTAAATCGACTACCTAACAGCTGGCTAGAGTAACGGGACACGAGTCTCTCCACGTTATCTTGAGACGAAACACATGGTATTCGTATTGTAACCTGCGTCAAATGAAAGGGAAAAAACTTGCCTCGCTGGCAATTCACATGAAATATAATTCTTGACCAACATAGATTATGCGAAGAGATTTAATTTAAGAATCAACCATGGTCCTACGGTTTCACGTGGATTCTTAATTATGGACTGGCCCTATTCCCATCTCAATAAATTACACAAAATAACTCCTTGGGTTTGCTACACTGAACATCCCGGGATCAACACTACAGGGTTTCAACAACCTGATCCACAATCCTTTATTCCTCCTCCATTTTCGCAAGACTTGAAACACTCGCTTAACACAAATTCTCGACACGACAATAATATGGAATATCTCTCTTGGGTGACCCACAACGCTGTTAAACAAATACTTCGTTACAACTAACCATCTCTCCCCGCATATCTGGTCTAATATATCCAAATCGAAACTCGCAACTTGACTTACAACATTTTACCGTTATCTTCTCCCATCAACTCTAAAAAGATTTCAACAGACTTTGGAGTAGCATTCCCTGTAACAAATTTTATCGACCTCGCCTCGTAACTTCCCTTGACAAAAATTTACATCGCTTAACACAACGGTGTGCCTTCACGCCAGCTTTAACTGAATAACCACGGATTACGCTTACATGAATTTTATCTTTACATCGAACAGAATTTTACGAGTAATTCATATCTTAACTTTGACAAACCACAAATACAGTAAATAAACGTACGGAAATGATACTTTGCTTTATACATTATACGTTCCTCAACCATCAAAATCTACTACTCCACAACACTTCACAGGCTAGTTTCGCGACTTTTCCGATTATCCAAGAAACACAACCAAATGACCTTTTGTCATATTTCTCTGACATTTTCACAAAATAAACGGTTGACCAAAATGCGTCACAGATACACACACAAGAAAAGCAGTGACATCATGAAATAAATGAAAGTAGTTTAGAAATGTGGTAATTCACAAACCTGTATTCGTACGTCGTCTACCATCTTTATAGATTCACCAGCTTCTCAATCTTTTATTTAGCCATCTCGACAGATAGTGGCTTTACAAAACATAGTTTTCTTTTATTTTAATTTTATTTCCATTCACCTGAAAATAATGACATAGACAAGAAAATACCCTTCACACGTTCTTTTCCTTGCACGGACCAAACACGTCTGCCGAATACCGACCCGCACACGCAATGCCTTAGAATAATACAATGATTTTACAAATTCATTTGCAGGAATTGCAGGATCGCGGGATTAGATTGACAGTCAGTTGCCTGCCCCTGAAAAATGACGTGACGATTCCTCGCTTGGAATACTGTCGATTACTTTCATCGGAGGAATACTTTGACTGACTGATTTTGTTATGCAACTTTCGGCAATTGCCGAATTCAACCCTATAACACAACTGTTTAAATCGTAGTTCGTAGAATGTTTACGATTCCGTACTTTTTTAAATCTGCCTCCACTTGTAGATGATGTTACAGCCACCTTCGGCCAAAACCTATCTTCCCTTGGAACTTAGTCTTTCAAACGCTGGTTTATACAGTTACTCTGAAATATGTGAACTCGCCTCGAATTCAGTGGACACAATGCGAGTTTGCAAATGGCGCATCACTCTTTTATACCATTTACTCCCACTCTCATACCATTTACACTTACCGCTAAAATTTTACAGACACTTTTTCTACCCCATAAAAATGTATTGAAGGCAGGTCTCAATGTAACACACAGTTGTATAGTTTAGTAGCAGTGTTATTGATAAGCATTTAAGAATTTCTCTTAACCAACTAAATTGTTAAATTACCTCAGAAGATAGGCACTATATTTGATCGATGTAACAGAGTTTGAAGGAACAGGCGCGTCTTTTGACAAATTTCCTTCTGGAGCTATTTAGCGGTCTAAAATCTGTATCATTAATGACAAAATCGTTTCACTTACAATTTCCTAACATTTACTACTTTTTATTAGAACAAATAGTCCAACATATCCATGCTTCTTTTACACATGCGGGTGACGTAATTTCTTCAGCATGAGTATGAGAACAAACACCTGTTCCTCCACGTGCCTTCTCTGGTCAGAGATTAAAATGTAGCTAGAACTCCTGACTTGTAACTGATATGGGACCTCATATAATGACTTTAGGACTCTGGTTCCTTTTGACACAAAGGTCATGGGTTCAATATGTTTGATGCAAATTAAGATATAGTGTTCATTGTTTTGAAACTAATCTGCGAAAAGTACGTAGAAAATATTTTACACTCAGTAATGACATAGAGACATAAGTTCTGAAATTGATTCGTCAGTAACGTAATCAATTTCTCAAACTTTATGTGCTTTATGTGCTTTGTTGCGCAATTAAAATACAAGATGTCAACTGTTTAGTGCATATGCTTAGATATATATCGTAAAAACATATGAAACCTCTGCAGGCTGCCACATTATTGTTATAAATACGTATGTCATACACGTATAATTCTTACATAAATACTTAAATTAATTGATATGTAAACATGCTCGGCTTAATGATGAATCTTATTAGTAACTTCCTCTGGATAAGTTATGCTTAATTATTTTTTAAAAATATGAATTCCTTGTGATTATCAGCACTAATCTTTTATTTATGACCAGCACTAGAGCATAAATAGCTAATACTAGGGGAGTCCAGTATGGAACAATCACGAGTGAAAGGGACATCTTATTTGGTAGGTTGGCGTTGATACAGAGATCTTCTTATTATGATGTATCAGGATAAATATATCGGAAGGTTTGGAAAAAAATGTGTGGAACTTTGCGTTTCTGTTTTGGAATTTCCACTTTTTTACAATTAACAATGAAACTGTCACATTTTTGGCTAAGTTCGGCCGTAAAATGCAGATCACAGAGACTTTCATCACTCAAAGGCAGATCTTGTCGTGGAATAACCTTCGACCACTTGGAGAACAGATTGGGATCCTCTGGGGTGATTTTTTTTCATTCGACTGTTTATCATGACCCGACTTGCAACCAGGGACAAAACAAGTTATAGGCACATTCACACGCGGTAGAAATTTGAAACATATGCCGAAGCATATGTCCTACTTCTCAAATACTTAATATTTTTCACTTTTCAAGTCACTTAAAGTCAACACCAGATATTTGGCGCATATACAACTACCGAAAATGACCAGAAATTGTTTACACACTTCCGCTTTAGGCCAACAAAACATGCGCCTACTTGCCTTTACATCGACAGCAGCGCTAAATGCGGCGGAGAACATGTACGCCGTGTTTGTTAACATGTGATTCAGAGAGAGAGTCGGCACACATTTCCATTCGCCCTGGTTTTACTAACATTAAACGTGTCAAAAAGTGATAAGCGATAATACAGCGGTCACATTTAATCATGACAGAGCTACCGTAGGTACATTCAAACTCTATACATTCATTCAGTATCATAGCTTTCAGTTCTCGCTTTGTTCTCCTAAAGTAGGACCAAACAAATGAAGTACAAAATATTAGAATGCTTTTTGGTATCTGTCGGCGTACGTTCATACAGCATCTCTTTCTCGGAATCATGTCTTTACACCTGCTACCTATCTGTTTCGGGAAAAGAAAGGACAAGAAAGAAAAATACATCTACTACAGTACTCCATCCTGTGTTTGAAAATTGACGCAGATAACATGTAAAACGACTTGTTAAAAACGACGCCTCAATTTGAACAAAAATTCACAAAATATAATCAAATATGACCTTATATCACAAAAATGAACAAAATATGACCAAAGCAATAAAATACGCAAAATATGCATTTATATGCAATTTAAAATTACTTTAAATGAGGTTAGGGACCCATCATTTCTCAGATGTCGGGTAAAATGACCTCACGAGTGAAATATGGCTTTCCCGAAACATCCGAACTTTTTTTTTTTGCTATTTGTTTTACGTCGCACCGACACAGATATGTCTTATGGCGACGATGGGATAGGAAAGACCTAGGAAGTGGAAGGAAGCGGCCGTGGCCTTAATTAAGGTACAGCCCCGGCATTTGCCTGGTGTGAAAATGGGGAACCACGGAAAACCATCTTCAGGGCTGCCGACAGTGGGGCTCGAACCCACTATCTCCCGATTACTGGATACTGGCCGCACTTATGCGACTACAGCTATCAAGCTCGGTCATCCGAACCTTAATGATAATATTCGTATTATTCGTTTAACGCCCCTTCAGTTACTAAATATTTTAAGAAACGCCAGAGTGTCGTAATGTCCCATAGGAGTACTGTTACATATCACATTTCAAAACCCCTCGAATGTCACTGACCTGAGCGCATTTGAAACATACTGTTTTGGGAACAGAAGGACAACTAATCAACTGCACCACCGTGGTCGGTTAAAAACATCTACAAGCATTGTCCAGGGCTGAGACACGGTCCACGATAGGACTAGAAATCAAGAGTGAGTGGTTTGTTTGCAGGGCTGAGTAGGTCGGACGTTAGAGCACCGATCCTCCTAGGTCTTATATAGCTTATAGCGGTATTTTAGCATCATGGAGTAGGAAGCGAAAGTGCACCTTTTAAACTGACTATTATTATTTTAATGAACGACCTGGTATTATAATATTTATCAGTTCTAATGATTTTATCAGCGGCTGCCTGGCCGAGGCGGTAAAGGCGTGCTCGGTTCGCCTGGAAGGACGTGGGTTCGAATCCCCGTCAGGAAGTCGTAAAATTTAATTTAAATTTTCCGGTGGTGCATATGGCCCTGAGGTTCACTCAGCCTACACCAAAAATGAGTACCGGGTTAATTCCTGGGGGCAAAGCCGGCCGGGCGTAGAGCTAACCACTCCACCCCATCACGTGCCGCGGTTAACAATGGTGGAAGCCTTTACCTTCCACTCCTCCAAGGGCCTTCATGGCCTGTACGGAGGTGACTTTGTCTTTGTCTTTTAATGATTTAATCAATTTGGTCCATTCAGACAATCACTGCATGTTTCCTCTTTCTTTCTTAATCTCTTTACCCTCCAGGGTTGGTTTTTCCCACGGACTCAGCGAGGGATCCCACCTATACCGCCTCAAGGACAGTGTCCTTGGAAAGATTGGAAGGGATAGACAAGGAAGAGGGAAGGAAGCGGCCGTGGCCTTAAGTTAGGTAGCATCACGGCATTTGCCTGGAGGAGAAGGGAGAACCACGGAAAACCACTTCGAGGATGGCTGAGGTGGGAATCGAACCCTCCTCTACTCAGTTGACCTCCCGAGGCTGATTGGATCCCGTTCCAGCCCTCTTACCACGGTTACGTGCCAGATGCGACCGTGCCGAATGCGACCCGGCCATTATCGTGCCAATAGCGACCGAGCGGAAAAGCATCGTGCCGCATGCGACCCATCAATCACTTACAATTGATCTGCATTAAGGGCTGTCACCAAGTGGCAGATTGCTTATAACTAGCTAACTTGGTATTTTCTAAAATAAAGGTCTGACACCGTTGTTAGCGGGTTCGAGTGCCGTTGGTCGAAAGAAAAATATAATAATGTTGCTGGCTTTACGTCCTAGTAACTACTTTTATGGTTTAAGGAGACGCCGAGGTGCCGGAATTTAGTCCCGCAGGTCTTATTTTACGTGCCAGTAAATCTACCGACAAAAAGCTGACGTATTTGAGCACGATCAAATACCACCGGGCTGAGCCAGGATCGAACCTGCCAAGTTTGAGTCGGAAGACCAGCATCTCAACCGTCTGAGCCGTCTGAGCCACTTAGCCTGGATGAAAAAAATTTCACCATCAGAATGTTGGCCGGCAGGGTAAGAAAGTTGGTGGTAGACAGTTTCTGATCACTAGATTGCATGCCAAAAACCAGGATTCAAATCCAAACCTTTTTGCAGTGTTCAAATGGAGTGAGGAGATTTATGATGCTGTTGATGGTGATTCGGCCGTCGGATGGCGACGTAAAGCATTGAGCAGACCCCTTGGTATTATTCGAGAGGAGTAGGCTACGTGCCGAAACCGGGTTTCATCTCTCCCTACTTCATTATCATAATCCCACATCCAGACGCGCAGGCCGCCCAAGGGAGTGAGGTAGAAAGACCTGCACCAGGCAAGCCGAACACGTCCTCGGACACTCCTGGTACTAATAGGACACGATAAGTAAGTAGGCCTAAGTCGTAAATAATTTCAGAGAATTAGGATATTTTTTATTGCTAGTGCATTGCATCGCACCGACACAGACAGGTCTTAAGGTGACGATGGGATAGGAAAGGGCTAGGAATGGGAAGGAAGCGGCCCTGGTCTTAATTAAAGTACAGCCCCAGCATTTGCCTGGTGTGAAAATGGGAAACCACGGAAAGCCATCTTCAGTGCTGCCGACAGTGGGATTCGAACCCACGAACTCCCGGATGCAAGCTCAGGGCCGCGCGCCTCTAACTGCATGGCCAACTCGTCCAGTGGGAAAAGACGTAAACGCATCACCATGTTTCGTATTGTAAAACGAGTTTTCCCCAGAAGTGTTATGTAAAGTAGGGGCATAGCTGCTTATAGGACTTATTGAAATGGCATTGCACTTCGTTTAGCTTAACTTATCTTGGGTGATGACACAACTTATCAAATGACAACTTGCTTGTTAACGCCGGTCGCATCCGGCACGGTTACCGATTATGCGGTCGCTAGTGGCACGAGTCGCATGCGGCACGGTCGCATCTGGCACGCCACCCTTACGACTTATCAAATTGCATTTTTTAAATATTGGAGAACATCGGAGACTGTACCTAGAGTTTTGAAACGGACCTTGGGTAACCATTTTGAATGACTAGTGTCGTCTCTAGCACTGCATGAGGTGGTGGTGGTGATTATTGTTTTAAGAGGAAGTATAACTAGGCAACCATCCTCTACATAACGCTAATCAGAGAGAAAAAATGGAACGGATCCGACACTTCGAAAAATGAAGGTATCGGTCAAAGACAAAGCCCATGAATGGCCTGAAATTGCTAGACTCGCTAGGCCTCGAGTGCTCTAATACCGGTGGGGTTGGAAAAAACAGTGTGTGAGACTGAACTTATATGTTCTTTCCAACACACAGTTCATTGTTCGTTCATGAACGCTTTCACGTATCGCTCTATCGGCATGCGCTGACATGGTATCCCTTCTAGGATTGTTACATGAATGGACTGTGTCGGAAAGATCTTTTGTATTTAATGAATTGGCATGGATAAATTCCTGTTTTCTCTACGAAACTGGAGTAATACAATAAATTAATTAATGGATGAATGAATTCATTACCTGAATAATTTCTCTTCCTTTTTTTTTTTTTTTTTTTTTGAAACTAGCTACCCCATTTCATTTTCACTGGATGAAGATTGTAAAAAGTCGCTACCACTTACCATAATATATCCTCAATAACCTAATGTATCTAATAAAGTGCATCGCACCGAAAAAAACAGACAAGCCACCAGGAGACAGGGATTCAGTTTTTCTGCGCTTGTCGCTGAAATGTACGACTCAGTAAATGCTTTAAAGCGCGGACTACGTCCGGCCATCAGCGATCGATGCCAAGATGAATTAGAAAGCCGGGCTGTAGTATATGGACGAATACATGAGTCCACGTTTGACTGTGTTGCAAAGTATTTTTCGTGTTGCATATGAGATACAGGGACTGTATTTGAAAGAACCAAATTCAGGTCGAGTTTTGTATTAACTTAATGAAAGGAGAGAGGTGATATTTGTTAGTGATGATTGTTTTCATGGGGAAGTCGGCTACAAGTAGGTAACCATTACAATTTCACTCTAATCAGAAAGGAAAATGAAGGAGATCCGACCCTTCGAAGAACGAAAGTATCAGCAAGTGAAAGGGAACGGTTATGAAAGGTGTGAAATGAATGATTCCCTAGACCTCGGATACCTAATACCGTCGGGGTGGAAGAGAACAAACTTTGAAAAGTCGTATAGGAAAGATTTAAGAGTGGAGCCTTGCACCAATAAATGGAAGCAGTGCCAGACTCAGCTAGGGAACCAGTGGTTGCCAACCCACTCTCCCAAGTTGAGAGTGCCTGAGGATTTCCCTTTTAGTCGCTTCTTACAACAGGCAGGATGTACCGTGGACGAATTCTACCGGCCCCCATTCAAAGGGGGACCAAATTCAGGGCCGTTAGGAGGTCTCCCTTGTTATTTAATTTTTACGACTGGCAGGGTAAACCGTGGACGTATTCTACGCACCCACGCTTACAGAAGGCAGGTGAATTTTTGCACACGTGTTTGACAACGCGAAATCCTTTTGAAAGAGACGCTATTTCCCAAAAGACACGTTATCGACTATGGCTGACTTGTACGGTTTTGACAGTTCCCTCGCCCCTCAAGTTCTATCTTAGCGGTGGTCATTGCAACGATAACGTGGACTTCGTGGCCGTAACTTAAGGTTAGACGAGAGATAACTCTTAATACAATTACTTCGACGAGGAATGATCTTAATAATACTCAGAGATATCTTGTTCTATCAGAACAGAACAAGTCATACACACTTGTAGCTTTGCTTTTATGTTGTTGATTTAGTTTAGAAACTTAGGAGATCTTTTGTCATAATTATCATGTACTTACGTTCGAAGGAACTCTCTGGCATTTTGTCTAATGATAATACTATTTTTTTTACGTTCCACTAACTATTTCTACGGTTTTCGGAGACGCCGAGGTGCCGGAATGTAGTCCCGGAGGAGTTCTTTTCGTGCCAGTAAATTGACGACACGAGGCTGACATTATGTCTTGTTGTTGTTGTTATTATAAGGAGAAATAATCATCTCCTCTTAAGGGGACAGTCTGGAGATTTTTATTACAACAAGTTGCTTTACGTCGCACCGGTATAGATAGGTCTTATGGCGACGATGGGATAAGAAAGGCATAGGAGTGGAAAGGTAGCGACCGTGACCTTAATGAAGGTACCAACCCAGTATTTGCCTGGTGTGAGAACGAAAAACCACGTAAAATTACCATCAGGGCTGCCGACAGTGGGGTTCGAACCCACTATCCCCCGGATGCAAGCTCACAGCTGAGCGCCCCTAACCGCACGGCCAACTCGTCCGGTAGTCTGGAAATAAACCGATCTTTTCCCTTAATGTATGAAATTTCACCAAAATATGTTTTCTTCTTCTTGTTCTTCTTCTTCTTCTTCTCCAAAGACCGGTGTATACTTTGTTGCACTCGACAATGATCCGTTTGTCTTCTCATTTCACACATCAAGCTTTCATATGGAGTTCTGGCAACTTCTGGGCATTTAGACCAGATAACACTGTTGAGCCTTTTTAGAATTTTGTGTTTTCGCAGCACTGCATCTTGCTAAATGTGATTCTGAGTCTCCTGTACACAGGCACACTTTTCAATAACATGTTCATATTCAGTGGAGTGTGAATTGGTTACTTGTGCGCTTCAGGTAGCCCTCCTACGGTAATCCCATCTGGACAGAACCCCAGGTGGAGACTTTCTATGTTGTAGGTTTTGATTAGTGCTGGTGCAATAGTAAAGTATAGCAAACATGGCAGATTTCATTTGTTTATGGGCCGATGACCTAGATGTATCAAGAAGCAAACAACAAGCCTCAGGCATTATAATTTGTTTCCGTGTGGGGCATTGTCCTTTATTGCTGCTTGGTAGTAGGCCTAGTGTGTCAATTACACAATTGCCACAACATTGCAAGGAATATGCATAGGCCTACTTGAACGAATAGAAACTTGACCGTGACATCGGCAGAGAGCGAATGGCACGTAACCTAACCAATTAATTCGACAGATGGCACGGCCTTTTCTGCCGTGCGCAGACCGACAAAAAGAGCATTTTTAAAGTGATGAATAGTTTGAAATGAACAGAATAACTTCGTGACAAGAAAGAAGAAAATACATTAAGTTTAAGATTATTATTATTATTATTATTATTATTATTATTATTATTATTATTATTATTATTATTATTATTATTATTATTATTATTATTATTGTTACGGAGTTTTCCGTGGTAGTTAGAGGTGAAAGAAGGTGCGGGGTGGTGAATAGGTCTCAGGCTACGAAATTAAAGTGAATTTAAAGTTTAACAAGGTTATATTTTCTTTTCAAAATCAAGAAATAACAAATATGGCAGGTACAGAGTAGCAAGGCAACAAAAGTACAATTACAGTATTTACAGGATTTGGGCTTCGAGCCCCGCGATCACAATCCTTGAGCAATCAGCTCAGTTTTACCCCAAACACAAGTGTCAACAGAGAGGGGAGAACCCCATTCATACCTAGGAGCACTTGCTCCAAAATACACAGTAAGGCCTCCTTGAGGCGCGCAGAAAACAAAATTTTCGGGAAAAGAGCAACTTGCTCTCAAAATTCAGGCCTGTCAAAGGCCACACCTAATTCTACTTTCAAGCTGTCCTCTCAGGACATATACACAGGGGTAAAATACCCAACCTACTGAGGTCTGTTAAATGACAAGAAGGTTAATTACATGACCTCTAAATCAACAATTTGAGAGGAGGGGATTTGCACTCCTAATGTATTTGTTTCAAACCCTAATTTGGCTCTAGGCCACTGATGCAAGGGCTAATCCCATACTAAAGAGGTGACTTTAGAAATTGACAAATGTACATAATGTTAAGGAAGAATAGGTTGAGAAAGCAAGTTCACCTCAAAACAATATGAGTGGGAGCTCGAGAGGGTTAAGCACTCTCTATCCCAATATGTAGTTTAAAAGATAGAATAGATACAAGTTCCTTTACATTTAAGGAAGGTTACATAATGGAAAAACTTCGGACCCGCCCCGAGAGTTAAACTGCTGAGCAAGCAAGAAAAGAAGTAATTAATCGGCCATTACCTGGTTGTTGACTGCCGCCGAAGAAAGAGGCGCTTCCCGCCCCCTGCTATGTACTTTACACACGAAAAGATGGAACAGAAGTGGCCCGGAGACCCTAAAATCAGCAGTTTATATACTCTCGCGGAAAGTTCGAGGCGTTAGGGGAATGAGAACACCCTCCCACAAACTCTTTATTGGGTAGGATACAGCAACATATTCAAGGTGGGGGAAGATACATCCGATTGGTCAGAAATTAATAAAAGAAATTCGGGATTGGCTAAATACAAAACAAGGGGAAAGAGAGGGGTATACAGCCAACTTAAACAATAACAGAAAGAAATTTAACAAGAAACAAACTTTTGAAATAAACATTTCTCCAAAAAATATAGTTCTTTCACGTCGCACTAGGGTGCACCATTGTAGTTTTCAGTAGTGTCCTCTAGAAGAGAAAGTTCACACTTCTTACTACCGGTAAAACAAAAATACATCAAAAGTGGCACAGTTCAAAAACTCCAAACTTTCCCCGTTGTGACATCTTCCGAGAAACTTGAAAATTAATACCGTCGATAAAGTTCAGACTTCCTCCAGCAGAGGAGTTTCAATTGGCGCACATTTTAAATTAGCGGCGTGGAGGTGTACCGCCCGGTACAGACCTCCTCCCCCAAAAGTTCCTCCAGGGGTGACACATGAAATTTGTTTGAAAACAAGGTCCAAGTTTTGATGTTGATATGGAGATTAATTGCCGAAGTATTTATCGAAATGGCTGAAATTTAGTTGGATTCAGTTTCAAAATTTCTTTTAGTAACAGCGGAAGTACTGTCTTAATGTTTGTAGAAGGTTGAATTGAGAAGGAAAACTTTAGTTTTAAAGTTGAGGAAAATTTTCTAAGTCCACCAAATATTGCAGTAGAATACCCAAGAAAAGGTAGTAAGGTTGATCTGGAATGTCCATATAGTTGATGTTGATTAAGTTGGATGGCCAGACCGGCCGTTGCAGCTTGCGTCCAAAGGCGGCCGCTCGGACCCCACAAGTACCCTGAGATACCGCTCGCCCGCACAATGAGGGGAGCAGAGGTGTTGAAACACGCCGCGCCCGCGGTGAACATATACCGGCTGTGGGCAAGTAGCAGGTCGTGCGCCGCACATCAGCCTTGGCCGGGAGGAGAGCTCCGGCTCGCCGTGCACATGTGGTCCTCGCTGGGGAAGAGGGGGCCCATCCTCTAGCCCAGTCACAGCACGGCGCCGCGCGGCTGCGGGGGCACTGAAACATTAAAGCTAGGCGGCAAAATTGTTGGACCATCATCTTTTTTTGAGGGCACAGGCTTTGTGGAGAGGTTGAGGGGCCAGCGGCGTGCAGAAATTCATTGCATTAATTAAGCCACTGTGTAGAGTGGAGCAGGAGACGGGAGCGTGGTAATGGCCGTGGCAAGGACAGGATGGCAGTTTAATGGTTCGGGGCAGGTTTCACAAAAATGCTTACATATAAAACAAAATACTATAGAAGGGGCAGAAAGCCTTAAAAGTGAAAACTCAAAAAAAATATAACCTTCATATTCCTTTCACGATTATATGAAGCAAGTTAACACAGAAATTACACCGGTTTCACCTGTGACAGGTGAACCCTAAATATCCTCTCGGTGGCTGGATTGCTTAATAATAATGTGACCGGCGTAAGGAAATCTAGAATGATACACGGCCCATGAAATCTGGGGGCAAGCTTGCCCGCGGGAACAAAATTCTTGACCATCACCTGGTCACCTACCTTCAAAGGGGTGGGTCTCCGTCCACGATCATACCTTTCCCTAACCTTTTCATGAGACACTTTAAGATTGGATTTAGCCTTCTTCCAAAGATCTTTAATGTT
Organism: Anabrus simplex; assembly: GCF_040414725.1. Classification (NCBI taxonomy): domain Eukaryota; kingdom Metazoa; phylum Arthropoda; class Insecta; order Orthoptera; family Tettigoniidae; genus Anabrus; species Anabrus simplex. Next base: position 615,380,380 of record NC_090265.1, on the reverse strand, counting down.
GTCCGGATCTATTGTCTAGGGTAGAATGTCACTCAGAGACCAGAGGTTAGAGAGCGGCGTGTTGGGAACAAACTTGAACATCAAAGAGGCTGGAGTAAATTTAAGTGATTCATGAACCGCCGAATTCAAAGCAAAAGCTAACCAATGCAGGGACGTGTCCCACCTGAAATGATCTTCATGATGATAGGCAATAAGCGCGGACCTGAGATTACGATTAACCCGTTCAGCCAGAGATGGTTGAGGGTAATAAGCAGAAGTAGTTACATGAGAGATGGACAAGTCAAAACAGAATTTACGAAAAAGATTTGATGTAAACGCCTTAGCATTATCAGACACAATATATTGGCACGGACCAAAAGAAGCAAAAATAGAATTTAGGCAAGTAATGGTGGACTGAGCGGTAGCCAGCTTAGTCGGAAATAACCAGGAAAATCTTATAAAACCATCTACTCATACAAAGATGAACTTGTTGGCATTTCCCTTTGACTGGGGGAAGGGTCCTACATAATCAATATACAGGCGTTCCATGGGGCGCGACGCTTGATGCGAAGACAAAAGGCCTACCTTGGTGGACATGGTTGGTTTACTAAGCAAACAAGATTTACAAGCTTTTACTAGTTCACGGATTTCACCGTCCATACCTTTCCAGATGAACCTTTCACGAATCTTTTCACGAGTTTTAAAGATTCCAAGATGCCCCCCTAATGGGGTCTCATGATAGTATTTGAAGATCATAGGCACAAGAACAGCTGGAACGACAACCTTCATCATCTTATCATGCCTCGATGGGCAACATAAAACACCATTCCTCAGAACATAAGGGACAACATGTTCCCCAGAAGAAAGGGTTTCCATTATCGGAGCCAGCGTCGGATCTTCACGTTGGTATTTCTCGATATCCCTAAAGAGCATGGGAGCATCTGTTAAGATGGCATTAACATCAGATAGTATGGACTCGGAAGGTGATGAACTGTCGACCGGTTCATGGGTCTCGACGTCGTTGGAAAACATACGGCTGAGTCCATCAGCAACAACATTTTCGGTACCTCTGATATACCTGACATCGAATTGGAAGGCAGAAATACGGATGGCCCAACGGGCTATACGGCCAGTACGACGCGGCCTACCTAAGACCCAGCTTAAGGCTTGATTATCTGTCTCCAGGTCGAATTTGACATGTTCAAGATAGAGACGGAACTTTTCTAAGGCAAATAAGACTGCCAAACCTTCGAGCTCATAGATAGAATACTTGGCTTCTTGAGCCGACAAGGTCCTAGATGCATAGGCGATGGGTCGCCTCCCTAGTTCAGTCTCTTGAAGAAGGACTGCAGCTACTGCTGACGACGACGCGTCGGTTTGGACAATGAATTTCTTTGAGAAATCAGGCATAGCAAGTACAGGGGCATTACAGAGAGCTAATTTAAGATCTTCAAAAGCGGCTTGTTGAGAAGGTCCCCACTCGAATTTGATGCCTTTCCTACGAAGAAGGTTTAAGGGCGCCGCTCTATTAGCGAAGTTAGGAATAAACGTCCTGAAGAAATTCACCATACCAATGAACCTGGCGATACCTTTAATGTCCTTGGGAGGTTTAAAATCACGGATGGCCTGTGTTCTAGAATGATCGACTGCTACACCATCAGGTGACACAATATGCCCTAGGAATGACATAGAGGGCTTAGCAAAGGCAACCTTGGACAACTTGACAGTTAACCCAACCTTACGAAGGCGATCGAGAACTTCTCGCAGATGATCTAGATGTTCTTCAAAAGTCTCTGAAAATACGACATCATCCAAGTAGTGATATAAGTACTCAAATTTGATGTCGGAGAAGACCCTATCTAGTAGCCTAGTGAGTACAGCTGCTCCCGTGGGGAGCCCGAAAGGCACGCGGTTGTATTCGTATAAATTCCAGTCCGTGGCAAACGCAGTAAGATGTTTAGACTCTTCGGCAAGGGGAATTTGATTATAGGCCTGATTCAAGTCCAAGATAGTAAAGAACTTGGCCTTACGAAACCATGAAAAACAAGAATGAAGGTCAGGAAGGGGCACGGATTGCAACACCACCTTCCGATTGAGAGCCCTATAATCAATGACAGGCCTGAAGCCTCCTTGGGGTTTCGGTACTAGAAAAATAGGCGACGAATACGCCGACTTAGAGGGCCTAATAATACCATCTTTCAACATCTGATCGATGATTTCTTTCAGAGCCTTCATTTTAGGTGGAGATAGCCTATAAGGTGGAAAACGGACAGGAATCGAATCCGTGACCTCAATTTTGTATTCAATAAGGTCAGTAACACCAAGAGTATCAGAGAACACCTCTGGAAACGACTGACACAACTTACGAATACTATCAGCCTGCTCCTCAGGTAGATGTCTAAGGTCTAACAACATCTCATCCTGGGTAGGCGAAATAGATGAACATGATACAGAATTACAATTTAACAAGGGAATTTTACAATTAGACGCAAATTTGAATGTGCACGACCTGCTCTGGAGATCGAGCACAAGACCAGTGTAGGAAATGAAGTCATCTCCCAATATAATGGGGCAAGACAAGTGCTTGGCCACAAACAATTTAATTTTCCATGTAAATTTAAAAATACGAATTTTGACATGTAAAGAACCTAGAATTTCTAATGGAGATGAATTAGCCGAAACATATTGAACAGGAGATGAGACATAGTCAGGTAGTTTACAAACAGATTTCAATTTAGAATACCATTCAGCCGAAATAATCGAACAAACACTGCCTGAATCTAAGAGAGCTGTTACAGGTTCATTATTTAACTCAATCTTAAGAAAAGGAACAGGCGCGGGGGAACCCGCCGCAATCCTAAGACACTCTTTAGGGCATTCAAAAGACGAATTTGAAGACTGATCGTTCCCTGAATTTACAACCTGTTTACCCGGGGCTGAGTCTCGGGAAGATGGATTAGTTGACTCAGCCGAAGCCACTAGTCACTTTTGATTCTTGTTGGAAGTTGCACCAGAAGTTGAGCAGGAGGGGGTGCTATTTGAATTTGGGCAATTTTTGGCGATATGTGAGAAAGCCCCACATTTAAAACAGCCTTGTGATGAACCAGCCCCATTCCTTGTCCCACTCGACTTGATCAGTGGACACTTATTGCGAAGATGGTCAGGCGACCCGCAAGCATAACATTTACGGGGATTGACTGGTCGGCGAGGTGGAGGCCGAGGATTACTAAAAGAAGGAGGGGGTTCTTTCGCGACACGCAAAGAATCGGCGTATCTAACTCCTTCCGCTGAGACGGCCAATGCTTCAAGTTCAGAGAAAGTTTGCGGGCACGCCGCGAAACACAAATATGACCTATAGGATGGTGAGATACCTTCCACAATGGCTTGTACAATCTGATCCTCAGGGAAGTGAAGAGCAAACACCCTAGTATAAAACTTAATGTCCTGTATGAAATCAGCCAAGTTTTCATCCAAGCGCTGTACACGATAATAGTACTTCTGAATCAGAGATGACCTCGCGCGAGCAGGAATAAAATTTGCAAGCAAGTGTGCGTGAAAATCTTCAATAGATGACTGTTCAGCTATGACTCTTACTATTTTGTCGGAGAGAATACCAATTGCATAAGGATAGATGATTTGCAAAATTTGATATGGGGAAAGAGAAAACACAAGGGCATGATCCTGAAATTCAACTAGAAATCTTAAAAATGAAATTACTTCACTGGTGGTATTAACGGAAAACTTCGATATACCTCTGAGCAACATTGCCAATAGATGAGGCAAGCTGCTGAACCCGGGTGACATAGTAGGTAAAGGTTTCAGTGGCAAGGAAGTTAATTCAGAACGTATATTATTCAATGAGTTACGGCGTTCAGACTCGTTGTCCAATGGGGCAGAGATAGTTTGAGCAGCAACGGTTATCCTATTGACTTCTCCCTTAGGAGGCTCTTCCTCGCTACCTACATTCATCGTGACGGGTTGATCAGTTTTGGGAGGAATTTCCCCAGTTAAAAATTGAGTGACCTTGCTAGATAACTCAGAAATATTTTCAAGTAGCGTACTAGCTTCCTTCTTCTGAACGTCATTCAACTTTAGAGACAACAGATCGTTAACTCTGTTTGAAAAATGAAACAGCCTGGCTTGCACACGCTTGATTTGATTAGGAGAATGATCATTTTCATCAAAAAAACTAACTACAGATGCTAGCCCAGTAATATTCTCGACGATCGTGGAAAGAGAGTCGTCAATTTCTTTCTCTCCCAAAGCGGGGATGGAAATGGGCAAGTCAAGGGACTCTCTAAGCTTGTTGGAGTCTATCGCAACCGTGCCTCCAGATTGCACATTTCTGATAGTTAACTCATAGATCAACTCCTCCTTGCGCAAATAGTTAAGATGGAGAACATCGCGAGGGCCGGGCATGATGACAGAACAATTTTGAAAAAGAAAAAATCAAAAAAAATTCCAGCAACTGAGAAAATAGTTAAAGTTGTAATCAAAGCAATGTTTAGCCGTCAAAAGGGGCTAAAATGAGACCCATTCAACCACGCTCTGCTACCACTTGTTACGGAGTTTTCCGTGGTAGTTAGAGGTGAAAGAAGGTGCGGGGTGGTGAATAGGTCTCAGGCTACGAAATTAAAGTGAATTTAAAGTTTAACAAGGTTATATTTTCTTTTCAAAATCAAGAAATAACAAATATGGCAGGTACAGAGTAGCAAGGCAACAAAAGTACAATTACAGTATTTACAGGATTTGGGCTTCGAGCCCCGCGATCACAATCCTTGAGCAATCAGCTCAGTTTTACCCCAAACACAAGTGTCAACAGAGAGGGGAGAACCCCATTCATACCTAGGAGCACTTGCTCCAAAATACACAGTAAGGCCTCCTTGAGGCGCGCAGAAAACAAAATTTTCGGGAAAAGAGCAACTTGCTCTCAAAATTCAGGCCTGTCAAAGGCCACATCTAATTCTACTTTCAAGCTGTCCTCTCAGGACATATACACAGGGGTAAAATACCCAACCTACTGAGGTCTGTTAAATGACAAGAAGGTTAATTACATGACCTCTAAATCAACAATTTGAGAGGAGGCGATTTGCACTCCTAATGTATTTGTTTCAAAACCTAATTTGGCTCTAGGCCACTGATGCAAGGGCTAATCCCATACTAAAGAGGTGACTTTAGAAATTGACAAATTTACATAATGTTAAGGAAGAATAGGTTGAGAAAACAAGTTCACCTCAAAACAATATGAGTGGGAGCTCGAGAGGGTTAAGCACTCTCTATCGCAATATGTAGTTTAAAAGATAGAATAGATACAAGTTCCTTTACTTTTAAGGAAGGTTACATAATGGAAAAACTTCGGACCCGCCCCGAGAGTTAAACTGCTGAGCAAGCAAGAAAAGAAGTAATTAATCGGCCATTACCTGGTTGTTGACTGCCGCCGAAGAAAGAAGCGCTTCCCGCCCCCTGCTATGTACTTTACACACGAAAAGATGGAACAGAAGTGGCCCGGAGACCCTAAAATCAGCAGTTTATATACTCTCGCGGAAAGTTCGAGGCGTTAGGGGAATGAGAACACCCTCCCACAAACTCTTTATTGGGTAGGATACAGCAACATATTCAAGGTGGGGGAAGATACATCCGATTGGTCAGAAATTAATAAAGAAATTCGGGAATGGCTAAATACAAAACAAGGGGAAAGAGAGGGGTATACAGCCAACTTAAACAATAACAGAAAGAAATTTAACAAGAAACAAACTTTTGAAATAAACATTTCTCCAAAAAATATAGTTATTTCACGTCGCACTAGGGTGCACCATTGTAGTTTTTCAGTAGTGTCCTCTAGAAGAGAAAGTTCACACTTCTTACTACCGGTAAAACAAAAATACATCAAAAGTGGCACAGTTCAAAAACTCCAAACTTTCCCCGTTGTGACATCTTCCGAGAAACTTGAAAATTAATACCGTCGATAAAGTTCAGACTTCCTCCAGCAGAGGAGTTTCAATTGGCGCACATTTTAAATTAGCGGCGTGGAGGTGTACCGCCCGGTACAATTATTATTATTATTATTATTATTATTATTATTATTATTATTATTATTATTATTATTATTATTATTTTGCCACCAAAGTGAACAAAATCCCCGTAATTCAGCTCACAGGAGATAGAGGAACAGGTCTGACCCTTTGAAGAATGAAGTTATTGACAACAGAAAGGGAAGGGCCGATATAGACCTGAAAATGGAAGATTCCCTAGTCCTTGTAAACTTAAAAACCGCCGCGTTCGGTGGAAAACAATAGTTGAACAAATAAGGGAATATGAAAATGAGACGTTTGACATCGTTTTATTGTGCTATTAGTGATCATGATTATTGTTTTGAGGGGATGTATAATCGTTCTATGATAGTCTCAAACCTATTATTTAAAAAAAATGGCGTATGGCTTTTAGTGCCGGGAGTGTCCGAGGACAAGTTTGGCTCGCCAGATGTAGGTCTTTTGATTTGACTCCCGTAGGCGACCTGCGCGTCGTGATGAGGATGAAATTATGATGAAGCCGAAACATACACCCAGCCCCCGTGCAAGCGGAATTAACCAATTATGGTTAAAATTCACGGCCGTGGCCTTAATTAAGGTACAGCCTCAGCATTTGCCTGGTGTGAAAATGGGAAACCACGGAAAACCATCTTCAGGGCTGCCGACAGTCGGGTTCGAACCCACTATCTCCCGAATCCTGGATACCAGCCGCACTTAAGCGACTGCAGCTATCGAGCTCGGTAGGTTTCTAATTTGAAGAAACGCGTCGAAAGAGGGTGCCCAATAATAATAATAATAATAATAATAATAATAATAATAATAATAATAATAGGAGATAATTGTAAAAATCAAACATTTCTACCGAATCATGCTGGTAAGATAGTGTGCATAGTACTGAATTAGCAGGTCCTGAAAAGCCATCGCAAGTGGCATCACTTGTATCTGTCCCTCTTGCAAATGCATCCTGTGGGCCAGTGGAGCAACAGTTGCTATTTTTACAATTATTACAAAAGAAATGGGGTGATATACAAAAAAAAAAAAGACGCTGGACAAGCCACTAACACAGATGTTTATCGCATATTTCCAATCTTATTCTATAACCGAAGATAAAGATTTCTGAGCCTTTTATACTGGATTTACCGAGCAGCTTGGCTACGTGGTTTGGGCTACGTAGCAGTTACCTTGTATTCGGGAGATGGTGCGTTCCAACCCCACTGTCGGCATCCCGGAAGATAGTTTTAGGTGGTTCCCATTTTTCACATCAAGCATATGCTGGGACTGCTTCTCAGTTGAGGCCAAGGTCGCTTCATTCTTAGTCCTGACCTGTCCTATCCCATCGTCACCAGAAGATCAGTCTGCGTCGGTGCAATGTAAAAAAAATGAAATAGCAAAAAGAAAGTACTTTTTTTTGCAAGTTGCTTTACGTCGCAAAATAAAGTACTAGGCCGCCTCTGTGGTGTAGTGGTTAGCGTGATTAGCTGCCATCCCTGGAGGTCCGGGTTCGATTCCCGGCTCTGCCACGAAATTTGAAAAGTGGTATGAGGGCTGGAACTGGGTCCACTCAGCCTCGGGAGGTCAACTGAGTAGAGGTGGGTTCGATTCCCACCTCAGCCATCCTGGAAGTGGTTTTCCGTGTTTTCCCACTTCTCCGCCAGGCAAATGCCGGGATGGTACCCATCTTAAGGCCACGGCCGCTTCCTTCCCTCTTCCTTGTCTATCCCTTCCTATCTTCCCATCCCCTCGCGAGGCCCCTGTGCAGCATAGCAGGTGAGGCCGCCTGGGCGAGGTACTGGTCATGCTTCCCAGTTGTATCCCCCGACCCAAAGTCTGAAGCTCCAGGACACTGCCCTTGAGGCGGTAGAGGTGGGATCCCTCGCTGAGTCCGAGGGAGAAACCGACCCTGGAGGGTAAACAGATTAAGTAAGTACTAGATTAAACTCTGCTTACGTCCTGCAGAAGAACAGTTTCTTCATCCCTCATTCCGGCAGTATATGGAACGTGTTCGCCACTCGTTCAAAATATTTTATAATGTCGGGTCCCACTGTGTGTTTAACTCCAGTTCCTTGAACATCTAGGAATACACAGAGCTACCTACTCGTAGCAGTGACGACTCTCTTGGTCATTTTATGTACTTTATTTTTGTGTTAATCAAACCCCGTGTCATATCAATCATGTGTATCAGTTATTACCTCTCTACCTTCAATATTCCGTGAAGTATTGTCTTGTCAAATGTTAACGGACGTTTGGGTTTCCCTGCAGATTTACAATTTCTTCCCAGACCTGCCTTCCCTTCAGCCTGTCCGCATAATCATTCGTCTTCGTGTCTCAGACTGGCGGTCTTTCTTCTTGTCTGAATGAGTTTCTCGGAGTCTATAGGTTCCACTACTTTTCTCGAATAATAGCAGAAAATGTATGTCTTTTCTTTAGGAAATAAAAGGCATGAATTCAGAAACAAAGATGCATACTCAACCCCATGTTCGACGTATCTTTCTCCTGCCGCGCTAAGAACCGCTGCGTTCTGAACAAATTCCTTATCGCGTCTGATCGGTCACACTAATGACATGGCGTATGGCTTTTAGTGCAGGGAGAGTCCGAGGAGAAGTTCGGCTACCCAGATGCACGTCTTTTGATTTGACTCCCGTAGGCGACCTGCGCGTAATGAAAACGACACATACACCCAGCCCCCGTGCCAGCGAAATTAACCAATTATGGTTAAAATTCCCGACCCTGCCGGGAATCGAATCCGGCACCCCTGTGACCAAAGGCCAGCACGCTAACCATATAGCCATGGAAATGGAATGGAGTTTCAACTCAACGAGTCAGCCTCATTTGTTGCGAGAAGCTTAAGTGTCGAGTCGACCGCCGCCCCGCGTGCAATGTGTTCGATTTGACCAAGTAGCCGTCGACTCGACATAATTCGATCTGTCTGCTTTTAACCCTAATCATTTTACTAGTACGTATCCTGAAAACCCGCATATTATTATTGCGCGATGAGAGAGCTAATGACTAATGAGTTCGCCATTATGAGTAAGTGGTGAAATGTTAAAAGAATATTAAAAATATCAGACTAGGCTAAGAATGTTTCAAAGACTCTGAGAATGGAAACCTACAACTTGTTTTCCAGTCAGTGACCGGGTCAGGGATGGAATGAATGAAGCTCCCATCTTGCGGCGAGGATAGGAATCGTGCCGGCTGCCGAAACCTGTCGCACTCCTCTGGGGCAAAGATCACTGATAGATGAAATTAAATGACATTGGAGTGGAATGTGTTGCTGGAATGAAATATGACAGGGAAAACCGGAGTAACCGGAGTACCCGGAAAAAACCTGTCCCGCCTCCGCTTTGTCAAGCGCAAATCTCACATGGAGTGACCGGGATTTGAACCACGGAACCCAGCGGTGAGAGGCTGACGCGCTGCCGTCTGAGCCACGGAAGCTTCATTCTGAAAAATGAAATGTTATGTACAAGTTCAATAGTGAACTGTCGACTATAGTTTTCCATCTCCTCGGAGTTGTATTTTTGTGTTGTAACTTTTTATGCTGGTATTTTCTTCTGGTTACGATTGAACAGGAAGTTTATCAAATATCTGGACATATTAATCACTGAGTAAGCCACCTGGCTGCCTGCTGTCATTTCTTGATGGATACAGTACTTTTGCATCCATCTCTTGGCACAGGCCAGAGCAAAGTGTAGCTTCCACTAAAGTTCCAGTCTCATCCATGGCTGTGACAATATGGAAGCTGCTGTGGTATGGGTGGTGTTGATTAATGACATTCAGAGCACAACCAGTGTGTCTGAGTGTCATGAAAGGTGTTGCTCCTAGGGTTAGTTATGCTACAATAGCACTGTCTGGCCCGGTGAGGAAAGCAATGGCAAACTACCTCACTACTCATCTTGCCTAGTATGCCTCATTTTGGTACTGCCATTGGTTCTTGTGGTTTCCTTATAACTGCATAGCCTTTGGTGATGCTGTTTGAGGATCCAACCAGCCTCTGGGCTGATGACCTGACAGACAGAAGCCACCTGGATGTATCACTGCCAAATTACTCATCATCATCATCTGTTTACCCTCAAGGTTCGGCTTTTCCCTAGGACTCAGCGAGGGATCCCACCTCTACCGCCTCAAGGGCAGTGTCCTGGAGCTTCAGACTCTTGGTCGGGGGATACAACAGGGGAGAATGACCAGTACGTCGCCCAGGCGGCCTCACCTGCTATGCTGAACAGGGGCCTTGCGGGGGATGGGAAGATAGGAAGGGATAGACAAGGAAGAGGGAAGGAAGCAATACTGTTTTCTTAACATGGAATGAGCTATAGCCTAGTACTGGCAGACTCATCCTGACATGTTGTGATGCACGTCCTTCTGCAAGGCTCATTCTCTGCTCGAACCAACTTTTATTGTACTTCAGCAATTTGTCCCTTTTTTTGTTATATTTTGTCCAGCGTGATCGAATTTTAGCACACAAAATACTGACAGATTTCATTATTGACTTGGATATATCCTCGGAACAATCCTTGAAGTCTAAATGTTCAATTACAACATTCACAATATCATCGTTCCGCTTATATTCCCGGCTGTTCCTCAACAGCTCGAAAACCGACCTCCGGGTTACAGAGTACATGGCTTCTGATAAAAATTAATTACTCTCATGGTCGCGCCTGGTTGCAGCAAAAAGTCATAGTTTTCTATTCATTAAAGTATAGATAACTCATCCAAAATACTTTCATTGCGGAAATCAAAGGCAATCCATTTTGAAAGTCAGCTCAAATTTGTATAATTAGATAGCGCTTGGACACCGTGTACCTGAATTTTAAGCGCATATTCCCGGACAACAATATAGTAATTTTCAGACAATGCTCCATATTATATAAAATACATACCTTCATCTAATATAATCACATTGCAAGCGAAATAAATATTTAGTTCTGACGTCTTTACTGAGCCCTCACGTAATAACTGCGCGCTCGCCTCGCCAGAATATGATGCCCTAAGGAAGAGAGCCACTTTAGGCCTTCGGTTGAGATTAGATAATCAGACAGCGCGACTTTTCAATACTTTATTGCTGTACCCAAGAGTCTTATAAACACGACTCACAGAAAATGCGCACCAAAGACAAGGGTGGAAAATATTATTTTTGGCCGGCTGGATGCTAGAAATTACCCACTGTGCGGCTGGGGGAATCATATGGGTTTTTAAGCAACATTGGGAGAGAAAACGACTAGTACGGTACTGTTAAGAAAGTGACCGTTACCTTAAATTTGAGTACAGCCTAGCTGCCCTACCATTTGCATGTCACGGAAAAAAACATATTTAGGGCTTCAAGGATTCGAATCCACCATTTTCCAAATGTAATAGCTTACAGCTACACGGTTGATACCACGTAACCATTGAATAATGATGACGTTTTCTAGTGCATAATAGCAGAGTGGCATTGCCACTAACTTCTCACCAAGGTGGCTGCGGTTCAGATCCCGGCCAATGAATGTGGAATTTTTGAAATGAAAAGTCAAGTCCCAATGGTTCAGATTCCACGTAAAAACTGGAGATCTAGGGGCTATGATCACGATATAAACAGTCATGTAAAATTACAAGCTTGCTTGTTTGTTTCTTTTTACCTTTCCTTTGTTTAATCATACTTTCCATAGGCCCCTTAAATGTAAAATGAAAAACTACAGTACAATCTCAGTAGGAGCTATATCTTACGAAAAGGTTATATAACTGTGGACAACCTTCTCCCTGTAGCGATGATGGACTGCTATATTAGACACCTGTTTGTCAGGCAGGGATATAGCAACAGTAATATATTATGCAATCCATTAAAAGCTCGGTGAATTTTGGCTATTCCGTATAACAGTTTTATATCTCCATCCCAACTTTGTGAATACTTTATGAGGAATATTCTGTGCACTGAATAATAATCGAACTGGGTAAGTGTTGGAATGAGTTCGTTTCCGCAAAACTCTAGAAATGTGTTTTATTTCGTTGATTAACACAATGTTTCATTAGGATAATTAACTGAAAAGTACAAATGATTAAAGAGAAGTTACCTCCTCTTACAGAGCTCATTTCTGAAGACTTTAACTATAGAGTAGACACTGGATTCTATTTTCAATATTTGTATGTTGAGTTCTCGGCCCGAAGACTGGTTGAATCCCTAGCAACTCCAGCGTTCATAGACGTCACCGAACATTAATTTGCTCGGTTATTTAAAGAGTAAGCAAAGGGTGTACTGGACGAAAATGTTTTATTTCGTACTGTAAAATCTATGGAGTCTTGTAAAACCTCCTTCTAAAGAGTCTATAGATTTTACAGAATAAATTAAAACCAAACCCCATGGCGCAACAGTCCCGAAGGGCCATGGCCTACCAAACGACCGCTGCTCAGCCCGAAGGCCTGCAGATTACGAAGAATAAATTAAGGCCATTTCAATATTGAACCAGTGTTTTTTCTTCTCAGTTCTTTTTCTCGATATTATGGAGAAACGGGTTATTAAATATCGACCGAACTTCATGTAGGTACAGTCTACCCATACAGGAGCTAGATTTATATGCACGCGATTCCAAGAGCATCAATAACTGGAATATTAAAACAGTTAATTGATGTTTTATCGTACAGGCCCACACTACTACTGATTTTCTTAAAATATATGGACTGTAAAATGCCTAGTTATTTTAAACCCTTTTGTCCAGGATTCGTTTTTAATTACTCTTGAAATAACACAAAAAGTAGACTACTGTTTTCTGTGGCTTACATTCTTCCCTGAGTGGTTCCCTCGGAGTTCGGTGCAGAGCAGTAGCATATACTGACGGCTACCAAGGCTATCAGTGAAGCCCAAACTTCATTTGAGAATGATGGAAGTCTAAAGCACATTATAATGTAAGCATCTGACACATTGTTCCATTTACGAAACTTGAAAGCAATGAGAAGAAACGTCGCACGTATTTCTGAGAGCAAGGCATCGGAGACTAATATTGCAGCCGACTCTAGTCCCTCTCCCCTCGACTCATCCCACACGGCTAATAGGAGCGAGCACCAGGGTGATAGGTATGCGAACTACCAACCATGCGTTACTCATCCTTACTTCCTCACTCATACTTTTGACTTAATTATATAGATAACAGAGTGCTGGTATTTCACTCCCGTTTACTTCTGCATCCTTGTAGGAAGACACTGCAGGACTGTTATAGGAGCAATGTAGTTTTCTTTTTATTGGTAGACTAGCTGATGTACCCGTGATTCGCTACGGAATTCTACATTGTATACAGTATTCTAGGTTAGGTAGTGTACAAGCTGTGAGCAAGATTGTATTAAATTGCGTATCACTTAACGTTACCCTAGAAACGCGACGGGGAAGTCGCCAAACGTCTTTTCTCATATGAAGACTGGGTTAGGGAATTTTCATTGTAAGGGTCACCCTTGCCTACCATCAGTCACAATGAGGTTGGGGAGTTTTCATTTTAATGACAGACACTCACTCTCCACCTGCCTTTTTACATCCTCAGAAAGACTGTCTCCCAACTGAAATGAACATAGGTCATTACAATGACGTCAGTATGAATGGCGCGATTAAAAGCAATGCTTTTAACTTATATGAAATACTGGATCAAATGAAAAACCACACATTTTCTCACTTTTAACGAACAGTACTACACTGCCGATCTAACAGCCCAAAGTTCCAGAGCTGGAATCACCAGCCGCAGAGAGCCGTGATCCGTGAACACACTTCGTTTTATCTTAGGCCGGGTTGGGGTGTCGAATAGTGGAGACTCCCAGGCAAAAACTATGCCCTCTTATTAATCTGATGGGTCGGAAAATCTCAGTTCACTACGCAGGCGGCGGAAAAATCTATCTGACTTGGAGACAATTTTTTCCTCCAAGCCAGAAGAGAAACCCCCACCTCACTGCTATTTTGGAATAAAACGAATGTAGAATTTAATAAAAGTGAAGAGGAAGAAGCTTTTCTTTAGAAACGACCCTTTTCAGGGTTGAATTTTGAGTGTGTACACTACTCATTCAGAACAGTGATGATCATCCGACTCAAGGCCGGCCGTGGTGGCGTGGCTATCGGCGTCAGACGGGATTTTACTGTTATTCAGCATTACTTTCACTTCCCTACTAATTTCTCTGAATATCTAATACTAGAAGTAATTACTCCTCAGAAAACCATTACGGTAGCTACTATCTACATACCGTCTAAACCTTTCATTCCCTCTGATTTTATTAAATACATAGACGCTAAATTTTATGAATATATTATAGTTGCAGATCTTAATGTTACTTCTTATACCCCTACTCAAATCCGAGTTCTCTAATTTATGTACGTCTGTCCGGGGCATGCCCTTCCACTTTCCTTTCCACACCCTCCCAGCCAATAATTCTACCCCTGATGCCCTCCTTCTTTCTCCCTCCCTTGCCACATCCATCACTATCCAGCAGCTCGTTTCTATAGGTAGCGATCACGCCCCAGCCCTTCTCACCTTTCCTGGTATTCTTCCCCGTCAGACCTTACCCCCTCCTCGCCCTCCTCCTACTCGTCGTTTCAATATAACTAATTGGAATGCTTATCGCACTACTCTCACTAACTTACTCAGTGATGCTGTACCGCCTACTAATATTCCCACTCTATTCGCCCTAATTTCTAAAATAGAGTGATCTATCCTTACCGCAGATTCTCTTCATATTCCTCGTCACTCCTACCACCCCTCCAAACCTCCTATACCCCCCAAAGCTCTCCGTTTATTGCAGCTAGCTCATGACTACTTTACTGCATATACTCGAACCAGGACCCTACTACGCTTCAACAACACCACCGAACTTTACGCCATGCGCGCTCATATATTAAAGCTATTAAACGTAAAATGTAGATGGACAAGTGTACTGAGCTAGCTGATTATCACGACCCTCGACGTTTTTGGGCGACTTTTCGACAACTAACTAAAACTACCAACCCTCTTCCTCGCTACCCTATTACACATCCCCCCAATCATCCACAAACTGACCAAGACAAGGCTAATCTTTTCGCTGACTATTATCAAACTGGGTTTTCCCCCTCCCACGCCCCTAATTTCCATCATCCTCACAAACCCATCATTGCTTACTCTGATCCTAACCTCCCTGAACTTCAACCTTCATTCCTTCATTTTTCTCAAGTTGATTATACTAATCCATTAAATGCTCCCATTACACCCAACGATATCCGGCTTTTCCTGAAACATCGGAAAAACACCTCCCCTGGCTCAGATACCATCTCATATCGTCGTATTCAAGAAGCCCCTCCTATTCTTTTTAATCTTCTTAGCATTATTTACACCTACATTCTCTATACTAGCGCGTACCCCGATCAATGGGGTAACGCCAATCTTCTTTTATTCCTAAAACCCCATAAACTCCCACCTGACATTCGGTCTTATCGCCCAATCTCCTTACTCCCTGTCCTCAGCAAGAAGGGATTCTGTGTAGGAGACTTTCCTCCTACCTCGACACTCTAGGTCTTATTCCATCCTCTCAAGCCGGTTTTCGATCCCATCATTCTACTCAAGATCACCTCTTTCACATCTCCTCTTCTCTCAATGCCTATCTTCGCCCCCGTAAAACTTCCGCTTTAGTTTGTCTCGATGTGAATAAGGCTTTTGATTCAGTCTGGCATGCTGGGTTGCTTTTTAAGTTATGCCATCTTCCCATTCTTATCACCATCATTCGATTTATTTTCAACTATCTTCAACATCGATCAGCACAGATTCTCATCCGTGGTACCCGTTCTTATTCCTTTCGTATGACTGCGGACGTAGCCCAAGGTTCCCCCTTTCATATATTTTATATACTTATGATATCCCACATTCCGACCCCCCTTTAAGACTATCAATATGCCGATGATTTGGCTATCCTTGCACTTACACCTACTGTTACTCTTACCCGTTATTTACAGACCTACCTCTCCCTTCTTGAATCCTGGTTCGACGCCTGGCATATTGCTGTTAATCCCACCAAGACCCAATTTATTGTGTTTCGGAAAAAATCCCGCCTCACTAGACCCCGTCACCGAGTTCTTTTAACGTTGTATAATACTCCACTAACAGAAACTAATACCCTAATCTACCTTGGTATTCAATTCCAGGACAACCTTCATTGGAAACATCATTTAACACAAGTCTACAAACGTGCCCTTCAACGCTTCCGAGCCCTACGTATTCTTACTGGTAAAACGTGGGGCCTCCGTCCTTCCCAAATCATCACAGTTTATAAATCCTTTATCCGACCTGTCGTAACATGCAGTTCATTGACCTGGCTCACAGCTGACAGACAGCAATACGTGACCCTGCTTAAACTTGACAGACATGCTATGCGTATTGCATACCATCTCCCCTTTGACACCCCTTCTGCTGACTTCCAACCTCTTTATTCTTTCCCCAACATCCTTACTCATGTCCATGATCTTCGTCTCAAATACTTACAATCTGCCCTAGCCATCAATCATTCTGCGATTAAAGAAGCCCTCAACCTTTCTCCTCTTGCCACCGCTATCCTTAATAATGACCGCTCTTCCTGCTATCTCTTACCTTTTCCCCACCCCTATCACGTAACTTCCCCCTCTGTCCCACTGCCTCTTTATTCTCACTTTTCTTTTACAGGATATTATGATGCTCCTCGCGGCAGTGGTACCGGCCTCCAATATCTGTGTCTGAGTGCTTTACGACACTACCAGTGTCATCTCTATCCGTGTTCATTTTCCATCATTCTGTGTTTTTCGCGTCCTCATTGTTCCACTAGTGTTCGTTCATTTTCTTCTGCTTCCACCATAGTGTTTTTCGTATCGTACGTCAAGCTGAACTGAAGACATTTCTCTCTCAGTACGATGTGTTGTGTGTTTATATTTTGTGTGCCAACCGAAATCATGAAAAATAGACTGACATGGAAGAAATCTCATACTATTTCCTTGTTATATACTTGTGTATGTTTTACATTTTCTCTGTTTCAATCTGTATTTGACTGTGTTTTGTTTTCAGTATGTACGAGACATACTTCTATGTATGTGTTCCAAAATTCTACTTTTCTGTACTCACTCACCGGCCAGAGCTACATGTTTAGCTGGTGGCCCGCCTGCCCCTTACCGGGCAGGAATGAAATAACTATTTGAACAGAATAGAAACAGTGCGTCAGAGTAGGGATCGAATAGCTGGAATGCTATGATGAACCAGTCTGTAACGTACCGGCAGTATCAGAAAATATATGAACCAGAGGAATGGCATGCTAGAGAAGAAAGTTTGCTAACTCCCTAGCTATTTTCCGCCAATATTCAGCCAGGCTGTTATACTCGTTACGCAGCAGTAATCCCATCTATTTGAGTTGAGCAGCAGGATAAGAGACAAAGAACATCACCACAAAGAATGACCAGTGTTATGTTATTGTTGATTATTGTTATGCACTTTCAATATTGTAGGCCTCCACATTTAGTTTTCCTCCGACTCTGAAATATCACTCTTATCATAGTCAGTACGGTAAAACTGAATAAAACATAAATGATCGGAAATTGTATTCTCTATAACTTTTGTTATGTAGTACTTTTCGGTAGGACCAATAACATGGATATTTAAAAATTCAATTTTAAGCGCCTTCCCCTAAACTACAATTTCATCCAGGGTGAATAAAATTGTTTATAACTTGGATTGTAGTTTCTTATTCCCCGATTCCATATACCGATTTTCATTGAATACTGTTAACCCATTTTCTCGTGGTTCAGCGTTGATGAGGACTTGGCAACAAAAATACGAATTCATGAATATCTGTGTTACCGGTATCGAAGCCGGTACGGTAACAATGTATGACATAAATGCTCGGAAATTTAATTATATTTAACTTTCTTTATGCAGTATTTATCGATAGGACCACTAATAAAATAAATATTTGAGAATTAAATTTTAGGCCTTCCCCTAAACTACCATTTCACTCAGCGTGAGTAAAATGATTTATAGGCTAGATTGTAGTGGCTCATCCCCCGACTTTACATACCAATTTTCATTAAATTCTCTTCAGCCATTTTCTAGTGATGCGTGTACAGACAGACAGACAGACAGACAGACAGACAGACAGACAGACAGACAGACATTACAGAAAAGTAAAAAGTGCATTTCCTTGTTACTATGGACATGACCGATACAGAAATACCATTCTTTTCAAATTCTGAGCAATGTACAGACAAAACTCTTATAATTTATATATATATAGATCTGTTAAAATGAAATACAATCTTTCAGGTTTAGTGTTCTCTTTTCTTGGTTGGAATCGAACCCGTGATCCCGAGGAAGCTATTTAACCAGTGAACGATGGGTACGACTGCTGTAAAATTCAACACTTTTATTTAATATTATTAATAATAATAATAATAATAATAATAATAATAATAATAATAATAATAATAATAATAATAATGGTGTATAGGCTTGGTGGCCACCTAGTGGCGAAGACGTCATAAACATCCAGTCCCCAAGCGAGGGAAAATAACAGTTTGAGGGGGTTGATTCTGAAAATTGAACCTGGGCCATCGAAGCAAAGGCAAGCGTTCTATCCATTTAGCCACAAAGTCGGACTTAAATTTGCTAAACCTTGGCTACCATCTCCACTAATCAGGGGTTGAGCATTGGCAGAAGCAGAGGCCAGGGCAGTAGCTTGTGAAGCAGCCTTGACAACACAGCAGGCTTCTCCATTGGCTATTGGCTGTAGCTCAAAACGCTGAAGGCTTGACGTTCATTAAACCAAGCAATGAAAAGGGGGTAACCTAAGTCTAGTGGTAGCCCACGTCTTGATCCCAGCATACGCCACTGGTGCAGAGTTTTCTGGTTGACGCTGCAGTCTGCCTGCAACTGAGGTAGTCGCATGACGTCATAACAATAACATCACACTGACTGTCATTAATATCATTTGGGATTTGCTGTCACTCATCTTTGCTAGATGGTACTACTGTCAACATTTACCGTAAATGTTGTTACCCTGAATCACGACTGAAAGGTGAAGAAATATCTTGTATCTAATTGGGAAGCACTTCCTGAAGTGATTTTGAAGATACATTTTCAGCTATTGTAGAAATAAAAAACCGTTAATTACAGTGCAGTATTTGTAATTAGATTCTGGATTAAGGTGTGTAGTTGTTGTTACTACTGTTAAAAATGAATATACAGGTACTTGCGATTTAAAATTCAGTTCAAGAATATGAGCAATCTTGCTACAGTAAACAGCATCAACCATTGTAATATGCTACTTAGGTTCCAAAATGGGTAAAAAAAAAAAGTAAATAAATGCAATGTAAATTTTAATCTTATACCAGTTGTATAGTATTATTTGAAGTAATTCCACATACTGTACATGAGTTGACTATGTTTGCAAGTACAGGAGATATTATAAGTAGAATTTTGTAAACAATATAAATTTATTAAGGATGAGCTGTGTGTTTAATAGAAAAAATTGTTAGCATAAATTGTATAAAATTTGTATTCTAGGAAAATTTTCTTCTTCTCTTGTTAATTTAAAATTTAGTGCTTGACGATAATGTATTTTAGTGTACCATTTGCCACCGAGGTAGACACCTCATTTGCAAATAAAGAGATTTTGATTTTGAATATGGAGATTGATCTAATGACTTTTATTTCCAGATGTTGACGCCTAATCACAGGTGGGGACGTGTGGGTCATCTACCAGGTGCCATCTTGATTAACACCGGAGAGCTTCTGGCTTCCTGGACTGGTGGCAAATACCCTGCACTGGTAAATACAACCATTTCCAACAGTCCTCTCCTTGAAAGATTTAAAAAAAAAAAAAAAAAAAAAAAAAAAAATTCAAGGTTTTGCATTCTGCAAAGTAAATAAGGTGTTAACATATCAGCCTATAGTTAATAAAATAATTTTGGCTCTTTTGTCAGTGAACATGTGATTGTTTTAAAATTAATTTGACAGATAGTTAAGTTAAAAAATTGCTAGGCAGAAGTCAAACACAAAACTAATTACATCATCTGAATCGGTCATTTGAGAAACCTCAAAGAGTAACTTCTATTAAACAGATAATTAAAAAAAATGTCTGCACATCAGATAAAATCTGCAGTTAATAATGAACAAACATTTCCCACTTTCAACTCTGTCCTGCCTCATAGTACAATAGTACAATAATACAATCTTTTCTTTCTTCTTCCTGACTTTTTCACAATTACCTATGTATGGATCTGTCCTGGTCAACACTTGATCTGAGCCTTCAGTGTTCCTTTCCATTACTGATATTGTCCTACTGGGTTCCTCTTCTCCTTTTGTGTTTGTCCAGTATTCCTAGTCTTTTACCTCCTGTATTCATTTCAGTATTACTTTTTCCTCTTCCTTTTTCCTGTGTTTATCTGGCTTTCTTCTTATCCTACACATTCCACATCATGACTGAAGATCTATTAAAATGGCCTCTCAGTGAGCATTGAAGTCTGTCCTCCAGATGAAAGTGGGAAGGAGAAACAAGCTCGTCAGGGGATGAGAACAAATAAATGTAGAGGAACTGGTACCTGAGCCTATCTATCCTAAGTTGGCAATTTTATTAAGCTGTGAAGATTGTCTTTATCCTTTCTTGTCGTTATCTTTGTCCTTGTCACCTTTTGTATTGCTCTCCTCTCTGATGCTGACCTGTCATTGTGTTTATCCTATTAAGTGTTGCTTTTCATGTTCATCTTCCTCTCTCTGACTTGATTTGAAACTTGTGTGTTCTTTTTCTTTACTTAGAGTAATTTTTACAGACTTACTGAAAAAAATACAGTTTGCTCCTACTTATTAATCACTAAGGCTTGTATTTCTGTGATAATGTATGTTTATCTTGGTCTCTCTTTACAAACTTATGTTAAGGGGAATGGGAAAGCCCTATCTTAACAATGTTAATTTGGCAGAAAAGATATTCCAGTATCGCAGGAACTATGAAGGTTTAAGTTTTGAAATTTTTAGGGCTGATAATTACAACCTTCCCTAGGTAGGTACTGAACTAGAATAAAGTGGATTGAGTGAACAGCTGTAGATTCATTCATTTTCCTTTAATGTTCCAAAATTTAGCAAAAAAGTCATAAAAATACTCTAAGTAAGAAACCAATCAAGGGAAATACATGTTTCTAGTTCAGTAGCTGTATTTAGGCATAAAATAATTCCCTGATAAAAAAAAAATGATCACCTTAGCTTGTATACTTCATGAGATAATGGGTATATTTTCAGAAAATGAGTTCAAAATAAGACACAATGTTCACTTACACATTTACCCATGTCAGCACCTAAAAACAGCCTGGTCCATAGTCAACATTATCTGAGCGTTTGTTATAACAGCGCTTGTAACTTTTTCACACATAGTTCTGGAACAGATTAGTGAAAACCACAGCCTTCCTTCTAAATCAAACAATTACAGAAATAGGTAGCTTCAAAGAGAATCATGTCCAAAGTTGTAAAATTTCTCACTTGTGCATAAATATTCTAAAATATTTTTGAAAAATGTTTACAGGTAGCATATCATAATAATACACCATTTCATTCAGCAGAGTCCAAATAATTTTTGAGACTACATTTGGAAAAAGTCATTTAAAATAATGTTTTCCTACTCCCATTAAACACATTTCTAGCTTTTGTGAATATGATGACATGGTTTTTATTGGTCATAAAAATACATATTTTTCTATATACTTTTTCATAAAGTCATATTGAACTAAAAAAAAAAAAGACATTAAAACATATTTTTGGTTACATTATAATAGTTTTAGCCATTCTCCAAGTACCTATTATTAACATAGTTTGTGCAGATAATACCAAGCAATTTTGTTTGTGTTTGGTTAGCTTGGATTTCCTTTTCCTAGAAATATTTTGTAATTAAATGAAGTTTGAATTTCATGGGTTTCATGAGTAGTAAGCTGTCAAAATAGAAAGGACAAAAATAATGTTAGGAGTGTTTGGCCAATTTGCTGCTGGCAGGCAAATTTTGGGTAGTATTTATTTTTACATCATATTTCCAAGTTTTTATGTCATGTTTTAAAGTTTTTAGGGCATAAAGTACATACACATTTTCAGAGATTTTAGGTTTTAGAAATCGAATTCCCAGTAATCATTATTGTATTGCTATTTGTGGATTAATTCCTGTTGTTTTGCAGCGTCACAGAGTGGTTGTTCCTGAACAACCCATGACCCGCTGCCGTGGTCGACACTGCGTTGCCTTCTTTGTGCATCCTGACAATGATACACCAATAGAGCCAATCAAGAGTCCTGTTCTGGCTGAGCAGCCAGTGGCAACAAAACAACCTGCACCTCTGACTACAAGCAAACCTGCATCAAAACACGGCACCATCTACACTGCGTACCAACATCTACAGATGCGTTTCAGAGAGACATATGCCTGACAGTTAGAAAAAAGGTCTTCCAAGACCGCAAGTGAATCTAAGAAAACCTAGATAAATTACTCACATTACTTACAATGTGGAATTATTTCAAATTTTCAAGAGGCAGTTCTTTGATAGGAACTGCTAATAAGTTTCACAAGAGGCAGTTCATTTAGTGGAGACACCTGAACTTTCAATGAAAGTAGTCACACTTCCAATATTATGTCATTATGTATTCTAAGGAGGAGTTTATAAGTTATTATTCACCATTTCACTCTTGACTTCTTTACACATACCGTATACAGTATGTTTGTGAGTTCCTTGCCCAAGCAGGGGAAGTGCAGTATCCTGAACTGAATGTAACTAACTGAGAAACAGCTCAAAAGACATTGTTAGCAGGATATTAGTTTGGATTTGTAAACATTCAATTTGAAATAAATGTTGTGTTAATGAGTAATACAGGATGAATTATAATTAAGTTTACTCAGTATTGCACTAACATTTTGATTATCAGGAATTAAAATAAAACTGCAAGTTTTGTTCAAGTTGTCAATCACTACTTTTAGTGTTCATCTGATATTACTTAGTGACAGTCTGTTTTGATTTTAGCAAAATTCTTCATTCTCATTTTCTCATGTAATTTTAATTACAAACTTCCAGATGGATTTAATCATAGGTTTTATTGAAAATATTACATATTTGATTATTGCTAAAGACAAAAAAAGTCATTTGGAATTAGATCACATCTATGAGCAAAACAATCTGTTGTCCACCTTTGAATAATACCCTCTTGCATAACTATCTCATTCAGAAAGTTTCCGTCTCTCAACCCTGAAGTTTAAAGGAAATTTTAAGCAACATCTTATAGTCAGAATATTAATTGTTAAAAGCAGAACTGTACTGCAGTTCTGGCAATATTCCAAAATTACCAGTATTCTAAATATTTTCCTGATACAACAGTTCCTACAAAGAAATACGTTTCAAGTGCTGATAGTTTCATGTACAGTAAGCCCTAGTATATTCAGCTTTACCTCCAACTTAATATTCAAGCACAGATTAACCATCCATAAAACTTTTTCAAAGACATCTCAATGCATTTCACTTTGCAATGTGTACATCTCTCAAAAATCTATCCATCTAGTCACAGTTATCCTCATGAGGAGCAGGTCATTTTGGGGGTATAGGTACTCATATTTTGAGGGTTTAAAAAATACATGATCATAATTATTTCTTTTTCAAATTTCAAACTCTGCAGATAATATCCTTCTTGATTTAAGTGAATTTTCTATTATAGATGATATAAACCCAACTAAATCATGATTTACCTACATTAACAAGGATTCATGATTTTTAGTAAAATGACTAACGGACCACTCCACATAGAAAATTTAGGTTAGAACTGAAAATAAGATATTTAGCAGAACAAATGAAATCAATAGATTGTCAAATATGTCATAATAACAAACAAAAATCCCATGATGCTACAGCCCTTGGCCTACCAAGCAACCACTGCTGGCCCGAAGGCCTTCAAATTACGAGGTGATGCCTATGAGCATGGAATATTTATATTATATAATTAATGTGTATGTATGTTCAGTCCTCAGCCCTAAGGCTGGTTGGATCCCCAACAACTCCACCATTAGCTGTCATAGATGGCCTAGGCATCACTGAAAAGGCATACTAGGGAAATGAGAAGTGAGATCATTTCCTGTTCCTTTCCTCACTGAGCCAGAAGTTGCTATTACATATCAGTCTGCTAAGACCACAGATATACATGCATCAACAGACCCTATGAACAACATTTTCACACCATTCTTAGCAGGGACTGGCTGCATAAGGAATGGCATTACTAGCATAGCTCATACCTCAATCACTTTCACATTGTCAAGGCCAAGGACAAGACTGAGACAGTTCAATGAAAGTAACAAAAATTGCTCTAACCCATACCAGAAAACATAGTGCACTGTAAACACTAGGTCTCGCCACCAAAGGCACATAATTAATGTATAAAAGTCGAAATCTGATAGACTGCGAGGCATATTTAAAGAAAAGTACAGAGAACAGAAACTTAATAGAACCAAACAACATTAGAAAATATTAAGTGTTGGGCAAAAAGGTATGAGTGACTCAGGAGTTGGATCTCTAAGTTGTCTTTCAGGTTCTGAGCAAGTAGTCCTGGGATAGGGTAGGTGCCCATAATACCGGAAAACTGGGATTGTCCCAGTTCTTCAGCCTTCTTCCCGGTGCCCCAAAAAGTGCTGCTTTGGGACGCAGAATTGTTCCGGTGTTTTGCTAAAGGGGACACTTTTATACTGCATGCACTGCTAGCGTAATTTATTACTTTCACAAATGTCTCTTTTGTCCATTGTTAAGCTGCAAGTGCAGTCAAAGTGCATCATTGGTGTTTGTTAATATACAGTTTTTGTTTAGTTCATTTTGAATTCAAGATTTGGACAAGTATACTGTGTGGCATTGTTTAATTAAAATTCTTTTTCTTGACCCTTCAGGTTTGAATACATCAAGTTCTATTGTATTATAAAACTCCAGTTCATATACTGAAATAAATATGTAGAATTTACAGAAATAAAGTTGTTTTGTGAGCAAGGTTGCTTAATAAGTAAGGCATTAGTTTTCCAACAAAAATGAGGTTTTAACTCCAGCTAATAATGGGGATTGAAAACTATTCCCCACTTCTCAGGGAGCTCTTCGCTGTCTAAATGAGTAAGACAGGTATTTTCTCAATCTTTCACCAGCAAAGATATGCAGTCCTACACTCTGCAACCCTCATTGGTCATTAAGTTAAAAGGAACACCACATCTTAGTTTTAACCCAACATTATTGAGTGGTGGATGTCATAACATGTATTCTTCTTCTTCTCCTTCTTCTTCTGGTGCTGTGTCCTTGCAGAAGGTCGGTAACCATCATGGAGTAATTTCACCCATTTTATGTTTCCTGTATCAAATTTGCTGCATTGTGGATGTTGAACCATTGTCGGAGGTTTTGCGTCCAAGATAATTTTCTCCACACACATCCACATTTCCCCTCTACCTTGTCTTCAATGATCAGTTATACATACATGCATTATAGAATGTTCTAAAATTTTAATTTGTTTTTTTATTCTCAATAATTTCAGCTTTTTCACCTTGTCAATATGTACAGAGTACACATTCTTAAAAAAATTACTCTGTCTTCCAATGATGGTACAGTATTCAGAATATATGGCATCCTTTTATTCAACCTAAAAACTAGTTCTAGGTTCTCTAGATTACCTACTAAATAAAATACCTGGGATATATTAAGAATAAATAGAGCTTCGATGCATAATTTCTATTATAAAGTTCTCAGCTGATCAGCGAATGTCCAGCCATAGGGAAGATACGTTACCCAGATCCATCTCTGATGAGATGTATAATTTAAAGTGTACTATGTCTTCTGTTAGTACTAGAAAGTTTGTCAATATCTGTGATCTGTCTCAGACTTATCTTTGAAAATATGGAATGTCAGAGATATGGGTGACACTAATAATACAACTATGGATACCACAAAGCAGATGCAAGTGGGTGCACTTCCACTCACCTGACTCTATGAAAAATATGGGTTGAACTGGAAAAATCTGTAAGTAAAATACGTTGTATAATATAGAATGCAATTTATTCAATATAACACAAATTCAATGTATCAGTTAATACTAATGGATCTATACATCAGAACTTCCGGCCCATCGTTATCAATGCAATAAATTCAGTGCATAAATGCATAGCCCTTGTTACTTCATAAAATCAATCCATGGGCCTGTTTTCAATTCAGATTATCAATAAATAAATATTGCAGAAATTACCTGCAATTAACTGAAGTAAAAAGCACATTTTAGGTGATAAAATTACCTTATTCTGACTGAGTCTACAATATTTCCCAGACCCTTCACTTTCTGCTCCTTTTCAGACTGCCCAGAACTGCACCCCCAAGCAAGTAACTCTGCTGGTACCTATGAATGCTGTCAGTTCCTGTGTTGAATGCTGTGAAGGTATCACATGTTTAATTGCTGTATACATTTCCGTGAACTTGGCAAGACTAATGTGCTGTGGCAACTTCTGGTTTGGTACAGAAAGTAACTTGCTCCTCATTTCCTTAGAGCTGAGGACCCAATATACTAAACAGTACACTTCAGTGTTTTGTTGAATAGATGATTATGTTTTTAAAATAAAATAAAAATAGGAACTGACTATTCATTTTGTCATTGTTACTGATCACTACAATTATGAAACTAAAGCTGACATCAAGATTGTAGCAGAATTATGCCTATCACTTCATTCATGATGCTTTTGAGGTTCTAAGATGGAAATACATTTTCCTGACATAGAAAGTGGTCTCACATAAATTTCTATAATCATCATCATTTTACAGTTCCAGTTTCCCGGGTACTGTTGGCGAGCCTCTTCCATTCTGTCTTACTGAGGTACGTTCTGTTGTTAATGACGTCCTCCAGTGTCCTTCCCCGATCTGCAATGTCCATCTTTACGATATCCATCCAGTGGGTTCTTGGTCTTCCCACCATCCGGTTCCCTGCCGCATGTCTCTCCAAGTTAACATATGCTGTCCTTGTTGGCTCCATCCTCATTAAATGCCCAAACCACCCCACTCTGGATATGCTGACCCGATCTAACAATGATGTAACAATCCCAGCTTCCTTCCTAACCACGTCATTCCTTAACTTGTCCAGTTTGGTTTTTTGAATTGTGGGCCTAAGGAACATCATCTCGGATGCCTGCATCCTTGACGAATCTTTCTTGGTGAGGGTGCAGGTTTCAATAGCGTAGGTTAAGATTTGTATGAAGTACTGATTGAACATAACCAGCTTTGATTTTGTTGGTACTTTGGGATCCCAGGAGTGTGTTCGTACTTGCTGGTAAAAGTGAGAGCTCTTCTGCACTCTATTTTCCACCTCCTTGGTGTGTGATTATTGTATCTCGAATATTACACTGCTGAGATATAAAGCTTTCCACACTTTCTAGTGGATGGTTTCCCTAGCATGATGTTCGCTGGTCATCCCTCTCCGTTCATTGCCATCACTACCGTTTTGAGTTCACTTATCTTGAGATTGAACTCCTGGAACTTAACCTTCCATTCATTGAGTCTCGACTGTACTTGTTCCTCAGGTTCTCCCCAGATCATAACATCATCAGCGAAGGCCATTGCATTTAGTTCACCAGAGGTTTTCTTGATGTTCTTCATTATGACATCCATGATGGTGATAAACAATAATGGGGATAATGCACTGCCTTGCTGGACTTCACTTTCAGTCTTGAACCAAGATGAATGTCCATCACCCAATCGCATACAGTTGGTACAGTTCTCATACAGCATCTGAACTTTCCCCACCAGTCCCTCTGGCACATTCCTCTTTCTCAGGCATTCCCATATCTTTTCTCTTGCAATGCTGTCATATGCCTTCTCAGTGTCAAGAAAAACCATAAACAGATTTTTGCATTTTTGCCAATATTTTTCCATTAACATATGGGCACTGAAGATTAGGTATGTTGTAGACCTGTTAGGCCTGAAGCCATACTGTTCTTCTTCAAACTGTGGCTCTAAGATTACTCACAATCTGCTCTCTAAGATTTTCTCAAGAATCTTAAGCCCATGGGAAAACAGTGTTATTCCCCAGTAGTTGGAGCATTTTCAGCTATTTCCTTTCTTAAACAGGGGGATAATGACACCATTGCTCCAATCAGTAGGTACCTTGCCATCTTTCCAAACTGCACTGAGCACTCTATGTAGCCACAGTAAACCCTGGACTCCTACTGCTTTAATCATGTCCATGCTGACTTCATCGATTCCTGGGGATTTCCCTTGTGGCATCTTCTTCAGGGCTGCTTCTGTTTCTGCCCATGTAATGGGAGGTTCCTCTGTGCAGGTTTCAACAGCCGGTTCTTTTGTTCTCTGATCTACTTCTGTCCTGTTCAATAGGTTCAAAATGATTCCTCAGAATCTCTCTGATGTCCTCGTCTTTCCTAGCCAGGTTTCCATTAGGATCCTCAGTTTCTGATTGGGGGATATTTTTGCATCATGGAAGAAAATGTTGATCCTCATTTTTTTTCTGTAGTAAGTGGGAAAGAATAGTCAAAGAGAGAATTGGTGTGCCTACAAAATGAAATAATGAGAGCTGAAAACCTCTGCAACTGCACCAGTTATATTAATAAGAGTGGAAAAAGTTTAGAAATTCAGACTACAGGAGGATATGGACATAAAGATGGAAGATATATGCTCAAGGTGCGAAATTCCAAAAATAATTTCTAGCTGCTGTAATTAGGCGAACACACTGCATTATTTCAGAATAAGCGATGAAAACTATTTACTGTAATACATTTGTCATAAAACATCTTTCACCCCTTGCAAAACTACAAGGACTAAACTAGTCAAAATAATGTTATAATAGCCTAATTTAATGTACAGTACCATATTTTGGAACCATTTATTCAATGTTCAGTCCCAAATTGAATCTATCAACTTTAACTGTTAATAATATAATTATACTATTATATTCACCTTCTTCAGAAATGAAATGTAATAGTTTCAATAAATAAAATTAAATCCACTGCTGGGACCAGAGGCAGGATAAATTATTATTAATTATTTATACACACTACTTCTAGCTGTGATATACCGGTATACCTTTCCAGACACAAGAGAAGATTGCATTGAAAGGATCATTAGTAGGGCCAGGATTTTTATGACCTAAAAACTAGGATAATAAGCATGCACCTATGACCTTCAACAATATCAAATTCAAATATGACCTAAAGAAAGTATAATATGGCCTTAAAATAAGATGGAACTGGTGAATTAGTGGGAGGCCAGGGATTTCTGGGGGCTATAATGCCAGGGGGTAAGTTCAGTACCAATTATGGAGACTTTACACGTGAGATATCATAAGTTATGAGTTTCATTATGGTCCATATTGACAACTGCTCACTATCAAAGGGTAGAGAAGGGTCCACCTGTTCAATAACATAAGCTTGTATATTGTCTTCTAAAACTGGAACTAGTTTCGACCCCATATATATTGGGTCATCTTCAGCTACGCTACAATTGGAAGACATATGCACACATATAACCAATAATAAATTAAACACTTTGGTATGCCACATTTTACAATCTTAATTTAAAACACTTATGAAGTCTGAACAACACATCCAAACTTGAAACTAAATGACACATCAAAACTGCTGTGGTTGATGCCGAACTATGTTGTCGCTCCATGTTCCTGAGTTGATCTGGAAGTTGGCATCCCTATCTGGATAGACGAGCAACTTGATTTATAATTTATGTTTGTTCAATATAATATGGGTAATGACTTTTATCTAGCTTGAAGGGGAACATTCATAATTTGAATAGGTATTAGTTTTCATTAGATGTAGTGGTCTATTGTTTAATTTGGTTTGAAATGTCTGAAAATAAAATAATTTGAAGTAAATTATTGAGAAAAGAAGGGAAGCTAGAAGATCGAGATAAATATAGATGTAGCCATATGGGACTCACTCGTATAACATTTAATTCATTTTGAAGGTCTCTTTTGGATAAGGGGTTTTGAATGCTCTATTTACCATACTCTAGTATGCTGCTTTTTTATGTTCTTCATAAGTTGTGTGCATCTGATACGGACATCAACATCAGCAAGCAAGCAGGAGTATAGCTTATGATGGCATGGGTTAGAGGAGGGATGTGTGAGGAGGGGCGGTTAGGTAGGTTTGAATTGATTGGTGGGCATAACGTGTCTTTTTCCTGTTTATACTATGTATATATAGGAATGATTATATCAAATAGAATATTAGATTTTTCATTTATTTCATTAATATTATGATTAGGGTTAAAGTGCTGTTCTAAACGAATGTAACAGTTCTCCAATATGTTGAGCATGGTGCCCTTCTTATCCACTTTTAATATGCTTAGATCTTGGTCAATTGATGTAAAATTAGGTTTTACGTCTGTCATGTGTTGTGCCATGTGTTGTATCTTGAAGCAATGACATGTTCCATGTTTCTTTCTGAAAAATTATGTCCTGTTTGACCTATATATGTATTTTCACAGCTATTGCACTGCAGTTTGTAGACACCTGATTGAGAAAACTTATTAGTTTGATTGGTAGTATGCATATTAAAGAAATTGGAAAAATTGTTAATATTTGTTTTAAAAGTGATTTGTTGGTTATGTTTCTTGAAAATATTAGTTATTTGTTATATGTTTATATTAATGAACGTGAAGGAGGAATATGTTTTTCTGTCTATTGAATCTCTGCTTAAGGTAGAAATTTGACGTCTTTTAGTTGTGTTGATGATTTTATTGATAAATTGTGTGTTATGCCCGTTTGATTTAGCTATTGCTCATATAACATTTAATTCATTTTGAAAGTCTCTTTTGGATAAGGGGATAGTGAATGCTCTATTTACCATACTCTAGTATGCTGCTTTTTTATGGGATTGGGGATGGAACTTGTAAGTTTTCTTTAAAAACTGTTGTATGTACTGTGAGGTTTTATATAAAGGGCTTGGTGTATAATTAATGATAGGTCTCGTGGGGATGTCAGCTTTGTGGATAGTGCTCTAGCTTTGGGCAGTCCTGGGTTCATATGGATTAGTTCAGTGGTTTCTTTGTCACTTAAGCAATCGTTTTAAGTTCTTTTGAACTTTAGTTGTAGGATATTTTTTGATAATGGTAAAAGTTTTTAGGAAAAGAAATTTGTTTGTTTTATTAATGTATTCCTCTTTATTCATGATGACGGTTATGTTACCTTTGTCGGCTTTGTTACAATTAAGTTGTTTTCTTTAATTTTCTTTTTCAGCTTCGAAACTGAATTAATGGTGTTGGCCTGTTTTGTTTGAGAATTTGTATTATGTAGTTTAATAATATTATTTAATTTCTTCCTAACTTCAAACCTAACCCCATCTTGTTGATCACTAGGAAGTTTGGTAATTCCTATTTCTGATTCTGTTACTGTTGTAATGATGTCGTTAAGATGGGAAGCATTTGGCCAGTTGTGGTTTGGATTCTGACTCAACATTTTGGATTCTTCTTCATTCAGTGTTACGTCAGTTAAGTTAACGATAGGTGGGTGGAAATTATGTATGGTGTCGGTGTTCAAGTGTTGTACTTTGACACTAAGTTTTCGACTGTGGGTTGTGTTTTTTCAGTCTATGTAATTTATTATCTAAAATTTGTTGCTTATGTTTCAGAATAATTTCTAGCTTTTGGTTGATCATTGATTGAAAAAATATCCCATTGGGTTTAGAAAGGTTTTTAGCTACTTCTACCCTGTAAGTGAGTCTGATATAGGCTAGCTTTTTGTTAAGGGTGTTTTCTATTTGTGTACAAATTTTATTTCATTATTGATCCATATTTTATTGGTTTTAAGTTGAATTTTATTCATCAGGTCTGTAGATCTGTGTTTTTTAGAGTAAAGTTCAGAAAATTGGGAGTTAGATTATTGGTGTGCAATGTTTAAGAAATTTTCACAAAATTTCTAACTTTTCTCTTAAGTGACAAAGAAACTACTGAACTAATCCATATGAACCCAGGACTCCCCAAAGCTAGAGCACAACCCAAGATCCACAAAGCTGACATCCCCAGGAGATCTATCATTAATTATAGACCGAGTCCTTTATATAAAACCTCACAGTATATACAACAGTTTTTAAAGAAAAATTACAAGTTTCTAGCCAACAAATCCATTAAAAACCCAATAGAATTAGTTGAAAATCTTGAGAATTTTGAAGTTCAACCTAAGCACACAATCCACTCTTTTGATATTAAAAACATGTATCCAAATATCCCTATAAAAGAAACCATAGATATCCCCCTCCCCCAGCACTTAGCACTTAACGCCTTTGAAAGGGCTCTGGCCTGCCCAGCGACTGCTGCTCAGCCCGAAGGCCTGCAGATTACGAGGGGCCGTGTTGTCAGTACGATGCATCCTCTCGGCCGTTATTCTGGTTTTTCGAGACCGGGCCCACCATCTCGCTGTCAGATAGCTTCTCAATTCTAATCGTGTAGGCTGAGTAGACCTTGAACCAGCCCTCAGGTCGAGAGAAAAGTCCCTGACCTGGCCGGGAATCGAACCCGGGGCCTCCACGCGACAGGCAGGCATGCTACCCCCACACCACGGGGCCGGCAGCCATAGATATAATATACAATAATTTAAGAAAGTATAGTAAATTATCCATACAAGAAATTCAAGAATTTATATCCATTATGAAATTGGTTCTAAATAACAATTACTTCAGTTTTAATAATGTTATTTACCAACAGAATGGTTTGGCCATGGGATCGCCAGCCTCAGGGATATTGGCAGAAATTTACACACATAATTTAGAATACACAAAGATCTTAAACAAACCCATATTCAATAATATCTGCTACTGGGCTCGCTATGTAGATGACGTTTTGGCTATATTAAACCAAGACCTTGGAATGTGGCCAATACCTTATCCAGTTTAAACGCCCTAGATCCACATATCAATTTTACACTGGAATCTGAATTCCAACAGAATCTAAATTATTTAGATTTAATTATTACTAGACATTCCAACCTACTATCTTATCGTATCTTTAGAAAACCAACTCAAATGGTTAGTACAATCCAAAATGATTCTCTCCATCCTCAATCTATACTAATATTATAAAGAGGAAAAATTTGTTTGTTTGTAACGAATAGACGCCAAAACTACTGAACCGATTTTAAAAATTACTTCACCTATAGATAGCTACATTGCCAGTGAGTAACATGGGCTGTATTTTATTTTCAAAACAATTCAAGGTGGGGGGCAAGGGGGGGGGGGTTGATATAAAAATAATAGGCTAATATAGGCAAAATATCGAATTTGTCGTATAAGGATGAGACAAAGCTCAATTTAATGCTCTTGATGCAAAGAACAAAACTTGGTATGCCCTAAGGGCCCGTAAACCATGTTTTAAGGCCATAAAACCAACCGTTACGGAGATATTGGCACCACACTACCCCTGCTCTAGGAATCAGATAAAGTAATGAACTGCTGTAACTATGGCAATGTGAGCTCCAGGATTCTACAGCAGCTATATTATGCATGTACGTTTGGGCATAGCTGCCAACCAAAATTGATTCACATATGACTTACTATCTGGAAAAAATAAACTGTTGTGTAAAATGCTCATAGCACTCCTTTGGGCGGGGATAGAAAGGGAGTGAAGTATAAAAATAATAGCCCTGGAGATCTCCGCAGTACAGTGACTAGCGGTTGCCGATGGGCCTCCGTTTTTACGTACTGGCTTAGGTTTCAGCATTTTGCTGAGTCTGTTACCTATAGTTTAAACTATTTTCTATGAAATCATGGAGTAGTAGGATCACTGATGTTATTAGTGCCAATATTTTGGTCCACTTTTACGATCATTGTAACCATGAAAACAACCTATATACTGTACACAATTGTCAAGATAGTGTGCCCATGACTTGAAAAAACTTCTCAACATTTGTACTCAGATTCATTATATGATGTGCGACATGAGTGACAAGCCCTGAGAATTATAATTCTCGATAATTATAGTAGTTTATTTTATGCATCGCAAATTTCCTTGATCATTTGTAATAGTTACGAAATGTCGGATCAAACAAATACATTCAATAATATTTATATTTGTGGTACTATCTAGCGGAAGTGTACTTTCACTAAACCTGCAGCTTTTTGAAGGTAGCAGGTATATCTAGGTGGGAATGAAGGAAAAACATGGTAGCAAAAGATCTTAGAAGTCAACGCTAATGAGGAACTAATATTTAGAGGTCTCCATGAAGAAAAGGAGAAGATACACAATAATTCCAAACATGACAAATAATTTCTACATACTTAAGTAAATACAACAGTGATATAAATATCTAACGAAGTCAGTCACACTGATAGTATGAGTAACTAAAGCCAGTTTCTGATAACCCGTACGAAGAACGGGTACTTCTGCTAGTCCCACATAAAAGCAGCATACTAGAGTATGGTACATAGAGCATTCACCATTCCCTTATCCAAAATAGACCTTCAAAATGAACTAAATGTTATGCAAACAATAGCCAAATCAAACGGGTATAACGCACAATTTATCAATAAAATCATCAAAAGAACTAAAAGACGTCTAATTTCTACTTTAAACAGAGAATCAATAGACAGAAGAACATATTCCTACTTTACGTTCAATAATATAAACATACACCAAATTACTAATATTTTCAAGAAACATAACCAACAAATAGCGTTTTTCTTCTTCTTCTTCTTTTTTTTTTTTTTTTTGCTAGTGGCTTTACGTCGCACCGACACAGATAGGTCTTATGGCAATGATGGGATAGGAAAGGGCTAGGAGTTGGAAGGAAGCAGCCGTGGCCTTAATTAAGGTACAGTCCCAGCATTTGCCTGGTGTGAAGACAGGAAACCACGGAAAACCATCTTCAGGGCTGCCGATAGTGGGATTCGAAACCACTATCTCCTGGATGCAAGCTAACTCGTCCACTAATAGCTTTTAAAACAAATAACATTTTTTCCAATTTCATTAATACACAAACTATCAATCAAACCAATAAGTTTTCTCAATCAGGTGTCCACAAACTGCAATACAATAGCTGTGAAAGAACATATATAGGCTAGTCAGGGTGTAATTTTAAAATAAGATACATGGAACATGTCATTGCTTCAAGATATAATTGTTTCTCTGCCATGGCACAACACATGACAGACTTAAAACATAATTTTACATCAATCGATCAAGATTTAAATCGATCAAGATTTAAGCATATTAAAAGTGGATAAGAAGGGCACCATACTCAACATATTATAGAACTGTTACATTCATTTAGAACAGTACAATAAGTAAATGAAAAATCTTAATTTCTATTTGATATAATAATTCCTATATACACAAAGTATAAATGGAAAAAAGACACGTTATGTTCACCAATCAATTCAAACCTACCTAACCGCCCCTCCTCAAACCCCTGCCTTCATAAGCTATACTCCTGCTCTCTCTCAACAGTCAATCTGGTGTTGTTGTCCGTATCAAATGCACGCAACTTACGAAGAACATAGGTGCGAGTCTCATATAGCTACACCTATATTTATCTCAATCTTCTAGCTTCCCTTTTCTCAATAATTTACTTCAAATTATTTTATTTTCAGACATTCATTTCAAACCAAATTAAACAAAAGATCACTACATCTGACGAAAACTAATACCTATTCAAATGATGAATGTTCCCCTTCAAGCTACATAAAAGTCATTACCCACATTACATTGAACAAATATAAATTATAGATCAAGTTGCTTGTATATGCAGAGAGGGATGCCAACTCCCAGATCAACTCAGGAAGATGTAGCTCCTGTAGGAGCGACAACATAGTTCGGCATCAACCACAGCAGTTTTGATGTGTCATTTAGTTTCAAGTTTGGATGTGTTGTTCGGACTTCACAAGTGTTTTAAATTAAGATTGTAAATTGTGGCATACCAAAGTGTTTAATTTATTATTGGTTATATGTGTGCATATGTGTTCCAATTGTAGCGTAGCTGAAGATGACCCAATATATATGGGGTTGAAACTAGTCCCAGTTTTATAATGACAATATACAAACTTATGGTATTGAACAGGTGGACCCTTCTCTACCCTTTGATAATCACCTGAGATATGTCAAAGAATTGAGATAGCAAGGGCGGCTGTTATAAGATTAACAAAACTTTGGAGAGATCACGACATCACCAAATAGATACTAAAGGTAATCAATTGCAAGAAAGTCGATACAGCTGAAATGTGGTGCTATTGCAGACTATTACGTATCCCATAGACTGAAAAACGTACAAATGCATCCACCATCAAGGAACTGGGAATTCAGAAGTGAATGCACAACAT
Organism: Anabrus simplex; assembly: GCF_040414725.1. Lineage (NCBI taxonomy): Eukaryota > Metazoa > Arthropoda > Insecta > Orthoptera > Tettigoniidae > Anabrus > Anabrus simplex. Next base: position 615,344,105 of record NC_090265.1, on the reverse strand, counting down.
TATCAGTGAGATGCTACATAGTAAGAAGAAACAACTGTGAACACTTTGACCGAGGGAAAATTACTGTAAATTGTAAAAGACCCAGAGGCTGAATTCCCACATGCTGGTCAACACAAACTGGCTGTACAACTGGCAACAGTATTCAAACTGCAGTCCAGGCAGGTAAAGATTTTAAGAACTGGAGAAGGATTGTGTTGCAGGCAGTCGCCACTCTTCGGAGGATGGCTACCCAGTCATACTTCCTCTTAAAATAATAATCACCACCACCACCTCAGTTAACCGTAACATATAATAATCTCAACCAATATACAAATCCAACTGCTCTGAGTGCTTTATGTAAAGAAACAAACAGCTCTCATTGCCATTCACATTCAGAAATCTCATGGAAATTCATTAATTTCTCTAACATATTGTTTCATAGCAAATGTTGGAAATGTATTTGTGAAAGAGGAGACTTTTAACTGAACTGTTAAATTAATAACAATCGTTACCTAACATTTTTTGTTAAAGGTAAGGGCCATGAATGGCACAAGAATGAAAGTATCCCTAAGCCTCGAAAACCGAATACTGTTGAGATCAGAAAAAAGTAAGAGTTGGCCAAGGGATATCAGACAAGGAGTAAGGAATGAGGAGGAGGAACTACTGATAAATGTTCGTAATGGTTAGTATGGCTGACATCATGATTGTACCCAAATTTTGGTTATGATAGCAAACGCTCTAGTTGAATATTAGTTGAAAGGATGTTAAACACATGTAGCAAATGGCCCTTGAGATTTTTTAACAGCTGATAGTTTGCAGAGAATGAACATGCAATGAATTTATAGGAAGCACAATTCTCAGTAAATTGGAGCAAATGCTGGATAGGTGTCAGATAGTTAAACACATATGTCTGGTGGTTTCTTCAACTCTGTGCTAAATTTTACAAGTGGAAGCAATGCCAGACTAAGGCAGATGATACCGTGGATGTTATTCTACCGCTCCTATACACAGAGGGACTATGGTTAGCAGAGACTTCAAAGATGTAAACATGAACAGTAAGAGGCAACAAGGTGTTATTATAATGAATGAGAGACATTGTTATAGATTTATTATGAAAGTATGCAAGTGTGCTTGAAAAATAACAGACTTATATAAGAATATATTGAATGTTGTGATGCGAGTGCAATCTAGGGCTCCTACAATGCTGGGAAAAAGTGTAATTGATATAAGTTGTGAATGATTTTCAGGCATTCTTTCACTGCGGACAAAACATTACTATGCCTTGCCAGTGCTGCTATAGCAGCAGAAACTTTTCGCACAATTGTACTCTCTTGCCCAGCACACATGAACACAGTCATCTACAATTACTTGGAAAGAGTCTGAAGCATAATATCTAAGAGCTATAAGCAACCGTTGCACTGGAGACACTGGTGGAAAACACTAACCTAATTTCAATTTATTTTAGTAACTTGTTCATTATGGCTTTGGGAATTCAAAATCTTAGTAGAAAACTTTCCACTGACAACTAAAAAGTTGTATTTTTGATATGGGTAGTCCTTTGCCATCTTCGGTTTATAGATGGCCTTCACTCTTCATAGAGTGGTAAAGCTTCAAATATACGTCTTCTAGATGCTGCCATTTTGAAATTTTAACAGCTGTTAAGAGGTTTAATATGTGGCTGGTGCCATGTTAATTTAACATAAATATTAACAATTTGTTAGTGTTAACAATTCTTGACGAGATAGCATTTTGTTAAATCATCAGTTACGTCTACTTAACAGCAGTGTCAACACTTAACATTCGTTTAAGAAACCGGTCAATAATATTATTAGCCAGCACCCTTCTCAATATCGAATCTACTACATGAGGTTCTTGAATGTAAATAAGTAGAATTTGATACTAGAAGTATTACAGTATCTAATACCTACTGCAACAACACATTATTATAATGAGTATATTGATATTCGTTTTTCTTTTTACAAGTTGCTTAACGTTGCACCGACACAGATAGATCTTATGGTGACAATGGGATAGGAAAGGGCTAGGAGTGGGAAGGAAGTAGATGTGGCCTTAATTAAGGTACCGCAAACAGAGGGGTTCAAATCCACTATCTCCCAAATACAACCTCACAGCTATGCACCCTTAACCGCATGGCCAACTCTCTCGGTAACTGATTTTCAGTCTTCATACAACTAAAGAATGATTTAAAAAATTGTAATGGTAGTCATCATCCTTCTGTTCTCAAGACTGTAGGTTCAATACTACCTGACATAAGTGGCATTTGTGTTCAAATCCAACAACTCTATGCCACAGGCTTTTGGGACATTGAAGAAATCCTGCAGGAGAAAATTTCGATGCCCTGAGTCTCTCAAAATCTAGAGCAATTGAAATGATGCTTAAACAAAAGAAAAAGAAGAAAATTGAGGCAAAGAAGGTTCAAATAAAGGCAAATTTCTCACACAATACAGTGGCCACGGCTCAGGATCATGACCTGTTAAAATGCCATATTCAATATTGTATGGAGTATCTACATAGCCCATACAGTTAGTGAAACTATCAATTAATTAATTTTGTGAAGTTGGAATACATTCATATTAGCATTACTGGCTATTTTTATGAATTTATTTCTCACATACAGTACTTTCAAAGAATAATTTCACTGAGCTGAATATAATATTTCTGACAGCAAAAGAAGAAATAAGTTTGCAGTTTTACATGAGAGTTAAGTGATAACATCCTCAGTACCTACCACTAGCATATTACAGAATCTGAACAACATGGGACATAACTTTTCATTTCAAAAATTTCATGTGCTTGAACCAGAATTTGAACTGTGGTTGCTTTAATAGAAGCCAGCGATGGTTACTTAGCTATTACACTCCACTTTGGAAACAAACAAAATACTTCCATACAACCTAACAGCATTGTGGAATCAATATGTTACTGTTATTCACAAACAACACCACACCAACACCTTATTGGGGAACCTCGTACTTGTTTTCAGTAAGTGGAAGGTACAACCTCAGTTTTTATTGAGCTTTAAGGCTGAGTGCCCACTGAGGTGTAAGGCATGTGTTGTAGCATGTAACCTGGCAAGTGGCGTGTATCTAGCATGCAACTTCTGATAAAACCATTATAAACGCGGCTTCGCTCGCGTCATACTTGAGTTATGTTCCATTATAATTTTTATTTCCCATTTTCTTTTGAAGGCCACCGAACCAATCTCATGCGTTCATCAACTTCCGTAAGAAATGTAAGACGTAAATGATGTGTTTTCCCATCCCGGCTTCAGCCGGAATTGAAAAATTTCACGTGTATTCCGAGTTCGCTATTAAATGAAATTAAATTTAAAATTCCCTGTGATCTCGAAATGTAAATACATTAATATTTTACATTACTTTCTTTTTAACAATTTCTTTGCCAGCTTTATGAATGGAATGAAATAATAATGAAATATTAATGATATGAGTGAGCTATCGAACTAAATTATAATTTTACAGATTTAAAGAAACACATTATAATTAACTATATCTAAAATCTAAGCATCAAATAACTTAAATATCTTTAGAAAACATAAACTTTAATACACTTAATCAATGAATAAGTAACGTAAAATCGTACGTATCACATACAAAGAAAAAAAGAAGAATTTTAAATATACCTAATAATTCAGTTTAGAACTTCTTTATATGCCGTACAACATTGGCAGTTCCTCTTTCTGATGCCAAAAGGTTTAAGCTACTTGGAGAACTTACTCTGGAACAGTCAACATAAAACTGTGCGTGAGAAAAACAGTCTTTGCGTAGGTCGATTCCTGCGAACATTAAACTTTGGCCTTGGGATTTATTAATTGTCATAGCAAAGCATACTCTAATTGGAAATTGCAGTCTTTTAAACTCAAACGGAGAATCTAATGGTATAAGTGGTATTCGTGGAATGAACACCGATTCTCCTCGAACACACCCTGGAATAACAATAGCTTCTATTAAGGGACACTGGGACTGAGTTTTAGGCATATTTTATCAAATATTTCGATTTTTCGATTTTCACATAATGCTCTATCCCTGACCATTGCGCATAAATTAGCGATATAATTTTCCACGTTCCGCCATTTTTAAAGGCACAGCGGGACATTTAAATGCCTGCTGCACAGCCATTTAAATGCCCCTACCTCTTCGATTCTAACCGAACATTATCTTGCACACCTTAGATGATTGGTGCTTCTATAAAAAAAACATAGCAGAAGGTATGGTACCTCAGAGTCATGACAAAATGTCTGTCGAACTTTCTGAGCCATTAGTGTGTAAGATTATGCCTGTGTATCGCCTCTGATGAAGTACTATCCCGATGTGTCCGTGGTGCCACGCAGAATCAGAACGAAAGTCTACATTCTAGCATCTGGAGAAAGTGTCCAAAGGAAACTTTGTATCAAGAAAGAGACTTGAAATTGATGTATGCAGTGCTGTGGCAGAGTTCAATAAGGGGTGCAGTGCAACAATATACTTGAAGTTGGTTATGAAAAGAACTTCAGTCTATCATGTGACAGAAAAATCAGTCCTTAGGCTGACGCTCGCAGAAAGTATGAAATACAGCGATCGTCCTCTGAGAAGAAAAAATCAACTCGACGGAAGGTGCAGGTCACAAAAATGAAGAAAGAGGCTCAAAAACGAAAGACGGAGAGTGTGACTTATGCTGCAGGACAGTTCTAATGCGTAAGTCAGCTGACAATATTAAAAAATATGCATGACTTTAGAAAAATGCTATTTTTTCAGTTTTAGATTTTCAGATGTATAAAATGTCATACGCATTACAGATGTGATGGTACTACCTTGAAAATTCACATGAATGTTCCTTAGTACATTATCCATAAACGTGTGCATTACTTTTGTGATTGAAATTCTGGTTTGCCTGTAAAAAAATTTCAAAGCTTAAAATTTCAATAATTTTACAAAAGATAAACTTCAACAGGGAAAAAAGTCCTATCTCCATAGTAAATAATACAATCTCAAAAATGATGCACAGTTTCATTTATACCTTTTTTTTGCTAGGGGCTTTACGTCGCACCGACACAGATAGGTCTTATGGCGACGATGGGATAGGAAAGGCCTAGGAGTTGGAAGGAAGCGGCCGTGGCCTTAATTAAGGTACAGCCCTAGCATTTGCCTGGTGTGAAAATGGGAAACCACGGAAAACCATCTTCAGGGCTGCCGATAGTGGGATTCGAACCTACTATTTCCCGGATGCAAGCTCACAGCTACGTGCCTCTACGCGCTCGGCGAACTCGCCCGGTTTCATTTATACAAGAATAAGGTACTAGATCATTACTTAAAAAAAGTCCAACTCGTTGGCTGAATAGTCAGCGTACTGGCCTTCGGTTCAGAGGGCCCCGGGTTCGATTCCCGGCCGGGTCGGAGATTTTAACTTTCATTGATTAATTCCAATGGCCCGGGGGCTGGGTGTTTGTGTTGTCCCCAACATCCCTGCAACTCACACACCACACATAACACTATCCTCCACCACAATAACACGCAGTTACCTACATATGGCAGATGCCGCCCACCCTCATCGGAGGGTCTGCCTTACAAGGGCTGCACCCGGCTAGAAATAGCCACACGAAATTAAATTAAAACTAAAAAAAAAAAATGCTATCTGGATCGTTTTGATACGCTTAATATTTAGAATATTTGAATAATTTGCATATAGATATTGGAAAATAATTAATATCTATGAAACTAGTAAAGCTCACTGATCAAATTTAGTACAGATATTTATAATAGTACATACCTTGAGCCAACCAAATATTAAGGTGATATCTTAATTTTTACAGGAATTAGAAATTTCAGTCCCAGTGTCCCTTAATCTTTTTAAAACCCGTCACACGTTATGTAGTGCCATTACGAAACTTAGGTGGTTTGAGGTTACATAATAACATTACAGGTGCTCCTACTTTCAAACGAAGTTTGTGAGATAGGAATCCTGGAGGATTAAGAGTATTTAGGAATTCTACCGGATAATTCACAGCATCGTCTGTTTGTAATACCGTGTCGACTGATTTATACTCTATTTCTTCTGCATCAAAATATGTATAAGTACGCGAACGATTTCTTGAGCCCTAGTTCCCATTCATTACTATGGAGCTCAGGGCTCAAGAAAAGGTTCGCGTACTATAAGCAATGCTTCATTTATTTCATTAGCCATCTTATTTTTTGGTGTGAGAACTGCCTGCTCGCATAGCCAGTCCATAGATTTGTCTTTCAGATTAGCGACATCGGGACATATCTTTAAATAAGACTTTCTAAAGAGTTTACTACTGAACCGAAAACTTCAGGAATCAAAATTTTCCCAGCGACTTCTGATAATTCTCCATTTCCGATTTTCAGAAGTAGTTCCGAAATTTCACCATCCAGAAGATCACCACTTAAATGGACTGTCATATTTTTTTTCAAAGTAAGTTTGTGTACTTTAGACCATAAGCTGACGTTTTTACACATGCCTTTGCCTCGCCAGCACGTGTCCCTTTTAGTATCACTGGTAAAGGTTGACAAAAATCTACAGCGAATAGCACAGTAACTCCACCCATTATATAGGTACGAGTATTTGTTACTCCGTAAGTCTTGGAGAGTATTATCGAGAGCCTCAAACCTGCATTTATGTTCCAGTGTACTTTCGTTTCAAACAATGAGTTTACACTCTCGCACAACCTGGGCTGTGTTAGATTGTGTAGAAATATAACAGATGGGAGTCCCAGAGTGAGTAAGATTAAGACGCAGCTTGAAGGCTGTGTGCGCTGTTTGACCTCCCTCCAGTAATACTGCGGCGATCCCAGACGATGCAGCAGCTACAGCAATGTTTCTAGTACTTCTGACTTTTGTCAATAGCAAATTTATCAGGAATGTTTTTCCCGTACCACCTGGAGCATCTAAGAAGAATATTTTTCAACATTTAGACTGTATACTACTCAGGATTTTACGATATACTGCAAGTCGTTCTGTACTACTCAGGATTTCACGATATACTGCAAGTTGTTCTGTAGTTAAAGATTTGTCACTGGTAGTTATCAATCATTCCAAAGATTGAACATCATAATTGGTTTCCTTTAAGTATTCTCTATTCTTTTCATTTCATGACTTTACGGGTTAATACAAGCCATACTGGTTTAAATTCTGTCCTCCTCCAGATAACACTATGTCTTCGATTAATAATAGACATTGGTTGTATACTTCACTGTGATTTAAAGTGCAATCTTCAACCTGCTTTTCTGTTTGCCATAAGATGTCCTCTGGGACTCTGACAAAAAATCTTTGAACTTTTCCCAAAGATTGGTGGGATCAGAAATTTGACAAAACGCTAGCTTAACAACGAAAAGTTCACGTACTTTGTATATACTGCATATGCCGCTTCTTCAAGAGTTAACTCCCAATGCCTGTCATTTTATCAAAAAGGTCCATTAGTTTCTTCACCTTCAATCGGAATACACTAGAAATTATATCGTGAGGATTGTAGTGCATTTGCCATTTCCAGATTGCTTCCGAAATTTCAATCCATTTTGGATTGCACGTAAATGTAATAAAAAGATCACGAGTTCCTTAATGACGTATATATGCAATTGCATCTTGCGTGCGTTCGTGCATGTATCGAGGTCCTCCACTAAATGATGAAGGCAGAATTACTCTTTGTCCAAGTTGATCGACACTTATCTTGCCTGTTTACTGCATCTCTTAAATGAATATAATTTTCTGTTCTTAGCTGCTTTTGATTGTTGCGAATGAAATTTAGCCTCTCAGTTTCTATTCTTCCATACATATCAACTAAATATTAATTTAACAAAGCACCAAAACGTAAGAGTAAATTATCTTCGCCCTCTCGCACCATTATTCAAAAGGCATAATAGCTCGCCGCTGATACCTTTTTGTTCATAAAGTATTCTTATGAGAATCACGTTGAGGAATATTTATTGAATAACCATCTTCACCATAACAAAACATCATAGGATATTGAAGTGCATCATAAGACGGACGAATTTCACTGATAAGTTTATCATTGTGGCTCTGAATACTATATCACGTTTTCCAAATTGTTCGCCAACGACTACTAAAGCAACCTCATTAGATGTGAGCGTCAGCCGGCTTTCTGTTCGCATGAATAACTACCTCAAATTTATATCCTGAAGGCACCTTCTCAAGAGCTGTTTTCAAGTTCTTCACATAACAGTTAACATCATGGCTCATTTTTTGCAATTGCTTAACCAAAGCCGGCTTAACATCTTGTACTGTACCTTAGAACATCGCATTAGTGCTTCTCCTTCATCTTCACCAACAAAGTAAATCTGAAAAAAAATCAAGATCATGATGAGCATTTGGCAATAGACTGCCTATGGAATAATAAATTTGACCTTGTACTTTGAAAGTTGGTATAAAACCGTGTTGGATGACTTGTTTAGCACAAAAAGATGTCAGTTGAAAACAGCTGTTATATTTTCTAATTCGATCCAAAAATTTACCATGATATGTATGGGCACCCATTAGTAAACTTTACAATGGTTTAGGTGGAGATTGGAGTGGTGGCAGCTGGACCTTGCCAGAACCGCAACACATGCCTGATGTTTGTTCTTTCCACTTGAGAGCATTGCAGAATAGGAATTTATGGATCATTGTACCAATGGTTATCAAGCTGTTATCTTCGTAATTCATTTCAAGATCGTAAGACATCCCGGAACGAAACTTAATTTTCCATGGACGCAATTGTCTTTCTTTTCGGACCCCAGGGTGATGTTGCTTATATCGCGTTTGAATTGTCCCATGATTTTCGCGATTATTTTGCTGGTATGTTGCTGCCGCTGCTCTATGAAACTCGGGATTATTTTTCTGGTATCTCGATGCCGTTGCTTTCACCTAGCCTGTTTTACCTGTTGTGCAGATGAAATCATTCCTCTAAACTGTAAGCAGCTGCATAACTTACTAACAAAACAGTAATAATTCTCCTTGACAAAACAATAGTCCGCCTCTGTGGTGTAGTGGTTAGTGTGATTAGCTGCCACCCTTCAGGGTTGGTTTTTCCATCGGACTCAGCGAGGGATCCCACCTCTACCACCTCAACGGCAGTGTCCTGGAGCTTCAGACTCTGGGTCGGGGATACAACTGGGGAGGATGGTCAGAACCTCGCCTAGGCGGCCTCGCCTGCTATGCTGAACAGGGGCCTTGCCGGGGGATGGGAAGATTGGATTGGATAGACAAGGAAGAGGGAAGGAAGCGGCCGTGGCCTTATGTTAGGTACCATCCCGGCATTTGCCTGGAGGAAAAGTGGAAAACCATGGAAAACCACTTCCAGGATGGCTGAGGTGGGAACTGAACCCACCTCTACTCAGTTGACCTCCCGAGGCTGAGTGGACCCTGTTCCAGCCCTCGTACCACTTTTCGAATTTCGTGGCAGAGCCGGGAATCGAACCCGGGCCTCTGGTGGTGGCACTAACCACTACACCACAGAGGCGGATGCATCCCTTTTCACCCCTTTAAAATCAGAATTTTAAAATAGTATTTATGCTATAAGAAGAGAAATATTTGAGTTATTATAAGTACAATATTTTTCACAAAAACTGAGATATTCAACAGAAATATAAAATCACATTTCACCCCTTTTCTCCCCCTTGAAATAGGAATTTTTGAAAACCCTTTCTTAGAGCGCATCTACACTACGGTGGGAACATGTCCTCAAATTTTCATGCAATTATCTCCAGTAGGTTTTGCTGTGCATTGATTATCAATCAGTCAGTCAGTCAGTCAGTCAGGACATCTAGCAGTGACCTATGGCACTATCAACTAGCTCTACTTTATGCTACATGTTACATCTGTGTTGGTACGTAGTTGTGAGAACTTATTTGTTTCTGTAAATCATGGTGTACTTAAAGATGAAAGACATTCTGGACTTCAGTATTAATTTTGTCTGTCTTGTAGAGAAATACCTGCATATTTACTGTCTCCTTGGTCATTCTGTAAAATGACTGAAATCTTTCAGGATACATGGGTATTGCAATTTTTAACATGTTGTAGACACCACATTCACCTATGTTAGCTTGTCAATAACAGTGTGCCCAACACTGCCTTCTACCATGGTTACTTGAATTTACTAATGCCTAAGTATCTTCATCTTCACAGGAAGACATGTAGTTAGTTTCTGCCAGATCATTTTAGTGAATGTTACATAATATGCAAGCTACAACACTGTCGTGCAACTATCACATTACTGCTAGGTCATCTGCAATATGACTTCAGTGCAGCAAAATAAAATAATCTTTAATGTTCTATTTTAATACCCTTTCTAACTGCTATTGTCTCAACAGAAGAACAAGTCAGTTTTGAAACAAGAATACACAACTTCAGAATGACAACACAATGAATGCAGTTTCAAAATGGAAATGGATCTGGTTTCATAACAGGGTTGGCTGACGTATTTGAGCACTTTCAAATACCACCGAACTGAGCCAGGATCGAACCTGCCAAGTTGGTGTAGAAGGCCAGCGCTTCAACCATCTGAGCCACTCAGCCTAGCGGTTCAATGCAACTTTGAAGTGCTTTTGATAGGATTTTATAGGAAACTGAATGACAAGATATGCTTCTGTAGTAATTTACATCTGCCTTAGTGTCTCTTTTATGGGGAGGATTTCCACTCCTCATAAATAGTTTCTGATTCCCATATATCATGAGAGTTCTTTCATTTTGGTAACAAAATTGGGAATTGTCATTTTCAGAAGTTCTGCTACTATAGAATCCGTACCCGATTCCTTGTTGTTGGGGAGGGATACAATGATTTGGGTGATTTCTTCTCAATTAGGAGGATGAGATTCAGGTGAAATGAAGGATGAATGAGAAATTGTAAACTTTGATGCTGAGTAAGGATCAAAATATTGAGCAAATTGTTCATAATTGTCATGTTTATTTAGAATAAGATTGGTGTTCTCATCCTGGAAGCGAAGGCGCTTTGTCATTAATACGTTTTGCTTTACAGATCGCTTTGGCAGTCAGTTTACATGGGATGAGGAATTTTTACTGTCTCATTCCAGCAATTCCAGGCTTGACACCCTTTTTTTTCTTTTTTTTTCGAAAGCTTCATCACATTGTTCAGTCCACCATGGGTGTTTCTTTTTCCCCACAAAATTGATCGTTACAGTAGCAGCATCCTTCTCACTTGTGAGATTCTAGAGACTCAAACTCTTCCTGGTAATCATGATTGACATTTTTATTTACCTTGAATTCTTTGATCCTAAATCTAAGGATCTTATGCTCTTGGGATCTGTGATAGGACTTCAGTACAAACCATACTCTAACCTTAGTAAGATAAGGGTCTTTATCAATATTAGTTCCTCTAAGCACTTTTACATTCCATATCACACAGAAATTGGAGTGGAAGATGGCAACATGTTCAGTCAGTTCATTAGGATTCTTTTTGAAGTAGATGGTCAGGTTCATCTGCTTGCAGATATGTATGAGGCATTTTCCACTGTGGTCGATTCGGGCATGAACTGAATATTCACCTAGGGTGTATCTAAAATTTCACTCCTTACCTGACTGGGCTCAGAAGAATTATTGGAGTCTTAATTCCAGACAGAACATTATCCAGTTGAGTCCAGAAGGTCTCAACTTTATCAGAATTGCTGATGTTATCTTCATTATAAGAGCATGAGCATTAATTAGTGCCTTGTTAGTGCACCTGATAGACGTATGAGTTGATAAATGGGGAGAAATGGCTTTAAAGTCCGTTACAGCATTCATAATGAATGCATGAACATCTGGTATCCACATATCGTTCAGATATCCTCCAATAGGATATGTATCTATTGTCTGACAAATGCTTTTTCATACTAAAATTTATAAAATTTGGAATTAATGAATTTCAAGACAATGCTCTTAGAAATGAGGATTATAAGCTTTTGGAAATGTAAATTCTAAACAGAGTACACAAATCATAAGTAACAACGTATTCTTCAGTGTACGAAGAATAAAAAACAATCCATATACAGTCGAAACTCTCTTCTGTGGACACCGTCGGTTCCATGGAAAAATCTTTGTCATGACAGGTATCTGCTGAAACAAGGTTGTAAAAATTAATCAAACATTTTAATGGCAAAGAACATCCACATACCGGTACATATTTATTTTGATTATTCTAAATAATTTCTAATTAAATATTAGTGTGGAGATATTAGAAGTGAATTTACAGCCTCTACAAACTTAACAGTTTTGGAAAGTAACCATTCAACTTTGTCTGTGAAAATTTAGTACACTTTTTCCTTACTGCGATATTCTCAAAATGCTACAGTTTTTCTGTCTCTTCTTTGTCAAGTTTAACTGACCTAAACCTTATCAGTGACAACATGAGTTAGGAATAGTATAATGAAAGCCGAGTTGGAAAATCTCCAGGTAATTTTTGACTAAAGTTACTGGCAACGTTGCTGGGCAACTAGAATTTTCAGAATGTACACTAAATTAGAACGTAAGACGACCATTACGAAATGTTTGGAAAGAGACCTGTACAAAAGAATTAACTTAACAGCTACTACAGCATTCCTATGCACATTTCTTTCTCCCTTTTCCTTGGATTCAAAATAGTACAAACATTGAAAAGGAATTCCTGTGTATGAAAACGGTTTTAAAAGAAAGGATGACGTCGTCCACTATAAAAAAATATGTCTGCTTAAGACAAATGGATGAGATTAATGATGTCTACTTAAATGAGGCTTATATAAAATATGTCTTATATGTTAAATAAAATTGGTTCCATGGAAAAATGTCCATATAAGCAGGTGTCCCCTGAATAAAGGTGTCTGTTGGGCCAGGTACAACTGTATAACATAACTGTTCCAAGTTAATGATGAGAAAGAAAGCCAATATGTGCCACAATTTCTGATCCTACTGGAAACAAGTTTCTAAAAGACGACTTGGAAATTAATTTGACGATCTTCCTTCAAGCAGTGGAATTCAGGACAATTTATCATTAACTCATTATTTATACAAAGAATAGTAGATCTCAAATATATTCTATGCTCAAAAGCTCTGCAAAACAAACCTGTCATGCATATTAGCCATTAAGGTCTTTGGCCTGTAGAGACAACAGCTGCCAAGCCATTATGTCCTGCAGACATCCTCAGCCATATTACCTGGTTTCCACAACTGGGTCCATTGCCTCTCACATCAGACAGCTCTTCAGTTGTTCGCACAAGGCTGAATAAAATCTGTTACAGTCTTCAGTACAGAATTAAAATCGCTGGATCGACTGGGAACTCAACCTGGGGCCAACAGGTAAGAGGCAGGCACACTACCCACACACTACAGAACTGTCTGTAGTCAACGATCAGAAAAATAAAATATTAAAAGAAAGTGGCTTATACATAATAGAGGCCCATCTTAAATGTCATCATTACGGTAATTTCTTTCAATTTTAAGTGTAGTGTTTGGAGCACTAATTCTCTACCACATTTATTTTATGAGTAATTGATATATTTATTACAGAAATCTCAATGAATTACAGTAATTCATACAGTATTGTACAGGTTACATGAAACAAGTCATAAGCAATAGCACAAAAATGTTAGTGGCATATCACAATATTATTAGAAAGAACAAGAAACTTTTATAGCCACAATTTTATCAGCGCTGTGAAGTATTCAGGGATACATACCATTTAATGGAGGAGGTTATCTTATTTCTTTATACCCTTCAATGAGTTCTTCATGAAGTGTATCCACAACAGTAAGCGACTGCATGAATTTTATATGACTGTTGAATGTGACAATATGTATAGGGAGAATTAACAGAAAGTTTACTCCATTTTACTGCTTGTTTTCCCCCAATTAGAAAAGAAAAAGCTCACTGCCACTCTCTCACATACTTAAGACTTAAAACTCAAGATAATGATGTTCAAGTTCCCAGTAATATTATCTCTTCATAGGGAGGCAATATTAACAAGTTTGGGAAGTAAAGGATGAGCAATTTACAGAGATATGTGCATGGCTGAAATACAATATATCTCTAAAATCTCCATTAGTTACATCAGAAGAAGAGATTGGCATGAAGTCAATCTGAGATACAATGTGTATTCTTGGCAGCAAAAAATGGAGCTTTGTAGGAGAAACAGGTAACTGGAGACCAAAGGTTGAACTAGTCTTCTATTCAGATATCCCTGAGAGTAAGGAATAAAAGCTTAGACTGTGAAGTATATGTAGGAGGAAACACAGATTCATTTACAACCATACTTCTACTTTAAATGAACACTTCACATAAATACATGCAATTTATTCCCAACATCCTACTCTCTTGTGCATATTTCTAGCAGTCCTTGCTTCAGTAACTCATTTCTTTTTTTTCCTTACGTTTATTTGAATGTAACTCTACAGCCAGATGAGGACAAATATGTGTTCTCCATTGACAATATTTGGACGAAAAATTAACTCAGTTGGCATTTAACAAGATGTGATCAAAGTTAACGTTTAACATAACATAACATAATAAACCAAAGATAATAAAATGTTCAACATTTCCAAATAGGTTCATCACTATAATTGTTACTGTGCAATCCTTTTAGCAATAACTACTTGCTGGTATTTTTCCAATTGATGTATTTCTGTACACAATTGTTCAAAATATAACAACATTACTTAATTCTGACTTATTATTTGAGTGCAATAACAGCGCAGTGACTGAGATGGTATGGACATATGTGATGCATGGGAGATAACAGATTCCCCCCCAAAACTGTATGATCTAAAACTTGAAGACAAAAGACCAAGAGGGCGACCAAGACTCAGGTACAAGGACATGGTGAAGATTGACATTCAACAGCGAGGTCATACTTTGGAAAGCATCGAAGGAGAGAAGTTCAGAGACTGCAACTGGTGGAGAAGCCTTGTTCGCCGACCCATTGCTTAAGATGGAATGACGTGGGATATGCATGTATTTGGGTGCAATGTCAGTTCACAACTTGAAAGTCAGATTGCAGTTTATATATGTGCACTTATAATGCATTACATATTTGTATACCAGTTACACTTCTCAGAATCAAGAACAGATGAAAGAAAAACTGTATCCAAGGAATTGGGGAATTGTAGGTTTTTGTATGAATGTTACCCACACTGTGTTAAATGATAGCACATTTTATATTGTATATTTTTGATTCCCAACTAAGCCAAGCTGCCAGAGAATATTTGGACATTCCCTTTATTCCTACATTTGAGGAAGGGAGAACAATAACTCATGCCTGCATTTAGAATCTCAGAGTGGATTCAACTGGTCTTGGATTTGGTGACATAGACATAAACAATTTATATCTTATGTTAGTTTCATTGAGCTCATTCTGCATTCCTTTACAGTTTGATGTCAATCTCTAAACTATCAGGGCAATAATGATAGGAAATTCAAAAGCATATATTAGGGGGAAAACAACACCAACCCACTGAAGATTTAAAATGTCTAAAATACTTCTGAATTAAAGTTGACATAAAATCAGGTAATCAGGTAAAACCTATCCGTGGTATTTAAGCACCACACCAAAAATACATGGGATATTTAGTTTCAAATGACATTTCTGATGAATGGTATCTTCAGAGATTATTATGCATGTGAGGAACATACCAAAGAATGACAATACTAGAAATACCAACAATAAACTTCTAATATGCAATGCCATCTTTGAAGCATTCCTTGTTTGTCGTATGAAGATATCTAGACTGAATGCAGAATTCTGTTCATATGTAACAAATAATTTCACACTAACTATACTTGATAAGCATGATTTGAAATGCTGTAAAAGAAGCTATCATCTGAAGTAAAAAGTAAAGTTGTAATTATCTTCTTCTAAAATTATTTTAAAGAACCGTATGCCCTATTTCATTTAATTTTTGTATTTTATAATCAAACATGTCAGAATGCCAACAGAAACATGCTTTTTGATAAGCATCCTACATAGCTTATCATCAGCTGCCTAAAAGGTGGTATTCCATGGTTTCTCATTTCTACATTAGGCAAATGTTGGCACTGTAACTTAACTGAGGCCTTAGTTGTTTCTGGTTCTAATCCTTCCCTATACCAGAGTTACTAAAACCTACCTATGTTAATGCTACATCAAACAGGAAGAAACATATCTGTACAGACATCTAGTTGTTTCAACAGAGATCTAATTTCAGAAAGAATTCTGCCTATGTATCAGATATTCTTATTTTTCCACTGGTATGCAAATGCTACACATTCTGTATAATTCAATAACAGACTGCAGAAGTTACAACTGTAAGAAATTTTGAAGTACACTTGTGTCTACTCTGGAAGAGAGAAGAAAAAATTTATGATTCATTAATGTCCGAGACAAGATGCCTGGCATAAAAATATACAGTACATCAGTATATGAGAATTTTAAATAATACAGTTTTACTAGTCACTAACTTTCAACATTCATTTTCTCTGTATTAAATTATATCAAGAACCTATCTATGCCGTCACTGAACACAACAATGACATTATTCAAGACTACAACAGCTCCAATTGGCACATACAGAATCCAGATAATCTAGGACAACATGACAATTAGTGACCTGGAGAAGATAGAAAAAGTCAAAGCAAGATTCCTCAAGACGGCCCTAAGAGTGGGTAAATTGGCACTCTCCAGACTTGTTTACCATCTGGCCCGGGAAATGTATTTCATTGAAGATCTATGAATCAAACTACCATTGCCATGTTCCAAACTATTCCAAGGAAACGCGGTAATGTAGACATTGAATTCTACAGCAGTGATGCTATGATTGAACGTAACTGGACCAAAGATTTACAAGAACAGACACGTTATAACTAAATATGCGACACATGGCTTCCACTACAAAATAAGTACAAAGACAAAATACCACAAACCAATGAATAACTGTGTTTGTACACTGTGTAATGATGCATGCAATTGTAACCACATCCTGAAATGTACAAAGAGTCAAATAAACCCTGACTAAATACAGTAAAGAGTGGATAAACTAAATACTCATTTATTCATTTCCAAATGAGAACAAATTTCCAGTAGTGTACACCAGTGGCAGCCGGTGATTATTCTATTGGTGGTGCCAGAAAATCTGCAAGCAAATCTTTCAAAGTTGCAAGTACAGACAGTGCATATTTACCAATGCTATAAGTTACATGAAATGATTTATTATTTAACTGTGCTATTTTACAACACCATTCTTTTAACAAAGTATCAATTGAAGTGAATTTAGAAATTGGGAAACTACGAGACTTTATTCCACATGTATTTTTCTTAAAATTCCTCATTTAAGAAAATTATTGATCAAATTTACAACCTTCAGAAAAATTCTGAAGAATCCGTATGTAGGGGCTATTCACTGAAGATATTGAATGAAATTTCAAACGAACTAATAAGAACAGCACTGAAAGTAACACATGCTTGCCTGCCTCACATGGAAATAAATAAGCCTGGCTAACCCCCCCCCCCTCCTCCCCCTCCACAAGCACTTGGTCACAATTTTAGTTGCTGTAAAAATGAAATTAACAAAATGCCTTGCCTTCAACTTAAACCTTCAAGGCTACTTTACATACATACAGTATATTAATTTGGGATATATTTTGTATCAGATATAATTAATTATACCCGAAAATAATTTAACAGCGCTATTCAAAAACATATGAAATAAAAAGCAGATAAGTTATCAAAATGATATTTTGCGCTTGCATTCCGGTAGGTAAAGGTAACAGCTTCCATTAACGAAACATAGCAACATTGCAAAAATCCTACACTGTTACATTACAGATAGAGAAAGATTTACTTCTGTACTAATACAAGTTTTAAAAAATCTCTGTGTTTTAACACAAAAGAACTAAGAGTACCTTATCTTTAAAAAATACAGTATTTCATAGTCGGCAAATACAGTGGCAAAATCATCAAAACAGTCACGCTGGGTGTTGTTTGCATTGTGCTTGTTACATGCGGCACTCTAGTGAGTAAAATCGAAATTCACTTCACTAGTCTGCTCTGAAGGGCTTTTGAGAGTACCTTACACTACCTATATGCTATCGGTAAAATAGAGATGCCACAATAATTGCTGACATTGTTTTTTCACCCTTTTGTGTGTGTGTGTAATGGGTGAATCTGTGCCAGTTTCCACTCATCAGGGATCATTTCAGTTCCCCAGATCTTTACTAATTCATGGACTAATGCCTGGATAGTTATTTCTCCACTGCTTTGCAGTATCCCTGTTGTGATTGAATCATCCCTTGCAGCTTTGTTGTTCTTCAGTTCCACAACTATCTTCTGAATTGCATCTTCGTTTGGTGGAACTGAATCTTTTTCTTTGTTCTGGAAGATTTTTTGGACATTTATCTCTGGGTTCCTCACAGTTCAACCGTTCCTCAAAATTTGGAGTTTTTTTGCACAATTTAGGATTTTTTAATGAAGGGATTTGTATTTACTAATGCATAAAATAAAGTTTTTAAGACATTTTGCATTTATTGTTAATACCAGAACATCACACCCCTAGTGATTATTAACGTAACAATAAATTCATATGAAAGGTATTGAGCAGCTTTAGCTTCCTTGTGACTATTTCCTTGATGTTCCCCACATATTTACCAACTGACCTCTCATGGTAGGCAGAACTTTGTTGTCTTTGATATTAATAACGAGACAGATAGGGCAGATATTTTATAAAATATATGAAATACAAAATACTCCCCCGAAAGATCTTAATGCAAAGTAAACCTAATACTGCATGCCTTAAACCTTTCAAAGAAGTGGCATAGTATGAATACTGCTAACACTGGTATCAACAGCCTGTATATAATCTAATTTAAGGAATTATGTTTGCTGGTTTTTATTATTATTATTGTTGTTGTTACTGACAAACCATAAAAAGCAACATTAAATAATGTTGAATTTCTGTATCTTCATAAAACTGTTGCCCTTTTTATCCTAATCACACAGAGTTCCTAACACTAATATTGTCCAAGAAGACATAATATTTCATTCCGAGTTTTACAAACAAGGAATCAATTTTCAGCTGGAGGCAATTCAGTACCATAGCTATAAGCGGGTGTTAGATAAGTGACACACCATTAACACAGAGATTTGTAGTAACAGCACGTATCAATTTTTAAAACGAGAGAAACCCAAGTGTAGTTGAAGTGTAGTGCTGAACATCACCCAGTACGTTGCAGGCACAGTAAATTTCGACCAGGTGTGACTTCCCAAAGAAATTCTGAGTTGTGTAATGGAATTAGTGTTGCTTTAGGGCTAAGTATTACTCAAGACGAATTTTCTTCCTTAACAAGTCATGTTAATTGTTGCCATGCATAAAACATTTTGTTCCAGTCTTGGCTTATGGATCTGAAAAGGTGAAATCTGACCGAGCTACAGAAATTACCTACAAGTTGGTGAAATGATATTCCTCTGAATCTAAGACAGACACAGTTTTTTAAATGAAAATTTAGCCACTGTTTGGAATGGGAAAAGGTCTGTATGAAAGAGAGAGGTATATTTAGTATGATCATGTGAAAACAATGGTTTGACAGAGCATCAATTATGGTGGAAAAAAATTTGTGATCATCCAGATCACAGAAATATCTTGACTATGGGAGTCATAAACAGGCACTAAAACTTGGAACAATAATGTGTTACAAGAAGCTTCTCTCGAAACTAACTCAATTTGCTGAATCGAACAATTGACAACTGATGAAGGTGAAAGCTCAACGCAAAAATTGATGGTGTTTCAACGGAAAGTGATGCGTATCCTCTCTTACCATTGACACTTTTACAAACATTACATGCTACTGTACGAGATTGTTGCCACAAACTTGAATTAAAATAAAATTTTATAGATACGTTTCTTCATGTATTCTGAAATATACCATCGTACAGGATTAAACCAACAAAATATAAGTTCAAGATTTAGTTCAAGGTAAGGTGCAAACAATAAGAAAAATAAAAGGGTACATGAATATGATTAATGGTATTTAATGAGTCTATATATCTCAAATGAATATATACAGAATGATTACATCATTCAAATATATACAGAAGCAAAATTCTATACATTTAAGGAATACTTCATCTTACATACTAGTCAAGAACCAGTCTCGCAGCAAACATCAATGGAAGCACTACAGCTCCCATAAATAAAAAGCACCATGTATACAGGAGCTAACAATACAGAAAACATTTAACTAACTGAATGTCAGAATGGCACTTCATCAATCTGTTCCTGTAAAACAATGTTCCTATCCATTTTGATAAACATAATATTCTGTTCCAGTCAAGGCTGCTGAAGGTTCAGAATATAAGGCATGATACAGTCTTAATGACATAAAAACATACAAACTTCTAACAGTAATAATAAATCCTTGATATTCTGCAAAGAACAATGCTTTACATTCCAACCAGCAACACCAGGTTGTGTTAATAATGCCATTTACTAATACCAAAATGTTTGAATACAGTATGATTATTATAGAATGTAGCATGTTGCACGATCATAGCTAGTTGCTCAATAGAAAGAGAACATGTCAGAATTTAAATGGGCCCATGGAAGCAAATTTTGGAGGTGCAAAAAATTTGCTAAAACATAATCATTTATAATTATAATAGTGTTATTAATTTTATGTCCCACTGACTACTTTTATGGTTTTGGAGACATGTAAATAATTTATTATTGCTGTTCTACAGAGGAATAAAATTTGAATGTTAATTTAGTTACCTTTTAACTGAAATTAGTTACATATGATAAATAAATAATAAAAATAATTATTATAATATATAATACAATACTTATAATTTTCACTTTATACCAATTTCTTCACTTTTCCAAATGTATGCTGTTTCAGTATTATCCTAATCATGATATTATACTTAAATAAACTTTATATTTGTGCAGTTAATGTCTGTTTTGTATTTCCATACAATACAAAATTTGTGGCCAATTAAACAAAACGGTGAAGAATCAGTATGGAGTTTAATAATGAAAACTGTAATTATTTCAATTACTTATGTAAGACACATTCAATGAAAACAATTTAAAATGTTTAATACTAATTCAAAAATTTGTCTGTGCTGGAAAATTGCACATCTTTTTAGGTTAGTACTAACTTGGTTCTGAAATTGTCCCAGAAAGTCCATGATGAACTAAATATCCATAGTTATAACAAATGGCAAATTATTTACTACTATAAAAATATTCGTAACAATTCACTTCATAATCTAATCTTACAAATGCTGATTTTGTTGATCAATAATAATCAACCCTTTAAACATTGAGTTTTAACTGACTGTCAGAATGGCATTTCATCAACATGTATGGGCAACCCTTGTCCTGTTTCTCCATAGGATGAGGTTTGAAGTGAGACAAATCTTCATAGCAGGATTTTACGACTGGATGCCCTTCTTGATGTCAACCTTATCAGAGGAGCTGATGAGATGAAATGAATGACGTGATATAGGATAGTAGGAAGGGAGAGGTGCTGGCACATAGCCTACTCCTGTTGAATAGGATCAAAGGGTCTGCTGAAGGCGTAATGCCTCCATCCGACAGACAAAAATCACCATCAACCGCAACATGTGCCCTCAATCCATATGAACAGAGCAGAGAGGTTTGAAATTGAATCCAGGTTTTGGCATGTAATCTAGTGACCAGAAATTGTATACCATCACCTCTCCTACCCTGCCGGCAACATGGTCTCAGACCATATAGACCTTCACACCGTAACGACCACGGCCACACAGGGTGGGCTAATGGCACTTCATCTATCTGAACCTGTAAAACAAAGTTCTTATCCATTTTGATAAACATAATGTTATGTACTGACCAGAGTTTTTGACAGCCCACAATAAAAGGTATTATAAAAGCTTCACTTATAGTGCAACAGGAGGAAGGATGAGGGGCATCAGGCACACATTAAATCTGGGTCTGGAAAAAGAGGATGACCGATGTTAAATTTTCAGGGTAAACTTCAAGTTATCAGATTCAAAAAGAACTGAAATATATGTGAGGAGAGTGCTTACTTATGAAGACAGGAATGTAAGAAGATCTGTTATGGGGTCACTATCCTGTTGTGTTTTTACATTTCTTCTCATCTTATCTTCCTAACTTCGGATCTTTGATAATAAAGATAGATTTCACAAAGAATGAGGATACTGAATGTGGGACAGTAAAATATATGTTATCCCTCTGAAGCCAATTAGTAGTTGCAGGGTGGAGAGAAATTAAGAAGAGATTAAGGAAACACTTGACAAGAAAGTGGTACACCAGAAACAAGACAGCAAGCAATAATGATAGTTAAGTCCATAATATTTCAAAATATTGTATGTTGTTTCTCCTGATTATCTCTGTTTTCATTTAGATTCGTCTTCAAAATATTTTCTTCTTTACTATACCAATACACATACATACCACAAGACAAAAATGTAAAGTGAAATGCTATCTGTTCAGTAAGACATGCCTGATTCAATATGTTTTTAGTTGTAACCAATAAAATTCACCATCCTGGTAACTTACCTTAGTAACTGCAATTTGTTTCCATAAGTGACATTTTTATGCAGAGTATTTAAATTAGCTGTCTTGTGAGGAACAGATATACTTTATCAGTGCTGCTATATTTAAACATTTTGGCATTTTTAACACAACTGTGATTTGTTGACAGGAATGCAAATTGTTTCACTTCTTTGCAGTTCTTCGTAGCAGTTATGCAGTATAAAGATTGGTATACCTAACAAAGTTATTAACATCCAATAAATTAAGAGGGAATTTCATAAGGTCAAAAGGGTTAGTGTTCACATGAATAATAGCTGCAAAATTCACAGATTTCTGACAGTGTACATTTTATTCTAGAAATATATGCCTGGAAGAGGAAAGACATGACTCTTATAAGCTAACTTCTCACAAGATTGCTTGGTGCTGGGCTGAGAGGCTCAGACAGTTGAGGTGCTGGCCTTCTGAACCCAACTTGGCAGGTTTGATCCTGGCCCAGTCCGGTGGTATTTGAAGGAGCTCAAATACATCAGTCGCGTGTCAGTAGATTTAATGGCACGTAAAAGAACTCCTGCGGGACTAAATTCCGGCACCTTGGTGTCTCCAAAAACCGTAAAAAGTAGTTAGTGGGACATAAAGTCAATAATATTATTTTATTTTTGTTATTAAAGATTGCTTGGTAAATTATTTTTACCAGTTTATAAGGAGAGGACAAAGAAAAGTTCCCATTGCTCCTGTTAAGGTACTTTTTACTAGAGTAAAAAAGAGATCCTTTTCCTCCTACAACACAATGTTCAAGTATTTCAATATGTTTTCACTTATGTCTCAGGAGTCATGACTTACACCTTCTTGTCTAATAATGATCCCTCAATGTCTTTGTTACACGAGATTACACCTCAAAAAAGGATAAATTTGTTAGAACTCTTATATATTTCATTTTAAGTGGTGTTCTCTTATCAACATAATATAAGGTATTCCAAGAGGTACCAAAAGCTCCAAACCAACTACTCTTTCGTAGTAGGAAAACAGAGTTATAATTTCAGTTAAAGTAGCAGGTTTCTTTAAAGATTCGGAGCAGAGGAAGTCCATATTATAAGAAACGTGCTGTACGTAAATCTAGAGAGCTGGCTGAGCGAGTTCAGTAGAATAAACACACGGACAGAAAAAAAAAAATATTTTTAAAATATTGTCAATTATATTCAAGAGCTTTTAAAATTCCCTGTGATTCAGGCAATACATTACCTCAAAAATATCTGCAGTGTCAGTTAGTGAAAGAACAGTTAGATGATAAATTTTGCAAAGCATTTCAGCACTGGAATCCACAACAATAGAGCAGAGTTCCTTCCTTGACTGAAAGTCAGGTCTTGAGATGGATGTCAAAAGATTTAGAGGAGATGAAGAAAGAAATATTAAGCACCCTGTTTCTCCCCAACAGGGCTACTTGGAGATTGCATGATTTTGCCGCAGCTGATGCACAGGTGGTGGAAACCAGGTGCGCTTCTACAAGACATGATTAACAGCTTAGACACCAAGGATGGAAACGCTGGACTACACTTTAGTGCAGGCAAGACAAATCCATGTAAACTGGTCATCATACAACTATCACACCAATCACCGCTGGGCAGCAGCCAATCAAACAACTGAAACAATTCACTTACATCAGTAGCGTCTTATCACAGGATGGCAGTATAGATGCAGATGTCAGCTACAGAAAATACAAACCATAAGGAGACTTCCAGTGATTGAGACCCATATGGTCTGCTTCAATGCTTCATAAGGAGACAAACCTAAAGCTTTACAAAAACTTGTCATGTCAACAACAACCTACACCAGTGAAATGTGGAAAATTACAATAAAGACAGCTGCAGATTGGCTCCAGGAAATTGATTGTGGCAGAATGTCAAATGCATCTAGCCAGTCACATTTTTTGCTTACGACACAGCCAATAGTGGAAGAATGCTATGGGACAGGAGCCATCAAGGAGCAGTCAGAAGCCAGGCAGATCATGTAAAATATGGCGTCAAACGTTCGAAGAAGACAGTCAACATTAGGTGGGACGATATCGAGAATGCCAATTTGAACACAACTCGGTGGACGCATGCTGTCCAATGCGCTTAGAGTGAAAGGAACCAATAATGAAGATGAAGAATGATGGGAAGGTATCAATAACGTACACCGGTACCAACACTGTGATTATCTACAGCAGGGGACGTTTCGACCTAAATATTAATCACACTTTGTGTCTAATTAAACATTACAGAGAAGGAATGAAGTGGTCAAGATAATTCTGTATAACTGGTATTTACTGTTGTGCAATATTTGAATTAATGAGGTCCTCAGCTAGAGAAATCCCGCAAAGTGAGCTCCCACTTTAGGATGAAGTGATTATTCACTTTATAGGTAAAAGTATCCAGTTTTCTATATGGAGAGAATGATAATCACTTGTCACATCTCTGCTGCAGAAAATACCAAGCTACCAATTTCTCATATCAAAATAACAAGGTGTTTTGGATAAAAAAAACAGCATTGAAGTTCTAATTTAATGTGCACAATGACCTTTTATTTTTCGTTTCATTATCACTAGTACAGGTCAGGGACAGGAGCCATCTTCATTATTGGTTCCTTTTACGCGAAGTACATTGGGCAGCATGCGTCCACCGAGTAGTGTTCAAATTGACATTCTTCATATCGTCCCACCTAATGTTGACTGTCCTCCTGCAGTAATGGAGTAGACCATACTGCCAGCAACTCAAAGCTGAGTATCGGTTAATAACTCGGCTCTGTAAAGGAACCAAAGGCTTTGGATGGATTAGTTCTTTTAGGTGAGGTGATGGTCCACTGGGTGGAGGAAAAGCCACCTGAATCCATAATGCAGTATCTGTTCACGATGCTACGGTTGGTTACAACTCTTATACTAGGCAGCAGCAGTATAGGAGACCAAGATGAATGATCACGTAAGTGACAATGGCAAGAAGCAATGCGAGGAAGAATGCAATGGTAAACCATTCCTGTATTTTACCAAGAATACTATGATCCCTAGTTCAGTGTTGGGTGACCACGGGCTAGGCCTATCACATAATACTGTGGATCAGTGAGAGACTCGTACAAAAAGCCGGTCGATTGCAAGCACTGTGCTTAAGAAGGAAGCCATTTTTTTTCAGCGTCGACTCAGTTAATATAACTTTAAAATTTTTCCAGTCTGTCAAAACATGAAATATAACACTTAAAACACTATAATATACCCGTAAAAAAAAAAAAAAGAATATTAGTAACAGAATGATATGTTTTATTCTACAAGAACATCCTCAGATTCTATCAAATCACTTCCAGCCATGTACAATGATGTTTCCACTGCATAAACCTGTCAATGATTGTGTGATGATATCAACAAATGTGACAAGTTATGTAAAACCGAGCGAGTTGGCCATGTGGGTAGGGGCGCGCGGCTGTGAGGTTGCATTCGAGTGATAGTGGGTTTGAACCCCACTGTCGGCAGCCCTCACGATGGTTCTCAATGGTTTCCCATTTTTACACCAGGCAAATGCTGGAGCTGTACATTATTTATGGCCATGGCCGCTTCCTATCCACTCCTATCCCATCGTCGCCATAAGACCTATTTGTGTCAGTGTAAAAAAAAAAAAAAAAAAAAAAAAAAAAAAAAAAAAAAAAAAAAAAAAAAAAGAGAGAGAGTAACTGTTGAAGTCAGTTATTCACACTAGTAGATTTGAGCAAGGTTTTTATTCTTAACTTAAAATCAGCCCTGGCTTCACGTTTGCCAGAGCCTGGACTGATTTCAGGTCACTGTGGCTTTCTAATACAAACCCGTCTGTAGGGGAGGTAGGGGAAGGTGGATAACTCTGATGTGTGAGGAGGGGAGGGGGGTGCGCTACATTTCGAAAATTAAAGCAAGTCATTAAACATAAAGGAGACAATAGAAATGCACATTGTAAAAATAAAAAAGACAATCAACCAACCAACTTCAGCGATAACACCAACTGGAAAATCCCCCCCCTCCCCCCCCCCCTGTACAACTAAATTAACACAAAATTTTGTAAAACAACATTTCGCACTATTTTTATTTAGCTTTTAATTAATCCTACTGGAGGCTACTCTGACATACAGAACGTCTGGAAATACCTATCTGTACTAAATTCTACAAATTTAGACAACGGCTCATCACTTGGGACTGTTTTGTAGTCATACAAAGTAATCTCTTTCTCTCTGCTCAACAGAGCTGACCCCCTCTGCATCTCTGCATTCCTCTACTTTCTCTACAGACATATTTACTGTATGTTAGAAAGCCACAATCAAGGCCAGCGACCTGAAATCAGTCCAGACTTTGGAGACAACGGACATGAAACCAGAACAGATTTTAAGTACAGAAATTTTTGTTAAATATACTTAAGTATCAATATAATGGACTAACATTTTCATAATTTGTCATACTTGTTGATAATATCAGTCAGTCACAATCACTGACGAGATTATCCAACCTAAAAAATTACTGAATATGCATGGTTAAAACATGTCATTTGTTAATATTTTGTATTTTTACAAGTATGTTACAGTATTCTAAGTGTTATATTTAGTGTTCTGACAGATTGGAGAAACTTAAAAGTTATAATTACTATCAGGTTATGATTCAACGTTGAGAGGTAAAATGAATAGGATGAAGGCTAGACGTCCCCTGCAGGCGATGTGTGTCAACAGGGCCCAGTCGACTCGAGAAGTGGGCCAAGGATTACTACCTGAGCACTGCCGGTTAAACACAAGAGTTGAGGACGCACATTTTGCTTCCCTCAATGAAGGCACCACGACAGAAAATGCACGTGAAGTAGATGAGGCATTAGAGAGTTGAAAGATCAACTTCTGCACAGCTCAAGAGACCATCTGGAGTGGTGCAAAAGTGCATGATATAGGGGAGGCTTAAGATCAAACAAAATCACAGCCCAAGAACAACAACTAGTAGCATTGGAGAGGTTAGGGAGAGTTTTCAAGACTCTTTTGCTACGGGAGAGTGATCTGACAACCACCAAATGAAGGTAACGTTGACTACCAAAGCAAGGAAGATTCACGTCTTCTCCTGCTCAGCACCACAAACTGGCTGCTTTCAGACTATGAAGGACGACATTTGGAACATGGTAGACAGTAAAGTCATAGCATGTTAAGGGAAACTGTCGACATTATAAACAACCAATCTGGGTGCATCACAAGCTGATTTGGTACCCTGGACTGTACTATATACTGATGACATACTGGCGGCCACTGAGAGCAAGGAGAAGCTTCAGCTACAAGCACAAATGTGGAAAAACTACCTTGAAGAATTTGGCCTTTGGCTGAATTTACAGAAAACTGAATATAATTTATCACAGATTGGAACGTAAGACATATAATTAACATCGACAATACTGACTTGCCGAAAACTGTGGCTCGACAACCGTGGAGGATGGGGCCTCTAAACCAGAAATAACACACCACATAGACTAATGCCTGTCCTCTGCAACAGGAAATTTCCAGACAAGCTTAAATAAAAAATACACTGCTCTGTCAACTGGCCAGTTGATTTCTACAGTGTTAAATGTTGGCCAGTTACCAATAAAGTGCAGCAATGATTCACTGCGATTTAAATAACGACATCTGGCCTGACACTACCTGATCACGTGACAATGAAAACGCAGTGGCTCCAATCATACAGGAGATAACGGAAAGCCACCTGAACTGGCATGATCACATACTTTGATCAGAGGAATCAACTGTAGCAAAGAGGGCTTTTGCACTAAATGCCAATGGTAAAGGATCAGTAGGAAGACAGAGGCGGAGGGGCATTAGCATCATACCCTTCACAATGACCTCAGGATTGTAGGCCTACTCTCTAGCCGCCAGGCCAATGAACGTGCCAAATGGCAACAGAGCCCAAATAGCGGACTCTGCCTCAGAACAGGATAAATGCTGAAGAAGACTATTAACTAACTTGCTGACTTATGCATGCTTCCGTAACAGAACACAACTCTTATACAGACAAAACTGTTAATAGTTAATAATGTGCAAGAATGTGTGAATTTAAATTTGTTACTGGATGCTGTACTTCAAAAAGGAGAAGAGTGGTGGAGAGACAGGTAGCAATGGAGGTCCTTGATTCACAACCCGGCCCGGGAAACTGGAAACGGGAAATGATGATGATGTTGAATTATAATATTTTTAAGTTGTACATTCCTCATACAAACATCTTAAATAATGTTTACCATTGCACGCATTGAAGTATTAAGTGTACAAACACATTGTCCGGTGATTATTTATCAAAGGTACTCATTTTGTTACATTGGAAGTGAACTGATGCTGGATGGAGGGCTGGACGTGGATATCAGTATATACAACAAGAAATTTACAAGAGTGAAGAAAAATCCAGGCCAGTGAGATGAATTTTAAAGTAGTATGAAAGGAAAGATACGAAATAACAGTGTATGAAAAGTGGCCAACAGGAAGCAAATTGGAGCAAGAAAGCTTACTGACAGAATGGAGAGAAAAACTGAAATGGTCTGGACATGTTATGCTAGGGGCATTACGTCGCACTGACACAGATAGGTCTTATGGCGACGATGGGATAGGAAAGGCCTAGGAGTTGGAAGGAAGCGGCCGTGGCCTTAATTAAGGTACAGCCCCAGCATTTGCCTGGTGTGAAAATGGGAAACCACGGAAAACCATCTTCAGGGCTGCCGATAGTGGAATTCGAACCTACTATCTCCCGGATGCAAGCTAACAGCCGCGCGCCTCTACGCGCACGGCCAACTCACCCGGTGGACATGTTATGAGGCTGGAGGAGGGAAGGATACTGAAGTGGAAGAAGTAGGTTAAGACTGAAGGAAGGAGAATAAGAGATAGACCCAGAACACTGTAATAACAAGGAATATGGACAAAAACTCAGTTAAGGAACAGCAATAATGGTTGGATGAAGATGATACGGTGACATTACTATACTATCCCAGCAGCCTGGAAAGTCATTCCGTTATACTCTTTTGTAAAGTGTGATCTTGGCTTTGGGACATGATGTACTGAGAAGGAGGAAATTACAGTAGAAACTCTGTTATCCACAAGAAAATACAGTAATGATCTGAAAAATACTATCTGAATCTGTGTGAAGCTATTATTCATGTAAAGTTAAGATAATAGGAAAGTAACAAGGGTCAGATACCAATGTCAGCAAAAAGATCAATTAAAAATAATGAGACAGATCAACAGAATAACAGGACAAAAGGAAAAGTCATTAACATAATGAATTGATACTGTCAGGAGTATGATTTTTGGAGGACTACAGCTAGAACAACATAGAAAATATAGGAAAAGGTACCAGTATCTGCAATTTTTTATCATATGCTTTACAAAAATAAAGAATTGAATACTGAACTATTAAATTAACAACTTAATCAGAGCAAGAGTCATACACACTTAAAAAATATAAAGCTACATTATATGCAGAAATATTTTGCACCATAGGCCTACTCCTGCCAAGAACACAGTTGTTTGTATCATTACTTGTAGTGAGGTACAATTGATTGATCAAACCTACATAAGAATTCACTCTCAATAAGTGTATATTCAGATCTGCAAAATCAAAATTAGTTAATTGTACACAAAGTATGAAGCAATTATGAACACAGGAAATATTCCTGGTATTTCACCAAGGAAAAATCTGAATAGAGAAAATTTTGATATAATATTATGCACATTTCAACTGCAGATTTTCAAGGAATTAAAGACACAATTTGCAATAAAATTCCCATCTGGTGTTTGCCTGGGGTACGACTATCTAGAACCAGGGATGAAAAAGAATTCAGGAATTCTCTGCCTTTTTAATTTTTTTTATCTCAGCAATGTTTTTTACAAGTTTACCTGAACAAATTACTCATCAGACCAGTAAACCTGAGTCACATTATGGATTTCCTCATCTGTTTCAGGGCTAATTATACAGCATTTCTCGAAGTACAGTAGAAGTGTGCTATAGCAAGTACAGCACATAGTGAGAACTCCGTTCTAATGACAGCTCTTTGTGTAACTTGAAAATCCCTATATTAAACTATGTACTATCCTTCGGTTATTGCAAGAATCCAATCACCAATGCATCTGTTATTATAAACGATTAAGTGAGCATTACATTTCCGTTATAGATATTTATGCATTCCAGCGATTATATTGAATGCGAATGATCATCTTCGGTGTAGTTTTTTCTCTATGTGCACTAGTGACCTCTTACGTCGACGATCAAACTCAAAGGTGATGTCTGAGTCGATTAGTAATACAGTATAAGTCTGTTATAGCAAGAATACATAACGGCAAAAAATTTACTTGTCATAACATCCGATTTTTCGTAAAAGTCGGGAAAAACTCCATACGCAATAAAATCATAACGGTAATAAGTTTGTTCAAAACTTGCATTTTCGCGGATGATACCCACACTATGGCTTGTTCGTTTGTTATTTTTCAAAATCCGATTTGTGAAAGTGTATGTTTAATTTCATTCTGAAAAAAAAATTATAGTATCACTCCAGAGGCCTCTGTGGCAAACGTTCCAGTTTTCTTCTTCTAACAGCATGACCTAAATTAACCGCATATGTATCATGAAAACATATTTGAAGCGCATGTATCCTCACTACAAATTTACATGGGAACAGCCCTTCCGAAATTTAACTAGATGCGAGAAAATATGAACTACCTCTGAATCAGTGACGTACCCTACCATCTCTTGAGGTGTATCAATTCTTACTTTATTTCAGTATAAAACATTAAAAATTAAGCAATCGTTTATATTGTTTTATATCTAATGAGTTAACAAGTGCTATCGGCCATGTTGTTACGCACTTATTATGAAAACGTGTTATCCTCTTTCATTGTAAATTTTCTTTTAGAGAACCTCCTTTCCAGTTATTTAATTTTTAACATCAATAATTTCAATACGGAACAATGAAATTTTTATCTTTAAAATAACCACGTATGGTATCAGGAACACACGGTACATGCCGTATTTATTAAGAGCGATGTCAATCATCACCCGCACTGAGAACTCCAAGCTCAATGTGTTAACATTTGCCAGAACAAACAAGCATGTGTATAAACAGCTGTGAGTGATGTAGATGCAGGAGCGAGGTAGACTAACCCGCCCAAACTCATCAACTTGCCTCGTGACAAGGACTGGATTTCTGGAACAATGAATCACTCATTTGAGAACTATCGATTTAAAGATTTAGAAAACTTCTTTAATAATGGTTCTATCATCTTGGGAGATACGCTATTCTGCAGCCAATTACAAGAGCGTCTCCATTATCAAATCTCAAGAAAATTCATCGAGGGATTTTCGAAAATATTTCAGGTTCCGTATGGGAATCAACATCTTTATCATCTGATGGCCTGGCAGGCATCAATCTTTGAAAATGAGTGCATTGGCACTGCCAGTGGCTCCACGTAGCCTACGCAGTGGCGTCCATGGTATGCGCTAGCCATGCATCTTGGTAGGTGTGCTATTTACCAACTGATGAGCCCAACTTAGCACAATGAGGCGAAACACTGGCAACCAGGAATGAGTTAGCTGGAAAATTTATAATGTCCAATAATGGACCAACTACAAACCTACCTTATCATATGACGTGTAGGCCATGACCATGTAAAACGCGGGGTTACACAGCAATAGACAAGCATTCTTCGATAAGGGTTCTGCATGGCTAGACCCTCTGTAATTCTGTCCATCAGCAGTAGAGTCTAGTGACAACGTAGTAATTATCAAGCATGACATGAAGTTCTCATGCCAAGAACCGAATTCACTGTAATTCTCAAACTAAGCAACTTAATTTTTCTTCGGTTCAAACCCAAGTGAAGTCTTTAACTTATTCCATTGCTATGCAAGTGTCAAAACATTATTTCAGTAACTGTGATATTTTTAAGGTGTTTAAAATATTTCATCGTGATAACACAAATGTTGGCCTATTTTTGCAATTCAACACTTAAGAGCTCCTTGTCCGGTGATAAATTTTGAGTACGATAAACTGTGCCAACTGCACTATTAACCCATTCCGCTACAATGACGGGTACAGTCGTGAAGAGTTCCACACACATTAACATGCAATGACTGGTACAACCATCACTGTGTACTCAAGTTGGAAATACGTCTTTCTGACTACCAGTTTCTTTCGATTGTGATGTTGTACTTTAGAATTACGTTCCTAGATAGTTCTAGCCGGTTTACATGCCAATGATATTATCTGAAGGCCATTTGTCATTGTTTATTTTGCTTCAAAAGTTGGTCATCTTGTTCATGAAATGAATGCTACCACGGAGCAAGATGTCGTGTAAACATCGCGAGGAGGAAGAGGAAAGAATTCTGCAATTTCTTCTTGATAGTGGTAATGAAGATAACTCAGAGTTATCTGATAGTCTTAGCAGTGATAGTGCATCTGAGAACTGTGACTCCGCTTATGAAAGTGAGAGTGAGGATGAAGATAACTTCGTACATAACCTCACCACATTGAACAATTGAAAATGGAGTTTGGCCAGTAATGTTCTGAAAGGCAATGCCTGTACAGTTGTTGGGGAGCTAAATACTATAGTTAGGTGGTGTCTGTGTGTGATAATGCTACAGAGGGAATTTGCAAGGAACCAATGTCTATGCAAATAAAATTCTGGAAGATTTCACCCTTCTTGATTACGCCACTATACGAGGTCAATCTCAACGTAGCACACCAATGAAACTACAGGGAAGGCACTGGAGTCATTTTCCTGAAAACAATGTTCCTACAGTGAGTAAATCAGCCCCATAAAGGAGATGTAAAGTCTGTTTTGAGAGTGGAATCCGGAAGGAATCTTTCTTCGAGTGCAACAAATGCAACGTTGCCCTCCACGTGGATGGATGTTTCTTAAAAGACTTCAGTTAATTGTAGTAAGTTAAACTCTAACCAAAAATGTTGTTAGTTTGATGCAGTATGCTTTTGTAACCATTCTAGCATCCATAACATAAAATGTAGAAAAAATAATTGCATTCCAAGGTACATTTCTCAAGGAAAATATCTGCATGGCAATGGGTTAAAAGTAAGCGACGTAAACTGATAATCCATTATGGTGTTTATATTAACTGGATTCAAACTGATTTCTGCTCATACTTGTACATAATTAATTCTAAATATTCTTCAGGGACTTTATTGTTTTATGAGACTCACTGTGCTAAGAGTGACTGACAAGTTATTATTTATTTCATTGCTATCAGCAGTGTCTTATGGATAAGCTCCTAAATAGCCATTTAAAATTTTTTAAAAATGTTATTTGCTTTACGGCCCACTAACTACTTTTACAGTCTTTGGAGACGCTGAGGTGCCGGAATTTAGTCCTGCAGGAGTTCTTTTACGTGCCAGTAAATCTACCGACACAAGGCTGTCGTATTTGAGCACCTTCAAATACCACCGGACTGAGCCAGGATCGAAACTGCCAAGTTGGGGTTAGAAGGCTAGCGCCTTAACCGCCTGAGCCACTCAGCCCGGAAAATAGCCATTTTTCTGTCAAGGGCGACAATATTATTATTCGTTGTGGCAAGTAATCACAGACAGTGCACTACAAGTGAAAGGCATTTAGTTAATCACAGTGGTAAATAACCATGAACTGTGTTCCATCATTTCATTTCTTAAATCAATGCTATCTGCATTTTCAACTTTTGAAGTAATATTCAATCATTTCTATCTGCAAGTGTCAAGTGAAGTTTTGGCATACTTCAAACTATGTGTTGTGCACCTACATCAATTAAAGTAAGTTTTTTGTGTCAAGTGATTCCGAACGTGTCGGGTGACTGTACAACTGTGGATACTCGTATAAAGTTAAGTCACGAGTGATTATCCCGCATCAAGATCGCCGCAGACCCTCGAGAAATTCGACCCCTTCAGGAACGAGGTATGGGTTTGTTTCCATGCTGGTGAGCGTACTTGGGAATACGAGTCCGGTTCCATAGTGACGAGAGGAACCTGGAGTACACATCCAATTCCATGGAGATGCATTTTTTTTTTACGAAAACCTGTTCTCCTCTTTGATTTCCATTTTTCTTTATGGAACAGCAGTCGACTGTAGGATGCTAATTAGTATATAATATCCCATATTCAATACATAAAAAATAGGTGACATTATAAACTAATTAGCATCCTACATATAGTTTCTTCAATACAGATCCATAATGATATTTATCACTTGCAACAGCAGTCGACTCCGACAACGCCTTATTTGCAGTATATAGCATTAAAATTAAGCGATCGTTAATTCAGCTTTCATTTGTAAGAATTAACAACTGCTATCGAACACATTATTTACGCATTCGAAGGTTGACAAGAGAGCTCGCTAGTGGACATAGCGAGGAAACGATAACGAAGATCATCGATTGCATGCAACATAATCGCTCGGTGCATACAATATCGGTGAATGGAAAAAATTCATGCACGCTTAATCGCTTGTAATAACAGATGCATCAGTGATAGGGCTCTCACTATAACCGAAGGATACTACACAGTTTAATATAGGAAGTTCGAAGGGACAGACAAAAACGGTCGTTATAACGAGGCTCTCAATATCCCGTACTTGTTATAGCAGACTTCTACTGTACTTATCAATTAGTGTTTTGTAAACACAATTCAAAATAAAAGACAACATGTTTCCGTAATAAATCCGTAGATAACGTGGCCGAGAGCAGCAGTTAACTCGCTAGAAATAAAGGCTGAAATAAACAATTGCTTGATTTGAATGCTATGTATTGAAATTAAGTAGGAAACTGATACACCTCAAAATATGGTGCTGAGTGTGTAGCTATTTTTAAAGGTTAGTTCATTCAGTAAAACGTCCAACTTGTTGGCTGAATGGTCAATGTACTGGCCTTCGGTTCAGAGGATCCCAGGTTCGATTTCCGGCTGGGTCGGTGATTTTAACCATTATCGGTTGATTCCAATGGCCCGGGGGCTGTGTGTTTATGCTGTCCTCAACATCCCTGCAACTCACATACCACACGTAACACTATCCTCCACCACATTAACATGCAGTTACCTACACATGGCAGATGCCGGCCCACCCTCATCGGAGGGTCTGCCTTACAAGGGCTGCACTCGGCTAGAAATAGCCACATGAAATTATTATTATTATTATTATTATTATTATTATTATTATTATTATTATTATTATTCAGCAAAACCTCGTTGGGATGCTTCTGTAGAGGACAAGAAAGAGAAAGTGTTAAGTGAGAAAACTCACTATTGAATACACAAATAAAAACTCTCTAACAGTTATATGTACAGTAAACTGCAGATCGCTTTTCTTTCTTTCTCGATATGCGTGCATTTTACGTTGTGTATGTACAGGTATAGTGAAAGATATAGGATATTACCGTTTCTGTAATGATGAGAGTATTAAAAGACGAGAAAACAAATGCACAAACTTTTGTCACTGGAAGTTATTAAATAACAACAGTGTATTAAAACATGTGTAAAACACCAGACAACAAATATAAAAACACTTACACGGGGGCCCATAAAAGTATCAGTGCTTATTGCAGATCATACACTCTTTCTAAAACAGATGTCGCCGGGCTGAGTGGCTCAGACGGTTAAGGCGCTGGCCTTCTGACCCCAACGTGGCAGGTTCGATCCCGGCTCAGTCCGGTGGTATTTGAAGGTGCTAAAATACGTCAGCCTCGTGTCGGTAGATTTACTGGCACGTAAAAGAACTCCCGCGGGACTAAATTCCGGCACCTCGGTGTCTCCGAAGACCGAAAAAGTAGTTAGTGGGACGTAAAGCAAATAACATTATTAAAACAGATGTCAGCTGAAGACTCATATTTCGGACCAATGGGTTATTAAACATATTTTTGTGGCCATGAATTATTTAGAGATTAAACTCGGCCATGTGGCAAAGAATGACTGAGTGTCAACTTCCATGAGACAACACTTTGACTCGATTCAAAACTTGAAGATGCGAGTTTCAACATGCGTGCAACCGTTGAAAGATGTCGATGCATGTCCACTTACTGGATTTTAATTTTGTCTTCATTAATCAGCGATTACACGATTTTCTCAGTATCCTTACCACAAGACAAATATGCACCACGCTAGTCAACGTCACACGATACGTTCCTAATGTGTAGGTAGGCTGTTACTATTAGCTACCCTTCACTGTATCACTTAACACAGAATGCATTTCTAACTTCTGAATGGAATGCAAAATACAAGCACAAACAGGCTTACTGCGTTATACAGCAATGGCAATGAAAACCAGAAAGCAAAATTGAGCTTTCCTGAGGCTAACGGCTTGCTTCCCGAAGGTGTAATTTACCCTGTAAAGTTAAGGAATTCAAGATCATTTCCTATTTTCACACAACTTTTCCCAATCTGCTTCCTGTGACAAGGGCACAAATCTGTGTTGGAAATCACGGCCCTGTCAAAATGGATGACAAAGAACATTTTCAGGCTAGGAAAAATGCAATCATAATAACGGGTAATAGTGAAAATTTGTAATGTGATAAGAGACGTATTTTTATATAAATACAACGTGAATTGGGACTTCGAATTTACGAGGTGCTAAGCGAGAAATCGCTGTACTAAGGGACACACTAACGAGGTTTCACTGTATTTTCTCACGTCTGGTTAAATTCCGGAAAGGCTATTCCTATGTAAATTTATAGCAAAAAAGTTATCATTACCCTATTGGTGCTTGAATTAGGCTTTCATGATTCACATGAGGTTAAGTTAGGTGAGGCTATTGGAATAAGAAAACAAACATTTGCCACAGAAACCACTCGAGTGATACTACTCCAATATTTTCAGAATGAAATTGAACATATGCTTTCACACTGTCTTGAAATAAATAAAAAAATAAAAAAAACTAACGAGTAAACCATAGTATGAAAATATGTGAAAACGCAAGTGTTGAACAAACTGATTGTTGTGACATACTGATTTCAATGTGTGTGAGGTTTTTACTAGACTTTTACAAAAAATCGGATCTAATGACAATCCACTATAGCGAGTAAATTTTTTGCCATTATGAATTCTCGCTATAACAGACTTCTACTATATTTGAAGTAATGAAAAGGTAAGAAACAATTATTCATAACAGATAACTCAAAGGTAAGAAACAACAGTATTTGTAACCTAGTAAAGTGAAAAAGTTTAACAATTTAATAAACAATACATCAGCAGCATATTTTTACCTATCTAAAAACTTGTTCTCATTAATTAAAACATTCTTGTTGTTGCCAAGGTAATAATTTTCTCTGTTCAGTACAATAAACTCCACGAGAGAAAGGTTAGAGGAATGCAATAAAATATGTAGAAAGAAAGAAAGAAAGTCAGTCATACCAAATGGTTCTGTACTGAAATTATTAATAATAATAATAATAATAATAATAATAATAATAATAATAATAATAATAATAATAATAATAATAATGAGTTTAGTTCGCACTTTCTTAGTACTAATGGTCCATACCATTTATGAGAATAAGAGGTGTTGGACGACTCATGTTTTTGTTTAAAATGCACTACCTTGCATCACTTCAAAAAATTTTGCAGACTATTTAAAAACCTCCCTGGAACTATACTACTATTCCTGACCTGCAGCAATCTTGTAGATCTTAAACTAGACACCACTCCACATGGGGCCAAATGAGTTTTCTTACGCTGCTATATACCAAGCAGAAAAACACACAATGGGAGTTTTACTATAATGATGAATGCAAAGAAATATGATTTTAGTACAAGTACTAATATTCCTCTATTTTATTATAATGGAAGAATCCATTTTGTTTCTTAGCAGGAACATTCTCAAATCTGTACACAGGAAGATTACAGCATTACATTATTCTTAACAGTCAATTAATTCCATTTTACACTGTTTTACCTAACATGTATATCGTTTCCAGACGCTTTCATTTTCTGCTGATAGATGGTAGTGGCTTTTGCTGCAAAATGAAAATGTACACATAAGCAAATTTTAATCTCAATTAAATAAAAATAAAATAAAATAAAAATTAAACATGTATTTATCTTTAGCTTTATACAGATGGAATGGTAAACAAATAACAAAGAAAAATTGTCTGACACTTAACAGATGATTTCTACAGCAAATTTTTTGCTGATTACAGGGATAATTGTGAAAAATTTAATCATGTACAGTTTCCTCACAAACTAAACTCATTATTTGACCATATTTAACAATAATTGTAATTTAGACATGTGTGTTTATACAAATAAAACAAATATTCTCTGTTTCATATTAGTGTACATGAATTACAGCAGGAGAGTATGAAAAATATCACAGGAAATGGAACAAAGATAATTCAGCAGAATAGTTGAACAAGTCAGTGTCTTAACATTTGGTGGAATGTTATTATGGCGATCATTAGGGGGCGGATTTCTATGAGCCAAAAATGTATGAAATATGTATGCATTTATGACCTAAAAATACAAAAAATATGACCTATAAAATTCAAAATATGACTTAATGAATAGCATCTACTTTACATAGAAACACTTTTATTATGATTGCTACAGGCTGAAAATAATTTAGAGTCAAAAAAGTTTTAATATTTCAAAATCTTTAACCCAAAATCAACTAAAATTATGATTATTTCATGAACTCGTTAAGGTTACACTGCATACTCCTAGGCAAGGACGGACTCTGTGGAAGACATAAACACTACAGTTACTTTCACTGTTTAATAGTCAATCAGTTTTAAATTATACATAAAACATATGTTATTTGAATGAAACTTTCATACCTGATCTAGTCTCCATTATCAGAATTGTTGCACTTTGAAAACATGCATCTTAAGATTGTTGAATGAGGATCCCCTCCTGTTTTCGCCGATTAACGTCTTGTAGCGAGAAAAACTTATTTTGACATCACATGATGTAACGGGAGCGTACTTGAATAGAGTTAAATCACTTGGAGAAAATTCTTGGAAATCTGCGGATGAAGGGTTTCCACAAAGAACGTCACTTATTCCACGCAGGTACACAAGTCTGCTATTTTTTTACAGTACATTTTCTAATTTTCTACACACCCTAGATGCTACTGTTCCTTTTGCATGCTTTAATTCCTGTTCAATGCACTTCACAACATCACTCAGCTCTGCACCTGAAACTACCAGTTGCGTGATTGCTCCAGATAGAGAATTAAATTGGACTTTATGTAAGCCAGGTCCGCTTTTAATGTAGTGCTTGAAAAGAAATCTTGAGTGGTTTTTATGGAGGACGATTCTACAGGATCAAAAGACTTCATGATCTTCTCCACGACATCTAAGTTGTTGCAATAGTACACTGCGGCATCAAGCCAAGTCCCCGTTCGCGTTATAACTGGCTTGGGAGGTAGGGGTAGTGAAGGTAATTCTCCTTTAAATTTCTGAACGCGAAGTTGAGCTTTGACAAACACTTTCTTACAGTTCGATATTAATTTATCAACTTCAGGGTAACTACTTCTAACTTCTTCAGCTGCCCTATGCAAGGCCTGTGTAAGACTTGTCACATCTATCATGTTCGGGTATAGCATTTTAAGTCCCTTGGCTGCCTTCACCATATACGGAGCAGCATCAGTTACAAATAGAAAAATGTGCTCTCTCTTTGCCCCGTTTGGCCACAACAGATTCATTGAATTGTCGAAGAGAACTGCAATGGTGGAATGGTTTGTCTTCTCTAGCACTTCACATGTCAGGAGGAACGTATTTCCAGGCCTTCAGCGTGCCAACGATCACATTTACTACATATCTTCCATCCACATCTGTGGTCTCGTCAATTGAAACTCATATCTTACTGCCTCCCACGCCACGCCTTGTTATATCCAACATCTCTTCATAACGAAAGGTCAGATAGTCCTTCCTGAGAGCAGATTCGTTGGGAACGGGATGCTTTGTATATTTTTCAAGAAACTGTCTGAAGATTCGGCTGTTAAGTTTCTTCAAAAGAATATTAGACGAAACCATCATCTTGCAGAGATCTTGTGAAAATTGTGAACACTGTAAACTTGATGTCGGGGTTTCGAATAGCAGACGTTGCCTATTTTCGAGTGCAGAATATCTAGTTACACAATTCTTATGTTTTACAGTATTACAGTGGTTGCACAGAGAAGCACTTTTCGGCAGTAAATTTTACCTCACACAATTTACAGAATAATATCACTCCATCCGTATTGAATATGTTATCACCCAACTCGCGAACAAAACTTCGAAACTTCCCACAAATTGAGACTTTCGTTTTAGGCATATTGAAAGGAATTGAATGACTGAAGCTCCCTCATGACCAAGGTCAAGGTGGAAGAGGGAAGGGCGAAGGAGAGAGATAAGAACAATGACAAATAACTGCAGAATTACCTCTGCTTCCGTGTTAACAATAGCCCGGTTTCCAGGAATTGACCCAGCTAGCAAACAATAGTTCCTACCTGTTAGAAACATTCCATGCACTACTTTAGAATGATTCTGCAATAGTATATTCCAGT
This sequence comes from Anabrus simplex, assembly GCF_040414725.1. Taxonomy (NCBI): domain Eukaryota; kingdom Metazoa; phylum Arthropoda; class Insecta; order Orthoptera; family Tettigoniidae; genus Anabrus; species Anabrus simplex. The sequence goes on along the minus strand of NC_090265.1, from coordinate 615,303,142 downwards.
CTATCCTGAAAAATAATATCTAGAGTTATTCTGATTTCTATAAAACAAAATTCAAATGAAAATTACCAACATATGCTTTTATAATGATATTTTGTTCAAAATATGCCATAAAACTTAAGAAAGCCTAAATATGCATTTACATGTCCAATAAAACCTGTTTAATTTTGATTATCATGCTTGGAAACGTGTTGTAAATACAAGACCATAAGATATAATGTTAAGGGAAAAAATATGACTGTCATAGAAATCCTCCCCCTAGTGATCATACATTACATTTTGAACTTTCACCTTAGTTCAGCATACTATGGCATCATGAGGCCATATCAAAAATCCTAAACTCAATCCGTTATATTAATGGCAGTTTTAGAGTAAAAAACAATAAAATATGATACTATTTGTAAAAAATCTTCATATGATAGGAAAAATTGGTCATATTTGAAATCACCACAAAATATCCCATAGAAATCAGTTAACAAACCAAAGACAATTTCCCATAAGTTATTTTTTGCAGGCCTGTGTAATGGGAGAACTTTAGTAACATGTTTATGGTTAAGAGTTTTACTTACCTGGCTCTCTCTTAATGTGCGAGCCATATAATAAGTTCTGCCGGAAATCAGCTGCTTGCTGACTGACTGCTTTTGGGGCTTTCATAGCCTTTTCTAGGGGCACTACACCAAATTTTGTTGGTCCTCCAGTTTCTAATGGAATGTAATCCAAATTTGCTGGCTTTTTAAAATCTGTAACAAAACAAAATTGCATAGAATAAATAAATAAATAAATAAATAAATAAATAAATAAATAAATAAATAAATAAATAAATAAATAAATAAATAAATAAATAAATAAATAAATAAATAAATAAATAAATAAATAAATAAATAAATAAATAAATAAATAAATAAATAAATAAATAAATAAATAAATAAATAAATAAACAAACAAACAAACAAACAAACAAACAAACAAACAAACAAACAAACAAACAAACAAATAAATAAATAAATAAATAAATAAATAAATAAATTATCATTATGGACTGTTATGCCTTTCAGTGTTCAGTCTGTAAGCCTCTGAGAATTTACTAAATGTCGCCACAATCCTCGATTTGCAACTAGTGTTGTGGCCTCTTCACCTCTTATCTTTAAATCGTTAGAAACCGAGTCTAACCATCGTCATCTTGGTATCCCTCTACTTCTCTTACCCTCCATAGCAGAGCCCATTATTCTCCTAGGTAACCTATCCTCCTCCATTCGCCTCACATGACCCCACCACCAAGCCGGTTTATGCGTACAGCTTCATCCATTGAGTTCATTCCTAAATTAGCCTTTATCTCCTCATTCCGAGTACCCTCCTGCTATTTTTCCCATCTGTTTGTACCAGCAATCATTTTTGCTACTTTCATGTCTGTTACTTCTAACTTATGAATACGATATCCTGAGTCTACCCAGCTTTCGCTCCCGTAAAGCAAAGTTGGTCTGAAAACAGACCGATGTAAAGATAGTTTCGTCTGGGAGCTGACTTCCTTCTTACAGAATACTGCTGATCACAACTGCGAGCTCACTACATTAGCTTTAATACAGCTTGATTCAATCTCACTTACTATATTACAATCCTGGGAGAACACACAACCTAAATACTTGAAATTACCGACCTGTTCTAGCTTTGTATCACCAATCCAACATTCAATTTTGTTGAATTTCTTACCTACTGACATCAATTTAGTCTTCGAGAGGCTAATATTCATACCATACTCATTGCACCTATTTTCAAGTTCCAAGATATTAGACTGCAGGCTTTCGGCACAGTCTGCCATTAAGACCAAGTCGTCAGCATAGGCCAAACTGCTTACTACATTTCCACCTAACTGAATCCCTCCCTGCCATTGTATACCTTTCAGCAGATGATCCATGTAAACTACGAACAGCAAAGGTGAAAGATTACAGCCTTGTCTAACCCCTGTAAGTACCCTGAACCAAGAAATCATTCTACCATCAATTCTCAATGAAGCCCAATTGTCAACATAAATGCCTTTGATTGATTTTAATAATCTACCTTTAATTCCATAGTCCCCCAGTATAGTGGACATCTTTTCCCTCAGTACCCTTTCATATGCTTTCTCTAGATCTACGAAACACAAACACAACTGCCTATTCCTCTCGTAGCATTTTTCAATTACCTGGCGCATACTGAAAATCTGATCCTGACAGCCTCTCTGTGGTCTGAAACCACACTGGTTTTCATCCAACTTCCTCTCAACGACTGATCGCACCCTCCCTTCCAAGATGCCAGTGAATACTTTGCCTGGTATACTAATCAATGAGATACCTCGATAGTTGTTGCAATCCTTCCTGTTCCCTTGCTTATAGATAGGTGCAATTACTGCTTTTGTCCAATCTGAAGGTACCTTACCAACACTCCACGCTAATTTCACTACTCTATGAAGCCATTTCATCCCTGCCTTCCCACTATACTTCACCATTTCAGGTCTAATTTCATCTATTCCTGCTGCCTTATGACAATGGAGTTTATTTACCATCCTTTCCACTTCCTCAAGCATAATTTCACCAACATCATTTTCCTCCTCCCCATGAGCTTGGCTGTTCACAACACCACCAGGATGATTTCCTTTTACAATGAGAAGGTGTTCAAAATATTCCCTCCACCTCAGCAGTGATTCCCTGCGATCTATTATGAGTTCACCTGAATTACTCAAAACACTTTTAATTTCCTTTTTCCCTCCCTTCCTAAGATTCTTTATTACTGTCCAGAAAGGTTTCCCTGCTTCTTGACCTAGCCTCTCCAGGTTATTACCAAAATCTTCCCACGACTTCTTTTTGAATTCAACAACTATTTGTTTTGCTCTGTTTCTTTGATCTACGTACAAATCCCTGTCTGCCTCGGCCCTTGTTTGGAGCCATTTCTGATAAGCCTTCTTTTTACGTTTACACTTCATCATTCCACCAAGATGTTCGCCTTTTCCAATCTTTACACACAGCTGTTCCTAGGCATTCCCTTGCTGTTTCTACTACAGCATCCCTGTATGCCACCCATTCACTTTCTATATCCTGAACCTGCTTACTGTCTACTGTTCGAAACTTCTCACTAATCATATCCATGTATTTCTGTCTACCCTCGTCCTGGAGATTTTCTACCCTTATTCGTTTGCAGACAGATTTCACTTTCTCTACCCTAGGCCTAGAGATACTTAGTTCACTACAGATCAGATAGTGGTCTGTATCATCGAAAAATCCCCGGAAAACTCGTACATTCCTAACAGATTTCCTGAATTCGAAGTCTGTTAAGACAGAGTCTATTATGGATCTTGTGCCCCTAGCCCCCCATGTGTAGCAGTGAATAGCCTTATGCTTGAATAATGTATTCGTAACAGCTAAACCCATACTAGCACAGAAGTCCAGGAAATGCTTCCCATTCCCATTAGCTTCCATATCTTCCCCACATTTACAAATCACCCTTTCGTATCCTTCAGTTCTATTCCCAACTCTCGCATTGAAATCGCCCATTAGCACCACTCTATCCTTGCTGTTGACCCTGACAACGATGCCACTCAATGCTTCATAAAACTTGTCAACTTCATCCTCAACTGCACCCTCACATGGTGAACACACGGACACAATTCTTGTCCTGACAAATCTACCCACATCATTCGCTCATTTACGTGCCTAACAGAAACTATGTTGCGTGCAATGGTATTCCTGATAAAGAGCCCTACCCCAGACTCTGCCCTTCCCTTTCTAATACCCGTCAAGTACACTTGATAATCTCCTATCTCCCCTTACCCGAATATTACTTACTCCTAGCACATCCAGATGCATCCTCTTTGCTGACTCAGCCAGTTCTACCTTCTTTCTTCCATAAGCCCCATTAATATTGATAGCTCCCATCGAATTCCATTTCATTCGCCAAGTTGTTTGCAAGGATTCCCTCGCCTGTCAAATGGGAGTGGGACTCCATTACTCCCATAGGTCCGAGGCTTGCTTAAAATGTTCCGAGCTCGGTAAATTCATGAAGCAGGATGCTACCCTACTTGCACATAGTCCAAGTGAGGATCTCTCCTCTAACGGATTATGAACCACCGGTGAATTGTATAGTCCTAGCCGCCTGAGCACAAGGAGGGCCATGACTCAGAATATGTCCGAGACGCCCACTCCCATTCCATAGCAACTGGTATCCCGACTCTCAGGACCACTTACTAGGCCACTCAGCCGTTGCCCACAGTTCACGAACTAGGACATGACTACAGTAACCCACAAATAGGAGAAAGAGACGATCTTTAGGAGACAGTACATGCAAAACTGTAATGGGACTAGAAGAGCATTGGGGTAGTGTTCACAGTTTTCAAAAGTAAACATTTCCAACTCAACAAAAAATTCCAATCTCTATGTTTATTTTAGCATCAGATACTGTTAGAAAGTACAGTGTATTTTCAGTTTTTGTGCATTTGGTTATATGTGCACTTGTAATATTTTCTTACAAGTTGCTTTACGTTGCACCGACATAGATAGGTCTTATGCCAACAATGGGACAGGAAAGAGCTAGGAGTGGGAAGGAAGCGGCCATGGCCTTAATTAAGGTACAGCCCTAGCATTTGCCTGGTATGAAAATGGGAAACCGCGGAAAACCATCTTCAGCACTGCCGACAGTGGGCTTCGAACCCACTATCTACTGAATACTGGCTGCATTCGTAATTCATGTGCTTTTCAGGATAGAACATTTTACATGTACACACAGCACAAATACACAGCATCAAATGTACACATAACAGCTAAATGTTGATAACACAGATCGAGAACTGGTCGCATGGTTTGGGAAGTCATTCAGATCATAGAGCTACAATATAAAAGATCAAAAGAAGAAAATTATACAAGCACCAATGTCCAGAATACAAGTTTTGAAAACAATATTATAAAATCTTTAGTTCTTATGAGGCTACCATTAAGAGAAGACTTATAAAGAGTTAGAATGAATCAAGAAACAGCACAGCAAAGTCTCATTTAAACCACCAGCACCCTCAGAGAATCAGAGGTGAAGCGTTCAGTTCATGACCTTAAACCCACAGATTTGGCTTGAGCCAAGGTACATTCAATTTACAAAGTATACATTTATTATTCACCTATTCAATACCTACAGCAGAGATGCCAACTTTCAAGAAAGGTAATTCGTAATGCAGCCGTTAGGGCAGGGGGGGGGCGGTCGTAGATTTTTTTCCGTAATCTTACTAACTTACATATTATTTAATTTAAAGCTTGTGTTTGGTAAACGTACACTGGTGACATGTTTTTTTTTTTCATATCATGTGCATCCTCTGCACTAACAGAGCACTTAACTGTTCGGAGTTCATATTAGCACGAAATTCAGTCTTGTTCTTCTTCATCATGCGCATCCGAAACATCGCGGCTACACACACTACAAAACACGTCTGAATGAGATTTTGAGGAATGCACTAAAGAAGGCCATTCTTCCGAGTATACCTCCCTAAATTTTTCAATTATATTTACTACTAGCGTCACTAATCACGGTAACGTAATCACACGTAGTTTCCTGCACAAGAAATCGCTTCATTATTTCAAACCTTTCGCATTTCGTAACACACGATTAGCATACATCCTAGAAGAGCAATATATGTAAATTTGGCAACCAAAATCGCAATAAATACATCTTCAACAGTCACGCACACAGTATTCACAAGTAAACGGAGTTTGTCACCACTTTACCGCCAAAACAAAGACAAAAGAACTCGCATACTTGCATGGAAGTCTGATTATGTGACGAACAAAGACAACAACTCCGCAAGATATACCACTTCACAGGTGCCTATATTTCTGGAACTGGAAGCACACACTGCGTTCGGCGCGTAAAAACTCTAAATATTCTTAAACGAGGGACATGAAAGGGGTATAAATTATTACTGAGAAATCGGAAAATAATATTCTGAGAATTCAAGCCGCCTTGTGTATCCATTTGAACACTTCATAAACTTAGATTTAAAAATCAACAAAAAATCGTAATTTGTGGTGTGTGATTCGTAAAGGCGTAATTATGATGGGTAATTCGTAATTATTACGACTAAATCGTAATAGTTAGCATCTCTGCTACAGTACCACGTTTTGTGGTTACATAATCATAAAAGATTGAAAAGTTGTGGACATGTTTCGCCCTTCTTATTGGGCATCATCAGCACGTTAGCTAATCTTAAAACAAACAATTTTATTAAGAATGATTACACTATTGTTTATGAAAAATTGAGATGAGGTATGTTGTGATATTAAAAAAAAATTTTCTTTGAAACAGTAGTTAAGAAACTTGACATGGGAAGTATAAGCACATGTTAAAATTATTGTTGTATATTTTACAATATTGTCTAAAAAATTATTTGTAATGATAAGAAGTTTTTAAAATCGGCATGTATCTGGAACGTCTATGAATACCTTAAAAAAATGACGTAACTTCTTCGAATATACAACAGCAAACTCAAGAAGCCAGCATTCAACTGATAATTCTTCTTTATAACATCTTTTAGTGCACACTGGACTTTTAATGCTATACGGCGCACTGAACTTTATTCATAAATAAACAACATAACTTCCGCTCAGTGCTTCGTCAATTGGAAGAGTTATTATTTTTGATATATTGCTGCTCAATATCCCACATGGTATGTACTTTTAAAAAGACTGTACTTGTATTTACATTGTTTATTTTTTCTTCGATATTTACGCTTTAATTTACTTCAGGCTGATGATGACCTATTACTAGGTCGAAACTAGTCCCTATGTAATTTAAACTATTTACATTTTGTACTGAAAAGGTGGACCCAAAATAATATATTTATTTACTCTATTGAGCCAAGGTAGCCGATTTCTGAGCAGGAGGCACAATTCTTGAGATTCATATCATAATAATTATCATCACATTATATCTATGGTGGTGCAGTCAGCATTCACTTGACAAAATTTAACTTACCACACTTCACAAACTGTCCAAGAGTTGTCTCACAAAGATGACAGCATACCACAAAATGCAGAAAATGATACTCAGGCTGCCTGAATGATACCTTTTCAGAAGGTGTATAACTTAGTAACTAGGCCATAAGACTAAATAAAAAATCTGAACCACTTCTCATTGAAGAGCAGGCCTACTGAACAAGTAAGAAGAAAGTTGGTTGCGCAGTTCAGGTCATATAGCTGTAAGCTTGCACACGGCAAATGGATGGTAGGTTCAACCCACACTATTGGCAGTCCCGAAAATGGTTTTCAGTGATTTTGCACATTCGCAACAGGCAAATGTTGAGGCTGAACCTTAATTAAAGCCATGGCCGCTTCCTCCTCAATCCTAGCCCTTTCCCATCATTGTGTCACTGAAAACTTCCGATGTGTTAGTGCAACATTAAACCACGAGGGAAAAAAAAAATTAAGAACATGAAATCTTACAAAATATTTTAGTGATATAATAGACAATTTTGGCCAGATCAATCTCAGATGAGATATAGTACTTACAATGTACTCTGTATTTCAATTTTCGTTAGATCAAGTTTGTTACTTTTATTTGCCAATCTGTCTGTGTCAGTCTTGGATTTGAGAGTATGGAAATAGATGACCTATGAGTGATACTAACAATGCCATTTCTTCTGTAGCCACTCCCTGTGATGAATAACATGAAAGTGTCATTAATTCAACAATGATACAAAAGTTTGAGATCCACCTACTCACTACACATTGCGTTCTTAAAAATTAAGATTTACATCTTGTCATCTAAGTTAATGAGACATGTTTCACCCATTGTATGGGCATCATCAGCTGTAATCTCATGCCTAAAAGATAAACATCAGGATCCTGATTACTCTAGTCAAAGCGTTACATTAAGAAATATGTGTTATAAAAATGAGGAAAAATTGTTGTAAGCTCTCAAAATTTAAATTTACACAATTAAAACATGTTTAAAAGTATGTACGAAAAAAAATTAGTAATGGTGCAACCTTATATTGAAATACTTTATAAACATTTTTAAAATAGCCAACTGTCCTTGTTTACGTAAACGATAAGAAAGTCTATGGCTAAAATTATGGCCTTGAGGTACAAAATCAAAATGAATGGAATCTGGTTAAAGGCAACCCAATTTGAAGTCGTAGAATGGTTCCAATGATCCTTAAGTAGCTTAATCATTTAGAAAAGACATTAAATATTTTTGTAGAAAGTTTCTAGTAGGTCTATTATCATCGAGTATACAGCTGTGTGATTGATGGAGTTATTACTGTTATTAGACCTGTATTTGTGAGGTGAGTCCACAATCCTCTTATTTTTGTTGAAAAAATGATAAAAGGTTCATGGCTGAGTGGTGCCGTGTGTGTCTTTACTAGCTGATACGACTGTTTCTTCGTTGTGCTAATAGTCAAATGGGAACGCTCATGCTTGATGTTGGCTATAGCTTGAATGTTGAGAACGACTATTGATGGATGTGTGGTGAAGAATATGTAATGAGAGGAGGGTAGAAAGAATTGACTTTTAAAGATTTAAAGAAAATACAGCTATATTTGGCAGGAAACATTGTGTGTACATTTACTTACACTCTCGATTTTTGTGGTATGAATTAGTTGCCTTTGCAGCGTCAGAACAAGTGACACTTGCATTTCTTGTATTGTATCTGCGTGGAATTCAGTGAGGGGGTTGTGGTGCGGGAGAGGGGATGGGTGGAGCATTAAGCTTATACGCTGTTGGCTGTGGAAGGTTAGTAGGGGCGAACACAGAGAGAGTTACCTTTAATGAAATGGCAGGAACTTTTGTGGATGTTATTTTAAGATTTTTAAGAATTTCATTTTGATTTAAATTTAGTGATTGTAACAAGCTGGGCACAATCTAATATAAAGGATTTTTTACTTCAATTAAGTCACTGAGATTAAGGTTTTCGTTATAGTACTGATCGAAATAAATATAAATGCTTTCTAATTCATTCGTAAATTTTCTGAATGAGAGAAACCTGTTGAATAACAACCAACATGGATTCCTCCCTGGGAAATCCTGTACTACACTTTTAACAACAGTAACTGATGAGTGGCAACATTCCCTGGACCAGTCTAATATATCCCAAGTGGATTGCGTAACTCTCGACTGGCTTTTGATCAGGTACCTCATCAACGACTGTTGTTAAAACTTAACAAGTATGGCATTCAAGGCAAACTGTTGGCATGGTTTTGATCATTCCTGGTAGGTCGGACGCAGAGCGTTGTGTTCAGTGGGGCCAGGTCAGAACAAACCTTAGTCACCTTGGGCGTGATTCAAGGTAGTGTGATAGGACCGCTTCTGTACACGATATTTACGCTGGATCTGCCAGGTTGTGTATCGTCTTCTATGGCACAGTATGCTGATGACACCATCATTTACAGAGCCATATGCAATGAGAACTATGTAAATAAGCTACAGTGAGATCTGGATAATGTGGCTCTGTGGTGCCAAATAAATAGAATGACTATAAATGTACAGAAATGTAAATACATACGCTTAACGAGAGCAAGATCACAGTTACAACACCAAATTTCACTATGTGGTAAAAACTTGATGCCCTGCACCTCAATTAAATTGCTCGGCATTCACATTTGCAGCAATTAAAAATGGAACATGGAACAAGCATGTAGAAGAAATACGGTGCAAAGCATACAGAGTCCTGGGATTCATTCACAGATCACTACTGGGAGCCAGGAAGAAAGCAGTTCAGACAGCCTATTTGTCATTAGTACGGCCAATACTGTTGTACGGGCTTCCTTCTGGCACCCTACTACAGTGGAGAACATGACGAAACTAGAGAGAGTTCAACGCCGAGCAGAACGACTAATTATTCAACACGGTCATTTAAATACAGCCAGGTCACTGCCCTCCATAACATCCCTCTGTAAACTAATAGATATTGCTTTCCTGAGAAAATCCCTCGCAGGTAACATTCATATAAACCCTTTCAACCGCTTACAGCTGAACTATCGTTCCGCTCAAAGAGGTCGAGGTGTGTCCCTTTCCCCTCCATTTGCAAGAACAGTATCATATCAAAGTGGCTTCTTTAATCGTTCTGCTCGGCTGTGGAATGAACTCCCACCACAGATGAAAGAACTACCTCCAGAGAAATTTTGTAAAGAAGTAAAAAGGATGTGCATATAATGAAACCTTCCGTACATAATATAATTTTTCTACTGTATGAATTTTCAGTATGAGTGAGATGATGGATGAAAGTTTATACGATCCCGAGTGAGTGAGACTGTACTGTATGTGGGTATGAGTGAGCCGGCCTAGTTAAAGTATATGTGGGGATGAGAGAGAGAGAGAGAGAGTGTGTGTGTGTGTGTGTGTGTGTGTGTGTCGAATTACTTGAATGTTGACCATGTCTTGTGAGTAGTATGTAAATATGTCTGTAAATACGGTAACTGTATATAAGCACACTATGCAGAATGTAATTGTATATTTTTAAGTGGTGATGGGGGCACTTTCGTGTATGTGGGGCTATGCCCTTTCTCCATTCGCCATCCATAAATTGTACCTACAATTGGTGGAAAATAAATAATAATAATAATAATAATAATAATAATAATAATAATAATAATAATAATAATAATAATAATAATAATAATAATAATAACAACAACCTTCACATGAGAACTCATGGTTGAGAACTTCTTGTGTTTATTAGCATTATAGTGCTCTTGATATCTTGTAAAGAAACTCCGGCCTGTTTGCCCGATATACGAAACATCACACGGGTGCATTTGAGTCTGTATATGCCTGAACTTGAAAAGATGCTACTGTTTGAAGTTGAGTGTGTGACTGAGAAACTGGTTGTGGTTAGTGTTTGTTGTCCTAAAGGCAATGTTGATATTTTGCTTTTTTAAGGGATTTATTTCAACAAAAATAAGATTGTGGACTCACCTCACAACAATAACTCCATCAACCACACAGCTGTATACTCTATGATAATAGGCCTACTAGAAACGTTCTACAAAAATATTTAATGTCCTTTTTGAATGATTAAGACACTTAAAGATCATTATAACTATTCTATGACTTCAAATTGGGTTGCCTTTAATCAGATTCCATTCATTTTGATTTTGTACCTTAAGGCCATAATTTTAGCCATAGACTTTCTTATCCTTTACGTAAATAAGGATAGTTTGGCTATTTTAAAAATGTTTTAAGGATTTCAATGTAAGATTGCACCAACATTACTAATTTCTTTTGTACATACTTTTAAACGTGTTTTAATTGTGTAAATTTGTATTTTGAGAACTTACAACAAGTTTTCCTCATTTTAATTAATTTTTAATTTAAAAGAGAAATGTACACTCAAGTTTGAGCATTAAATAAATTTCACATTTCAGTCTTTGCTATAGTCTGTAATTGTCCTGGTTCTTTTCGTGCAAGTTATGATGTGGTATCTACTACACTTCTGCCCACACAAAGTGCACTTACAATCTTCGTCTGGCTCATGGAACTTCTGGTTTACGCATACCTTGTGGTGAAACCCATGTATGGAGAGCTGTGTTATCACGTGGCGCTGTGTGTTGCACTCTCTAGTCCATCTATCGTCCGTCATCGCTGGTGAGGTGTAGAAGTCTAGGTCAATTTCACTTTTCTTCCTTTCCCTGATGTTTACTAGTGCCCTGCTTGCTTCCGTTGATTGTAGGTAGAATTGTGATCGTATGTCTTCTATGAAATACGTCTCCCGCATCATTTCGTATACTATCCGGGATGGCGCTGTCTTTCCAACTCGGGTAATCCTCTTCATGAACAATGCTTTTATTCTTTCTATTCTCATCAGGTCTCCGATCTTCAGCTTTTCCCACACGATCTCAATTCCATATATTATCACTGGCGATACTGTCGTCTTGAAAAGTCTCATCCCCGTGCTGATTGATAGGTTTGAAATGTTTTGGATGCTGTATGAGGCTCTGATTGCTGCTGCCATTCTTTCTTGAATATGTATACCAAAGGACGCCGCCGTTGTCTGTAGTGTTATTCCCAAATATTTGTAATTTCGTACCTTTTGTAGTGGCTTTTGGTGTAATGTTATGTTGTCTTTGGGCGTTGATTTCCCACCTTTTCTGAAGGTCATTTGTACTGTCTTTTCTTCATTTATCTGTAGGCTGTTTTCCTCCGCCCAGGTCTCTAGCCTGTGGACTACCCTTTGCACCTCCTCCTTTTCTTTCGCTCCGATCAGCTTGTCATCTGCGTATAGGATCAGCTCTGCTTTTGATCCTTCCTCTACTATGCGGTTCACATCTGCTGTATAAATGTTGAAAAGTGTGGGACTCATGGGCTCCCCTTGCATAACTCCGGTCGTCTGTATTATGTCTTCAGAAATTTCTACGTTGTTGTTTATTCGGATTATGTTTCCCTGTAGACATGCTTCAACTATTCTCACTAGTGGGTCTCTCTCGCCGATTGTCAATTTAATTTTCTCGATTAGCTTTCGCAAGTCGATTGAGTCGAATGCCTTCTTGAAATCAACAAATACCGCGTGATATTTCCCTCCTTTGTGTCTTAATGCTGCTTCTACCTGATTTATTAGGTATTTCACTGCCTGGACCGTGCTCCTTTCATAAAACCGAATTGATTTTCTGGAATGTACCCACTGAAGGCTTCTAGTAATCTTTTATTTAGTATCTTCGTGAAAACTCTAAAGGATGCATTTTCTAGTGCTACTCCTCTAAATGAGTCTAGTGATGTTCTGCTCCCTTTTCCTTTGAACAGTATCTTTAGAGTCGCTGTGTTCCATCCCTCTGGTATTTTCCCAGTCTGTATACATTTGTTCATTTTTATAACACATATTTACTTATGTAACACTTTGACTAGAGTAATCAGGAACCTGATCTTTATCTTTTAGGCAAGAGATTACGGCTGATGATGCCCATACAATGGGCAAAACATGTCTCGTTAATTAGATGACAAGATGTAAATCTTAATTTTTAAGAACCCTTAGTGTATTGAATAGGTTGATCTCAATAAACTTTTGTATCATTGTTGACTTAATGTACATTTCAATATGGACCAGTCATGAGATTCCTAACATAATGAAAGTGTCACTCGAAAAGTCAGCTGGCAATTTCATTTTAGTGGCATGGTAGACAGATATGTAACAGATCTTCTGACTCAGTGAGGAAAGCAACAGGAAACTACATCATTCCTAATTTCCCCAAGAATGTCTCTTCAAAGACCCTGGTAGAGGATCTGTTGGAGATCCAACCAGCTGTGGGGGTGCTATAGTTTACACATACAGCAGACAATTTTGCCGCAGTTTAAATGTATTAATATACTGGAATGTTTGTTGTTCTTATGAATAATAATAATAATAATAATAATAATAATAATAATAATAATAATAATATTATAAGAAGTTGAATTTCCTTCTGCTAAAAAGTGGTACTGTATTATTACCAAATTCTTCAATATTTCAAATATCATTCATTTATCGTGCCTTTCACTTTGTTTACTTATAAAATATTTGGAAAACATTAATTTGATTTATATGGCTCAATGAGCCTGCTCCTACTGCCCAGTTTTATCAATGTGTGAGTGTTGAAATGAGGGGGTTCAGAAGATATTGATCTGGAAGAACTGGGAGTGAGGAGGTAAACCATTATGAAGATGGACGTGTTTGAAGAAGTAGTGTTTGTCCGCATTCCTCCTTTCTGTTTATTCCTATCATTCTGATCTATATCCATATACTGATTGTTTCCTTTCCATTACACAACTATCTCTGAATCTCATTTTTACTGTCTCATCTTTTATTCAAATTGATATGAACTTACCGTTCTCTAGACTATCCCTGAGATCACTCTTCTCCTTCTTCCGTTTCTTCTTATTACCGTCTTCATGGGATATTTTTGGGTATTTCATGGGAATTTGGTCTGGTAAGTTATCCAACACATCAGAAGGGAGCCTCTTCAAACCTCCTGACACTGGCACCTGCTACACAAAGAAAACAAGATGATAAAATCACAGCCAGATTTATACAGTAAATAAACATTTTCAATGAAATAAGCTATTAGATTTGCTTAGTCCTTAATGGTGATTGCATCTGATGATGATTATGATTATTGTTAGTTTAAGGAGCCTAACTTCCAGTTCACTGGCCCCATAGCATTTGTCTTACAAAGGTTTTTACTTTATGCAGGACATAAACATATAAACCATAATAATATGACACATAATAGTTAAAATGACAAAACAGAAGGGAAACAATGTCTGAATTCATTAGTGCTTAAGATAATGAACTATCATGTTTTACTTGATACATTAATGCATTCAACAGAACACAAGCACAATTTTAATCATTGCCAAATTATTTGTTTAACGTCAGCTAGCATGCACTACTGATCACACATTCTCTCCCATTTCACCTCAAATACTCTGCAAGGACAAGTGTTCAACATCTGGTTCAGTTTGATAACCTGTGTGGTTGTGTTGTTGGTGCTAGTAAATGTACAGTATTTGTAATTTAATAGGGACTATGATGGAAAAAGAAGCAGCTGAGGCCTATCTGCTAACCTTTGGCAGTCAAGTGTTTCACGTCACCAACTGTGCACCGTTATTACACTAACCACAGTCCACACTGAATTTAGTCTTAAATGACTCGCAGCACGTTTGAGAATGTTGTATGGGTCTTAGTTAGGTCCTCCCGTATAATTACAGTATACCACTGTCCTTTAACAGCTTCTTTGATATGAAGCCTGCATTTAGGTAGGCAAATGAAAATTCTTTACAGCTTACAATGATGGGTCTGATTTTGTTGCAATATTCTAGTACCAACTCTGTACGAACGGTCGATCATTGCAGGATCAAGTGGAACATCGATCCGAGTGGCAATCTCCTAAATGCATTTGTCGGTGTCTTCCCTTACAGTTTCAGGTTCTCCAAATATTGTGCCATTTCACTGTTACCTAAAGATACGACCGGAACAAAAATGGAGTCTGAATTGTCAAGAACGACGAATATTTAAACGTCAGACACTACCACAAGCCAAGATGGTAATATTTTCGTCAAGCGCTTGGAAAAGGATCGAAACATAGAAGGCAGTGGAAAAAGGAACGAAGTAAGGAGATTGTTACGAGCTATTATTTTAAAAAAATTATAAAAAAAAAAAAAAAAAAACTACATTCACTTAACTTGCGTACAAGAGAAGCAACATAGTTGATCGCCAAAGGAAGATATCAGCGTATCAGTATTTCATACTAAAGATAAGAGGAAAGCTTCATTGACGGCTACACTCCACAATTTTAGCAAGAAATATCATTTCGCTCCACGAAATTAAAGAACTCCAAAAATAAATACAGAAGTTGCAACGGTGATACGTCACAACATTCCTTAGACGACGTATTAGCCGATACTTCCAATTTTAGATAACTAAAGGATTGGAATTTCAACAAGTATAATAATCAATTTCACCTATCCCACACTGTTAATTATCTCTAGCATCAACTCTCCCAAGAAAGACATTCATTCTACATAAGCAGGCAGTAACAGAACATAGCCCTAAGATGACGATGTTGACTAAAATCACATATTATTCTGTTCCAATTGCTCAACCCATGATCAAGATGTTCTAAGAAGACGGAAGGCGAGACTACCCAGATGAACGCATCGTAGGATGATGTTGCCAGCCCCAGGATGACCAGAAACCAGATGAGATGTTCCCGAGCATTCCCAAATACCTAGGGAAACGAAAGGAGATATGTCTGCATGTCCAGTCACCCGGACATGAGTTGACTACAGGAGTTGCTGAATAAAGATAAGTCTGTTTTAAATTCAATGTACAAGTAAGAAATTATTCATTTTTCCTTTTATGAAAGTGTTAAACTAACTAATATGAGTGCGATGACGAAATACGAGCAGTGAATTACAAGTTAAGATTAAAGGATGTTAGGTAATCTTCAGACCTGAAACGTCAAATCCATATGTAGGAAACAGTCGTTCAGTGATAAGAAAGCCTTCGTTCGTAACGCTGTCAATATATAGTGTGAGAGAAGGTTATTTTTTTAAAATGTATTGGTGAGTTTTATACGACGTCAGAATGGAAGTTAGGCATGTGTGAGAAGTTATATGACTGAAGAATTGTAAGATAGAGATCGTATATATAAAGTGCTATATAAATAAATGTGGTAGTATTATTTTTGGAATTATGAAGGAATCAAAGCTATAACTGAATAAGTAAGTTCACGAACCATGATAAAGGTAAGAGATACGTCGAATTAGAATATGATGAGATATATATGGTAATTTGAAGCGGGATATTTATTTAAAATGTGAAATAATGATTATTTAATGAAAGTGATGATGTGAGATTGGTAATTAACGTTGGTAGTAGTTGTTATTCTTCGCGAATATAATCATGGTCATGTTGTTGTGGACATAATATTCCAGGTTGAGCATTATGAAGTGATTAGTGGACTTATTCTGTTTTCATTTGATTATTTACCCATGAGTAAGCACAGAGTAGGTTAGAATGCGATCGAAATGACATCCGTATGTTGACATTTATGCGTAAAATCACCAAATAATTTCTAACAAGGAGGATGAATTTGAACTAGCTGACACCCTCATATATACTTCTAATTATAAGATTCTTCTCATGTGTTAGGTGAACTTTGAAGTTATTTCTAAGGCGTTATCTAGTATCACTGATGATTGACTACAGGAATATGAATTACTATTTTTGAGGTAGAGTCTTCGCACAAGGTAGACCATGTAAGAAACGTATATTTTGATGGAATTATGATAATATACACTTGGTAATATAATATAGTAGCATGGATACGCACCTGAATTTATGGATAAGTTCAAGTTAAGAGAGTAATTTACCTGATATTCTAAATGTGATGTTTGATAATTTTTTTTTTTTTTTTTTGAGAGTATACATTAATTTAAAAGGGACTTATCAATGTTTATGCAACAGAATGTGTCAAGAAATATGAACATTATGTGCAATACAACACCTATCAAATGTTATAAATTCTACGAGAATATTTTCCAGGTTAATCTGATTGTGTATTTAGACACAAAGAATTAGAAGGAAAGAAAATTATTTCATTTCTGAAGATCAACGTAAATAAGATCAGAAAAACAGCACAGTTAATTTCAATGTTGTGAGATTTCATGTAGAAAAGATGTGATTCCAATTGCGTAAAAGTGTTTAATGCCAGATACAAACCAGCGTCCTGTATATTTTAAAACCACCCTCAATCTACGACACTGTATATATTATGTTGTACTGTAAATATTATTTTCCTTCATTAGATGCATCTAATATCTTACCTAGTAAATATTTTAATCATCGAATGTTTTAATTATGTAATATTCTACTTAATCAATATTTCAATCAGCAAATATTTTAATTATCTGATGTTTTACTTGTTCAACACTTTTATAATTTAGTACTTCAAATATCGGACATGTTAATTACTTAAGGTTATCATTACCCAATATTTCTTTGTCCGATACCGTCATTCATTTTAGTTTCTTTCTTTTCCAAAAGGATACATTCCAGACAAGCTGTTTGTGATTGAGATCTTTTAAGATTGTAATTAGGTAATTTTTCAAGCATCTTAACTGGACACTTTATTTCTTTTGATAACTTTAATTTAATTTTATCAAAAATGAACTTTTGAATAAGGGTATAGCCCCCTAGTCTTTATTATTATTCCCAAAGATGAAATCATGATATCCTTTCTATGGAATGAACTGAGCTTGTAATAAAATGTAGTATGTTAAAACATCAACGTTTCTTTTAATAACTTTGTAGAGTAGTGACTTAGTCATAAGCACCTATATTCATGGCAATCTGGTAAACCATAGGGAATTCTAGCTAGTAAGCGAGTAGGAGACGTCCTTCTACATGAGTTAGAGGTTTCCTCAAGCATAATTCGGTGTTCTTTCTTTTCAACCGGAACCCATAGCCCGTAAATAACAAAATAGCGACAAATATTATTGTAGTTTAAGCTAGCCTGATTCTTGTGCGTCCTTACCTGGATGCGGGAACGGCGCAATGTACATAAACTGTTCTGACGATAAATTTCCAATTCATCTGTCCTATAGTCTAACTGCCGTTGAAGATCAGTAATTGCCTCATCTCGTTTGGCGAGTTCATATTTTAATTATCTTATTATATCAGTATTAAAATCTATATATTTTTTAAGTTTCTGTATGACCTTATTGGTTACTCTGTCTACAATTTCGTCAAGGAGTGAACTGTTCTTAACAAGGTTAAAGGTTATCCAACTTTAGCAACATAGTGGTATCTCTAACCTCCTTGCTTACGCTGGTTCACAATGTGTCTGATGGGGAGCACTGATCAATGCAGGCCAAGATGTTGGCAGTGTAGCTCCGTGAATTTAGAGGGCAAATGATGTTCCTTCACTTGCTCATGTGGAGTGTCAGGTGAGCATGGGCTGTTGTTTATTTCTTGCCTACAGAGGGTGGGGTCACGCTCCTGCTTGCAGGCTGAGCGATGCAGGCTTTAGCCTTCACTTGTTTACCTGATTTACCCATTGAAATTCCAAAAACTTACAAGTTACTTACAAATCATGATGCCTTCTTCCAATTAAAGTTCCACTGTACATGCACAGAATGAAATACCACTGAGTGCACATTTGATATACACTTAACACTCTCTAATAATAAAGTTATTTGCTTTATGTCCCACTAACTATTTTTACAGTTTTCAAAGATGTCAAGAAATCAAATTCAGTTCCACAGGAGTTCTTTTATTATCTGCCAGTAAATCCACCGACATGATGCCGACAAGTTTGAGCACCTTCAAATACCACTGGACTGAACCAGGATCAAACCTGGCAAGTTAGGGACAGAAGGAGTGTCTCAACTGCCTGAGCCACTCAGCCCGGTTTTAACACCATCTTATTACACCTTCACTATGTTAAGTTCTCCCACACACACAGATCAGAAGAGTTCCAATATATGAGCATAAAGGAGATTATGATGTCGGAATATATCAGACATGGGCATAATCACAAACGAGGCTGTAAATAAACATTACAGATCTCTTCATACGGTTATGAGGGTATTTACCGTCAGATTCAAAAGTATTGCACCTGTACAGTCGGAGGCATGGGTCTCGGCTCTCAGGGAATTTCACAGGTCCTTTTACCAATGAAAACAGTCTGAAATGTATGTACGCCACAGCTAGTCAAAGATGCAATGATGCTGATTAAATGGGGTCGCATATGATATCAAGTTGAAAAATATCCAAGATAACATGAAAACATGGTTACAGTTGGAGTCATATTGGGCGATCAATGTTCAACATCAAGGATTTAATCTAGTAGAATGGATGATTTTACATCCAATGGCCTACTGTGAACTTATTCTGGTGCCATTTTAGTATACCAGATAGTTGTATCTAAATATGACTGTCATTCCCAATTTTACATATTCCTGATATTCAGAACATATTGTATACTAATGGATGAAATAATATTATACATGATCAAGGATGGTCGGATATATTTAATCTACATAAAAAACAACAGATATTCAGTCAGTAATTTTTTTAATTCAGTAAACCCCTATGCTATCACCCCGACAAAACCAAAGCATATTATTAGGTTGAAGGCTAAAAGAGAAAAATGATAAGGATAAGAATTAATTACTCTGACAGTGTCCAAGCCCGTAATTGAAATTATCATTCAAGTTATTACCGTAAAATAAGGGGTAATGATTATTAATATGCACCTTTTACAACGTAATGTAGTGGAAAATCAATTGCATTTAAAAAAAAGTATCATTGTCCTGTTATATGAACACTAGTTTACATCAATCTTTAATTTGCTTTCTTTTAGCTTCTAAAATGTATCAACGTCCATACGTCGGATAATATTTGATGAAATTCGGAAATAGGTATAGTCATTTTATCATATCAACATAGGCTATATAGGATTTTGAAATTATCCTGTTATATACCCCCTTTACCAATACTAATTTCTAAACTTTACATTATTCAGATTTGTTTCCGTAACAAGATGATTACCTAATAACGGTAAAATAAATGAAATTGAAGTCTAATTTAACCTACTATAAACAAAAATTTGCCCTGAGGATGTCTAAACACATGAAAGATCAAACATACAGGGTCTTTCATAAAGAATGACCCTGTATAATGGTATACGCATATACATTTGTGGATATATCTCCTTAATGAAGCAATTAAATGAAATGGTAATTAAAATAACATAAAACAAGAAAATAATACCACATAGGGCAAATAAAACAAAACATCTCTGAGGCATACTACAACTTAGCCTAGAATTAACTACCACAATTAAACTATAATGAAATAAATGGTAGATGTCCTCATAGTTATATGCGCCGTTTAATTAATTAGTGACGGTGTCATTTAAATCTCATCCCAGTATTAAATAACGTGGCCCAAACAGAGCGGTAATAATCAAATAATATGCCATATTCGGCAAAAACATGTGATTCTACAGGTAAATGACCCTGTGGCGGCTTGAAAAATGAAAATTCATGACCTCTGTTTCTTCAAAATGTTATTCAACGTATCCAGAACTGTGGAATGTAGGTGTTCAAGACCTCTATTTATGTGGGACATGAACGCGGCATATGGGGTAACTCATCCTGTTAGGTGCATATGTATGTGTTAAAATACATATAACGTAACACTGGGACTCGACTAAGGAACATCGGATACTCAGGCTTAAACTCAAATATGCCATAAACTAAAGAACATCTCGCATATCGTACTTCATTTATTAAATATAAGTAGTTCAAGTTTAAATATAATCTACACCTTTGGTATGTCTTAATACCGGTACTCATTAGCACATTACTGCGTCCAATACATCATTCAAACGATGACCAACAAATATGTATGTGCCAAACACCAATCATAAATCTAACACATGACACAGTAATGGCACATGATTATAACCTGAATTGTAATAAACTTAAATGTTCTAGGCTCCGATCCATAATATCTACTAGGACTAACACGTACTATCAATGTACCAACCAGCTCCTCCCATGTTACTACTACATCCCAAATTAGGCCTACATAAATAATAGGTAAAGTAATTCACACCACACACAAACATCACCACACGTTCACAAATAACTCACGGCAGGATCTATTATTCAAACTACCAAGATCGAAATACCACCACAGAATAATCGCACATACGCCATTCGAAATAGCAAATTTAGAAAGCCAATCTCAGACAAATACACACCGAAATAATTCTTACCGTGACTAGCATTAATACAATTCGTGTTTGCTCTCTTCATCGCTTCGAATACCTTTCAGGGCAAATTAGGCTTTATATACAGTACAACTTCGATGCATCATTCCCAGAACTGTCGTTTTCCCTTATTTATCGTTCAATTAATTTGGTCATAAAAATGTTTCATATAAACCAATGTTAAATTTCCCTGTATCTATCGTTTCTTGAACTATCGTTTTATTGCATCGATTGTCAAAAAATCATATGTCCTCAGCCAAAATTTTCCCACATTGATTGATCGTACGTAAGAAAAATATACACAGAAGTTTTTTTTTAAATTCAGAGAGACGGCTCAATACTCTTAGCAAATAATAAAGGCAACCTGTC
This sequence comes from Anabrus simplex, assembly GCF_040414725.1. NCBI lineage: Eukaryota > Metazoa > Arthropoda > Insecta > Orthoptera > Tettigoniidae > Anabrus > Anabrus simplex. The sequence goes on along the minus strand of NC_090265.1, from coordinate 615,281,517 downwards.
ACGCGATAATGTACGAATGATTCAGAGTTGCTAGTCTTGAGCAAGGATCTTATAGGCTGGATTGCTGTGCGCAGGTTATTCACATGCAACCTCACTACGAGCCTCCTGGCACCAACGTTTCTTCTCGACCCGCTAACCAACCCCTAGAAGTATTCTTATTCACAAGAATTAAAACTTAGGCACTGTAAAACTCAAATTTGCCACTATTTTGTGTGTTGCTATAGGCTGGCTAGGGCTACCAACTTCGTTGAAAATGAGAAAATCATGCAGTTTAAAAGTCACAGCTTGCGCCAGACATGTTTTAATTAGTCACAGGGTGATTAATCATCACAGTGAGTTGTTTTTTGCTCCACATGATGATGTAACTTATTACGTACCAATCCTGACCTATGGTTGCGAAACACGGACCATGAGAAACAAAGATGTTAGTAGAATCCAGGCAGCAGAAATGAAATCTGTCCGTAGCATGATTGGCAAAACACGGAGGGACAGAGTCTGTAATGAGGAAATCCGTAAGCAGGCTCAAGTTGTAAGACTGCAGGACAAAATAACAGTGCAGCGACTGAGATGGTATGGACATATGCGACGCATGGATGATAACAGATTACAAAAAAAAGTGTACGATCTAAAACTTGAAGACAAAAGACCAAGAAGGCAACCAAGACTCGGGTACAAGGACGTGGTGAAGATTGACATTCACAACAGAGAGGACATACTTTGGAAAGCATTGAAGGAGAGAAGTTCAGGGACCGCAACTGGTGGAGAAGCCTCGTTTGCCGACCCATCGCTTAAGATGGAACGACGTGGGATATGTATGTATGTATGTATGTATGTATGTATGATGTAAATATTGTATATTGTGCTAATATTGTTTCCATCTAGGCTCTCTTTTGTTGTTTTTTTTTTTTTTTTTTAAAATACATATTTTAGCTTGTATTATATAAATTATTTCACCCTCCCCCTTTTCACTGAAGATGGCTCAAACGAGCCAAAACGTTTGAATTTGATTACTCTGTCCAATGATGGAATATATGACGTATTGAATTAGGATACACTAATTTTTTCACCTTTGTAAAGTGAAAACCATCAATACGGAACGATTCTAATATCTTGAAATGATTAATCATGTCGTATACGTTGTGGAGTGTGTGGGATTCTCCTGTTGACCGCTTTGTTCCCCTTTTCCCAATCGTCTTGTTACAAGCCGGACCTAACCAAGCCAGACCTTCTCATAGCCTAGTATTGTAACTAGTTCCTAAATTGGCGGCCTCGCATAGGCCGCTGTGACATTGTCCGAGATGCGCTACATTGAATTTCTAACCTCTGTGACATAGTCTGAGCCGAGTTGCGGGAGCCGCGCCGTATTGCATATCTAACCTATCATTCATGAAGGGTCAGCGAGAATAATGGAAAGTTCCACGCAAGGTTACTGCCGTAATATCCACGTATATTCTTAATTTGCAATAAGAAAACTGAACTGAAAGGTTTTTAATTATAATGAAATGTGCAAAGAAAAGTGAAACGAAACAGCATAAAAATCACACTTTTTATTTTCATCACGTATATCATGGTTACAATATTTTGATACTGGTATGTATAGTATGAGCTAAATGGTTAGTGTACATGGGCCTTTAGTTCAAGGGGTCGCGATCGGTCGAGGATTTTAACGTTCCTTTTTTAACTCCGACGGTTCAGGGGGCTGTATGTGTGCTGAATTAAACATTAGAATTAAGCTTAGGTAGGGCCGCATTTTCATAGGCGCGTAGATTGCCTATCACGCAACAACTCGAAAGACCTGCACCCAGCTCCGGGGGCCACACGCCATTATTTTTTGTTACCCGCATCCGTCATCATTTTCCCCTCTCACCCTTGAAAAATGATGCATCGAGGCTATATCTAATAAAGCTAAAAAAGAAGACAAGAAAAGCATTATGTTACATGATTACAAAATAGGTCACTGACTTGGTTGCCAGGGTCCAGGTCACACATGGCTTAATTTTTCTCTTCACTGTCACAGGATATAGCCTATGGCAGTAGGGGTTCACCATCACATTTAGCAGCACACCATCACAATTTAGACCAGGTTATGAACTAACACGTACAATCTCATCCGAAATGAACCTGATACATTCTTTTGTATGTTTCACTTTCATATAACTATGATTTACTGCTACTACCTATCGCAATCTTTCCATTCAGGTCCAACTTGGGAGTTTTAACACCGAAAGCTTTAGCTTTTAACAACAACAACCAACTGATCCTTTACTTTTCAAAATGGAATAAAAGAATCTGTACTGAATACACCTTCTCTAATATCTTCAGGGAGTATAGTTTCAATAAAATTGATATACGTGATGCCACCAGCGTACTGTCGCAGCTACTTTCCTCTTCCATAGAATTCATCACTTACTTTTGTTGGTTTTGTGTAATACCGGTATAACATGCTAATTACAATGTACAGAATATTCAAATTAATACTACACGATTATAATACACACGATTAAACTGCTCTAATAGCTTTAAGGCCGGTATTATAACAGAGGTTTTAACTGTTGGTTCAGTTTAAACTTCGGTTTAACTGTTAGTCGTGTATTATAAAACTTAATCTTAAGTTTAACTAGAGATTAATTTTACTGCCACTCATCTACCGTTTAAACTGAAGTTTAAGAATACATAACCTTACAACATGGCAGAACGAATGGATCTCGGAAGATATTTTTGAGGTATTTGAAGAAATACTAAGCGATGATGAAGAAGTGGTTCAAATTATTGAATGACCATGGGCACTATGAGTGAATGAATTACCTGGAAAATTTATAATGTCCAATAATGGACCATTTATATTGGTATTATAAATTTACTCATTCAGGACAAATACTTCAGATTCCCTATGGGAATCAATATCTATATCACTATGAGTTTTCCGAGCAAGGGGACGCCACTTTCATATATGGAATTAAAAATAGTTTCAGGCTTACAAAACACTGTCGTAACCCTATTACAGCAAATTGGTGCTAGAATAAAACATGCAACGAAAAGGTAAGAAGGTAAAAATGACTTTTTGAACTGTTTGGATATCAAAAAGTGTAAATTTTAGAAATAAAGTAACTTACTTCTATTTCAGAAATCATGCTGTAGAACCCCTCAAGTCAGCTACTGATAGCATTGCGGTTTTATGGCCCCCCGTAGTATGTTTATTAAAATGGGAGATTTCGGAGGAATTCATAGGGCCACTGTTTCACGGATTATATAAATATTTCTGTACTAATTGCACAAGCAATTCTATTTCCTTACAAGTAAAATTACGACAATGCTTATTGCTTTTATCTGCCATTTTATGTGGAAGAAGTAAACAAAACATTATCAATAGTCATCTTTTCTTGCAAGTCACTGCTACCAAGATCGTATATTTCCTTCTCCACCTCAGTTTAACTTAGGCCGGCCATTATAAGACTCAACATCGGTTTAAACTCAAGTTACAATTTGACTCAATCTTCAGTTTAAACCCTCATTATAATACTGGCCCTTAGAGTCTAAATCTCACTGTTAAAATTTTCCGTTCCATAGTATGCCGTCATGTATAACTGTACCAAACAAGGAGCCTTTTTAAGTCTAGTGCCATGTTTGAGGGAATTTTGCCATGCTCGATTCCTCGCGTCTGCGTTTTCGCTATTTCAGTTGGTATTTCCAATTTGCACCACAAGAAAACAGAACAGTATGAATACTCGAGTTTAAGCTTCTATAAAAATGAATGGGTGCACCAATCTCGAACTTAATTGCACCACACCGTAGCTCCATTCTTTCTGCATTTAAAAGTGACATACAGCTTTTTTTGTCTCTTGTATTTCTGCAGCTGTTGTAATCAGAACAAACAAAGACAGTGTTCTTTGGCATTCTACGCACAAACCTTGACTTTAAAACCATGTAACTTCAAAACGTGTCATAGCCTTAAGTGTCCTAAACTTACAAGAGTTTATCACTCTAGCTTAAGAAGCTGTTATTAATTAAATTTGTAATGAGTTTCTCAGTCCTACTAAGTCAGACAAAGCTATTACCACGCTGCAATAACTGCTTCTGTAATAGGTATTTGTAGAAAATCTACCGTATCGATACATTTTTCACCGATTAATACTTGAGCAGGCACCAATGGCGGTATAATGGTTGTGTTGAGAGTGCAGTGCCTCATTGCTACACTAGCTTCATTTACACCTGGTATTCCCGCTCTGATTCAGCGGGTAATCATCAGAAGCACGTGAGACACAGACATAGTCATTGATATTTGGGTCAAAATGCCTTCGAGAAAACGGTTTTCAGAAGGAAAGATTGCGATGATCATAAGTGTGATTTGCTTTTTTTAAACTGAAGGTGAAAATGCAAATGATAAAAGATACCCAGTTTATCAGAAAGTATCGGAGTGCCTTGGAATGTCGTTGGAGCCAGTCAAGAGGATTGTAGCCTCAAGTGAAGGAAACAGAGAGGACCAATTGCTGAACTTGAGGACGAAATAATGCCTTGCACATGAACGCCCAAGGATCAGCTTAGACGAGTTCACTCTTAGAGTCATTAGGAGAAGTGTATATGATTTTTATATGAGCAAGGTATTCCCTACTATTCAGAATATACTCTGAACCATTTAGTTAAGAAATTAGGATTTAGGTTTAAAAGGTTCAAAAAGAAGGTTGTTCTTTTGGAATCTATTGAAGTTGCTGCCTCTTCTAAGGAAACTGAGGGGTCTTTGTTCCAAAGAATAGTAAATCATCTACACCGATGAAACTCGGTGTGGTCGAAATCATACTTTGACTTATGGATGGCAGGAAAATATTGAAGATGCCATAAATACAAACTTTAATAACTACAACCAATACAGGAGGCACATCCAGCAAATTTATGGATGGCAAAGAGGCTTTAAAAACACATCCAGAGCAGCAAAATGCATTATCATTTTACACAATGGAAGCGAAAGTAGTTTATTACCTGGTGCTGAACTATATTTTGTTGGTAATAAAGGAAGTAGCGATTACCACAAGGGGAATGTGCTCTACCCATTTTGAGGGGTAATTCAGGAAATGTTTAGGCCTTTTGTCAGCCAAATTACCCATTGCTATTGACCAAGCACCGTATCACACACTGAGAGATCCATCTACAATGAATCCCAGTGTGTGATGGAGGAAAAATGGAGATTACAGTATATCTTGCCTCGTGGAGATAAATATTTTACCACTGCTCTATGTAGAAAGGTAGGGTTTTTTTTTTTTTTTTTTTTTGCTAGGGGCTTTACGTCGCACCGACACAGATAGGTCTTATGGCGACGATGGGATAGAGGCAAGGCCTAGGAGTTGGAAGGAAGCGGCCGTGGCCTTAATTAAGGTACAGCCCCAGCATTTGCCTGGTGTGAAAATGGGAAACCACGGAAAACCATCTTCAGGGCTGCCGATAGTGGGATTCGAACCTACTATCTCCCGGATGCAAGCTCACAGCCGCTAGAAAGGTATGACCAGCTTAAAAAATCAGAGCTATAATAACCGACCATGCTAGATCGAACTTTATGACGCATCAAAGGAAGCTCAACATTCCAACAAAACAACTCCATTCCCATGTGGAGTTACATTTTTGATGAAAAAATACAGGCGAAAACTTTGGATACGCAAATTAATCGAGGAATTCAGATATTTAAAAATTATTTACAATTAATTTGCATTTAGAAGATACATTAAATATAATATACACGCCATTGGTTCATCTCATTTGCAGTTAAAAGTCATTTGGTGTAAAATTCTGGGGTGAGATTTTTTCTGAAAAGTCAAATAGGGTACATCAGGTAACTTGGACACACATATACTAATAAAAGTACAATTCATAATCATAATCATGACATACCAGAAAATAAAAGAAAACTGTCAAGCACAAGAAGGGCCAGGGATTGAAGGAGGGACTCCTGCTCTATTTCCCCAAACCATTTGTATTCAATCTTGTACGAGTGACGTGTCCATCCACCCTTTTTCTTGGATACGAAAGTGGATCCCTCACAGAAATATTACTTTAGACATTGTTTTTCGATTTAGATGGCTTTCTGCCATCACCTAGGTGCCTCTGTGGACCAGTGGTAGAGAGTCGGCCTCCGGATCCTAAGATAGCGGGTTCAAACCTGACAGAGGTAGTCGGATTTTTGAAGGGCAGAAAAAAGTCCATTCAACACTCAATGTCGTACGATGTCGGCATGTAAAAAATCTCTGGTGACACATTTGGTGTTTACCCGACAACGTTCATTAAATCTCAGCCACAGACGCCCAAGAGAGTTTCGGTTTACTCGGTCTGCTATCTAGTGGGCCTAGAATAAAACGGAACATCGAAATTGGCAGGCAGACAGCCAGATGGCGTCAACTTGAAATGTCTGCACACAGTAGCTGTGGCCATACAATTATTATTATTATTATTTTTTTTTTCTAGGGGCTTTACGTCGCACCGACACAGATAGGTCTTATGGCGACGATACAATTATTATTATTATTATTATTATTATTATTATTGCTATCACCTGTTACAGCAAGCATTGCAGTGTATCGTTCTTTATACGCTTCTGGTAGCACGTACGATAACGCTTAATGTCCCGTTTTTATCGATTGTTCGACTTTATGGCATGCAGAAACTGACTGGCGTCTAACCTGTGGTTCCTATTTGGGAGAGCAAATATTTCTTCACTTTACACTTCTCAATCACAAAGCAATGAAAATCAATTACTTTTTGGTTGAAATCATTAGCATTTTGTGGCATAATGTTGTTCTCCGTCGAAGAGAAAGTCAATTTCTCTTCACAATGTTAATCATCAAGCCTCGGCTAACCTTTGAATCTGAGACGCTGATTCCATGTGCAGCACCCATTCCTTGTCCTTTACAACACAGCATTTCGTGAGAAACGGCATATCCAACATTGCGTAACGAAATAATATATTTAAGCCGATCCTCCCCGACTTTCAGAAATTTGCCGCATTTTGGACCGCGAAATGCTTTGCGAGACTTGACGCTTGAAGTGCACTTCTCTGTAACTGTGGTAGCGCACGTTGCATTTGGACACTGAATAATTGCGGCCCACTGCCCTATTCCCGCATGTTTCGGCATAACTGATCACCGCGAGTTTATATGATGCAGTATTACCTGAATACTTGCTCACTGCGGACTAATAAACAGAAAACGCATGCCCTGTACCTGAAACACTTGTAAAATACGTTTGTACCAGACTGGAATAGAGAGTCACTAGTCGCTTCTGCGCTGATTCTTTCACTGAACTAGTGCAGTGGTATTTCCTACCAGCTGATAACATCAGGTTGCCCGGTATTTGGAATGCTCGGTTTTGCAATAGGAAGGCTGCTACTTGAGTAGTCGACATCTTTATTTTGTGTAATGGATGTTCGAAGAAGTGGGTGCGTCAAATACGTGAACATTTCTTTTTCTCCACTTCGGACCCAAAAAATATTGGATGCATAAATTATGCAAGGACATTAATTATGCGAGAAAATACGGTAGTTTCGCTGCCCATTATTCACTGCGAATTAAACACAATTGAGCTCATCTGGGTTTATGTTAAGGGAAAATTGGCAAAAGTAAATATCACCAATGCCACCACAAGAAGGAGAAGCATGAAAATAATGAAAGAACTATGAACTGAAGCTTGGTTCTCAATAACTCTTGAATTGTGGGAAAATAATGTATTGAGCATGCCCAGCAAATCGAGTACCATTACAGAAATAACGACCAATTTCCAACAGAACTCATAATTAACATAGATTCAAACTCTGATTCAGCAGGAATTGACATCTCTGATGAAGACATGTATGAATTGTTTACTTATTTTGTACATATGTAAATACAAATGGTGATGATTAAATCTTATGTGTAGGGACCGTACATCTAAATGTTAGGTACCTTTAAACAAGCATCATCATCATCATCATCATCATCATCATCATCAAATCTGATGTGTACATATTATGTACATAGAAAAAAAACAATGACAAAGCTTTTAAACAAGAAGTAGCTCACCATTTTAAACTTGCTGGTGAAGGTACAAAGTTCTCATGCAAAAAGGTGATGGAAAATAGTTGATGTTTAATTTAATTAAATATTATTCCTGTTTTTAAGAGAGAGTTGGTAAGTATTTACTTCATAATGCACGGCTTACCGCGAGCGTGGCAACACAGCACTCTACAAGCAGTTATAGTGTAGCTGAACTCCCAGCTTGGCGTTCATGCAATTCCCCTCTCAAATAATACTGTAATTGGTATAAAATATATGGATACACATAGGTTTTCTATAAATACTGATTATGAAAACAGTACTTACAGGGCTCATAACGGTATTAACAGCAGCTTTGTCCAACTTTGCAGAACTTAAGATACACAGTAAAAATTAAATTGATAATTTTTCAAGCTATAGTGATGAACTCTTGTAAGTTTGAAATCTTGTTGGAACCCTTGTGTTGTAACACAAAAATGTTATATCAAATCAATGTAGCTTTAGTACCAGTATGGAGGAGGAACTTTCATGAACAATTTTTTTTAAAACATGGAGCAAATGGGATGAAATATACAAGAATTTCTGCATAAGGCGAAGTAAAACACATTCTGTAAAAATTCTCACCTGTCCAGTAACTTTTGTAGAACTATCATCAGAATCCATATCACTGAAGGCAGTCTTCTTCAAAACCGTCATAGAAGAACCTTCAACATTTTCCTTCTCTGTACGCAGAGCTCTAGTTTTTGGTACCCTCTTCTTTTTGCCTGATGACCATTATTAAGGACATGAAAAAAAAAAAAAAAAAAAGCCAGAAAGTTACTTAGTGTTTAAGAAGTTGTAAATCTAGTAGGTCAAATATTTAAGGAGCATGTATGAATAATGCCCTGATTAATAAAAAAAAGTAGCATCAACACCTAAGCATAATGGTGGTGAGAAAGTTTTAATGAAAATACCAGAAAAAATAAAGAACAAAACAAACTTTTTTATCTTACTCCTTAAAACAACACTAAATCACAACCATCCATTAGTTAAACAGAAGTTTGAGATAAGAGAGGGAATGCCTCACATTGCTGATGGTAATTGAATGAGATGATGGTTGCTTAATGGTGCAAAATATATGGTTATTAGCGTCTAACAGTAGGTACGGATACAATGAAGAAAGAGGACGAGAAGAGAAATACTCTTAAAAATAATGAGGATTCAGTGACAGAAAAACACAGGGCAGATATGATACAAGTTAAGGACGTATCCCAAAGCCAGCGACACGTGAAACAGATCCAGTTCATTTCCAAGTGGTTCTATTGCTGTGATACAATGACTGAGCAAATGTCGTGGGATAGCGGAGCACTGATGCGCAGGTGTGTTGTCTTCACACCACACGCCCCCTGTGCCAGCGGCAGTTGCATAGGAGACCTTGCAAGCAGTCGATGTGCATGTGACAGGTGTAACATGGAATGTCGTCGTGAACTGACATTGTTCGAATGGGGTATGGTGGTCGGTGCCCGACGGATGGGAAATGCGATTTCGGAAGTGGTGCAGGAATTCGGCTTCACACGATCAACCGTGTCCAGGGTGTATCGTGAATGGTTGAATGCGGGTGTCACCGTCCACAACAGACGAACGACCAGCCGTCCAGCCACCCTCGATGACCATGACCGGCAACATCTGAAACAGATTGTCAATAGTGACAGACGGGCAACCGTGCAACAAATCACGGCTCAATTCAACACAGCCCATGCTAGACATGTCTCCCGGTGGACAATCCGTAGGAACATGGGTTCTATGGGATATGGGAGCCGGCGCCGCACACGGGTGCCACTGTTAACCCAACGTCATCGGGCATAACAACGCGCATTTGTCGCCAGTCACCAGGGATGGACACTCGAACAACAGAGTAACGTGATAGGGTTGGACGAATCACGATTTCAACTGCACCATACCGATGGGAGGCACCGTGTATGGCGCAGACCACATGAAGCGAAGGATCCTGCCTGCCTCGAAGGTGTGGTCCAGGGTGCTGGTCTCTCTGTTATGGTCTGGGGTGCATTTTCCTGGTATGGAATGGGCCCCCTAGTTGTTCTGGAAGAGACTTTGAATGGTGCGCGGTATGTTGAGCTGCTCGGAGACCAACTCCACCCATTTTTGGCCTTCCAGCCCCCAGACGGTTCTGCGGTGTTTCAACATGGTAACGCGCTGCCACATCGCTCCCACGTCGCCCGGGAATGGTTCCAGGAACATGCAGCGGAGGTCCAACGACTGCCATGGCCGCCCAGGAGCCCGGATATGAACCCTATCAAGCATATCTGGGATGTCCTGGAACGTAGACTCTGTGCCATGGATCCTGCACCCACGAACAGACCAGCGTTGGTGGCCGCTCTGCAAATGATTTGGTGTTAGCTGCGTCCAGAGGACTATCAAGGACTTGTCGACTCACTTCCACGGCGTCTCACTGCAGTTTGCAGGGCCAGAGGAGGCCCCACACGCTATTAGGTGACTACCCCATGACATTTGCTAGGTCAGTGTATTTCCCTATTGTAATATAATGGGTCCTTACTATTCCTTACCACTTTTAAAGGTACAAATCTGTTTTTACACTCCTCAACAACTGCTTTAAACCCATCCTACAGACTGTTTACATTTTTATTTACCATTTTCCATTGATCGTAATTTCCTTTTAAAGATTTCCTCATTCCCCTCTTATCAGCTATGCGGTATTGCCTGATAGTCCTACTTTTACATCATTTCTTTCTAACACACTTTAATATCATATCAGTCAAGAGGCAGAATAATATATACTAAATTCTTTGGGTTTTGATTAACTTACCTGGAAAATCATACTAAAATTATTGTTCAAGAAAGAACATTTAAGATGGATAATCTTAGCAACATAGAGCATAGAAGGGAAACAAGTATTAGAAATAAACTTTCAACCAATTAGGCCGTGTTCCGTACATATAGTACATGTTGAAGAGATGTTAAGTAATAAACAAAAATGGCCAACTGGACATAAGTGAGATCCGAACCTAGAACCTCCTCATTTCGCGTTGGTTGCTTAGACACATACTATATGTTTGGAACATGACCTAAGATGCTAAAAGTTTATTTCGATTACAATGTGGTCGTAAAAATTCAATATTCAGAAACAAGTATCGTGCAATGGCAAAGGAAAAAAAAGTTTCAAAGTTCACCTCGCTTAGCTTCAGAGGTCACTTCTTCATATCCAGATTCTTCTGAACTGCTGCATGATGCATCTTCTTGACTAGCCAATTTTTCTTTCAGTCGAATCAACTATAAGAGTAATATGATATGAAAGATGTGCATAATTTCTTTGGAGGAAACAAAAAAGAAAGAGCAAGAGGTAAACATATTAGGCATAAATGGCAAGGACTAAAATATGATTTATATTCTTAACATTCTTTCAAACTCCTTATCTTTCATTGTGTAAAATATGAGATAGTAAATGTTATTTCAATAACATGAAACATTCATATTACAGGGAAATAACTCATTCATGATTTCTATTTATTTTTAGAATTGGCTTTACGTCTCACTGACACAGATAGGTCTTATGGTGATGATATGATAGGAAAGGCCTAGGAGTGGGAAGGAAGCAGCGCTGGCCTTAATGAAGGTACATTTGCCTGGTGTGAAAATGGGAAACTACGGAAAACCATTTTCAGGGTTGCCGACAGTGGGGCTTGAACCTACTACCTCCCGGATGAAAGCTCACAGCTGCACGCCCCTAAACCAACTCATCCGGTCATTCTTGATTTGTTAGACAAGTCTAGTTATATGGAGTTATATAATAAACTGGCCCTGTAAATATACCAACACTCCAAATATGATATTTATTGCAGTATCAGAGTACTACAGCGCTTAAATTCCAGATTTTTCCCTCTTAAATCATATGTAAAGAGGCCAAATTTCTTAACATTCTACTAAACGTAAGAATATTAAAAGAAATTAACCAGAAATGGATATTAGAACCAATAAATCAAAAAATAATCTGTCAAGGATTTGATTTGTTACAATTTGGATAGAAATTAGATTTAGATTACATGACATGAAATTAAACTGAATTGCCATATACAGTCAAATTTCTGTATAACAAAGACTGATATAATGAGATGCATTATTATTATTATTATTTTTTTTTTTTTTTTTTTCGTATAGTTCTGGTGAATGTCTTACTTTATGAGGGTCGATCAAATACAAACAGAATTTTTGTTCTTGAACATCAACAGCTGGTAGGACTGACCCTGCGCTTCTGTTATGCTTAGGCGGGACCGTCAGGAGTGGGGAGAATGTGCTGTTAGATATTCCCCACGATTTTTTCAGTAACGCTCATGATATCGGAGCAACAGGTGTACCGCTCCAATGTGCAACGCATAATTATAACATTTCTTGCTCGTAAAGGAGTTACAGTGGAGGAAATTTGCTTCGGTTATCAAACATTGTCAAGGACGCGTGTGTTTGCCTGGCATAAAAAGTTCAAGGACGAGAACATGTGGAAAATCAGCAACATGATCACTGTCCTCAGACCAGCATTACGGACGAAAACATTAGTGCGGTTAAAAACATTAATGACGACAATCAACAGTATCAGAAATTGCACAACAAGCTGGAATCATTTACAGGAGCTATCAAGCAATCATCACAAGCAACCTACAGTTCCGTAAAGTGTGTTCCAGATGTGTCCCTTGCCGCTTGACCAAAAATCTGAATTTGAGACGTTAGGAGGTCTGTCAGAGGCTTACAGCAAGGTTTGTGGAAGAACGTGATGCATTTTTGAGTTGGATCGTCACCTGCGATGGAACATAGGACCACCACTACACTCCCAAATCCAAACAAGCCAGTAAGGAGTGGTGGAGGAAAGGGAGGCAGCACCAATGAAAGCCAAGATTCGACTGTCAGCTGGCAAGGTTCTTGCAACAGTTTTTTTCGATCGGCTGGGCATTTTGCTGACTGATTTTCTGCATGAGCGATGCACAATCAATGCTGCTTACTACTGCGAGCTGTTGAACAAGGCGAGGGTTGCATATCGCCGCAAAAGATGAGACCAACTGATTCGACAGGTCATCCTCCTCCACGACAATGCACGGCCCCATACTGCAGCTGTAACTGTCTCAAGGCTACAGGAAATGCATTGGACTACACTTGATCATCCTCCTTACAGCCCGGACTTATTGTCCTGCGATTTCTATTTGTTTGGACTGCTTAAAGAAGCTCTAGGAGGGCAACGATTTGAAGATGACGAGAATGTGGAAGACTTCGTGCACAACTGGCTGGTGACATGACCCTGTTCTTTTTACGATGAGGGCATCAAAAAGCTGCCCATAAGCTGAGACAAATGCATTTACAAAGCAGGAAACTACGTGAAAAAATAAACTGAAATTGCCTTGTGTTATTCAATAAATAAATTTAAATAAAAAATAAAATCCCATTTATATTTAAACCCCCTTCGTAATAACAAAATTAGCAGTGTTTAAAGATTTGGCTGATTGGAATAAAACAGACAGCAATTACAAAAAAAGACCTTCACCAGAGTACAGAATGGTTATTTGCATATCAGTTTTGAATATACATGACAGCTCAATTGATTTCCTTTCATACCACTCATTTTTACAAAAGTTACCATGGAACATGGCTCTTAATAGCAACAATCTGATATGTGCATATAATAATGGCATATGTATATAATACAAATTAGAGATAAAATCTCATTTACTAACACAACTTTCCCCATGAGGAGGCTGCCACAAGGACAAAGTATATCCATTACAAAATATGATGTCTTCCAAGTCATTGGAAAACTTCTACACTATACCCAGGCCTCATTAATAAATTTAAAGATACAGTATGTAACCATTACAGAATTCTTTCACCGTTTCTTTTAAAAGAAGTTACAGATTCATTAATTTTTAAATTTTTAAAATTTCATAAGCCATAGCTACAGTGGTAAGTTAACAAGAGAATAAGAGATTTACTAATTATCTCCGATCTTTGAATATCAATACAGTACACATTCTCATTTCCTACACTACTGGGACCAGGACAGGGTCGGCGCGCGCGCACGCACACGCACACGCACAAAAGGTTAGATAATCCGAAGCACAAATAAAATCCTTGATTGTAACACAAGAAGTAACAAAATAGTTTTACAGTAATTAAGAACAATATATCACATAACATACTCACTTACATACACTAGAGTTACAAACTTGCTGACAAAAGCAGGTGGACTGCCCCTCTCCTCCCTGTGGGATATGGTGTGGTCGCCCTAGCACAGCTACAGAACGTGGCAACTGACAGTAACTAACAGTTTAACACGCACATACACAAGATTGGATATACTGAAGTGCATTGGTTGGCCGTCAAGTTCACTGTTCTACTTTCTTCCTTTTCTCTTTTTTTTTTTTTTAAAGACTGGAAAACAATTAGCGATAATGATTTACTTGCATGTTATGATAAGCAGAGCACGTGGAAGGTTGGATATGAGATGGTCAACTCCAGATATACTATTAGCAGAATTATGAAGAGATTGTTCAAAGTTTTTACCTATCTGTCAGTACATAACAATTCTTATGATTTGCTATAGCATCTTTATGGAAGTAACTGGTTAACAGACAGATGTTTTAATGTAACCAGTATTCGAACATGAATCTATCTGAAATTGTTTATGTTGACCTCTTACTCGTGTGACACAAGAAATAATGATCCTGGTCCCATCATACTGAAAGTAACATTCAATCCACTTATAATTGAAGGAAAAAGGATGGGAAACAGAAATACATGCCAATTCCTTTACTGATATTTAAGTGAATTCAAACCTCATGCTCTTGTCATGGATTTCTGTACTTAAAGATTCAGAGGAAGATTTCTTGGGAGTAGGAGACCTTGTGCAATCAATAAACTGAGGAAAAATTGTTGGGAAAAGTTGAACAAGACTGTTAAGTCAATCTTCTCTAGTGGAAAATGAGGTGCAAAACAAGATATTTATAAAGAAAATAGCCCTAAATTTAGTTCCCAGAGTAAAGTTAATCCAAAAATTATAGTCATAGGTTAGTTTCAAAAATATTATTTGTGAACCTAGCAACACTGATCTGGTATTTATAACAAAAGAGAAAGATTGAAATAAATTATAGTCAAAATGTTGTGAATACATGGTTGAGGAGGACACAAAAGTCAAACAAATGGATTAAATGAGATGGTTTAATAATATTCTTGGTTATACTTGCCACCTACTACTATCACAGTTTTCAAAGACACTGAGGGGACATAATTTTGTGCCATAGTCAGTAAATCTACTGCATGAGGCTGACATATCTGAGCACCACCAAATACAATTGTACTGAGCCAGATTAGAACTCACCAACTAGGGCTCAGAAAACCAGTATTCTACTGTCTAAGCCACTCAGCCAGATATGAGAAAGTTTAATGGAAAGCATAAAATATAGGCTATTCAAGTTTATTTCCTGGCATAAAACCCCTATCCATCTGTGTAAGAACTCAAACAATGCAATTAAAGTTACTCAAAGACCACTCTGAGAAACTTTTCTTAATGAACAAAGACATTTTCACTGCAGACTGTTATCTCTTTCAGGATGTACAAGTCTATGATCTAAGAACCTCAACTGTCCTATGTTAGCAATTCGTTGTAATGAAGGTGTCCTGCTTCTTTCACCATCCATGATCGACTTCATAAGTCACCAAGATCGAGTAGTCACAAAACTAGCTTGCCAACGAATGCTGTGAGAACCGAAGGAGTGCTCGGGTTAACTGCCCGGATGAAGCCAAAGCTATTGATGTTTCAACAAATAAAATATGCTATAAAATAGGCCTATGTTGTTTTCTCCCTGTTTTAAAGAAGAGTCTAATCATAATATCGAACATCTGTCACCAACAATAGTAAGCACTTCTTTCTCAGACCACTAGGTGCAGAAATACCAGAATTGCACAAAATTAACAGCTCCCTAGAAATTTATGCATTAGTGAAAAATCCTAGTAAGACATTCAGAAAAGTTGTCGGCATATTCTATTAAAATTTGGTGAGAATAGAATAAACTATTCCTTTATAACTTGCTCGCAAACTTAAATACTGATTGTAAAAAAACAAAACAAAAAACATCCATTTTCTGTTTATTCTCAATCCCAAACACAACTGATTAAAAATGTTTATCTCCACTTGAGCAATATGAGAAAAAGTGCCACAATTGTAACATTTCAATTGATTAAGGCAAACCCAGCCGTTTTTCAGATATTCATCCTCAAACTGGTGTTCACAAAAGTTCCTGTACACCACAGCAACAGCAAAATGTTTTGTTTTGTAATGAAATCCATGAAAATGTAACCAAGAACATGGGTCTAAAGGCCCAAGCAAACTCATGAAAATTGATTTTCAGTTAGATTTTGTATAGAAGAGTGGAATGCCAAAACTGGAACTTAAAAATCTCCATTAGATTGTGAGATATGAAGATCCTAAATTTTAGGTAGGGGACAGCGTGACGTCACTGTTGTCTTACGACAGGATATCGCACACCACTTCCGCCTGTCTACAAGTATTTCTCAGTATCAGCACATTGTTTGGAATGAATAATCATGTCCAGAAAAGTGCAGCCTTATCAATTTGAGCCAAAATACACAACATCTTGATTAGAAAATGAACCACCGGCATCTCTTACTTCAGAGAGACAGGGAAACACCAACTGGTGTTAGTGAGAACATTATGAAGCGATACCCACTACTGCTGAAAGTTTCTGCAGTAAAGAGAGTGAAACAATAAATGAAATGCGTGGATGTGTGATGTGTTGTTTGGCACGAGGACTTTTCTAATGTTGTCTTAAATTACAGTGTGTTAAATAATGCATGTTGTCTTCATATGGATAAAACGAATATCCCCTATGTGAGGGAAAGTCTGGCTACGAAAACGAATGATAACAGGTAGTCTGTAGCCTTTCACCAGTTTGTGTACTGGGTCAATTCACGGACTACTTTAGGAAGAGAGAAGATAAAAGTTATACCATCTTGTGTAGTGAAGGCAATCCGAGAATAATATCCGCAATAAGGAGGTACATACATAGGACTCCAGGCAGTGTGATTCCCCTCATATTTAGCGCAGGCACAGAACCTTTTTTAACACACGTTTTTTATTTTGTCCGAGGAGTTCGGCTTTATATTTAATCGATCGTTTATAGTCCTGCTCTCTGAAATATGTAGAACATATGAGACTGTGTGGAGTTGGTGAGAAATTAAACGCAAATAATTTATTTATAGCCAAGCTCGATATCCCTCCAGAGATTTCTTTCAACTGGGGAATCTGTAAAAATCTGCACCTTCCACCTTCGATGTTTTCAAAATGCTTGCGTGGTTGCAACCATACAGAACACAGTAAACCATGGTTTCGCTTAAGTATTGTTCACAGTAGTTAAATATGCCTAACCAACAGTTGCACTGTCTGATTTTGCTACATCTAGTAGTAGCATGCAGGAAACAGCTTGCCAACAGGGACGTCACTCGCTCAAGTGCTGTGGCCGTTTTCCACTTGTATCTCCTGAACCAGATAAAATAATGTAACAGGGTTTTCAGCACGCTGATTAAAATTTAATGTTGCATTCAATGAGTTAAGAACATAAAACTCCAAAATAAGTTGCCTGGGCCTTTAACATTAACATGTATGATTTGATTATATATGAAAACAATGAATAAAGTGAAAGCAGGTAAAGTTAATGTAAGACAAAGTTCTAAACTTACATACTGTCCAGTTTCTAATCTGCATCTTCGGAAAGTGGGTGAATACCAATCATTTCGCCCTCACTACAATTTCCACTATTGAAGCCAGCTTCACTATAACTATCAAGATTTATCACAATGCACTCTGATATTACATCTAATATGTATCACTCTTAATGCACTTGTTTTCCAATTTCAATCAGATGTCTACATCGAGCTGCCCACTTCTCTGCTTCAGTTGAGGCGATTTTCTCCGTCAGCAATACTGTTGCTTCATCACGCTTGAACCTAATATTTCCTTGAGGTACATAACTTTTTATAAGAGCCCAAATCTTTTCAATAGGGTTCAGCAGTAGACACAGAACAGTGTGTTCATGTTCAGCGAGTATTCTTGTCAATCTGATAGGTTTTGTAGCAGGGTTTGTGACTGTGGTTTTATGGTTTTAGCATCTCAGAACAATATACAATACCTCTGCCAGTCAGCCAGTCTAGATGTGGGAGTAAGGTCACATTCAACATTGTGATAAGAGGCATTACAATTACCAAATTTGGTGGTAAATTGGGAATTATTTTGTCTTTCAGCCCTTTTTCATACTTCCTATAGTTCATCTCATCATGGTAAACTCCAGTTTT
Organism: Anabrus simplex; assembly: GCF_040414725.1. Classification (NCBI taxonomy): domain Eukaryota; kingdom Metazoa; phylum Arthropoda; class Insecta; order Orthoptera; family Tettigoniidae; genus Anabrus; species Anabrus simplex. The sequence goes on along the minus strand of NC_090265.1, from coordinate 615,263,146 downwards.
TTGGTTATGTTTGAACCAGCAAAGAATTTAGAACAAAGCCTTCTTCGCAACTGGTATGTACCACTATTAATCTTTGTCCATTCAAGATAGGGGGATTTCAGTCAATGTGCAGAGCCATCACCCCACGAGTTCGTTTCTGTGTGTGAGCTAAGCAGATACGTTTCACCCAAATAAACAACAGACCTACCCTCATTTTGGAAACATCTGATGCTCTTTATGTATTGTATATGTAAGAGCCTAATGTCATCCATCTCAATCAATATTCTATGTACAGTTTCAGTTATTTTCCACCAAAATCCCAGGCTTCAAACTATGGTGCTTAGTGTAATTATACCACCTTTAAAATTTATATCTTCAACCAATTTCCTGTGGGTCTTTTCCACTGTTGATCTCACAGCGTTAGGTTGTGTGAAAGTCAGCTAGGTCCATTTCTTAACCAATTTTTGTCCTTTTTCAAGGTGTAAAGAATGATTCTACTTACCCATCTTCTACGCTCTTTGCTTGTCTTACCACATTCCTTAAAGAATTCTCGGGTACACCAGTGGCTTTGCTTTAGGCACTTTCTCTTGAATATTTTCTACATAATGAGAGGCCCCAGTCTGGTTTTTCATGAAACTGTATACATTACAAATAACTTCTCTAGCCTGACTGTGCAATGTTTTAGCACTTCCTAATTTAGACTTTAATGGGGACATTGCTAGGTATATAACTTATACTACAGAATAATGATTACCTTTGCTTATCAAATACACATCCTACTGTGTTAAACAACTGCACATCTGTTTTATGTTCGGCACTGTTGTTAAGCAACATGCACTGGAAAATGCTGTGTGAATGACTAGGACACCCCAGCCAGCCAGAGGAGGAGTCAACGGGAGAGGACGAAAAGTGATTTATGCACAAGCTGTAGAATGGCAAGTTCGTTTTGTGACTACTCTACCCAACTATCTCCCCTTCATATTTTAACTACCAGTAATCTAAATAGATTTAGTGCACAGCTTTCTATAATGTGCCTGTATCTAATAAGGCCTTTTATTTCTTCATAAACAATTCTGGCTTAGTTCCCAGTGATTCTCTCCATTTCCATGGCTATTGTTTACAATAATTTATTCACACATTTTAAGTCCACTCACCTTCGACTTTTACTGTATACACCTAAGATGGCTTGAAAACTGAGATTTAAAGATAATCTGGTCATTAAGCCCACTTTTTACTTGCAATGTACAGACAGTAGCAACTCCAAACTCGCTACATCAGCTTAGCTACAATTTGATTAAATTTCTGTAAATTCCATTCTGGTAGAATGCACAACCAAAATACTGAAATGATCCATAAATTTACAAAATTTACATAAGAAAGAATATGCTAACAAGCTAGAATAAAAAAAAAAAAGAAAACTCACCTTCTCTTCTTTCTGTTGTTTCAGTTTCTCCAATCTTTCCTTTCGCTTCGCCTTCCTCCGTTGTTTCTCCCGCTGAATACTCTCCACAGCATTTTTCAGAGATTCCATAGCTGTTTTTCTTCCAGACTCAAATGAAATATTTTCTGGAGCACTTCCAGAATCTGATGAACCTGCTTCAACTGTCGGTTTACGAAATGAAGATTTGTGGGCTGTCTTAACCAAATACCTAGAATCTGATTCACTAGTGCTTAAATTTTGCTCAATTCTTCTCTGAGCTGACTCCATTATTGCTTTTCTTGACTCAGCATCAGAATCTGATTCGAAGTGTGTAATGGTGCCTTGTTTACTTGGTTGGCTTTTGGGACTAGTTTTATTTATTGGAGAACCAAAACTTTCTACCACAAAACTCTTATTTTTACTAGAAATTACACATGGAGCAGATATTTTAACGGTATGTGCCTTAGTATTAATGGGAAGTTTACTGTTTAATTCCTTATCTTCATCTTTGGTTGGTTTAATCACAACTTTATCATCATTTGGAACAAATTTGTCAACTTTTTCCTGTATGCTACTAAAACTATCTTTGTAAGTTTTCTTCTGCTGTGTAATACTTTTAATGTCTGAATCACTAATATCACTAGCATCACCTAATTTGTTAGAATAATTATCAAGCATTTCTTGACTTTGTAAAGACTGAATAGCCATAGACCGTGATGTATCCTCTTCACTAGAAATAGATTCATTCTCTATTAGCTTAGAATAATCTTTCTGAACCTTTTTAGTTATAACACTTGAAGGAGATAGATCTGACCTGACACTTGGATTCACAGTTTTATTTTTTTCTTCTGGAACGTTTTGAGAAAATTGGTTATCACTACTTACATCACTACTACAAACTTTAGATTTTTCAGTTTTAACATTATAATCTACTTTATTCAATTTTTTATTTGTCTTTTTTGGTGATGTTACTACAATATCAGCACTAGAATCAACCTTTCGTCTATCGCAATTTATTAATTTATTTTTAAGAGATGAAAACAGTTTCTTAGGTGATCTTTCTTTAGAATGTTCTACGATGTGATCTGTAGTATTCTTCTCACTCTCTTCCTCTGAATTTGTATTAGCAGAAACACTTTTTATGGGGGAGTTCTCTGCAGAGTTTTGTGCAGCATATTTCTTTTTAGTCTTCTTTGAAGATGACTCCGACATGGCTTTGTCAACCTTAATTTCACTTTCTTTCTTGGGCGACTCATTTACAAGTTCAAATTTAGCACAATCAATCTTCAGGTCCAATTCCTCTTTATCACAAAGATTTTCTGTCGCTTTCTTCTCTAAAATATCAAGCATGTGATCATCAGACAACTGCTTTGATTTTCTCTTTGCTTTTAGTCCATTTGTCACAGCTGATAGTTCCTGAATAAGAGACTGTTCTTTGGCTAATTTTTGCCCTCCACTATCTTTTTTCAATAAACTTTCACTAGAATTAACTTCATCATGAGCATCTGATAGCTCACTTTTGGGATCAGGAGATTTTCTCGTTACCTTTGCTTCTACAGGTTTAACACTAGAAGATCTCTTAGTAAGTTCTGTCTCCTCATCTAACAGTTCATTATCACTTTGAGATGATTTCCTGGTCATCTTTTGGGCTTCAATATCTTCAAGATCTTTACCACTTTTAGCTTTAGGAGACTGTGTTACAACTGCATTTGCTTCCCCAGTTTTAGAACGAAGAGATTTTCTAGTACGTTTCTCTCGAATATCCAACAGCTCACTTTCTTGTTGAGCAGACTTTCTAGTTACCTTTGTGGCTTCAGCATTTACTTTTATTTTAGAGTCCTTACTGTTTCTACTTTTAGACATCCGTGTTGCAATTACGCTAGTTTCGGATTGTTTTGAACTACGAGGATTAACCGAATCCTCAGCATCATTTGAACTATTTAAAGTTTTCATACAGGATTCAATATCTGAAGTACTCAATTCATCAGTACTTTTTGTTCTACGTTTAAACTTCAACTTCTTTTTAGGACTCTTCTCTACAGGTGAGGTCTGTACATTCTGAGAAGAAGATAAACGTTTCTGCATCGACCTTGTCCTTGCTGCAATGGGGGATGCTGGTGATGCTGTTAAACTAGATTTTCTCTCCTTACTTGTTATATTGTCAACAGATGACTCCATAGCTGCTGAAGAACCTGAAACCAAATTTTACAAGAATAAATATCCAGTATGAACAAAATACAGGTACATAAACCTCAACATCTTGAAAATGTAAAGATAAAAACTGTCTGTTCTTCTATTAGGTCAAATATGCAGAGAGACCAGCATCTGACAAACATCACTGGAGCAAAAATGATAAAGACCAATAATTTCTCAGATTAAATAAAAAATGTAAGAATGAAAATAGGCAATTATCTAACCTATACTTTTAAACATTAAAACTTTCACTAGAATTAACTTCATCATGAGCATCTGGTAGCTCACTTTTGGGATCAGGAGATTTTCTCGTTACCTTTGCTTCTACAGGTTTAACGCTAGAAGATCTCTTAGTAAGTTCTCTTATCAGTCAATATCAGTTCCTCTCAGAGGAATGGCGGTAAAGACGAGTCCAAAAAGTCAGGGTCTTTGGTACATATTTCATAGTTTTGGAAGGCAAACTGGCTCTGACTTTGACTATTTGATTTGTGCTTACTGTTCAAACAAGTTGTGAGCAACAGCTATTTACAATGGCTGTGCTAATCTAACATACCATGCATGAAGTTCATTCTGTGATGTATCTTCTACACAGAAATTTACAGAATTTCATGGCCAAGTAAAAATTAATGATGGCATTACAAAATAACAATATGTGACAAAATGATGACACCAATCTCCTGAAGGCATAATCTCTATGTTCACAACTAGCAACTGAGTGATTTGCTGTTACCATTAATGCTTTCATGGCCCGTACTTATAGATATGATACTGTACAGGCTTTTGGGCTTATGCCGTGTCAAGAAAATAAGGTGAAATTCTTAACGTTTCACAGAGAAACTGTGCTCTGTGTCCTCAGAAGAAATCTCGACTGTCCACGAGAAAGGCTTCTTAAACAATGACACTTTAAATTTGGACATTATAATAGAAGCGGAAATGGTACGTTCATTCACCACCAGATGGCCTCCAGGATGTGGCACAATGCTAGTGTTCAAAGCGGAAGCTGACCGAAACATCACAAACAGACTAAGCGGTTCAAATAACGTGTTTGCGTAACATGACAGCTTCCGCTTCGAACGCTAGCGTTGTGCCAAGTTCTGGGGGCCATCTGGTGGCGAATGAACGTACCATTTCCACTTCTATTATAGCGTCCAAATTCAAAGTGTCATTGTTTAAGAAGCCTTCTTCATGGACAGTCGAGATTTCTTCTGAGGACGCAGAGCACAGTTTCTCTGCAAAACGTTAAGAATTTCACCTTATTTTGACATGGCGTAAACCCAAAAGCCTATACAGTATCATGTCTATGAGTAATTTGCTATCTGTGATACCAGATGTCCTCGTCTGTCCAGACATGTCCTCCTTTTTAGACCCTGTCTGATCTGGGAGAAATGAAAAAGAAAACCAATGAACTGTCCTTTTTTGTAACTTGTATACCTAATATATTTGTGATATTGGATTTATTGCAAATATTTTATTTTAAATATCCTTGCATATCAGAATGCATTTTAATTTGTCTTACTAATCTATTAATGTAATTTTTATATCTGATGTATTCTAGCTGATGGTGTTCCTTAGGGGAAGAAACATGTTCTAGATTTAAAATGTATTGAAGAAGTGGACTGCTTAAATACAATATTTGAATTATTCTTAAACGTTTGCTACTTGATTTTGTAGTCAATATGGGTTTTTATAAAAAATGAAGCTGTTAAAGCTTGTTACACAATGTTGGATTGATCCTGTAAAAGGAAGCGGCAAATGCATTGATTGGATGGAAGCCTGTTAATGACTGTATCATCACTATCAGCCTCTGATCATGCCATGCAAAAATCACCATTTTTCAGCTCTATGCACCGACGGAGGAGGCTGAAGAAACTGATGAAGATTTAATCTATGATCAGCTTCAGGAGATCTTCAACGAAATCCCCATGCATGATATTAAATTACTTATCAGTGACCTAAACACCCAGAATGATGGACACACATGGCTTTGAACATGCCACTGAACGTATATTTCAGCAGCGCAAATGAATGATAATGGCGAACGCCTGATCTTATTCAGTGGCATGAACAATTTGAGTGTTGGAAACACCTATTTTGAGCATAAGCACAATCACAAGGCAACATAGTGCTCGCCCAACAGTTCAGTGAGTAAAGAAATTGGGTTATGTATGTGCGAGTAAGCGTTGATGTTACGCACTGCTAGACGTATGTTGCTACCGAGGAGCGGACATGCATTCAGACATAGTCATGACTATGTTTCACCTTAGGCTAAAGAAGATACAACGCCATTCACTATGCCCCTTCACTGTTGGAAAAATGAAGGACCCTGACGTTTTTGCACAGTTCCAACTCAAACTAAGGAACTGTTTTCAGCCACTTCAGCAGGATCCTGTGTACAATGAAAGTCACTGGAAGCACTTCAAACAGGCCACTGCTGACAGCGCAAAGGAAGCAGTCAGTTGAAGGCAAGGCACAAATAGGGAGCAATGGATTAATAATAATAATTATTATTATGTTATTTGCTTTACGTCCCACTAACTACTTTTACAGTTTTCGGAGACACCGAGGTGCCGGCATTTAGTCCCGCAGGAGTTTTACGTGCAAGTAAATCTACCGACACAAGGCTGTCATATTTCAGCACCTTCAAATACCACCGGACTGAGCCAGGATCGAACCTGCCAAGTTGGGGCCAGAAGGTCAGTGCCTCAACCGCCTGAGCCACTCAGCCCGGCTGCAATGGATTAAAGATGGCACTTAGAATTGGACCAGCAAGTTAAGATTATTTGCCGGGCCAACAAGAGAGCACAAGGGCTGACACACAAGAGGCAGCATATCGAAATGACACCAAGATGCTGTATTGTATTGTTCATGAATTAACTAACCAAAGAAGGAGCTCACATGTTCCCATTAAGAACAAGGATAGCAAAATCCTTCTTGCCAAAGAACAGGAGGCAAGATGAGTGCAGCATTTCTTTTCTTTTTTTTTTTGCTATTTGCTTTACATCGCACCGACACAGATAGGTCTTATGGAGACGATGGGATAGGAAAGGCCTAGGAATGTGAAGGAAGCGGTCATGGCCTTAATTAAGGTACAGCCCCAGCATTTGCCTGGTGTGAAAATGGGAAACCATGGAAAACATTCTTCAGGGCTGCCGAGAGTGGGGTTTAAACCAACTATCTCCCAGATACAAGTTCACAGCTGCGCGCCCCTAATCGCACGGCCAACTTGCCCGGTGTGCAGCATTTCAAGGAGGCTCTGAACCAAGCAGCCTCAGGTGTGACCCAAGACATTAACACTGCCGATACAACTGCTCCATTGAACACTGAGTTGGCAATGATTGAAAACTAAGCCAGGCATGTGATCAATGCTCTGAAGAGCACTAAGGCTGCCAGCATAGATCTGATCCCAGCAGAATTCTTGAAGGCTGGTGGAGAAGATTTTGTAATACAGCCAACTAAATTGTTAAATGAGTGCTGGCACACACAATACATACCTGAAGATTGGCGGAAAGGTATTATTGTAAATATCCCCATTAAATGCAATCTCAGTGACTGAAATAATGAGGAAATTTTGCATCAGAGTGGCTGCAGGAAATTTCAAAATATTGTGGCACAATTTTGAATGCGTCTAGCCTGCGATATTCTTCGCTTATCATCCGGCTTCATGGCTAAGTGGTTAGCGTGATGGCCTTTGGTCACAGGGGTTCCAGGTTCGATTTCCTGCAGGGTCGGGAATTTTAACCACCCTTGGTTTCATCATGGCTGCTCATGTCCTGAACAAATCTTCATGCTGTATAACATTATTGAGGAGTGTATTGAGTTCCAAAAACCAGTTTCACTCAAATCAATTTCAAGAAAACATTTGACAGCATACATTGGGACTTCTCGTGGAACATTGTAAGAAGCTATGGTATCCCAGATAGATTTATCAATGTCTTCAAAAACCTGTATCATACCAGCAGTTATCATGTGAGGGCCGAAGGTGGGACAGTTAAATTCATCATCGATACCGATGACAGACAGGGATGTATTTTATCACCCTTTCTATATCTCCTCACCATTGATTTTGTCATACAGAAGGTGCTGAATGGACCAAGATCTCATGGAATGACCACATGCAGCACATTGACCTTGATTTTGCCGAAGATGTTGCATCGCTGGTGGAAACCATTACCTCTTTACAAAATATGACTTAACAGCTTCGACACTATGTGGACTATCACACCAATAATCGCTGGGCAGCAGCCAGTTGAACAAGTGAAACAATTCACTTACCTCAGTAATGTCTTATCATGGGATGGCAGTGTAGATGTAGATATGTAGCAGTTTTTCAGTGCTTGAGAGCCATCTGGTCCATTTCAAAGGCCAACAAAGAAACAAAACTCTACTTTATAAAACATTAATCATGCCAACAGCGATATACGCCAGTAAAACATGGAAAATTATGGCAGAGGCAGCATCAACATTGTCTAGGCACAACTTTAGGTATCACTTGGCGTGACCGAGTCACCAATGAGGAAATTTTACATCAGAGTGGCTGCAGGAAATTGCAAGATATTGTGGCACAATTTTGAATGCGTCTAGCCTGCGATATTCTTCGCTTCTCGTCCGGCTTCATGGCTAAGTGGTTAGCGTGATCGCCTTTGGTCACAGGGGTTCCGGGTTCGATTTCCTGCAGGGTCGGGAATTTTAACCACCCTTGGTTAATTTCTCTGGCACGGGGGGGCTGGGTGTATGTGTCGTCTTCATCATCATTTCATCAGCATGATGCGCAGGTCTCCTATGGGCATCAAATCGAAAGACCTGCACCTGGTGAGCAGAACATGTCCTCGGACACTCCCAGCACTAAATGCCATACACCATTCATTTCATTTCATTTCTTCTGAGCCAATACTCAAAGAACGGTATGTGATGGGAGCCACCAGGAGGTAGGTGGAAGCTGGGCATACCACGCAAAACATGGCGTTCAACATTTGAGAAGACCTGCCAGCAGCTAACACCAGGTGTGACGATGTCAAGAATGCCACTTTGAACAAGGACTCGCTGGTGGAAGGTTGCTGGCCTATTCGCTTTGCGTAGAAGAAACAGATGATGATGCCTAATATTTTGAACTTATCTCCTATGGCACAATTTTAAAGTAATTTGCCAGGAGGTGGCCGCAGCATTACCAACAGTATATACTTTTTGCTCACAATACCCAGCATACTGAAAGACTGAAGTGGATCAAAGTTTGCATGGAGATACATTTCTGCATCCTTGCAGTCTCCCTATCTCCTTTGCAGGATCGGATAAATTTGTCTCTCAACCAAATCCATGTAGATCTGAAGTTAGATATTATTCTTTCAAATGCCAAAACAGCAAATTTAAGTTCCTGCTCCTGCCTTTGATGATATACAGTATTTGCAAGATCTGCGAACAGCCTCTAGTCCAACTGATGACTCAAGCAAAAACTGACAGTCATGTCTTGTGACTGCATTCGGTTTGTAATTGCAAGTTTCAGCATCATTATCAGTTGTTTTGTTATATATATATGTGTTATATTATGTAAGTTTTTGTTAACTTTTATGTGGAGTACTCATGGCGTATAAAGGAAGTGTGAAATATCATGCAGAGTCTATTTATTTTGCAGTAATCTACAACAGTGTTTCTCAACATGTGGAACGTGTACCACTAGCGGTACTCAAATTTATCATAGCTTCTGTTTTCAGTGAGCAGTTCAGAAAGGAGTTGAGCCAGCTCATTTTCAATAAAATCTTGTTTTGATATAGTATTTTTGTCTCCCACTATACAGAGTCCCTTTTCTGAACTATTAATATTCTAAAATACGTGCCAGTTTGAACCTCTCTTAAGTTCTTCACAAACTTGTGAATTTTACGATGTGCAGACTCAGATGAGCAATCTCTATACAGAAATTTCTGCATTCTTGAAGTCAACCCTCTTGTTTCTCAGTTTGTACTTAGGGATTACCCAGCTCCTCCTCGCTCAATTCAATTTTGGAAAAGGCATAATGGCCTTAAAACTATAAAAACCAAACACAGGAATTGCCTGAATTCTGAACCAGGCCTCATCACCAGCATTCATCCATGCACAGAAGTTCTAGCTTCAAAGAATCAAGCCCACGCATCCCATTGAATAGCATACCTGCAAACTTTACAAAACCAAAAATCAGGAGATTTTGATTTGAAAATCAGGAAAAATCATGAGATACAATTGGCCAAAATTGCTTGTTCTACATGTCTTGTGCTATACAGTACTATGATATATTTATAACACTTATTGCCTCAAAGCCCGACTGTTACTATACGAGGCTACAAAGCTAAAAATTACACATCTCTATTCCCTCACAGGAAGTATGAATGAGATGATCGGTCTCTGAAAAGCCTTCCGAAAATTGTATGAATTCATGCTCCACATGTGTGAATCAGTCGTGCCATTACTTAACAAATGCACAGATTAATATATTGCATCAAGCGCCCATTTGATTATGCGAAGCGCAATGCTATTTGTATCAAATAACTAGCTGATGTACCCGTGCTTCGCTACGGAATTTTCAGAAAGACTGTTCTTATAGTTTTTCCAACTGAAGTCAACAATCAACATAGGTCATTACAATGACATCAGTATTGTAACGTGTTGGCGGGGTAAATAAGTAAGTACAGAACCTGCTAGCGTCCTATTTCTAAGATTTATTAACTAAGCACCCCCCCCCCCCCACACACACACAATGTCATTGATTATTTACACTACACTCTCTCAGCCACTCAGTCACACTCGCTAGCGCTGTCACGGTCCACTGCCTACATGTCAGTCTCGCAGGTCGGGATAGTATCCGCTGTTCACTCAATCCGTCAAACTCCGTTCGCAGTCTGCACACGTCGGCACCCAGTGTTCCCTTCGCGCTGCTCCAGAACGCCCAAGGTTCTTCTCCAGCAGCCGGCCCCAAGAGACTCACACACACAACGTCAGGGAAACAGGAACGAGTCCTCGGCTCCAACAGGCAGATACTCCATCAGGCTGACATCTCAGCCCAGACTATCACTGACTGTGCTCTTCGCTAACTCACACCAGCGAACTCAATCTTGCTCTCAATCACTCATTAACTCAGGCAAGTCACTCCTCTCCTTATATACCTGCGCTGGACCTTCCAGAACAGTCCGGATGCTAGATGTATCTAGGAACCTCGTGAGATGGAAGACTCCAGATAATCGTGGAGTCATTTCCATACTCCTCTGCTACGGGACCGCGGGTGAAAGTGAGTGCTGCTCGTGATTGGCACGGTTGAAGTAAGGAAGTGGGCCGAATACGGTGATGAGCCGGGCCCATAACAAGTTGGCATGGCAGGCGCTATAACCGTTACAGTATGAATGTCGCGATTAAAAGCAATGCTCTCGTATGAAATATTCGATAAAATGAAAAACAGCATATTTTCTCACTTTCTCCTCCTACAGATAGCCCTACAACTTATTCCTCCTCAGTTGAAGCTATAGGTGACAGCAAGGAAGTTCTTGACACACCTATATCCCCCGCTCCTCCACCTCCTCAGGTGCAAGAGCAAGGAAGAACGCATCATCAATATTACACCCGGCGCAAAACTGTGAAAGAATGACAGGAGTTACTATTCCAAAGGAAAGCAGGCTTAATAAGATTTGACAACTAGGAATTAGTTATATCTTCATCTACATTAATAATAAGAGCCGCACTGTGATATCAGGATTTCTTCATTTCGATAATTACTTATAAATTGTATAATTTTTAATTTATAAATTGATCTTTTTTCATGAATTATTAAGAAAAGAATATTTATTAGGACAATTTCTCTATGGAATATTGTACAAGTGTTTCCTTGACGACTGCTTTCTATTGTAGAAATAATTTATATATTTTCTCTTGAGTTATTTGTTTGTTTTAATCTTGTCAATCTTATGTTAATTTTAAGGACACTTCCTCTAAAGCATTACTTTGTCAATTTTATACATTTTTCATCTAAACAGTGTTATGTGGCTGAAGATGTTAATAATATACGAAACATGTACCACTTTTGACCATTAAAAATTGCCTTAAGCAATCATTGTATCGACTAGGTGGAAAATAAATACTTAATTGTGAATCTATTGAAGTGCGATACGGACCATGAAGCTGATTTTATGTAAAGCACTACAGTGTCGATCTAACAGTTCAAACTTCCACAGCTAGAATGACCAGGCTGCAAACAACCATGAACACTCCTGTATAATTATTCCATTTATGTGTGCACACTGCTCATTTCAATGACTGCCTCAGAGTGGGGATCGAATAGCTGGAATACTATGATAATCCAGTGTGTTACGTACCAGTAGTATCAGAAAATTTATGAACTAGAGGAATGGCATGCTAAAGAAGAGAGATCTCTAACTCCCCAACTATTTCCCGCCAATATTCAGGCAGGCTGTTATACTCGATATGCACCTATGCAGCAGTAATCCCATCTATCAGAGATAAATGGCAGCAGAATACACAAAGTACATCACAACAAACAATGGTCAATGTAATGTTATTGTTGATCAATTTTATGAGCTTTCTTTATTGCAGGCCTTCACATTTAGTTTCCTTCCACCTTTTTGATATTAGAGCATCTAATGTAAAGTGAGCCGTCCTTTCTTTCATGACTCTCTCTTGTGTTATTTAAGCAATCGTTCCTTCATGATATTTTTCTCATTCTTCACAATTTAATCACCATTACCAATATTATTATAGTCAGTACAGTAAAAGTGAATAAGATATAAATAATCGGAAATTGGATTATTTTTTTTGCTATTTGCTTTATGTCGCACCGACACAGATAGATCTTATGGCGACGATGGGATAGGAAATGCCTAGGAATGGGAAGGAAGCGGCCGTGGCCTTTATTAAGTTACAGCCCCAGCATTTGCCTGGTGTGAAAATGGGAAACCACAGAAAACCATCTTCAGGGCTGCCGACAGTGGAGCTCAAACCCACTATCTCCAGATTACTGGATACTGGCCGCACTTACGCGACTGCAGTTATCGAGCTCGGTAAATTGTATTCTCTATAACTTTTGATATGTAGTACTTTTCGATATGACCGATAAGATAGGTACCGCAATTAAAAATTAAATTGTTGGCACCTTCCCGTAAACTACCATTTCGAACAGGGTGAATAAAATTATTTACAGCGTAGATTGTAGTTCCTTATTCCCCGACTTTACATACCAATTTTCATTAAATTCTGTTCACCCATTTTCTGGTACCTCGGCGCTAATATGGACTTGGCAACAAAAATCGAAAATCTTTACATCGCACCGATACAGATAGGTCTTATGGCGACGAGACAGGAAAAGTCTAGGAATGGGAAGAAAGCGGCTGTGGCCTTAATTAAGGTTCCACCCCAGCATTTTCCTGGCGTGAAAATGGGAAACCATGGAAAACCATCTTCAGGGCTGCTGACAGTGGGGTTCGAACCCACTATCTCCCGAATACTGGTCGCACTTAAGCGACTGCAGCTATCGAGCTCGGTTAAAAATACAAATTCACGAATATCTCTGTTATCATAGCCGGTACAATAAAAATGTATTAGACATAAATGATAGGAAATTTAATAACATATAACTTTAGTTATGTAGTATTTATCAGTAGGGCTAATAACAACAAATATTTGAGAATTAAATTTTAGGCCTTCCCCTAAACTACCATTTCACTCAGCATGAATAAAAAGATTTATGGCCTAGATTGTAGCGACTTATTCCCCGACTTCATATACGACTTTCATTAATTTATCTTCTGCCGTTTTCTCGTGATGAGCGTACATCCATACAGATAGAAACTAAGGAAAATTAAAACGTGCATTCCCCCTTGTTACTGTGGTCACGACCGGTACAGAAATACCATTATTTCTTAATTCTGAGCATTGTACATACAAACTCTTATTTTATTTATATTGAGATAAATTAAAATTAGTCAGAATTGTCTCCAAATGCCTCCTAAAATCTCTATAAAAGTCACTAGTCGTTATAATTGAAATTCTGTCACTCAATTACTAAAAGAGACTCCATTTCTAGCGACTAGTCTGTAGAATCGACTAGACTGATGTGAACTGTGAACGAAACAAACATAACACGCGAGAACGAGAGATTGACAATCGATATACGCGTCGCGATATACATGTTTCAATAAACATCGCACATTCGCGCATATTTTTCGCATTAATAAACGTCGATATTTCGTTTGAAAGCGGCCAATGGGCAAAGGACTTCCGGCCACTGGCGTAAGAAAGCTGAAATGGCGGGTTTTGAAAACAAATGTTTGAAGTTCACTAAAAAATAAGCTAAAATCGGGAGAAATAATATAATAATCGGGAGGCGGGGAAAAGTGTCGAAAATCGGGAGTCTCCCGCCTAAATCGGGAAAGTTGGCAGGTATGGACTAGGTATGTAAAAATGCTTACTTATGCTGTAATGCTATTCTTTCATTTTTTGTTTCAAAATCCACTCATTCTTTCTTCAGTAGCAGTGTATATAGTACAATAGTAATTGTTGAATTTATAATAATACTTTTATATACATTATACCTCGTCATTCCAATCTTGAGAAAACCATGTTTCTCCATCTACTTCATGAAGGTTTGCTATGTTGCCTGAGAAGGGAACAGAAGGCTTCAATGGACAAATAATTGGGCTGTCATTAAGCAATGAACATTTCTTCGGCCATTGCTCAATGCTCGGTTTTGGGCTGTTTCTGATAAGTTTACTCCTAAGGATTTACAAAGTTTCCTTTGCCCAGTGATGATATAATGACAATACGGTATTGTTATTACTAGGGAACAGGATAGCGTAGCAGTTTAACTGCTTGCTTGTCAGTCCGGTGACTGTGGTTTGATTTCTGGTGTTGCTGGGGTGGGATTTTCAGTTGAAAATTATGTGGTGTCAGGATGGGCATGCAACCTCATATCCCCATTCACAACTCTTTCATGCCTCAGTGCATGCAGGGACCCTGCACAAGTGTGATAGGCTGCAGATGATGATGATGATGATTACAGTTAATATTATTTGACATCCAGCAACAATAAATATTTCTGTTAAAATCACAATATACTCGTACTTTGGGGATACGAAGGTAAAACAATTGGTTTTTGGGGGGTACGCCAACCAGAAAATTTGAATACCATTGATCTACAATGGCTGGAACGAGATGCACTGTGCCTTTGTGCACAAATAGTCTCATTAAAACTAAGCAAGATCCCAAAAGTCGACACACAAGATGCCACACTTCCTGAAGGATATTTTAATTAGACAAAAATGGGTGCAATGCACCAGAATAACGGGGAGTGCAATCCTAGTAGTAACACATATTCAGAACATTTTACTGAGAATGACTTTGAGAAGAAGCTAAAAACAGAACTGTTACAATTAGTTGCTAAGAAAAAAACTGAAACAGAGTGTTATTCCATTTAAGTTAGGTAGAGAGATACTGAAAAAAAAACAGAGTTGTGAATGCAGTATACAGTACACAATGAAAAGAGAGCAAAAATAAGAACTGTCAATAATCTTTTAGGAAACACATCTGTAAACCAAGAAGAGTCTGATTATCATCAACAGAAAATGCAACCGATGTTCTCAGGAGGGAAAATGAAGACTTAAGGGAAACAAATTTGAAACTGGAGAAAAAACAAAACTTGCAATATGAGAAATCAACAGACTAAAACGAGAAACTCTTAAACTAAAATATTTTAAAAAACCAATGAAAAGAATGTGTTTAAGTGAGTTCTGCAAATACTTAGTAAAGTTTTCACCAAAATTCAAATAAATATTCTTCTGAGAGAGAAGAAGAAAATTAAATGAATAGGCATTCAACTTTTTCCCCAAAGTACATGATTGTTTGTGATGCGTATTCTTGGCTGTGTACACTGAAATTGTGGACATCCTCCATGGACATGAACTATGGAATTTTTACTGTTGCTGGCTCATCCCTAAGCAGTAAAGAAAAAAACCTGCCGTTCATTTGACAAGTAAGAAGTGTAACGGGACATGATTATTTGCCAAAAAGATGAAGTTACCAGCTTCAGGGATGTTTTACACAGTGGAAGTTTTCTGTTTATGTAGATTTTGATGTGAAGAATGTCACCCTACCCGGCATCCAGGAAGGGCTCAACGATAACGGTGACGATGATGACGAATGTGAAAATGTGCAGTATTATATCTGTGTTTGTGAAA
This sequence comes from Anabrus simplex, assembly GCF_040414725.1. NCBI lineage: Eukaryota > Metazoa > Arthropoda > Insecta > Orthoptera > Tettigoniidae > Anabrus > Anabrus simplex. The sequence continues at coordinate 615,247,354 of NC_090265.1, read as the reverse complement.
ATGGGAAAACCGGTTACAGAAAATTTAATTGAGAAATTCCACACAAAATATTCATTCATAAATCGGGAATTGGTGAAAATGTTCATTGAACAAAGAACATTCATGCGAATCCAGTGTCAATATACAGTATTAGTCAATAGAGAAGAGATATAGGAGAAGCTACAAATATTCAAATACTTGTAGTAAAATAAATTCTCACATTTTTTTTACAAAACTAGGTGAGTTTAAATCTACGGAACACAAACTGCTATAGCTTGTTGTTTATGAGGCAATCTTTTGTTCAAAGTCAAAGATACCCGTTTCCCATAATCTTGAAAACCATAGATTAGGGAGAGGGTATTGTTTATTGTAACTGTTTCATAATTTGTGATACATGCAGTATACAAAATTAGAAGGAGTAACTTGAGATAGCTATTGAGAATTGTGTTAATAACTGGTACATTCGATGAATATTAATATAAAACAGATGATTAGAGATTGAACAAAGAAAGAATAATGTAAACTGAATGTTGGAGTTACGTTGATAGAAGGCATTTTGAAAGAAAACCGAAACATCTATGGATATTGACATCTTTTCAGATTATAAATAAAACCTCAAAGGATTTCAATATTGCCTTTACAGGCTATTAAGAAAAGGGAAAAAATGAAAATGAGTATTCGGCAATACGGCAGACTAATAGAACTACTGCAACAAGAAGGTTCCATACTATATCTTAAGCCTATGCACAATGGCTCTTAGACTTCAACGGAGTTATATTGTCTAGGTTACCTTAGGTACAATTCAGTTCCTGGCTGACATGTATCACATCCTTTCCTTCCCTCAGTTTACTACTCCACATTCCCCTAATAATGTTAAATAATTTTGCGATTCTCCCCGGGTGCATCCATTCTCTGTTCAATAACTTTACAATTGTATACAACTGATTTTTGTTCTCAATTTTCTTTACATCCTCCTCATCTACAAATGTCTCTCGTATTTGCTTTGTCATTGAACAATCTTTTATCAGGTGTGCCCATCCCATTTCTTCAGAACATAGTAAACATTTATTTTCATCTCTGTTTTGTCTGTATGCTTTATTTTTATGTATCCCCATTAACCACCATATTATACCTCTCATTCCCTTTTTTGTTATAATCTCTACATTTATCCTCATTCTCCCACTTACATTACAAAATTCTTCTAATGACCTCTTACTTCTACATTGCGTATCAATACATTGCTTTTCAATATCGTTAATTCTTAGAACTATTTTTGACATATTCTCATCTTCTCTATACAGTCACTTTTCCAGTAAAATCCCATTCCTATCGTTTCCAAAAGGTTCCGTACCCCATCCACCCAGTATCCTTGGTTCTGATGTTTCATTTGGTGTTGATATGCTGTCTGTAATACTTCGCCCCCTTCTCAGCCAATACTTATTTTACCAAATCTACTCGTAATTGTATCAAGTGAATCAACCCTCCCTTCAAATCCCCACATTTCCACTCCGTACAACACTATAGATTTAACTACCGCATTAAAAACATTTTTACACACTCTGTAGTCTGTGTTGGGCATCTTCTTCTCCAGTATGTTAATGGCTGACAGTGCACTCATACCTTTTAGTTTCAATCTTTTTATTTGCTCTGTCCATTTCCCATTTCCACTTAATATCAAACCCAAGTATTCCATTTTCTTGACAACTTCTAACCTTGTCTCGCCCAACCACCATTTTTCATTCTTTGACAATTTATATCCTTTTTTGCACACCATTACCTTGATTTTCTGTGCATTAATTTTTAAATTCCACTCTTTACAGTAATTTACCACTACATTTATACTACCCTGCATACTATTGGGTGTCAAAGTGAGCAGAAGGATGTCGTCAGCAAAAATGAGACCCGGAATATCCTGGTTCTCAAGACTTGGGTAAACCCCTGCCTCAAAACCTTTTGATTGAAAGATATCATTTATAAACAGTAGGAACAGTACTGGTGACAACTTACAACCCTGTTTCAGCCCTACTTTAGAGAATATTTCCCCAAACTCTGATCCCTCCTTAGTTTTAATCAAGCACTTCACTTCTAAATATACATTTTCAACTGCTCTTATCACCTTCTGAGACACCCTGATCCTTCTCATCTTGGCTATGACCGCCCCTCTGCTCACAGAATCAAATGCTTTCTCCAAGTCAATAGCAGTAATGTAGAATTTTCTGCCTTTCTTTTTTATATACTTATCCATTATTGTTTTCACTACAAAAATATTATCTGTTGTCCTCATCCTTTCTCTAAAGCCTCAGTGAAGCCTCTCCAGAATCGATCCCCCCTCTGCCCACTTCATTAACCTTTTTACTAACACACCTGTGTATATTTTACTTAATGTATCCAGCAATGTTATGCCCCTGTAATTATTGGGTTAGATTTATCTCCCTTCTTCTTATAGATTGGGCAGATCACTCCCTCTTGTAAAGATTTTGGAAACTCCCCTCCTTCAAATATTCTGTTAAATAATTTCACCATACTTTCTAGAATATCCTTATTCTGCACCACCTGCTTCCAAAATTTGTTAGTGATGCCCGAAATCGCTCCTGATTTGCCTTTCTTGGCTTTCCCTAAGACCTCTCTCATTTCTTCTACCGATATTTCCCTGTCTAATGAAGGCACAGTACCGATATTCCATTTGTTCTAGGTCTCCACCTATCTTCAACCTCTAATAGTTTCTTATAGTGCTCCACCCAGATAGCCTGACTTATTTCAGTCTGGCGCAGAAGCTTCCGCATTCCACAAATCCTCCTAATTGTACTCCATACTTTCCTACTATCATTCTGTTTTGCATTGCTATTAAATTTAACAACTCTCTTCTCCTGCCATTCAGACTTAGTTGTATACAGTAATTCCTTATATTCTCTTCTCAAGTTACAAAATTCCATCCTATGGTTTTCTCCCCCATGCTTCATATATGCCTTCAATGCTTTCAGTACTTCATACCTTTTATGCCTGCATTCGTCATTGTACCAACATTTCCCTATTATGTTCTGCCCCTCCTTTATCCTCATCTTCTTCCCTGCCATCTTCATAGTCTTTTCTATTATTTTAACTGCTGTACTCATTTGGTTAATCTCGATCATTGAGTCTATTCCAGCTTTCACTATCTGGCCTATTTCTCCCTCATAATAGTTCATAAACTCCTTCTTTAGCTCCTCTCTCCACCTGTATTTAGTAACTAATGTTTCCTTGAATTTTATCGTATTGCTTGTTAATTTATGTATAGACAAGAAAAGGTTCCACCTTATCAATACAATTTTATTACCGGAAGCTAGTTGCTTTACATCGCACCGACACAGATAGGTTTTATGGAGACAATGGGACAGGGAAGGGCTAGGAGTGGGAGGGAAGCGGCCGTGGCCTTGATTAAGGTACAGCCCCAGCATTTGCCTGGTGTGAAAATGGGAAACCACGGAAAACCATCTTCAGGGCTGCCGACAGTGGGATTCGAACCTACTATCTCCCGAATACTGTATACTGGCCGCACTTAAGCAACTGCAGCTATCGAGCTCGGTATATTACCGTAGGAGTTAGCTTACAAGACTGGTTTCGACTTTAAATAGTCATCATCAGCTGTACATGCATACCATAACATATGTGTCAAGCATTAGTTTGTGTGCCTTTTCCTAAAGGGAGATGCTATGGGGAAGCATCATGTCTAAGTGGCCAAATTGGGCATGTTGAATGTAAAATGGTTCTGTACTATAATTCAGGTACCTATGTATAGAACTATCTCCTTAAGACTAGAATTTGTTTACAGAACCTAACTTAAGCTTCAATTTACATTACAACTGCATTAAACACATTAAAATGTTCAGTACATATTAAAATTACACATTAAAATAGACAGTACATGTTAAAATCCTTTAAAATAATGAATGTAAAACATTTCATAGAAATTGATGTATGCATCTTGCAGGTATTTTTATTCTTGTTTTGAGTCCAATGTTATAAATAAATCAGTGCTTGCATTTGTAGGCAATGCTGTAGTTCTCTAGGAAGACTTCTTCTATATTTAAATGTCTCCACTTGTGTGGTGAAATGCCTCTGTTGTTAACAAAATCCAGTTATACAGACGGAGGTAAGTATGTGCAGCTGTGAGTGGAATATTATCTGTAAGTGTTGGAGGAAGTTGTGGTCTTGATTGTACGTAAATATTTCTTGATGCAGAGTGGTGGCACTTTCCTGGTCTATAGCTATATGCTGACATATATATTATCTGTGGAAGACGAATAAAGGGTGTGATTAGAGTTATAAGCTGAAGGATTGCCTGTGCGTATGTGTGTGTTGATATGAATGTATACTTACTGTTGCTGTCGTGGTTGGGTTGCATTGGGTTTGAGAGCTTGGCGTGTACTGTATCGTGTTCTCTTCACGTTTGTGTCTGCTGCTGCGAGGGGAATGGATGGAGGGGTAGGGAGAGTAACTGTTGTGAGGGTAGGGGCGGAGCTGGGCGTGTCGTTCGTCGGTACTATGGAGCGTGTTATGTTCTGTTTGTTGATTATTTTGAGATAATAGTTTTTTAAGGCGGGGATGGCTTTATTGAAAATGGTATTGGTTTTTTCTGTAATTTCATTTATATTGTAATTAGGATTGGCGTATTGGTCTAACAATATGTAAAACTCTTCTGTTATGCCCTACCCTCTCTATCTTTTACTCTGACAATAATTGGTAGATGATGTGACTCACCCCATTCCTTAACCTGTATGCATTTAATCACAGGCAATGCATTCCTAAAGCATAGCGCCAAGTCTATGTTGCTACCCCCTGTTTCCGTTATGTATGTCAGGTTTCCTAATTCGTCGCCATGCCACCATCCATTCAAAATATATAGTTCTACCATACCACACAGCTCTAGCAACTTTTCTCCATTTTTATTACAGCCCTTATCCTGGCTCACTCACTTCTTCTGCCTCCTTGTCGTACACCGGCTTCTGATCTGCAACCCTCGCATTTAAGTCCCCCATTATTAGAATGCCTGCATCCTCAAAAATGTTTTGAATTCTATTAATTTCTAGTGCCAACTCTTCAAAGAAATCCCTTTTTGCAAATGGCGAGGCTTCAGGAGAGTTGTAGACAAAACGAATACATAAATCTGGCTCATTCTCATCGTACATCTTTATTTTGACCCACGTCATCTCCTCCATTTCTGATTCAATTTGGACTATTCTAGCTTGCAAATCCTCCCTAACCATAACCATTATTCCACCTGGATATCTTCCCCTGCCAGATCGTCTTTCTTTTGCCTTATAATAGACCGTGAACTCTTCTATTTCTACATTACTTTTCGGTGGAATCCACGTTTCCACACATGTGAGGATGTGCAAGCTACGTAACAACTCTTTAAAAGATTCATTCTGTAACTTACTTCTAAGGCCTTCAATACTGATGCACCCTACTATTATCTCTAGTTGTTTCTTTCCCCCCTGCTCCTCACTCTGGCTGTTCTTCTTAGACCTTGCAATCCTAATAACACCCAGTTCATCAGAGTTCTCATCTAGAGTATTAACACATTCCCTATCGAGGCCACCCTTGTTTAAATGACCTTTTCTGTGCCAGAAGTCCTTGAGACTCACATGTCTGCATTTCGGTGTTACTTCTCTCATGGAGTCAGCACTCAGCTGTCACTGAAGGTCACCAGGACTGCCCTCACTATTAGTTGTATCTGTGTCTGCTTCTTCCTCTCTCTGTCCTTGTCGCTTCACTACCTGGTCGTCACTCGCTGCTCCGCCTTCTGCTGATCTCAGCTGCCTCGTGCGTTCACCTTCCTCCTCGGCCAATGTACTCGCTGTACATATTCTTTAACTGCTCTACCCCCCACGCTCTGGTCCACATCCCGTCACCCACCACTAATTTTTTGCGCTTTATGTAGGCCATTAATCCTCCACTGTAGCATTTTCTGGTTCCTGAAGGCTTCTTTCTCCAGCTCCTGTTTTATCCATAATTTTTCACCTTTCAATCGGCTTGTATTATACAAAATCTTCTTCACTAGTAGGGTTGATACGAACCTTACTCTCACTGGTCTCTTGCCTTTTGCTTTCCCCATTCTCTGTATTTCGTCTATATCGGCCTCCCTGCAGCTAATCTTCAACCTCTCGTTAATTAGGTTCAACACTTTGGATACCAGATCTTCTTTAGTGTCCTCGGGTAGCCCATATATAAAATTATTTTTCTTTTGGGTTTCCTGTTGTCGCTTTTTCTCCTGCCATCTCAATTCTTTTATCTCTTCCTCCATTCTTCTCACCTTATCCCTCAAACTTGATATTTCTTTATTATTTTGGACCACCATTTCTGTCACCTTGCCTATCTTCTCTTTCACTATTTCATGTAGTTCACTTGATTGCTCTCGTAGTAACTCTCTCATTTGTTCAGCTTGAGCTTGAGCCTTACCAATTATCTTCTCCATCTCTTCCCATCCAACCACATTATCATGATCAGGTCAGGGGTTCATCTCGACCCCTCCAATGACCAACAACACTGCCATCACTGATGCAGCCATCAAAATTGAAATCAAACTCACCTGCTGTCCGGCTCTGCAACCCATGTTGCGTCTCGTGGGCCTGCCTCTACTGTGCCAACGAGCTATTGTCACCCGGTACAATTCTACTGAAATCCCCATGTCAGCACTCACTCACTCAACAACCTTCCTCTTCGCTTGCACGATTACAACTGCAATCTTTTGTTACATTCATACTTTTTTCCTTGTTTTATATTTTAATTGTAAATTTTTATTTTGTTTAGCAAGTAAACTTTTTTCTAGTGGATTTTTTTACAATTGGCTTTACGACACATCACAGATAGGGTCTCACGGTGATGATGGCATAGGAAAGGGCTAGAAATGGGAAGGAAGTGACAGTGGCCTTATTTAAGGTACAGCCCTGCATTTGCTTGGTGTAAAAATGGGAAACCATGTAAAACTGTCTTCAGGGCTGCTGACAGCAGGGTTTGAACCCATGCTAGTGGATTAATGTCGCACTAACACATCGAAAGTTTTTGGAGATGCAAAGATGGAGAAAGGGCTATGATTGGGAAGGTAGCAGCCAAGGCCTTAAGGTACAGCCCCAGTACCTATTTACCTGGTGTGCAAATGGAAAACCACAGAAAACCATCTTCAGGGCTGCCAATGGTGGAATTTAAATCCACCATCTCCCGAACGCAAACTCCCAGTTACGCAACCCTAACATCATGGCCAACCGATCGTCTGATGGCCAATCAGGCATCAAGTTTCTCATAGTGCATTGGCAATGCCGGTGGCTCTAAGTAGCCTACACAGTGGCCTCCACTGTATGCACTAGCCAGTGTCTTGGTAGGTGTGCTAGGTACCAACTGATGAGCCCAACCTAGCACACGGGAGCGAAACGCTGGCAACCAGGAATGAGTTAGCTGGAAAATTGATAATGTCCAATAACGGACCATTTATATTGGTATTATAAATTCCCTATGGGATTCAACATCTATATCGTCTGTATGGTAAAGCCATTTCCTGACAAGCCTCATGAAGACCTTCATGTCATCTTGCAGTGCAGCCATGAGCACAGTGAATTTTCAGTCAACTTTGCTGTTCCTATCTCATCAACAAGCCAAATATACAACGCACAACAGTTTAGAGTGCCAACTCACACTAGACTTCTCGACATTAAAGATCTTACCCACGTTCATCTCAGAGAAAGAATCTGCCTTTCTGGATTTTGTAAGAGAATGGTGATGAAAAACAGAAGTCATAACAGTCACCACATGAATTATTATTATTATTATATAAAAGTGGGGTAGCAGCCTTTCAGAAGTTGCAAGGGCGGCAGTCTAGATGATTGACTGATATGGCCTTGTAATAATTCTCAACATGGCTTAGCTGTGCTGATACTGCTACACGGCTGAAAGCAACAGGAAACTACAGCCGTAACTAACTCCCGACGACATGCAGCTCTCTCTGTATGAATGATGTACTGATGATGGCTTCCTCCCGGGTAAAATATTCTGGAGGTAAACTAGTCCCCCATTGGGATCTCCGGGTGGGGACTACACGAGAGGGGGAGATCATCAGGAAGATGGATACTGACATTCTGCGAGTCGGAGCATGGAATGTTAGAGGTTTGAATCATTGCGATAGATTAGAGAATCTGAAAAGGGAGATGGATAGACTAAAGTTAGATGTAGTTGGTATAAGTGAAGTACGTTGGCAGGAAGAACAGGATTTTTGATCAGGCGACTACCGATTATCAACACAAAATCAAACAGAGGAAATGTAGGAGTTGGTTTAATAATGAATAAGAAAATAGGGCAGCGGGTAAGCTACTATGACCAGTATAGTGAAAGAATTATTGTCGTCAAGATAGACACCAAACCAATGCCCACTACAATAGTGCAGGTCTATATGCCTACTAGCTCAGCGGATGATGAGAAAATCGAAAGAACATATAAAGAGATAGAAGATTTAATACAATATGTAAAAGGTGACGAGAATCTAATTGTGATGGGAGACTGGAATGCAGTGGTAGGTTAAGGAAGAGAAGGTAATACAGTAGGAGAATTCGGATTGGGACAAAGGAACGAAAGAGGAAGTCGGCTGGTTGAACTCTGCACTGATCATAATTTAGTCCTAGCCAATACTTGGTTCAAACACCACAAACGACGGCTTCATACGTGGACGAGACTTGGAGACACTGGAAGGTATCAAATAGACTTCATTCTGATTAGGCAGAGATTCAGAAACCAGGTGTTGGATTGCAAAACTTTCCCAGGAGCAGACGTGGACTATGACCACAACTTGTTGGTCATGAAATGCCATCTGAAGCTGAAGAAACTGAATAAAGGAAAGAATGCAAAAAGATGGGATCTAGACAAGTTGAAAGAAAAGAGCGTGAGGGATTGTTTCAAGGAACATGTTGCAAAAGGACCAAATGAAAAGGCTGAAGGAAACACAATAGAGGAAGAGTGGATAGTCATGGAAAATGAAGTCAGCAGGGCTGCTGAAGAAATGTTAGGAAGAAAGAAAAGATCAACTAAGAATCAGTGGATAACTCAGGAGATACTAGACCTGATTGATGAACAACGAAAATACAAGAATGCTGGAAATGAAGAGGGCAGAAAAGAATACAGGCGATTAAAGAATTAAGTGGATAGAAAGTGCAAGGTAGCTAAGGAGGACTGGCTGAAGGAGAAGTGCAAGGATGTCGAAGGCTGTATGGTCCTGGGAAAGGTACATGCTGTATACAGGAAAATCAAGGAAACCTTTGGAGAAAGGAAATCTAGGTGTATGAATATTAAGAGCTCAGATGGAAAGCCACTTCTAGGGAAAGAAGACAAAGCACAAAGATGGCAGGAACATATCCAACAGTTTTATCAAGGTGAAGATAACTTGGTTCTGGAACAAGAAGAGGCTGTTGATGCTGATGAAATGGGAGACCCAATTTTGAGGTCAGAGTTTGACAGAGCTGAGAGAGACCTAAATAGGAACAAGGCACCTGGAATTAATGGCATTCCTTCTGAATTACTGACTGCCTTAGGAGAAACCAGCATGGCAAGGCTATTCCATTTAGCGTGTAAGATGTATGAGACAGGAGAAGTCCCATCCGATTTTCGGCAGAATGTTGTTACGTCTATTTCCAAGAAAGCCGGTGCTGACAGGTGTGAAAACTATCGCACCATTAGTTTAGTATCTCATGCCTGCAAAATTCTAACTCGTATTATTTACAAAAGAATGGAAAAACAAGTTGAAGCTGAGTTGGGAGAAGATCAATTTGGCTTCAGAAGAAATGTAGGAAGACGTGAAACAATCCTGACTTTACATCTGATCTTACAGGATTGAATCAAGAAGGACAAGCCAACATACATGGCATTCGTAGATCTAGAAAAGGCATTCGATAATGTTGATTGGACCAAGCTATGTAAGATTCTGTAGGTGATTGGGATCAGATACCGAGAACGAAGAATTATCTACAATCTGTATAAAAATCAGTCTGCAGTGATAAGAATCGAGGGCTTTGAAAAAGAAGCAGCAACCCAGAAAGGAGTGAGGCAAGGCTGCAGTTTGTCCCCCCTCCTTTTCAATGTTAACACAGAACAGGCAGTAAAGGAAATCAAAGAGGAATTTGGAAAGGGAATATGGAGAGGAAATCAAAACCTTGAGATTTGCCGATGATATTGTTATTTTATCTGAGACTGCAGAAGATCTCGAGAAGCTGCTGAATGGTATGGACGAAGTCTTGGGTAAGGAGTACAAGATGAAAATAAATAAGTCCAAAACAAAAGTAATGGAGTGCAGTCGAATGAAGGCAAGTGATGCAGGAAATATTAAATTAGGAAATGAAGTCTTAAAGGAAGTAAATGAATATTTTTACTTGGGTAGTAAAATAACTAACGATGGCAGAAGTAAGGAGGACATAAAAAGCAGATTAGCATAAGCAAGGAAGAGCTTTCTTAAGAAAAGAAATTTGCTCACTTCAAACATTGATATAGGAATTAGAAAGATGTTTTTGAAGACTTTCATGTGGAGCGTAGCATTGTATGGAAGTGAAACATGGACGATAACTAGCTCAGAAAGAAAGAGAATAGAAGCTTTCAAAATGTGGTGTTACAGAAGAATGCTGAAGGTGAGATGGATAGAACGAATCACAAATGAAGAGATACTAAATCGAATTGGCGAGAGGAGATCGATTTGGCTAAATTTGACGAGAAGAAGAGATAGAATGATAGGATACATCTAAAGACACCCAGGACTTGTTCAGTTGGTTTTTGAAGGAAGTGTAGGTGGTAAGAACGGTAGGGGTAGACCAAGGTATATGACAAGCAGATTAGAGCAGATGTAGGATGCAGTAGCTACGTAGAAATTAAAAGGTTAGCACAGAATAGGGTGGCATGAGGAGCTGCATCAAACCAGTCTATGGACTGATGACTCAAACAACAACACAAGTTTTGATGCTTGTTGTTTTAAGGGGCCTAACAATGAAGGTCATCGGCCCCTATAAAAGTTTTAAAACACACATCCCCCACCCCTCACGTGGAAAATCTTAACAGAGAAGTTAAGGATCATCAGCCCCTTGCATCTAGTGAATTTTACTTCATATATAAAAATATCTTAATTGTGAAGGACAATGATGAAAATGAAGAGGTCATAAAATAGCTCAAATGGTTTGTTACAAAAGACTTGAGGATACCAAAGTTGATTGCACACTTAATATCAATATTGTCTTTCTTAAAACTATTTTGATGACCACTGTAGCGTAATGGTTCGCACTAATAACTGCCGTCCTCAGAGGCCTGGGTTCGATTCCCAGTACTGCCAAAAACTGAAAATTGGCAGGAGGGCTGGAATATGGTTAAAAAGTATATGCAGCTCCATTATTGGTGTGCCTGAAAAGAGCTGCACCTCAGAAAGAGGACACAAATTTACTAATACCGGTACCATTTAAAACAATTTCAATCTATTTTAATTAATCCATTCATACCCTAATGTTATTTGACATACAAGCATCAGTGTGGAACTGCAAAGGGAGTATATGAAACGTTTCTCCAGTATTATCACTCCTAAGCAACTACGTAACATTCTTAAAGAAGATACTTCATCGTAATTTCTCTCTTTAATAAAATATAAACAACAAATATGTAAAACAAATTTGCTAACATTGGTAAAACCTGGTAAGATATTTTATCTTAGATTTGTTGATGTCATAAATCTATTAAAAATGTATTATTTTAACAGAATGCCAGAATAATTAAAATATACCATTCTTAATTATCTGCATGCATTTATTATATAATATGCATTTTAAGATCTTTCATTTTTCTTTAAGCTAGCCATTTAACATTACATAGACAGAGGAAGATTTTCAGCAATGCTGAGCGAGGAAAGAGCTAGAAACGGAAAGGTATCTGCTGTAACATTATTGTTAGCATCATCATCATCATCATCAAACAGCTGAGGTTAAAGAGGGGAACAGATAATAGTCTTCAGTGTCATCAACGATGGGGATTAAACTCACTCAACTTACTCACTCTCTCCCATGCTTACAGTTAAATGACCTACTAGCAAATGTACTCGTGCTTCGCTACGGTGCTCTACATTGTATACGGATACTGAAGTAAATTAGTGCACATGAAGTGAATAAGATTTTTAAATTGGGTTTGTCTTGGCTTTATCCGAGAATCAGTATTGTGAAATCCTCAGACATTGTTTCCAATGAAAGTATGATTTGCGGAATTGCAATCATAACGGCAAGTCCACTTGTTTACTGCAATTCACAACAAAGAAGGTAATTTTCATTTAACGGCAGACCCCATTGCCTAGTGCGCGGCCAAAATCGATTTGGGGAGGTTCCATTACAATGGCAGACCCCAATTCCTACTTTCAGATAGATTACAGTTGAGGAACTTTTATTATATTTGCAAGGACCTTCCTTACTGCCAGTCAAAAGTGAGTTGCGTTCTTATCTTTATAATGGCAACGCATTTTCTAATGCCAGTCAGCTTCCTGCCAGTCACACCGAGTTGGTGAGATTCCATTATAATAGCAGGCCACTATGCCTATCGTCAGTCACATTTTAGATGGGTCAATTTGTTTATAATGGAAGACACCTTTGCCTACTGACAAACAGGATTGGGTATAATAGTTTAGAAAAAAAATTGCACGCTCCCTAGAGTTCTGCTAGTCGAATCGAGAAGGGAATTATGCATTAAAATAGTGCACAAGAGATGGAGGACGACCCCATTCTTACTGCCTGTCAAAGTCGATGTGGGGAGGACTGAAAACAATAACAGAAGCCCTCCTTCTGACAGTCACTATCGATTTGCAATGTATTTAATACCAATGGCAGACAAACCTTTTCTAGATTGCTACAAATCGACGTCAATGAAAGAATATAGTCGTCATACGGAAGTACAAGGATGTTAACCATCATTTACAGAATAACTGCTGCTAAACGGTACATCAAATTGAAAAACGGATTGTACGATAAGACGCACTTTCTGGCCATATCTTGGGGTCATCAGCTACTCCCGTACAAGTATCAAATTTCTGAGATTTCTCGTAGTGCCTCATTAATTCACGTCTGTTTTCATTTTTAAATATTTATATATACATCGCTCCAGCCCGACTTTGCTTTTATATATATAGATGATGGATAAGCATGAGCACGTTGGAAAGTGCAGACTTCCACTTCAAGATTCATATTTCCTAAACGGTGCATGATATTAAGAAACGGTTTGCGCCATCAGACGCCCCATTTATCGCTCTACATGTTTGTTTCTGAACAATTTCCTCGTACCTCCCATATTAAGGGGGTAAATTGAGTTCAAATTTTGAATAGGATGAAATTTGGGTACATTTTTAACATTTTACATTACCTTTTGCCTACTTATGTATAAGCTAGAATCCTGACATTTGGTCCACATAAGGCCCCTAATCGTGCCAATGTGTGCACCCAACGTGATGATCCTATCATTCGTATAAGTGTGTCAAACAATGAAATATACTTGTAAAAATCACCAAATATACGAACAATCCAGAAATATGGCCAAATTTAACGTATAAGGGAGAAAGATAGGACAAACTGTCACAGGACCAAAGTTGTAGATCATTCCGAATTGAAGCGACAGTGTGGCATCTGGTTTGTGATACGACTTACCGTTTAAACAAAAAATAGCTCAAAAGGAATGTCTGCACAGTCGTTAAAATTGCCTCCATATTTCGATATCTTTGGGGGTAAAAAAAAGAAAAATTTGAACATCTTGGAATTTTCCCATTGGTTAGGAACCAAAAGCTATAATTTCACCAAATTTCAATTGTCTACCTCGTCTGGCAGGTTGTGCCGCCATCTTAATTTGGGGGGACAGGGGATAAAAATTAGGAAATTCCCGAAAATTTTTAAGCTCATGAAACCTATAGGTTGTCGGTTCGGATATATTATACGACTGCGTTCTTATGCCGAGCCCAAAATTTGAGCCCTCCCAGCGTGCCCCCTTCAGGAAATTTTGAGAATTTCCAATTTTTCTAGGGATCCTGGGGTCATCAGCTTCTCCTGTACCAAGTTTCAAATTCCTAAGATTTCTGGAAGTGCCTCATTAATTCACGTCTTTTTTCATTTTTAAATATTTATATATACATCGCTCCAGCCGACTTGCTTTTATATATATAGATACCACGAAGACAACTTGTTCAGTACTTTGCGTCTAACGAGCGTAATCTACCAATATACATTCCAGCAGAAACTGGTTGCCATTAAAACGAGATATTAGAACAATTATGCCCAGAAATATTTTTGAGTTGCTTTGTTTGTGTGCTAATTACAGTACACAGCTTCCTGCAAAGTCTGAACATTAATTTTAATGCTTCAACCTTTTAGATATTTTTTAAAATTTATTTATTTTGACTTTCCACAACTGGAGACTGCCCCTGAGGATATAGTATACAAAAAATCTAAAAGTAATTGTGAGTTGATTAGGCTACATAATCGGTATTTTTTTGCTATTTGCTTCATGTCGCACCAACACAGATAGGTCTTATGGCGACGATGGGATAGGAAAGACCTAGGAGTTGGAAGGAAGCAGCGTGGCCTTAATTAAGGTATAGCCCCAGCATTTGCCTGGAGTGAAAATGGGAAACCACGGAAAACTATCTTCAGGGCTGCCAACAGTGGGATTCGAACCTACTATCTCCCGGATGCAAGCTCACAGCTACGCGACCCTAACTGCATGGCCAACTTGCCCGGTACATATAACAGTTGGTAAGCACATATGTTGCATTTAAAAAAAAAAGTTTGGGATATATGTTCTTCAGGATTTGGATAGAATTTTTCAAGGCAGTCACTGAAACTTCTCTTATTAATGCCTGATTGAGGTTAAAAGGTTAGCAGAACTTGACAAAAAAGGAGAAGAATGGTTCCTCTAGCGCCCACCATTAATCCAATATCACCCAACTGGTAGTCTTGCTGATAGAATGGGATGGTTGGTTCATTTGTTGTTTTCTTTTCCTCAATCACCTCACTGGATTATGTTGCAAGAATTACTCAGGCAAGTTTTCACTCTCAATTAGTTTGATTGAAATTTCTAGTATTCAATATTTTCAATGTAACGTGCACTTCGACTATATGTCACAAACCAACAAACAAATACCATGAGAATTTTCACGGATGCTAGAAAAAGACCTCAAAGGACAGTAAAACTTCAGCCCAAGTTTTACACACTTTTTTAGTATCTTTCCCTCCTAAAAAATGCTTAAAGTAATTTAAAAGGTCTGATTCAAACCATAAGTCACTTGTATGTTTCGTGGACTTTCAATAGAAATCAGAAATAGCTCTGATAACTTCCAAGTTCTCGCAGCAGAGATACCGGTATGAGAGATATAAGTACACACACTTAGCAATTTCAATACCAACAAGAGAAGCTATAAGAATAGCTGCACAAGCAAAGATGGCTGCTTATCAAGAACTTCCATGATAAACTAGGAACAAAAGAAGGCAGAACATCTACATGACAACACAGTATAAAAATAAGGCAACTAGACATCTCTCAAACGAGATATATAAAATACCCGGAAAAGCAAGTATAACAGAAAGATGTAAGGATGAAATGGAAAGACATCTAAATAAGAAAAATGATACAACATACAGATAAGATGGTCTGCCAAATGAGAGAGTAACACAGAATATTCATAAACTGGAAGTGGAGAAGGCTGTAAATAGGATGAATTGAAAATCAGTGGGCCTGGATGGCATTCTAGTGGAGGTATGGATAAACCTGGGTAGAGGGAAATGATTTGCTATGGTATGTCTCCCTGAAAATTTACATGGGGGAACCGTACCATTGTTCGTATATACAAGGACAAAAGAGGTGCAAAGACTTGCAAGAATTACAGAGGAATAAAGCTTATGTTCCACACCATGAAGATATAGGAGAGGAATACTAAAAATAGACTGTATGAGGTCTGTATTGCAGTTCACCTTTATGCCTGGTCAGTTGGTAATGGATGCTATCTTTGGATCGAGGCAACTGATGAAAGAATTCTGTGAGAAACAACAAGAGTTATGTCTGACATTTATAGACTTAGAAAAATCCTACAATAGGGTATCCAGACAAGAAGTCTGGACAAAGCAAGCTGGTTGCATGGTTCAGACTGTGAAGCTGTTGGCTTGCATTCAGAAGATTGTAAGTTCCAACCCCACCGTTGGGAGCCCTGAAGATAGTTTTCCGTGGTTTCCTATTTTTTACTTCATGCAAATGCTGGGTCTGCACCTTAATTAAGGCTATGGTTACTTCCTTCCCTACTCTATCCCATAGTTTCCATAAGACCTGTCAGAGTCAGTGTGATGTAAAACCAAGAGGAAAAAAGTTTAGAAGAATCTTAGGAAAAAAAAAAAAAGTTGCTAGGAAAGTACGTTGGGTTGGCTCAAGAAATGTAAAAAACTGCTGAAACCAAAGCCAGAAGAGGTTTGAGAGAGTCAGAGAGCCTTGAGGTAAAAGTTGGATTGCATGATGGGTCAGCCCTAAATCCCTTCCTGTTTAATGTCATTGAGAGAGCCTGTGCATCCTGAACCATATCATACACAGAAGACATCGTGTTGAGTGTAAAATCAAGAGAAGAGGTAGCAGACAAGCTGGAAAGGTGGAGAATGCTGTACGCCATTGAAAATATACCTCTAAGGAAGAATGAAATAAATAGATTAGAGGTAGCAGAAATGATAATCCTTTGATGGATGTGCAGTGTCACCAGAAAGGATCACCTCCAAAATGACTCATGTACAGGGTGTTGAAAACTATCAACATAGAGGTAAAGATTCAGAAGTCAAGGTTAACCCTCCAATGGGTGCATACTGATCTAAATGAATGAGCTTTAAAAGTTTTGGACAAGCAATCTATCTGAAGGGCAGCTATGCCCCCACTCCTCCAGAGTATCTCAACTAAGGGATCATCTAGCCACTTGATAGACTGGCCCCTCCTCGAATGCCACCTGTGAATAGGAAGGAAGGTGGTCAAGTCAGTCGGCCGCCTTTTATACCCGGTGTGCTCGACAGCGTCACTTGTGTCTCGGTTATTGCGGCCAGTACGAGCCCAAACGTGTGTTCCTAGATTTGTTTGTCAAGTCTATTAGTTTCGTGTGCATATCCACCTCAATATAGACCCTGCTGAAGACGACAGGAGATGGAAGAACGTGTTAGAACAGCTGCATTTGTGAAAGATAGAGATAAAGTAGTATGATGCCTATTGGAAATAGTAGCAGAAATTGATGAGACAGGGGATGGTACTTCTTGAAAATAGTCACAAAGTGATGATGAAGGCAAAACTGATGAGCTTCAGGTTAGTGACCATGAAAAAGATAATGACTGTCGGATGATGATGGATGTGGCGCTGGTGTTCCTGAAATGAATTTGACAGGCAATGATGGCACGACAGAATGGTGTGTACACCCAAAATCGACAAGGATTGGTCGTGGATCAGATTACAAAATTGTAACCAAATTTCCAGGGCCTAAAGTTTTAACCAGTAATACCGAAACTCAAACTGAAAACTGGGAGCTATTTTTTCCTGATGACCAAGGGAATATCATCACAAATGCAGCGGGCATCGCCAAAGTATGGAGAGAATACTGCATCAAGCTGTTCACTGATGACCAAACAACCAATGCCAGGTTACCAGAACCCAACAGACATTGAACCAACGATCCTTAGAGAAGTAGAATGTGCAATAAAACAGCTCCGGAACCGGAAAGCACCAGGCCAAGATGGCTGCTGAAATCCTAAAATACATGGGTGACCTAGTTGTTGACATCCCCCATAAGTTATGTCAGAAGATATGGACATCTGGAAATTGGCCAGATCAGTGGTGCCACTCCATCTTCGTACCACTGTTCAAGAAAGGTTTGCCACTTGATTGTGCAAACTATCGAACGATAGCCCTCATCTTCCATGCCAGTAAAATCATGCTCACAGTGCTAAACGAGAGGCCGAAGACCTTCTTACTTCCACAATATCAGAGGAACAAACCCGGTTTGTTCCAGGCAAATGAACTCGTGAGCAGATCCTAAACTTCCAACAGCTCATAGAGAAGACAAGGGAGTACAATATCAAGATGTTCCTGTGCTTCATGGACTACAAGAAAGCCTTCGACAAGGTGAAATGATCAAAGCTCTGGGCTATACTCATTGAGATGGAGACGCCGAGACATTTAGTGCACCTGATTCAACAATTGTATGCTTCAAACACTGTGACAGTGAGAGTTAACAGCAACTTCTCAGACTTTTCTACTACTGCTGGAGTGCAACAAGGTTGCATTCTCTCCCCCTCCTATTTAATGTATACACAGTGTACATTATGAGGGAGATTCTCGAGGACTGGAGTGACGGCATCACAGTTAGTGGCAGGAAAATTAACAATCTCAGATATGCGGTTGACACTGTGATAATTGCATCAGATGATCATGAACTAGAAACAATCATGTGGAGGTTAGACAAGCGAAGCAGAGAATATGGTGTTGAAATCAACAATAAAAATACCAAAGTGATGATTGTAGATCATGTTAATTACAACAAACCTGCCATAAAAAGAATTACTGATTATGAGGTGGTCAGTCACTTCGAGTATCTGGGATATATTGTCACAAATACCGGAGACTGTGAACCTGAGATCCGTAAGCACATTGCGATTGCGAGATATTCAACAGCAAAACTTACTCACACCTGAAAGGACACCTCCATCACTTCCAAGATAAAGCTCACCCTCATTCAAAGTCTGATCTTCACTATTGCAACCTATGCAGCAGAAACTTGGACGATGAAGATGGCAGATCACCACAGGATTGATGCTCTAGAAATGTGGTGCTATAGGAGATTACTGTGAAAACCATAGACAGTGCCTCCCACAAGGCCAACCCCTCGTCCACGTCGTGGGAGGTAGGCAACGGTATGAAGTAGGGGATTGCCTGTAGGGGTGATGTTTAGTGGGGACTGTATGTGCCCCATGACCGCTACGGTAGCTGCGAAGGTCCTACAGGAACCCTGAAAAGTGACAGATAACGGGGCTCTGGTGAAGACCTCAACGGCAGCAACGGCGGAGGAGTCCTTTGGCACGGCGAAGCTGGCGGAGGAGGTAGTCTTCTTCTTGGGATGAACAAAGAAGAAACCACTGACTTGTGGTAAAGAGGGATCTTTAAAGGCTAAGGGAAATAACCCCTATGGAAAAATCCTGCAGTTTAGCGCAGACAGGAGGCAGCCCCTCCACTGGACTTTGGGTGCTGTGGCCTAATAACTCGCACACCTGAATTAAATTCATTACAGAAACCAGACGAAATTTATGCCGGCCAGATTTTATGGAGACTACTTTTGCAATGAAATGGGTTGAGTGAATCAAGATGGACAGGCTACGGAGAGGTGAGGACAGAAGAGGGTGGTGTCTTCATTTACTCTGGAAGAGAAGAAAATGATCAGCATTCAAGTGGAGTGGGCGTCTTACTCACAAAGAAAGCAAAAAATAAGTAAAGATTACAAAGTAAGCATTACAAAGTGAGCCAAGATGCATCTGCCACATAGTACAATCTTAACCTGCAATGACTGGATGAATTTAATTTTAAAATGTAACAAGAAGGCACCTTTCAGGGTGAAGTGTATGAATTCGGAAGACTACAGAAATTTCAGCTCACTGATGGACAGCCATGCCTCCCCACCATTCATATCGCAAGAAAAGAACACTGAAGGTGATACCTTTCAAAATATCTTCAGTTGTATAATTGCAGAAAGAAAGGATGCGTTTGGGATTCTATTTTACAAAACAAACGTCACGGAAGTATTTCAGCCTGTTGACGTGGTGAAATATTCAGAAGCCGGTATATTTGCCATTGAATATTCAACTAAGACAAAGCACAAAAAAATTAGCTGGTTGAAATATAAAGATTGAATGACACTTCTGCAGTGGATTCCAGAGAATTATCATTCTTACTACAGAAATCTACCTCATGAAGATAAAGTTGATGTTTGAGGAGTCCTGCTCATCACAATGAAAATGAAAATCCACAGCCTGTTTCCAATTTCAAGAATGGAATGACTGAAGCACCCCATCTAGTGGCAAGGAAGCACCCCATCTAGTGGCAAGGATAGGAACTGTGCCGGCTGCCGAAGCCTGTTGCTCTCATCTGGGGCAATGGTTAACGACTGACAAATAAAATGAACTGATATGGAGAGTGTTGCTGGAATGAAAGATGACAGGGAAAACTGGTGTACCTGGAGAAAAACCAGTCCCGTCTCCAACTTACTCACAGTACAAATCCAGTACAAATCTCACATGGAGTGACTAGAGTCTGAACAATGGAACTCAGCGGTGAGAAGCCGGCGCGCTACCGCCTGAGCCATGGAGGCACCAGTTCACCATGTTAAACATTATGAAGTATTAAGTTAATGCTTGGATGTGGTTATTCTAGATCGTATTTATTTAATGTTTTCATAACACTTAGCACTGTTAACTCCTTAGTACCGAAATAAACTCAGAGCCATATAAATGTAAGGTCACTGTCATTTTATTTTTATGGCAATAAAATAATAATTAACCATTTTAAGTGTAAATTATATGAATGAACGTGTTCACTGATCAACATTACATAAAATACAACAAGAATAATGATGAACATTCATTGCTTAAGTCGCAATCAACAAAAATGCTCTACAATTGTTTTTCCTCTCTCCTGTAAAATTACTAAAATGTGACTTACATTGCTTTAGCTCTCAGATACAGAGTTTACATGGAACATTAGCTGAAAATGATAAAATAGATGGATGGATTGCAGTTGAGTGGAACTATAGTAACCGGTTTGGCTATAATGGTAGACTGTGCTGAAAACTGTGCTAGTATAGTGGAACTTGAAAAGGAAGCGAGTATGATAGAAAAATTAGCATTTCCAAGAGTTAAGGTGGTGTAGGTTGAGAAGAAGCATAAGAGGATCGAATGGCAGGTATATGAAACTGGAATAGACAGGCCATTTCAATTACCTAGGGATGTGTATTTTCCCAGGATGATAGCATAGTACGAGGACGGTTTGATGTCAGTGCTAGAGCAATGAGGTTCCCGCGCAATAATCACACATCCTTTGTGAGTGAACACGTGGCGCGTCAGTGCTCTAGCTGCAGGAGTGTGGTAGTGACGACTCTTTGTTGTTGTTCCCGCGTAGCAATTTGTGACAATGGGAAAAACTGAGATTCGAGCAGTGATTAAATTGTAAAGAAAGGTATGAAAGCAAAGGAAATTCATGCCTACTTTCAGAACACACTGGGGGACTCTGCTCCTTCATTTTCAACTGTTGCTAAGTGGACCAGCGAGTTTAAATTTGGTCGGGAGAGCTTGGATGATGATCCGCGTAGTGGACGGCCAAAAAGTGTTACGACCCCAGAATTTATCGCAAAAGTGCATAAAATGGTCATGGAGGATCGTCGACTGAAAGTGCGGGAGATTGCTGAAGCTGTAGGGATGTCTTCTGAATGGGTATATTATATTTTAACTGAAGAATCGGGTATGAAAAAATTATCCGCAAGAAGGCTCTTGACATTGGACAATAAACGCACCACATTGGAAATGTCCGAACAAAGTCTCGCCCGTTTTCAGTGCAACCAACAAGATTTTTTCGCACCAGTTTGTGACTATAGATAAAACTTGGGTCCACTACTATACCCCAGAGACAAAACAGCAGTCAAAGCAGTGGAAACACGCTGATTCACCACCACCAAAGAAAGCAAAGGCAGTGTGTTCGGCCGGAAAGGTCATGGCCTCAGTTTTCTGGGATGCAAAAGGCATTCTGCTGATAGATTATCTTCCTACTGGCCAAACAATTACGGGGCAATACTATCCAAACCTCCTAGACCAACTACAGGAAAAGATACGCGAAACAAGGCCTGGTTTGGCAAGGTAAAAGGTCATCTTTCATCAGGACAACGCTCCGCCACACACAAGTGTTATTGCCATGGCAAAACTTCATGAACTGGGGTACGAATTGTTGCCACATCCACCTTATTCACCTGATTTGGCACCATCAGACTTTCATCTATTCCCCAAGCTGAAAATTTTCCTTGGTGGACGAAGATTTTCTACAAGGGAAGAAATGACAGCCGAATTGGAGAGGTATTTTGCAGGCCTGGAGGAATCTCATTTTCGAGATGGGATCAAGGCATTGGAACATCGCTGGACCAAATGCATTAGTCTACAGGGAGACTATGTTGAAAAATAAAAGCAGTTCCACCAAGGTAAGATACTTAATTCTAGTACATTCCGAGAACTTTTCAAAGCACCTACGTAAGTGAATTCGAATCAACGTGTAACAAATAATACAGCAAGTTCGCATTAGCGATTAACAACATTTTGAAAGAAGCTAGTTTGTTGACTGAATTCTCTATGGATGTGAAAGCTGTGTGGGGTAACAATAAATCCATAAGCGGAAGGTAAAGGCATGAAAGTAGTGAGAATGATTGATAGTACAAACAGGAAGAAAGAGTGACGAAAGGACATTCACAATGAAAAGGCAAACGCTGAGTTAGGAATGAACTCGAAATATGGAAATTTGTGTATGAAGAGGGCCATGGGCCATGCGAGGTGATTGGACAATGGATTTGGTCATGATGTGTAAGGGAAGCAACTAGGTAGACTTGGGAGATGATGGTTAGATGCAATTACTAATGCAGTTAGAAGTTGTACAGGTGTCACGTTTACTCTGAGTGTTTTGGCTGTTGTCATGGTGATCTTCGAAAAAAAAAAGTACAACTGACTGTAATGTGTGAAATTGTATTTTCTGTAATATAGTTTCTTTTTACAGAAGTTGTGTTTATTATGTGATCAACTGGTTATACCTATACCGAGTAGACATAGCCTAGGTCCCTAACAAATTGTGGCAACCCTGCCAGGATATGTATTAATTCATACAACTTGTGGATTGTATTGAAATACAGAAGTTAACAAAAACGCGGAGGCCGGTAAGAGCAACTTTTACGAAAACGTACAATTTGCTCTTGGAAAATTTATGTCAAAAAATACAAGATGGCATTCATGAAGACACGTTGCAATCCTTGATAAATAAATTGGAAATGTTAGGAAAGGAACTGGCACTGTTGGACGAAAAAGTGTTTGATTTGTTGATGGAAAGAGAAGGAAAAAGTATGAACATGAGACAAATTCGATGATGCAAGAAAAAATATGCTCTGTGGTTACAAGCTAATAATGCCAATGTTGGGAGTAGTGTCAGATAGACCAAATATATCAGCTGAGAATAAAAACAAAGGGCAATTGAAATTACTAAAGATAGAACTCGTGAAATTCGATGGTGAGTTCAGGAATTGGTTGGAATTTTTGGGGACAATTTCGGCGCATCCATGAGGACTCTGAAATTGAGGATGAAGATACATTTCAATACCTAATCCAGTCCACGAAGGTTGATAGCCGAGCTAGAGATTTAGTTACCAGTTTTCCCCCCACTGCTAAAAATTATTCTAAGGCTGTAGAATCCCTTAGGGATAGGTATGAAAGAAAAGATTTATTAACAGAATTCTATGCCAGGGAGCTCATAAGCTTTTTAGTAAAAAATGTTTCTCAGACAAGGAAGAAGCCTATACTTGCTAGTTTATATGACAAGTTAGAAGCACAGCTGAGAGCTTTAGAATCAATAGGCGTTACTCGAGATAAGTACGGCTTGATGATCTTTCTACTAGTAGAATCTTGCTTGCCTGAGGAAGTATTACATGTCTGTATGAGGAGTTCATCAACGACTGAAACAGATCAGGATAATGGACATGTTGACAAACTGACCGCGTTACTTGGTTTTCTGAAGGGTGAAGATGAGAGTGAAGAGAGAATTACATTTGCTCAAGCTGGTTTTGGATTCTCTAATAAATCGAGGAGTGCTAAGATTAAAGAAGAGGAGCAGGAGGAGCTAGCTATTGCTAGTGTACTTTTCGCTAGAAAAGGAAACAGTTTGGAGAGTGTCTTCTGTAATAAACTGCATAACAACAAAGGGTGTCATCTGGCTCAAGAATTGAACTTAAGGGATAAACATAAAAGGTTGTCAGAGAATATAGCTTGTTTTTCATGTCTGAAGGTCTGACATAGGGCTGCTAATTGCATTACGAAACTAAAATGTCTCGTGTTCAGTGATAAACATGAGGCTATTATGTGTCCCAAATTAGATGTAAATAAAAGGGGTTATAAGGGTGATGAGACGAACCAAGAAAGGGGTTCAAAGTTGTCAGGTGGCCCAACTGTAACCCTTAACACCCAAACCAGTGATGTTTCGGAAGCACTGTTACAAACTCTTGTCGTTAGATTAAATCATCATAGGAAAGAAAGAACTGTATGGGCACTGCTGGATACAGGGTTGTACAGATCCTATCTATTGGAGAAAACTGCCGTGGAAATGGGGTATATTCCAACAGACTGAAAAAATTGAACAAGCTCTTTTTGGGGTGCTTCAATCAGTGCAAACGATCATAATCTGTATGAGGGAGTTATTGTCAACCTACATTCAATTTCTCAAAAAATTATGGTACTGGGACAAAAGGTAATTTGTGGTGCAATCACCCGGTTATAAAGGGGCCCTTGGATGGATGAAATCAGAGAAAAGAAAATATGGCTCTCTGATTTTGGTCCAGAGTCATCCGAGATTGAGTTACTCATTGGTGCAGACACTGGGGGAAGTTTATTGACGGAGAAACAATCAAGTTGAGGTCTGGTTTGGTTGCTGTTAGGACCACATTTGGTTGGACAGTGATGAAACAGCTCTGGAAGACAACAGAACTCTAACACAGTGTGTATAGTGAACTCTCTGTTTGTGAGAACTGCTTCTTTGGGTGAACTATGGAACTTGGAAAGCATAGGAATTTGTGATCCGACTGAAACGCTGTTGAAGAAGGAAAATGAAATGGCAACATTGAAACATTTCCAAGAAAATGTTAAGATACATGAGGAAGGGTGATATGAAGTCACACTTCCATAGAAAGAAGATCAGCAGCTATTGTCAGACAACAAGGAAGTTGCATTAAAAAGACTGGTTTCTGTAACACACCGCTTAATCAAGGAAGAAAATTTGTGAAGTACCAGCAGGTGCTCCTTGACTGCCAAAAAGAAGGGATAATTGAAGAAGGTGGCCAAGAAAGCTCTCAGGATGCTGGGTACTTCTTACCGCACAAAGGAGTTTTTAAGGAAGGATCGACTACAGCAGTGAGGCCAGTGTTTGATGCTTCACGTAAATTGAAAGGAGGACTTTCACTCAACGACAGTCTGGAGAAGGGAGCTAATCTATTAGAAGTAATTCCATCTATTTTGAATCAGTTCCATTTAAACAGGATTGGCATGATCTCATAAAGAAGGCCTTTCTTCAAATCAGTCTCTGAAAGGGATTGAAACTCTTTGAAATTCCCATGGTGGGAGAATTTTCTTGAGGGAACTCTCAAAATATACCACCAAAAACGAATTGTTTTTGGATTTAACTGCAGACCATTTCTACTTGGAGCTGTACTAGATCTTCATTAACACCCCACAGGAGCCGTCGAAATGACCGCTACACATTCAAACTCAATTTTGTCTACAGTTTTTATTGTAGGATATTGAGCTCCAGTAACTTTTCCTGATTAGTGGTCAAGAAAATCCATATTAAATATAATTGTGCATCAATGGAAGGGACGTCAGTACTGGGTATACCTACTACCACCAGAGCGGTCATTTTGACCGTTGAATTATCATAACACATATGTCTCATTGAGATATGATCGTCTACATATAATTATCCTATCAACAACAGTAATGCTCAAAAACACAACAATGGAACTCAGATATAATACGAATTGTACGAGCATTATTTCTGCTGTGTCTCTGGTGGTGTTATCATTCATCGGCTTGCCACAGTACAGTAAACATGTCTCGTAAACCATCAGTTGCTGAGTCTATTGCATGACATTCCTGCAGATATGTCCGGTGCAGAGTGTGATCCAGATATAAAGGACCTAAAAAGAGAAAATGCATATGGAGATAACTACCAGTCAAGTGATAACTCGGAAAGCAGTGATTCAGATCACGCTGGAAACCGAATTGTTCAGGCTGAAGGCAAGTTGATATTAGTATTATTATAACTATCAGCATAACAAGTTTGATAAAATTCCTTGATTTATACCGTATTCAAATTATAACGATGCCTTGCATAGGCTGAGTACTGACGAGTTTTCAATTATTCTATTACAGCTGTAGAAACAGTAACCCTTAAAGCATGGTATCATAGGGGACAAAACAACCAAGGTAAGAGCCTTCCATGGCCATATAATGCGCCATTATGTACTGATGGCAACAGGGAGTGTACTGCAGCAGTCTGGGAAGATGACACCTGGTTGGGTTGTTCACAATACCACCTTGAAAGAAAATCCATATTCAAAGCGGCAGGTTGCTGACGACAGTCTTTTTACTGATAAATATTTAAACTCAAAGCAATGTACAGAAACAGAGGCAAAATGATAATGAGTAACCATGCGTATAAAGAACGAAATTATAATCGTTTCCCAATTCATCTTGCTCTTGCCAGTCATAGCTGCACAACAAGGGTTACAGTAAAATGAAAATGTTAAGGGTCCACTTTTTCAATACAATGAATATTTATTGATGTGAGTATACATCACATGTCGTTTAAATAAGATTGGTACTAGTTTTGACGCTCACTGCGCGTCATCATCAGCCAATGAATCAACTGAGCAAAACACAACATTGATTCAAATTATGATCTTCAGATGACCACACTGTTGGCTTCGGAACCACCTGAATTAAGCCTGTTAATTACCATAACTTAAGAGAACAAGGTTTATTCTTCCCATTGATTACACATGTTACCTTATGATCTATGCACCTCAAGCTGGGCTATTCTCTTGTGTATCAAGACTCAACAACTGGAAGACCTTCTTACATTTTATACTTTACGGTCAGACGCAGTTCATCATTTTAACTTGTTATAATCTAACAGTGACATTATAGGTGCTGTCATATGTTTTAGATGGTCATACGCACCATACTCTCATCAATTTAACGTTACATTTAAAATTTGTCTTAGTAGGTGCAGTCAAGTGTTTTATAAGATACACCTCATGTTCTATACACCTCAAGCTGGACTATTTTCTCGTGTACCATACTTTAACAACTGGGTTACCTTCTCTGATTTGCTTTCAACATTTTAACTTGTTACAATTTAACTTTTAATATTTGTCATTGTATTTGCTGCCATGTGTTTTGTATTTTAACTAGTCATAATTTAACATTTGTCTTGTAGGTACTATCATGTGTTTTATACTCACATCAATAAATATTCACTGTATTGAAAAGGTGGACCCTTAACATTTTCATTTTACTGCAATCCCAGTTCAATATGGATCAGAATGAAGTTTCTAACTTTCAAATGCTACAAGGATTGCAAACGAAAAGGAATATATAGACAAAGAATTCTACACCACCATGGTTATGCAAACCAAAGACCGGATGGAAACAGAATACGAGCTGAGGCACTTAGTGATACATTTAGCAACGTGTGGTTTCCACCACCGAATTTGCAGTCTGAAGTCTTTCCACGAGGCAACGGACGAGTGCATTTGCGGTTTGTGTGGGAAAAAAAAAAGTGTGAAAAATATCACGACATGAAATGTACCAACAGAACTGCCCATTGGGCGCATCTCCCTTATTATTATTAAATCAAAATGTTAACTACATAAGACTAAAAGAACACAAAGCTGCACAAGTCACACATCTGTCACAACAGTTTCAAGCTTTTTCTTGATAAATTTCTTCACATTTTGGAGCTTGTGTCTGAACATTATGAATACAATCCACTTATCTCTTATTATCTGAACTGGATCCAAGTTGGCGTGCATCACATACAGAAAAGGACTATTTGTCGAAATACTGTATGTGTGAAAACCTTTTTCAATATTTTAACATGGCAAACATTCTGGCTTCAACAGAAACCAGGTTGCCACTTTGTCTTAATCAGCATAATACTGTGACTATTTAGGCTGATCATAATAAATTTCTATCACTCGTAGATATGCTGAAAGAATACCTTCACATGTATTAAATCTACTGTATGAAGATCTGTCAGAGAAGTTGACAGGAATTCACTTGGTTAAATAACAAACATTGTTCTGAACCCTCTAAACGTGGTCTGAAATTCAGTTACAGAATTATTTTATAGAAAAGCAATTAGCCTACAATAAGGAAGAAAGGTGTACCCTATTTTCATCATTCTTACAAACAAAACCACAGTACATACAATAGGCCTATCTAATTAGGTCTACTGCTTTTGCATATTCATTCCTATTTTGATACAAATAAGTCTAAGTTATGTAGAAATAGAGACCAATTTTGAAAATTAATTTGGGTTATTTATGATACATGAATTATAAGCAATCCTTTTTTTTTTTTTTTTTCAAATTTACCGAGCTCAATAGCTGCAGTTGCTTAAGTGCGGCCAGTATCCAGTATTCGGGAGAGAGTAGGATCGAACCCCATTGTCGGCAGCCCTGAAAATGGTTTTCCGTGGTTTCCTATTTTCACACCAGGCAAATGCTGGGGCTGTACCTTAATTAAGGCCACGGCCGCTTCCTTTCCACTCCTAGCCCTTCCCTGTCCCATCGTCGCCACAAGACATATCTGTGTCGGTACGACGTAAAGCAACTTGCAAAAAAAAAAATAATAATAATTTCAAATTACAGTAGCCTACTACATGTGCAAGTAAACACAACACAGGACTATCTCCACTTCCTATTGCTTGAAAATACAACAAACATTTAATCAAACATTACAGCTCCAATCTACAAAATTTTCTTGTAGCTCGCCAAGAGTAAAGGTATATTACAAATTATTTAATTCACAATTCCTTAGTCTAAACACAGTGAAATTAATGACAATTATTAACATGAGAGTACAGTAGTTTAATTTCTCCCATACTAATCTGTGGCATCCCATTTATAATTTACACCCAGAATAGTTTTTTCTAAGATCCTTCCCCAACCAGCTGCTGATAAAACTTTCAGTACCTAAAAGGAATCCTATAATAGGTCTAATCAATGAATTATAATTTCTAGTATCATTCAACCACTCTTGAAATAATAATTTTAATTTAAATATGCATCAAACTTAATAACCTGTGATTAGAGGAAGTAGAGTATATCTAATGTATCTCTTCTTATAAGTTCAGCACAAAAACAGAGTCAAACCTAACCTCAACTTATTGATAACTTGGTCCATTCATTACAATACTTAAAATTCAAGGTGCATTGATTATTTGTGATTATATTCATTTAAAAGTCAAGAATACATCACCACTTCAACTACAATTTTACATGAATGATCCATAATTTCAGTCCCAAGTGACTCAGACATCTCCATTACATTACCTTTCAACTTCCTACTTCCTGTTCAATCAACCATGAACCTTATATTCAGCATGAGCTGCAGGGGAAGTTAGCTTAAGTAATATTTCCTATATTCCTAAATTTTCAGGGGAAGAAATTCAAAATCAGACTACTATGAAATTTTTTTCTTCTTGCTCACCATTCTAAATTTAAGTATGACAACATAAACAAGAATACTGCAAACATAGCAGTTCATCTCATGTCAGATTATTATTCTATAAATTAAATAAAGATTAACTCTGTAATTCCCTGATTTTAGTATAAACTGTGTTTTCCATTCATTTATTCAAGACTTCTCCAGAAATAAGGATTCCAATAAGAATTGAAGCAAAATTGTTAATAATATAGGCCTAGCAGTTGAAATTGAACCAAAAATAAAAAATATGGTAGGTATAGACCTGTATTTATTTGAGATGTACACAAAAACAGCCTGGAAGAAATGCCATTAGGATTATGGATCTGAATTCAAACTTCATAGGAAGTCTTAGAATGCTACAGTACATGGTCAGCACTGTGCTGCCTGGAAGAAATGCCATTAGGATTATGGATCTGAATTCATGCTTCATGGGAAGTCTTAGAATGCTACATGGTTAGTACTGTGCTTCTAGAGTGCCTTTATATAGGCTATGCATATGATGCTACTGTATCAACTAAATTCACTATAAGCCACCTCTCATCAGAGCCCATAACTTAAAACAAATACATATGAAATATAAAAATTAAGCCACTCACATCACAATGGTAGGTAGGCCTATAAAATAGATATGAATGATCAGGAGCTTACTGATATTCAATTATAATTATTAAGGATAAACATTTTCATGGTATCCTAATGATTTGTAATATCCCACATCATTGAAGCTAAAAGAATTAAGTTACTTTATTGCTGTGAAAATGGTTCAGATCTTTACATCAAATGAAAATGAAGAAACTAAATTGTAATCGTCCGTTTTATCACACTTTCAATAACTGTCAAAGTACCTGACAACAGTAGGCTACAAGCAATGAGCAGTCTCTACAAAGAAGGCAAAATGGAAAAATATTACCGACAGCTTCATATACGACACTAGCATTCCATGCCTAATTAATCGTTTAGATAATAAACTTTAGAATAAGTAAAACAGTCTCCAATTTAAAACTTTGAAAATGCAGTCGATTTTAGAAAACAAAACTGGCCTAGGCTTTAACAGTAATGAAACTTGCAAGTGTAGCAAGAGTTAGTTTGTATGGTTAACGATGACTCAATAAACTCGTGACATATGAAACGTATTGCAGACCCCTCGTCATACATTGATATTTCTGTAACAAATGCACTAAATCGAGTCGTGCTGTCAACTGACAAGTCAACTGAAGCCATTTATCACCACACTTCACCTCAAGACGCAAGTAATGCGGCTTAAAAATCCCACTTATTGATACTGCACTACGCTCCACTCCACTCGAAAATAATCCATGCAATATGCAAATGATTCAATACATTTCATTTCCATCAATTCCCGATCAGTTGCACAATTGTGAGAACTGTACAGAAACTTGTCTACAAAATGTAAACAATGCGCTCCTCCCGGTGCAGTCGTAAAATCCTGATTTTACGATTACATAAGTTATTTGCAGCAAAATATAACCACAACAACGAACCTGTGTGAACTGGAATATGAAAACCTTAAATTACAGCATCTCACAACAAACACCACGTTTCCGTAACCCAAACGAAGTTTGTTACTTGTTTGTTTCTAATGTCCTCAATGTAGCCAACATTATTCATTTCACATTACCAACTAAATGTGTCTCATTTACCGCTTATCACCAATTTAAAATATGTTACTTTATGAAATTCCGGCAGCACATCTATGAAACCATCGTCAATAAGATAACTTTCCAATCTGTTGATTGAAATGCCACAGATCTTGCACCTGAAGCTACAATTTGAAGCAGAACTGGAAGTTATCGACCATTGCATGAAGGTATAGGTAAAAGTATCAGTCACTACTGATCTGCATTTAGGGCAGTCGCCCAGGTGGCAGATTCCCTATCAGTTGTTTTCCTAGCCTTTTCAATGATTTCGAAGACATGGAAATTTACTGAACATCTCCCTTGGTACGGTACCGTAAGTTATTTCAGTACCTAACTCCCCTTCCTATAAACAAATATTTGATCCGATTTGTCCTCTTGAATTCCAACTTTATCTTCATATTGTGATCTTTCCTACTTTTAAAGACACCACTCAAACTTATTCGTCTACTAATGTCATTCCACTCCATCTCTCCACTGACAGCTCGGAACATACCGCTCAGTCGAGCAGCTCGTCTCATTTCTCCCAAGTCTTCCCAGCCCAAACTTTGCAACATTTTTGTAACGCTACGGGTACTCTTTTGTCGGAAATCACCGGGAACAAATCGAGATGCTTTTCTTTGGATTTTTTTTTTTAAAAGTTCTTGAATCAAGTAATCCTGGTGATGGATCCATACTCTAGTTGAGGTCTCACCAGAGACTTATATGCCCTCTCCCCTATATCCTTACTACAACGCCTAAACACCCTCATAACCCTGTGCAGAGATCTGTACCCTTTATTTACAATCCCATTTATGTGATTACCCCAATGAAGAACTTTTCTTATATGAACACCTACAGGTACCGGTACTTACAATGATTCCCATAAGGAACTTTCACCCCATCAATGCAGGAATTAAAACCGACAGGACTTTTTCTATTTGTGAAATTCAAAACCTGACTTTTAACCCCGTTTATCATCATACTATTGCGTACTGTCCATCTCACAACATTATCGAGGTCATCTTGCAGTTGCTCAGGATCTTATAACTTATTTATTACTCTATACAGAATAACAGCTTCCGCAAAAAGCCTTATCTCTGATTCCTCTTCTTTACTCATATAATTTATGTATATAACAAAAAGATCCAATAGTGCTACCTTGAGGAATTCCCCTCTTAATAATTATTACAGGGTCAGATAAAGCTCCGGCTACTCTAATTATCTGAGATATATTTTCTAGAAATATAGCCACTCTTTCGTCTAATCTAATTGCGACTCATTTTTGCCAGTAGTCTCCCATGATCCACCCTATCAAATGCCCTAGATAAGTCGACCACGATACAATCCATTTGGCCTCCTGAATTCAAGATATCTGCTATATCTTACTGGAATCCTGCAAGTTGAGCTTCAGTGGAAAACTTTTCCTAAACCCGAACTGCCTTGTATCGAACAGGTTATTGATTTCGCAAACATGTATAATATAATCGAAAAGAATGCTTTCCCAAAGCTTACATGCAATGCATGTCAAACTGACTGGCCTGTAATTTTCAGCTTTATGTCTATAACCCTTTCCTTTATTCACAGGGGCTACTATAGCAACTCCCCATTCATTTTGTTTAGCTCCTTCATGCAAACAATACTCAAATAAGTACTTCAGATATGGTACTATATCCTAATCCATTGTCAGCAGTGAGACCTGCAGTGTTACATGGTGCAGATGCATGGGCAATTAAGAGAGTGCTGGCGTTGCCTACGAGATATACAAGGCCGGGAAGTGGACCGATAGAAATGGGGAGACCTAAGATTCACCGCCATCTAGCACCACGTGTGACGTCACGCAAAGCCGAACATAGCCGACTCCGCTCCGACCCGAAACAGTTCACTGGGTTCACTGTAGCACCTGACAGGAGCCAGAGGCTGCGCACGCACTGGGACTCGCATTAATGTACAAGTAATCGTTTAAGAAAATACTGAAATATACACTTTCACTGTATTACACATGATGACATGAGATCATCCCCAGTAGTCATTATCAAAAGTAACTTGAAGTATATTTTAAAATTCGAAGTTCTTTTTTCTTTTCAGAAATATAAATACAAAGTACAGAATAAATTTTATATTAAATGTCACTTTGTCAGAAACGTAATGCTGAACTTCAGCGGGATAGAAATATATCATATAATAATTTTATTCAGAACTGTTCTGTTAGTTTTGTGCCTTTAGTCAGAATCCTTGGAAAACTCTCTGTAAATAAAGAATATTTATTCACTGTTACAAAAAGAATATTAATTTTCATGACAGCAAACAATATGTGTAACTTTATTATTGATGTAAAATGAAGATTCGTTTAGATACCAGTATTCAATAAAAAATAAAATTGTACAATAAAATACACAGTTCTTATTCGTGAAGAACTAGTTATCTCCCTAGAAATAATGTCTTAATCTCCGTTTCAACCCAAACCTCGTAATTATCTGTTTCTTTTTATATCTCCATAACAGTGATAAGGTGGTGGTGATTATTAAAAACCAAACCCCAAACCCCATGGCACTACAGCCCTTGAAGGGCGACCGCTGCTCCGCCCGAAAGCCTGCAGATTACGAAGTGTCGTGTGGTCAGCACGACGAATCCTGTCGACCGGTATTCTTGGCTTTCTAGACCGGGGCCGCTATCTCACTGTCAATTCTAATCACGTAGGCTGAGTGGACCTCGAACCAGTCCCCAGGTCCAGGTAAAAATCCCTGACCTGGCCGGGAATCGAACCCGGGGCCTCCGGGTAAGAGGCAGGGACGCTACCCCTACACCACGGGACCGGTGTGGTGATTATTGCTTTAAGAAAAAATACACTGGGCAACCATCAACGCTTAACAAACTGATCACAGAAAGAAGTCCGACACTTCAACAAATGAAAGAATCGGCCAAAGAAAGGCAAGGGTCACAAAGGGCGTGAAAATGAAAGACTCCGTAGCACTCGCAGATGTAATACCGCCGGGGTGGAAGTGTGGAGTCTGGCACAACTAAGTGGAAGTAATGACAGGACTCAGCTAAGGGCCTCATGGTCGCCAATCCACGCTCCCGAGCTGAAAGCCCCAGGGACCCCTTTTAGCCGCCTCTTACGACAAGCAGGGGATACCGTGGATATTATATTCTACAGACCCTGCAACATCAGAGGGTACAGGGCGAGTTGGCCGTGCGGTAACGGGCGCGCAGCTGTGAGCTCGCATCCGGAAGATAGTGGGTTCGAACCCAACTGTCGGCAGCCCTTAAGATTGTTTTCCATGGTTTCCCATTTTCATATCAGGCAAATGCTGGGGCTGTACGTTAATTAAGGCCACGGCCACTTTCTTCCCATTCCTAGGCCTTTCCTATCCCATCGTCGCCATAAGACCTATCTGTGTCGGTGCGACGTAAAGCAAGTTGTAAAAAAATCTCAAAGGGCTCCATGAAAACGCTATATATTACCAACAATAAGCCTATACAGTACTTCAGTGTAAATTTAATAATAAGGATTTCTATATTGGATATATTTCTGAATTTTTGAAAATAATGTGCATAGCTACAACACAAGCAAATGTTTATTTAACACATAATTCTACGCTGCTATTAGCTCCCTAACTTAATGGTCAGCGTCAAGACCTGCATTTCAGAACGTCATAGGTTCTATTCCCGCCCGGATCACTTTTTAACTGCGTCTAGTTAATTTAATTCGGGGACTGAGTGGATTGTTTGATAGTGGTTTAACCTCGCATTAACGCATTTTTAGGGCTGCCGACGGTGGGATTCAAACCCACCTCTGCCGCATGCAAGCTAACAGCTGCGCGACCCTAACCACATGGTCAACAAACTCGGTACTTGTAATATTGAATTCATCCCTCCACATATATTTGGCGTTAGGAAGGGCATCCGGTCGTAAAGCAGGCTCCAGTCCAGATGTGCTGCACAGTTGGCACCCGACTTCACAAGGATGTGGGAAAAACAGAAGAAGAATAGGAAAATTCCATGGCGCTATTGCTTTCCTATTGCATCTGTTATAGCTATGAACATTTTTTAAAACTCAGAAATGTTTGTTTGTTTGTTTGTTTGTTTGTTTGTTTGTTTAAAGGGGCCTAACAGCTGTAATCGGAAAATTCAGAACTAGTATCCAATCTAGAAAACTTTAATATTAAAGTTTCACTGAAGTGCTGTATAGGCTTATTGTTGGTAATATATAACGCCTTTCATGGAGCCTTCTGAGTTTGCGGGGTCTGTAGAATATAATATCCACGGTATCCCTTGCTTGTAGTAAGAGGCGGCTAAAAGGGGTCCCTGGGGCTTTCAGCTTGGGAGCGTGGGTTGGCGACCACGAGGCCCTTAGCTGAGTCCTGTCATTGTTTCCACTTAGTTGTGCCACACTCCACACTTTCATCAGTCCTGTCCAACCTCTCTTGATCAACTCTTGTTCATTTCCGACCCCGGCGATATTACATCTGCGAATCCTACGGAGTCTTTCATTTTCACGCCCTATGTGACCCTTGTCTTTGTACAATTTTATTATTTACTGAGAACTGATATCTAACCAAATATTCGTTTTACTTTAGCAATAAAATTACACTGAATTTTAAACATATCGAGAAGCCTCCGTGGCTCAGGCGGCAGCACGCCGGCCTCTCACCGCTGGGTTCCGTGGTTCAAATCCCGGTCACTCCATGTGAGATTTGTGCTGGACAAAGCGGAGGCGGGACTGGTTTTTCTCCGAGCACTCCGGTTTTCCCTGTCATCTTTCATTCCAGCAACACTCTCCAATCTCATTTCATGTCATTAATCATTGCCCCAGACGAGTGCGACAGGCCTCGGCAGCTGGCACAATTCCCATCCTCGCCGCTAGAAGGGGGCTTCATTCATTCCATTGCTGACCCGGTCAAATGACTGGAAACAGGTTTAAACATATCGATTGCTGTCATAAAATGAATAAATATTCTTTATTTACAGAGAGTTTTCCAAGGATTCTGGCTGAAGACACAAAACTAACAGAGCAGTTCTGAATAAAATTATATGATGATATATTTCTATCCCGCTGAAGTTCAGCATTATGTTTCTGACAAAGTGATATTTACAGTAGTATTTATATTTCTGAAGAAAAACTTTGAATTTTAAAATATACTTCCAGTTATTTTCAACAATTTTCAATAATTATTAAATGATCTCATTTCATCATTTATAAAATGCGTTTCTTAAATTATGTCAATGCGAGTCCCATTGCGCGCGCAACCGCTGGCCTCTATCGGGTGCTGGAGTAAGATACTGTTCCGGGTCGGAGCGGAGTCGGCTAAGTTCGTCACACGTGGTGCTAGATGGCGGTGGCCTCCCATAGAAATGCGGGTCAACCCGTTGCCTACGAGATACACAAGGCCTGGAAATACAGCACTCTAAACTTGTCTTCGAGATACTTCCGACAAGCGCCGCTAGAGTTCTCTTTACTATTCTGTCTCGCCCACTCATTGCAACACGTTGGTTTGCGAAAAACTATAAAATTGAATTAAAACTAGTAATTTCAGAGGACACCAAACAGATATAAGATAAAAAAATAGACTAAGAGCAATTGTATGACTTATTTTCTAGAACGTAGGCCTTTGTCTCACACTATGTTAAGACGAAATAAGTAATTCACGAAAACTTCGTGATCAATTAAGACAAATACATATCAGCAGCATTAATGTTCAAATGATCACAAGGAACGATTCATTTAATCTCATAGAATATTATCTATAATGTATGACGTACCGATACATAAGATTAGCTTACCTGAGATGCAGGAAGTTATCACAATTTCAGCACTTTGCGGTTCAGGGGTTTCCTTCTGAAATTCTTGAACGCATCATCCTGATCGGAAATTTCCTTCGCCTGATTGTCCAGAATTGGTTTTAGAAACTTTGTCAGCATTATTTTACCTAGTCTTTCCTGATCACAACAACTAGTACAGTTAAAAGCGTTGCAGGAACTTGGGCACAACATAGACAATTAGTTTCTTTACGAGATTTGCTTTCAGCAACGGTCCACCGCCGTGCGGGTCGCAAGTAGTTTTACGAACGTCTACTAGAGGTCTCGACATCTTGCTATGCTGCTCGCGCGAAATACATTAAATTAATAGTACATGTTGGTTTCTAAAGACGTAAAAATCTACAAATAAGGAAGTTAGGACCACCTAAATGTGATTTCGAGTGATTGGATGTAATATAAAGCACATTTAAGTGGTATTTGGAATTATTTTAGGCGAAGTCAAGTGCGATAATTAATAAAAGTAATACATCAAAAATGACTTACCATGATCACTGCTCGTATCACTCACATTTTTAAGATCTTCCAACTTAAAGGCTTCGTCCTGAAGTTCTTTTCCAAGTCACGAGCATCTGTAATTAAATGAGCTTCATTGTCGAATATTGGTTTTAAAAGTTTTGTAATGAGAGTTGCAGTCAGTACTCTCTGATCACACTCGTCACATTTGAATGCCTCAATGAACTTTGGAACAACAAAAACGTGAAGTTTTTAAACTAAATTCGTATTTCCCAGATAACGTAATGAGTGACGCGTAAAATTCAACATATTTTGCAGGAAGTAAATAAATTTTGAGGGGTAGCGTGATGCTCCACGATCGTTCATCCTAATGAGGCCGAGGATATCTGTCCCAAGCATGATTCACAGTTGGAATTTTCTTCCGCAACTCGAACACGATAACCACATATCATGGCCAAGGAAGACAACTCCAGAGTGACAGCTTTTCTGAAAAGATCAATAGCATCTAAGATAATATAAAACTACCAGGCGAGTTGGCCGTGCGGTTAGGAGCGCGCAGCTGTGAGCTTGCATCCGGGAGATAGTGGGTTCGAATCCTACTGTCGGTAGCCCTGAAGATGGTTTTCCGTGGTTTTCCATTTTCACACCAGGCAAATGCTGGGGCTGTGCCACGGCCGATTCCTTCCCACTCCTAGCCCTTTCCTATCCCATCGTCGCCATAAGACTTATCTGTATCGGTGCGACGTAAAACCAATAGCAAAAAACTTCCAGATATTTTAGGCCTATTAAAATTAGTACTTCTGAAAGAAAATAGAATAATCGCGAATTGATTAGTTAGCTTACCTTCGAGCGTCTCATCGAGTAGGCCTATTTCCAGAACTGTTGCTGATCAGGATTACGATTATAGTGTACTCTGGTCTTGATAGCCCAGATCTATGATAAGGGATCCTAACGTTTCCTCCACGCATGTGAAATTCATGGCTTCGTAATGGAGGTTTTCTTTAATGAGGTGGTGGTGGTGGTGGTGATTATTGTTTTAAAGGTAAGTACAACTAGGCAACCGTCCTCTATATAACACTAATCTGAGGGGGAAAATGAACGGATCCGACACTTCAAACAATGAAGATATCGGCCAAAGGAAGACAAGGAACACGTGAAAATGAAAGAATTCCTAGGCCTGGGGAACCTAATACCGTGGGGGTCGGAAAAAACAAGAGTTGACCAAGAAGAGTCGGATAGGATAGATGAAAGTGAGAAGCCTAGCACAAGTAAGTGGAAGCAATGCCAGGACTCAACTAAGGGTCCCGTGGTCACTAGCCCACGCTCCAAAGTTCAGAGCCCCTGGGGCCCCTTTTAGTCGCCTCTTACGATGGGCTGGGGATACCGTGGGTGTTATTCTACCGCCTCCACCCACAGGTGGATCTTTAATGAGGGGTGTTATTCTAGCTTTTTCGATTCGAAAAGCCAACATAGGCCTAATTCGTGTCTTTTGATGTGGTAGTCGGAGGCAGTGAAGTGATCTAATGAATCTTTAACCCATAATCTGAAGTCTCAATACTTAAAATGTAAATTACAGACTCTGGATAACGTCCCAGGCGACCAAAGCGAACCTAATTTGTCCCCCCCCCCCCGGCGGATGTAGCAATTGACCACTTCTTCTTTAAAACTGGATCGGCTGGAAATGATTGAAAACTCCAATTGTTCTCCTTTTTTTTTTTTTTTTGACGTATTGGACTTACAGTACGATATACCATATTTTATAGAGTAAATGAAATTTACTTCGAGTTCATTTGAACACTAACAGTAAGTGAAATCTATAAGTAAACGTATTTAAAAACACTTTTCTCCATATGTTAATACACTACAGCACATGGAAACTATAGCACGATGTCGAGACATCTGGCGGCGGTACTACGAACCTGGTTGGGGACGGTTTTTATGCTCAGAGCGCACACTTCCCGGCCTTGTATATCTCGTAGGCAACGGTGCTGGTGAAAAGTCTGGAAGTGTCAGAAATGAAAATACTAAAATGGATGTGTGGTGTCTCCAGGATAGACAAGGCCAGAAACGTTGAGGATATGGGCGAGTACTATAGTAGCAGAAATTTTCTAAATGATTCAAGAGAGAGGACTGCAATGATATGGTCATTTGAAGATGAAGCATGATGATTATGCAGGTAAAAGTATTGGCAGTATGAATGTCGAGGGCGCAAGGGGTCGAAGAAGACAAAGAAAGTAATGACTGGCTTGCATCAACAAGAAATTGAGAGAAAGGACTAAAGTAAAAATATGTGTGGGAATGAGCTATGCAGACGTGACTTTCCAGAAATTTCGACCATGTACAAACGGAAAAATACAACTATTGCTGTGAGAGAAGTTATTAACCGGAGAACATTTCGAATGCTCCATGCTGACGTAGGCTCTCTGTGTCACGGGGAGGCAGGCTGTGACGTCAACCCGTTCCACGTCACACACAGCAGCTGCTCGCTGTCTCTGGCTGTCGTCTGCTGTTCAGCCGGCGCGTAGCGCGAACTGTAAGTTTTAATTGCGGGAACTTAGATCTGTACCGCTGTTCCCGGTACGTTTTCTTGGTCATTCCGTCGGCAGAAACAGCGGGCAAGACAATCAGATTGCAAGATGTCCCCACCACGCTTATTACATCAAGGTAGGTGATTTTCCGGCAACTATGGTTCATCTAGGACCTCACAACCGTGAGCGGGTGGTTGCTCTCTTTGGACAAGGAAATCTAGCCGCAACAGAGGCTTGACGAGGCTACGGCATCCCACAGAGTACGGCGACGCGTTGGATAAGGCGTTTTCGAGAAATGTGAGATGTAAGTCGACGTGCTGGCCCCCTCGAACCGGAAACAGAACGATCGCTTGATTGCTGAGACCCATTCCATTCCGTTCATGAACTCTATGCAGCTACGCCGGGCCGCTAGTTTTCTCCGTGGCTAGAGGTCGGCCTTGAGACGTCTGAATGAGACAGGTTTACAAATCCGGCGAGTAGAAAAAAAACAACAAAAAAAAACTTTCTGATGAGCAGAGGGTGTACCGCCGTACGTTTGCTGAGGATAGCGTGTTACGTGATTGGTCGAATACCGTACGCTCCGACGAGAGAATGTTTTCCTCAGCGAAGTATTGGTCGGTGCGCGTGTTTCGCCCTTTAGGCACCCGATACAATCCAGCGCTTTGGCCGTGTATTTGTCGCGTGTTGAGGTTGGATGAGCTCTCGCGACATAGGAATGTTGCATATAATAGAGTAACGTCTCACTGCCAGGCAATATGTGCACATTTTATAGGAAATCATGGTCCCTTCCGAGTAGGCACTTCCTCCCGCCACTGTTATACAGTTTCGGCAGAAACTGTCTGCGATCCACACGTCCTGATTAGTTCAGGCATAGTTCGCAAGGCAACGCCAAATCGAGCTTATCGATTCGCCTCCTTGTGGGGAAGGCATGAATCCCATCGAAAACGTGTTGGTCAGGGCGGTGAGAGTAATGGTGGAAATCTGGCTCGATCTCGCCCCAAATACGAACGACGCTCTCTGAAATGTTGCCAGTGCAGCCTGGAAGGAGGTGACAGGTGACAACTATACGTATGTTTCCTCCCTAAACGATTCCATTGCCCTCGACTGAATGAGAACGTGCACAACGGGTGGTACTTCTTCCAGTTACTGAGGACAACTCAACGGCCCTTTTCAGGGGCACAAATGATAGTTCAGTCATACCGGACACTGAGCCGGAAATTTGAAATGTTAATCTGAAAAGTGGTAGAAATGCTAAAGATCATCGTAAAAGTCTCCAAAAATCCCACTTGGGGAAACCGCCATCTTTTAAAACTGCTGCCTTGGATATTTCGAGTTTTGAGCTCAGCGACAGAACCAAGAGTTTGATTGTCTTCGCTTTTGCTTCAAATTAATTAATTTACGCTAGTTTATCGTCTATAATAATAATAATACTGAAAGTGACCCAAATTTTTCTATAATAAATACTCATTTTCATCTTTATGTAGGCCTAATAAATGTCGAAAAAATGTGTTATGGTAATTTATGACCTAAAATGTTTGCATTTTTAACCATAGTTATATCGAATTAAATTTACCAAGAATATTATTAAACATACAGTGAAAATAGGCACAATATAAATTATTTACAAATAGCGAAGAATAGAAACATGTGGGTCACTCTATTCCTGTCTCCCAGAGTTCTTCGAAACCGCTCCCAGATGTGATGCTTCCCACTGCACTCATGAATGACACGGGTAACTGAAAATCACCAAGATGCTATAAGACACATAAGGGCGGGCTGTTTTCTCCAGCTTCAACGAACTTTGCCCAGTGCCTTCGCGTAGTAGAATTGTTAGTTGAACGTCACCACACAAGGCGACTGCCGTCTATCTCTGCATATCTCTACAGCAGAAAGGAGAAAAGTTGAAATGGTGGCAGGGTTGGAAGACGCAAGGTTGAAAACGGCAATGGAAGAACTTTAACTGTTTCGAACACGTGGATGGTTAGCAGTTATCGTGTCCATGAATCCATTCAAACCAGGTCCTGGTGATTTATGGAGCTGGTACTCCCATATCCACAGAGTGTCAACGAGATGAGCTTGTTTAGTTGATTCGGGTTCGGAAAATGCGGCGCCGACGTTTTGCACACCGATGGATACTGTCCCATGTCTCCTGCTTTCGTAGGGTACAACATATATATTACAACTTGTTTTACGTCACACCGACACAGATAGATCTTATGGTGACGATGGAATAGGAAAGGGCTACGAGTGGGAAGGAAGCGGCTGTGGCATTAATTAAGGTACAGACTCAGCATTTTCTTGATGTGACAATGGGAAACCATCTTCAGGGCTGCCGACAATGGGCTTCGAACCCACTCTCTCCCGAATACTGGATACTGGCTGCACTTAAGCAGCTGCAGCTACCGAGCTCGGTAGGTACAAATTCGAGAGATCATAAAGACGCCAATTTTACTGTCCAATATGATTTGTTGCTCCTTGGTACCACATCGTTTTCTTGAATGGCTGCTGCTGGCGTGATGCACCTTACTCCTCCCATAGCGTAAAAGATCCCGTTGCCATCCAAAGTACGCACGTTGTACGAATGCATCTTCATTCCATATGCTACGTTATAAAACAAGTCCTTGAAATAGAGCCCGTAAGACGCTATCGAAGTGGTCACACTGAAATTCAGTGCCGGGCCGCTAGGATCGCTTTCTTGCCCCCTGTCTGCCAGGTTCGCGCCTTCAAATGTGTTGGTTGTGAATGTGTGCGTTCTTCTGATGTTAAGCACTCGGAGTTCCAGTCATGGTTTATTGCTGTGTTCCTTATTGTCAGTCACGAGAATTTAAAGGTAGTGGAATTTCATTTCACAAATCTCCAGTGAATGTTCGATGTTCGAAATATTATGCCTTCAGTGGTACATATAAGTTAGGAAATTTGTTTAAAAGGGTTATAGGGAGGTACATTCAGGGAAACGGGTTGACCTAGGGAGCGGTGATAAGGGAATTGGGAACTGGAAGTCAAGTAGGGATGACATAAAAATGTTAGTGTTGAACTGTAGAAGTATTGTAAAGAAAGGAATAGAATTAAGTAATTTAATTGATATATACTTACCAGATATTGCAACAGGAGTTGAATCATGGCTGAGAATGATGTAATGGATGCAGACATTTTCTCACGGAACTGAAGTGTGTATCGTTGAGATAGGATAGGAATGTTAGGAGAGGGAGTATTCATTCTGGTGAAAGAAGAATTTGTA
The DNA here is from genome assembly GCF_040414725.1 of Anabrus simplex. Taxonomy (NCBI): domain Eukaryota; kingdom Metazoa; phylum Arthropoda; class Insecta; order Orthoptera; family Tettigoniidae; genus Anabrus; species Anabrus simplex. The sequence goes on along the minus strand of NC_090265.1, from coordinate 615,204,129 downwards.
AGCTACGAAAAAGTTAAAAGATGACAAACATGAAATTCTAGGTGTTAGGCTCATCTCTAAAGATAATAGGCAACTTGATATCTTTGGAGTGTACAGACCGGGAAATGGTAGCGCAGACGCTGATTCAGAATTATTTGATAAGATAATCAGCTATGTGGGAAACGATAAGGAAAGGAACATAATTGTAGCGGGTGATCTCAATTTACCAAATGTCAATTGGGAAGGTAATGCGAACGACAGGAAGCATGACCAACAAATGGCAAATAAGTTAATATGGGAAGGGCAGCTGATTCAGAAAGTGATGGAACCAACTACAGGGATGAATATTATGGATGTGGGGCTGGTAAAACCAGATGACCTCTATAGAGAAACCGAAGTAATAGATGGTATTAGTGATCACGAAGCTTTGTGGTAGTTAAAAATAAATGTGAAAAAAGGAAGATATTTAAATTAGGACTATTAGGTAGTACCATGTGGCTGATAAAACAAGCACGAGGGAGTTTTTAAAAAAGTAACAGTGATCGGTGGAAACCGGTAAATAAAAATGTAAACGGACTCTGGGATGTGTTTAAAGTAGTTGTTGAGCAATGTGAAAGTAGGTTTATATCTTTAAAGGTGGTAAGGAATGTTAAAGATCTACTATATTATAACAGAGAAGTAAAGAGACTAAGAAGGATGTACAAGTTGGGAAAAAATAGATTTAGAAATGGCTGTGGCAGTAAGGAGAAATTGAAGGAACTTGAAGGAAATTGAATCTAGCAAAGAAGTCAGCATAATTGGCAGTCATACAAATTTTAGTGAAAAATGGAAGAGTGTGTATAGGTACTTTAAGGCAGAAACAGGTTCCAAGAAGAATATTCCAGGAATCATTAATGAACAAGAGGAGTATGTATGCGAGGATCTTCAAAAGGCAGAAGTATTCAGTCAGCAGTATGTAAAGCTTGTTGGTTACAAGGATAATGTCCAGATAGAGGAGGTGACTAATACTAAAGAAGTATTAGAATTTACCTATGACAACAATGGCATTTACAGTAAGATACAAAAGTTGAAAACTAGAAAAGCAGCTAGAATTGATAAGGTTTCGGGGGATGTACTAAAGACAATGTGTTGGGATATAGTACCATATATGAAGTACTTATTTGATTATTGTTTGCATGAAGGAGCTGTGCCAAATGAATGGAGAGTTGCTATATTAGTCCCTATGTACAAAGAAAAGGGTGAAAATTAAAGGTCAGTCAGTTTGACATGTAAGCTTTGGGAAAACATTCTTCTGATTGTATTAGACATGTTTGCGAAATTAATAACTATTTTGATAGAAGGCAGTTTGTGTTTAGGAAAGGTTATTACATTGAAGCTCATCTTGTAGGATTCCAGCAAGATATAGCAGATATCCTGGATTCAGGAGGTCATTTGGACTGTATCGTGATTGGCCTATCTAAGGCATTTGATAGGGTGGATCATGGGAGACTACTGGTAAAAATGAGTGCAATTGGACTTGACAAAAGAGTGACTGAATGGGTGGCTATGTTTCTAGAAATTAGAACTCAGAGAATTAGAGTAGGTGAAGCTATATCTGTCCCTGTAATAATTAAGAGGGGAATTCCTCAAGGTCTTATTATCTTAATAATAGGTAGCTGTTTACGTAATTTCTAATGTGATAAAGAAAGAACACGCAATATACTTAAATATGTTCTGTCTTTCAACAGTCGCAATTATCCAAATAATTCTCCCAATACTTATTATGAATTACATTCACAAGTACAACCTGTAACATTCGCTTAGCTCGCCTCAATTGATCAGCTGATTGGCTTGGCGCGCTTTCTACAGTACGGCCTGTATATTACGAAGGCAGTGCTGAAACCAACCTACCACAGAAGTAGACAACGGTGCCACCTAGCGGCTGGTGAGCACTCAACGCCAGAGATCCAACCTAAAGACAATTAGAGCAAAATTGCTGATACTTATTGACTTGCCTACGTATATTATGGATGTGAATATGTTTTAGGAGTTGTAGTGTTTTCGATTTGTGATTATTTGTTTAAGTGGCTGTATGCTGAATAATTTTATAATTTTACTTATAGTGTCTTGTTTTAAGTTGAGCCAGCTTAGGTTTTTGAGAAGATGAGGATCAAACACATGTGGGGACCTTAAATTCCAGACAGCATAATAGAGTGTTTGTTAAAAGTTACTTCCAACCATCATCCATACAGTGACAAAGCTCAAATTATGAATGTGACAAGGTCTATGCCTGAACTGCAGTTGTGTGCCGATGTGAAGGCAAACAGCGTTAGTGTACACGTCATTTCACATTACCTACAGTACATATGATAGATGGAACTGGTTGTCTGGTAGTTCTAAGCTGTCTAAACTGTATAGCTGGCCATGTTCTTATTTAATCGTGAATATAGTCGTGAAAATATGAACTCTTTTCGCAGTTCAAAAATATAATAAATCTTTCAACGCAGACACAAGAACGTTTATACGATTTGGCATTAATGTCAACTGAAAAGTCCTTTCTTTAGAAACTTGGCAACGGACCGACTGCAACTTCAATTGTGACATCATAAAAAAAAATTTAATCCCAAACCAGACGTCTCGACTTCACATATAATTAGGTAAGATTTTAAAATATATATAATGTTTTATGCATTACTAGGCTGAGTGGAAGCCCAGATCTTTAGACCAGTCTACGCTACTCTAAGCATGAGATACGACATTGGGCTGATGAAACTAGGCCTCATTTTCTAAGTTTTGATCCCAGTCATGTCATACAAACCGTGAGATCCAGTGGCGGCTCGTGACAAAATTTTTTGGAGGTTCACAACATTTCTGTTCATATCTCAAATCAGCAAAAGAGTAACATAGGTACATAAATCATTTCACTAACAGTTCCTTGTACGGTTCCTTCTTCACAAATACTGTGGTAGAACCCCTGTAACCGAGGATAAATTTTATACGACACTAATTTGTTAGTGTAGAACAAAAGTAAAATTCACAATAACTTTACTACACTGAGATTATTGAAGGATGCGAGCACTATTCTTGGTTTTTAAACAGCACGAATTTCACCTGGGTGTTAGTGTAGAACCAAACCAAACCTCATGGCCTACCAAGCAACTGCTGCTCAGCCCGGTGGTCTGCAGATTACGAGGTGTCGTGTGGTTAGCACGACGAATACTCTCGGCCGTTATTCTTGGCTTTTTTGACCGCCATCTCACCGTCAGATAGCTCCTCAATTGTAATCACGTAGACTGAGTGGACCTCGAACCAGATCTCAGATCCAGGTTAAAATCCCTGGCCTGGCCGGGAATCGAACCCGGGGCCTCCGGGTAAGAGGCAGGCATATTACCCCTACACCGCGGGCCGGCTGTCTTAGTGTAGAACAATAGTAAAATTCATAATAGCTTTACTGCACTGCGAACACTGAAGGATGCGAGCACTATTCCTGGTTTTTAAACAGCACGAAGTTCACCTGGGTATGACGAGAAGCATAGAAGGAATATGTACCGCATTTACCGGTAATTTTTTTAAAATAATTATTTCCGAATTGACCACAATAGTCTCCACATTATCTCGGTTAGTTAGGGTTCTACTGTATCACATGGTAATTATTCTCATTTTGCAAATTATAGCCACTACTCTAAACAATTTAGCATGCAGTACAACCAAGAATACTAAATCATGCTTATTTAAATGATAGGATTTAGATTAGCAACTCACGTAAATGCTGATTATTTGTACAGGAAAGCAATCCTTTTGTCTTTCAATCGCGCAAATTTCTCAATCACTTTACGATTGAAGTCACTGATGTTGTTGACAAATCTCTTCTCAATAGCAAGCATAGCCAGCGCTGACAGTCGTTCTCCAGTCATGGTGTTCCTCAGAAACGTTTTAATTCGTATTCAAAGTAGAAAAACACCTCTCAGGCTCCGCTATCGTCACTGGGGTTGTGACAACAATTCGGAGTAATTCGCATACTTGTGGAAATGTGTCCCTATCTAGTTCATTGTCAAGCAGAAACTGCAACATGGAAATGGCCCCATCATATTTCTGAAAGCCATTTCTCATATACAATACTTCTAGTTCAGTCTTCAGCTGTATCTTATTTAGGAAGGGATACATATGCGCCATTGTATTCAGTTCTCTTTCTGGAAAAGAGTCTGAACAGACACCAAAATGCCTATTCAGAATTAGGGTACTAGCGAAATCTGCCGGTAATGTAATACAATAGTAGCTCCTGGGAGGCTGTGGCTAACCATAATAGGGGAGGTGGCGGACCCTTGTGGTCAACTGTAATACTGCCACTGGGTTGAGGGTGGCTCTAGACGACAAGGCACGTACCTTACCGTGCTCCTCGCTAATGGGAATATCAGTGCAGAAAACCATGACGTCATCTGCTTTACGCATGCGTATAGTCTTCAGCACAATAGCGCATTATCCAGTGTGCTCGCTGCACTGTCAGTCAAAACGAACAACTGTCGGTGTAACGGAGCTTCGATATAAGTCGATTGTCGAATGCTTTCGATCGATTGTCGAAATCAGGTCGAAAGAAAAGAATGAATGCGTAAATATGTAATAAAACTGGGTGTTCACGTGCTCCTGTGCTCCTGAGAGCCCAACGCCACTGGTGAGATCCCAACATTTGCCAGGGGACTTTTTTTTATAAACAACGCTACCGTGACCGGTGGTCATTTGAAAGGCCTTTTTAAACTTCAGTAATCTTTAATTATGAAGCCGGCAAGAAATCTGAAATGAAATGAAAATGAATGAACTAGCCAGAAATGTAATTTGTCCGAAAATTTGGAGGAAATGAATGTAGCAAGAGGTAAAGTTGTATTTTCCTCTGAAACAATCGCTGGTTTGAAAAGTATGGAGGTGGTTAGTACAGAGAGCATTAAAGACAGAGAAAGTTTAAAAGAAACAATATATTTGATGCAGCATGTTATGAAATGGTTCGATGCGCATAATGCTTATCATTAAAAACCCTTGCAAGGTAAATTATATCAGATCTGTTTGAACAATGCTTAATTGTGAACTATTGGCTGGTGTATAAATATGATTAATATTTGTTTCGGGATCAACAGCTATAATTCCTGGTTTAATGGTAACAGGATACTTTTTGCGTGTGGCAGAAGAACGACTGTGAAGGATATTTAGAACACACCTCTTCTCCAGCTACTCAAAGTCCAACATTGTGTATTATTCGCTTTCAACACCGAGGAGCCTTCAGATACCTGAAATAGTTCCTGGCATTCTGCCATGCACGACGGAATTTTTCACCTCTGCTGTGCCGTACTTGGCCCGAAGACAAGTACTAAAAATGTGTACGTTTTTTTCTGAAGGACACGTTCATCAGTTTAGGAAGTGAAAAGATGACAAACTACCTCTTTTCCTACTCCGAAAATTTCTGAGACCTCTATTAGATAACATTGCTTCGAGCAATTCAAGTAGAAGTGAGAGAGGGGGTTTTGATACTTGATAACAGCCTCGCAATAGGAAAGTTTTAAAACTTTAGTGACCTATCCAAGCTAATGAAGCACCGCTCAATTAATAAGGCACTGTAAACACTGACAGAACATTCAGCTCTTTTTTATTTAGGATATAATTTACCTATTGATATACATGGCCATGCGTGCACAAGGGGGCAAGAACGCGATTCTAGTGGCTGAATGGTGAAGTAGTATGCCGTCCGTTTTCATGAGTGCATTTCAAGACATTGTATTATAGCGTAGGCAACGCTTCATTCACTAATGTTTATGTGCTCTGTGTTACAGACGCCTCAAAGTACGGTGCACATACAGCAAGCTCTGAAAGCAAATAAAACTACAGCTTCGAGTCATACCGTCTACGAAAGCTGATCGCAATTCCAGGTTGCAAGGGAGAAATGAGTGAACGAGTGGGCTGTAGCAATTATCGAATGAGCCACGGTTGTAGCCTTTCTATTAGTAGTAATGTCGTCTTCAAATGGCTTCCGAGTTTGAGGAATGATTCCCAGACAATCTTGTCGAGTGGCTGGGATCAAACCTTCATTTCCAGAGGTAATTTGTTATGCGTCCACCTCTGTGGTGTAGTGATTAGTGTGATTAGCTGCCATCCCTGGAGGCCCGGGTTCGAGTCCCGGCTCTACCACGAAATTTGAAAAGTGGTAAGAGAGCTGGAACGGAGTCCACTCAGCCTCGGTAGGTCAACTGAGTAGAAGGGGGGAGGGGGTTCTATTACTTCCTCAGCTATCCTCTAAGTGGTTTTCCGAGGTTTCCCACCTCTCCTCCAGGCAAATGCCGGGATGGTACCTAACTTAAGGCCACGACCGCTTCCTTCCCTCCTCCTTGCTATCCCTTCCAATCTTCCCATCCCCAACAAGGCCCCTGGTCATCCTCCCCAGTTGTATCCCCGACCCAATGTCTCACGCTCCAGGACACTGCCCCTGAGGTGGTATCCCTCGCTGAGTCCGAGGGAAAACCAACCCTGGAGGATAAACAGAGTAAGAAGAGAAGAAGAAGATTAAGGTTATAGTAATAATAATAATAATAATAATAATAATAATAATAATAATAATAATAATAATAATAATAATAATAATATCATTTTGCTTTACGTCGCACCTACACAGATAGGTCTTACCTCGACGATGGGATAGACAAGGGCTAGGAGTGGGAAGGAAGCGACCGTGGCCATATATTGAGGTCCAGCCCCAGCATGTGTCTGGTGTGAAAATGGGAAACCATGGAAATCCACCTTCAGGGCTGCCGACAGTGGGGTCCGAACCCACTATCTCTCGGATGCAAGCTCACAGCTGTGCGCCCCTAACAGCGTGTCCAACTCGCCTGGTCATAATAATAATAATAATAATAATAATAATAATAATAATAATACGCAAGAAACAACACAGCAACTTCATGATGAGATTTTGGGAGGAGAAAAAAGAAGGGGAAGCTTCAGGCCAAGCTAACGAGTTCAAACACGCTGTGTAATTATGCATTACGAAGAAAGAATTTTTTTTTGAGAAAACCCGGGAAATTTGTATGCCCCGAAACTGGACAGATGAATGAAATCCAATACTGCCCGGGACGTCCAGTAACCCTAGGATAGAAGGAAAGAAAAATACTACAAACGCTGAGAAAATGAAGAGCTACCGATGGTGGTTTTTGTCGTGGTGATTATTATTATTATTATTATTATTATTATTATTATTATTATTATTATTATTATTATTATTATTATTATTATTATTATTATTATTATGTAGGATGCAATAGTTACGTAGAAATGAAAAGGTTAGCGCAGGATAGAGTGGCATGGAGAGCTGCATCAAACCAGTCTATGGACTGATGACTCAAACAACACATTGCTAGTGGCTTTACGTCGCACCGACACAGATAGGTCTTATGGCGACGATGAGATAGGAGAGGGCTAGGAGATGGAAGGAAGCGGCCGTGGCCTTAATTAAGGTGCAGCCCCAGCATTTGCCTGGTGTGAAAGTGGGAAACTACGGAAAACCATTTTCAGGGCTGCCGACAATGGGATTCGAACCCATTATCTCCCGGATGAAAGGTCACAGCCGCGCGCCTCTAACCGCACGGCCAACTCGCCCGGTATTATTATTATTATTATTATTATTATTATTATTATTATTATTATTATTATTATTATTATTATTATTGTAGCATATTGCCATGAAATACTTACGGTTTGTTGGCTAGTGTAAAGAATTGTTTCATTTGTTGTAGATTCGGTTGAATTCAGATTGAAATAACACCTGTAGAGGCAATCAGTTTAAAGATCTTAAATACTGATAGCTCGACGTTGGACTCGTTTATGAAATGCTTCAGGATGTTTCATTATTCCGATATACAGTAATGCATAAAACACTTATGTGTATAAATATATGTGGTAATACTTTTAACGTTTCCTTACAAGAAGCTAAAAAGCGATACTTATTTTCATTTTGAGCAAACCCGGAAATATGTATGCCCCGAACCTGGACAAATGAATGAAATCCAATACTGTCCGGGACGTCTAGTAAGCCCAGAGAAGAAGGAAAGAAAAATACTACAAACGCTGAGAAAATGAAGAGCTGCCTGTGGTGGTGGTTGTCTTGGTGGTGATTAGTGGTTAATGGGGAAGTACGACGTAATAACTTAAACGTAATCACTAATCAGGCAACTAAAAGGATAAGGTCTGACGCTTCAAAGAAGAAAAAGTGTCGGTAAAAAAAAAAAAAAAAAAAAAAGACCTGCCATGAAGGACGTCACAAAGAGCGGCTTACTGGACCTGGCAAGACTAACACCGTCGTGGCCGGAAGAAAACAAGAGTTACTCAAGAGCGGATAAGAAAATTAAAATCGAGAAACCTGGCATTAGTAGGCGGAAGTAATTACAAACTCAGTTAGGAAGCCTGTAGTCATCAGCAGGAACAGAAGGAGGAGGATGGATGGTATTGGTGGTGAGTATTTTTTTTTTTTTTTTTTTTGCTATTTGTTTTACGTCGCACCGACACAAATAGGTCTTATGGCGACGATGGGACAGGAAAGGTCTAGGAGTGGGAAGGAAGCGGCCGTGGCCTTAATTAAGGCACAGCCCCAGCATTTGCCTGGTGTGTAAATGGGAAACCACGGACAACCATCTTCAGAGATGCCGACAGTGGAGTTCGAACCTACTATCTCCCGAATACTGGATACTGGCCGCACTTAAGCGACTGCAGCTATCGAGCTTGGTAGGTGAGTATTTTAATGGGAAGAACAACTAGCCAATCATCCCCTATTAACACTAGTAAGAGCTGAAAATTAAGAAGGCTGACACTTCGAAGAATTTAGATATCGGCAAAAGAAAGGGTTGGGTTACAAAGGACGCTGCAGACCTCGCAAACCTAATATTATTGGGGCTGGAAAGAACGAGAGTTGGCCAAGGGAAGTCGGACAGGAAATCCTAAACTGAGGAGCTTAAGTTAAAACAATGCCAGACTCACCTTGGAGGTCCGAGCTCGCCATTCTATACTCCTAATAATATGAAGATAAAGCTGCAATTCAAGAGGAGAAATTGGACAAATATTCATTTATAGGAGGAGGAATTAGTGATTGGAATAATTTATCAAAGGAAATGTTCGATAAATTTCTTTCTTAGAAATCATTTAAAGACTAGGTAAACAATTAATAGGGAATCTGCCACCTACGTGATAGCCCTAAATGCAGACGATTTATTTATTTATTTATTTATTTATTTATTTATTTATTTATTTATTACCGGGTGAGTTGGCCGTGCTGTTAGGGGCGCGCAGCTGTGAGCTTGCATCCGGGAGACAGTAGGTCCGAACCCAACTGTCGGCAGCCCTAAAGACGGTTTTCCGTGGTTTCCAATTTTCACACTTTCAAATGCTGTGGCTGTACCTTAATTAAGCCCACGGTCACTTCCTTTCCACTCCTTGGCCTTTCCTATCCCATCGTCGCCATAAGACCTATCTGTGTCGTTGCGACGTAAAACAAAATGTTAAAAATAAAGTTTGTTTGTTTGATTGATTGATTGATTGATTGATTGATTGATTGATTGATTACTATTGGGAGTTATAACTTTTTGTCGCCTTTTACGGCAGGCTGGAACTCTACCGCCCATTCACAAGGGAGAATCCATAGGCCTCGCTAACCTAACAGGTCGGGATAAGAGAACAAGAGTTGACCAAAGGAGACTGGATAGGAAGTAAGCTTGAATTCGGGAGTTAGAGGGGTTTGAGGTTCACCGCAGACAGACCTGACGACGTATTTCGTTTGTTTGCTATTTCCACACGCAGTAAATGTAGGGCTGTATCTTAATTAAGTTCCACAGCTGCAACTTCCCAAATCCATGCCCTTACTTATCACACTGTAGCTGAAAACCTACATGAGTTAATACGACGTTAAACATTAAAAATAGGTGTATATGTTTTATAAACATTCCTTTTTATGTTTGTTTCTTGCATAGACGAATAATTTTTCAGTGTGTAAATCTGGAGCTTGATAATGTTAACACTAGTTTTTATAATTCAAATTCAGATTTTGTAAATCTGTAATTATATCAGGGATTGATGGTAATTATTGCTTTAAGGGAAAGTAAAGCTAGACAAATATCCCCTTTTGACTGTAATCAGAAGTGGAAAGAAAAAGGGCCCGGCCCTTCGAAGAACGAAGATATGATCATTTGCAGTGTGCTTGTACAGTAAGTTACTGAGCCTCCTCAATTTACAGAAAATATCTTCAGAATAGCCTCTTCTGGGTACTGGATTCAGACTCAAAATTCCGAATGATACAGATTTCCAGATATATTGTGGAACTTAAAGTTCCATCATATAATGTTTCAATTGTCTGCTTCTCACAAATATGACTTTTCGAAACATTTGCCTGTCTAATTTAATTTGTACGGTTAAGTAAGAAACCATTCCAGTGGCGTATGCTGGGATTAAGACATGGGCTACCACGAGACTTAGGTTACAACTTTTCGATGGTTGGTTTAATGAACGTCAAGCCTTCAGCGTTTTGAGCTGCAGCCGGTAGCCAACGGAGAAGCCTGCTGTGTTAACAATGCTTCTTGACAGGCTACTGCCCCTGCCTCTGCTACTGCCAAAGCTCAACCCCTGATCAGTGGAGATGGTAACCTAAGGGTTAGCAAATGAAAGTCTGGCTTTGTGGCTAAATGGATAGAACGTTTGCCTTTGATTCGATGGTCCCGGTTAAGTTTTCAGAATCAAACCCCTCATATTGTTAATCGCCTGGCTTGGGGACTGGGTGGTTATGACATCTTCGCCATTCATTTTATCCCCATTAGGTCAACACCAAGCCTGTACAGATTCCATGCCCTATTATTATTATTATTATTATTATTATTATTATTATTATTATTATTATTATTATTATTATTATTATTATTATTATTATTATTATTATTATTATTATTATTATTTTACAGCGGTTGAATCCATCGTTCACTGGTTAATTAGCTTCCTCGGGAGATAGGTGGTGGTGTCCAACCCATGATCACGGATTCGATTCCAACCAACAAAGGAAAACACTAAACCTGAAAGATGGTATTTCATTTTAGCAGATCTACCAATAAAAATAAAACTATATTGCTCCTCTAACAGCAGCCCTGCAGTCTCTTCCTAGAAGGATGTAGAAGTAAACGGGAGTGAGGAATACCCGCACTTACTTATCTATATCATTAACTCAGAAGTATGAGGTGAGGAAGTATATACAATGAGTAACGCATGGTATACAGTTAGCAGTGGCGATCTGACGGACCGAAGCCTAGCACAGCTATCCTCCGCCGGTCCCCGCATCCGATATCCAGCAGCAAGCCGCGTGTGGCGAGTCGATGGGCGAGGGGCGAGGCGAGAGTCTGGGCTGCAATATCGGTCTCCGAAGCCTTGCTCTGAGAAAGACGTGCGACGTTTTTTCTCACTGCTTTCAAGTTTTGTAAATGGAACAATGTTTCAGATGCTTACATTATAATGTGCTTTAGTCTTCCATCATTTTTAGTTGAGATTTGTGCTTCACTGATAGCCTTGGTAGCCCTCAGTATACGCCACTGAACCATTCATTGAAACTAAGAAACCGTTAATTGATATACATTTACAATATGAATACTTCCTGGAGCAATAATTGCTATGGCTCCATTCAGTGCTTCGAAATTGACTATATAATGTACCGAAGTACGGGATATACCCACTAAGAGACATGTTAGAAAGAAATTACTGTAACTTTGAAATATCCTATCATAACATTCACAAACATGTCGAGAAAAACGTTACAAATGTTTTATATCTTCCTCATGCAACAGAATAATGAGTATTCCAACAAAGCTATGAAAGAACCAGAGCAACATTTACAGAATATTTTGAATAAAATTCATCCTTTATTGCAGGTCATTAACGTTCTATTGTCCTGACAAGCAGATGTTTATGTATTCCTGAAATGAAGCAGCTATAAAACAAACTGAAAACATTGTTTGCATGTTTAGCATTTTGATTTATATTGTTCACACTGACGTTACTTAAATCTGAGCACGTAAATGTCTCGCGAGAGAGTTTAAAATGATTCCCTAATCGATTATCGTGGCAATATGTGATGTGGTGATTCATTTGATTAGGAACCATAGCCTCAATTAGATTTGCTCTCGGCGTAATATGATGAGTTAGCTTTATATTTTGATACTGCAATGAGAATCTATCACGATTTCCATGGAGTCCAATGTAATAAAGCATTTAATGTGCCCTGTGTTCCCAGTTTAATGTTTATTAACCATTGCGGGAAGCACGAAACCAGCTGTGGTTTTAGATTATGGCTTTACGCGGACCGTAAAATGACAGAATATGTTTAGATATGAGATCATCATTATGTCAACAATATTATTATCGCGGCACTCTCCTCAATTATGTTCTAAGAAATTCTTACTTTCTTTTGTATGAAGCAGAAATGTGGAGAGTAAATAGATGAATTTAAGTATTGGATGTGGTTACAAGTAATGATAGGGTTTTCAAGCTGTACTTTCTACGGTAGAGTGGGAATGATGTGTGAAGAGATGAGTACACAGGCTACAGTAGCGGCGATTAGAGGGGGGCGAGGAGGGGCAGTCGCCCCCATAATTTTTGGAGATGGGCGGTGACATTAGATGTTAGGCCACTTTAAACAATCAGCATGATCATCATCATTAACTTTATGGAGAAAATATTACATTTTTATTCCATTTTATTAGCTTAAACCAGGAATTATTTAAAAAAAAGCATCTGTACAAGCCCTATTGTCCTATCAGAAAATTCTTTTCTTTGTTTTCTTTAATCATTACCAGAGTTATTAGCAAAAATACGCACAAAAAATGTCCTTCGTCCTGGCTAACCGATTTGTATAGCGCCACAGAGAATAGTCGAGACTTTGCCTGTGGTATGAGGAATGGTACCAGGGCTATATTATTTTGCTAAGGTTATTGACACTGAGGTATGATTCCCTACCTTGCCGCGTGCATTCGTCAGTCTGGCAGTCTCGTTAGTGCCTGTTAGTTTTTTAGTGCAAAGTCAAATACTAAATGATTTCAATTGTATTATCACACCGTACTTCTTTTTAATTGTAATATATATGCAATATTGTTTCTTTGGTGAAAGTTTTATTGTATGGCATTGAAACAAAATCTCAAAGAAGCTGTTATTACCACATTTAAATTGGTAAACTGTCAATCTTTACCTCTCTGTCGAAATTCGCTCAGAGGGCTTAAAAAATAACCTTACCATTTTGTGGCCTTTCTTCAGTTTTGATTTATCTAACCCCCCCCCCCCCTCTCCCACGTCCGCTACATCTCACAAACTCGGGCACTGTTTTTTGTCTGTATATTCTTTTATGTCCCCGCACTTTTTATTCCCAATTACCGCTACTGCACGAGCAGATATTGTTAAACGAATAGTTTAGCATTAGTTGAGGCCAAAAACGGCTCCAGGAAGTGAAATTCTAAGGATAGCATACGAACACCAAATGAAACATGACGGCTACTGGATGGATGGGGTGAAGAGGCTATTACTAAGGAATTAAGTGCTATTGAGAAAAATATATCAACGGATGATAGGAGATTGTATCAGAAGGTGGTCTAAAGAGTGAAAGGCATACAGATACGAACAATAAGAACATAACAGCAAGGGAACACTGTAAACAGCCTATGGGATGGGTTAAAAGCAACTGCTGAGGAGTGTGAAAACAGGCTTGTACCTTTTAAAATTGGTAACGAATGGTAAGGACCCATTATATTATAATAACATGGAAATAAAGATATTAAGGAGGAGGTGTAGGTTCGAAATAAATAGAATTAGGAATGCTTGCGGAAGTAAGGAGTAATTGAAGGAGCTTACTAGAAAATTGAATTTAGCGAAAACGTCAGGGAGGGACCAATTGAAGGATATGTACAGATACTGTAAGTCAGAAACAGGTTCCAGGGAGGTCATTCTAGGGATCATTAATGAAAAAGATAAGTGTATATGTGAGTTCTTACAGAAGGCAGAAGTATTCAGTCAGCAGTATATAAAGGTAGTTAGATATGTTTAATGTTCAGATAGAGGAGGTGACTAATCATCATCATCATCTGTTTACCCTCCAGGTTCGGTTTTTTCCTCGGACTGAGCGAGGGATCCCACCTCTACCGCCTCAAGGGCAGTGTCCTGGAGCGTCAGACTCTCGGTTGGGGGATACAACTGGGGAGTATGACCAGTACCTCGCCCAGGTGGCCTCACCGGCTATGCTGAACAGGGGCCTTGTGGAGGGATGGGAAGATTGGAAGGAATAGGCAAGGAAGAGGGAAGGAAGCGGCCGTGGCCTTAAGTTAGGTACCATCCCGGCATTCGCCTGGTGGAGAAGTGGGAAACCACGGAAAACCACCTCTACTCAGTTGACCTCCCGAGACTGAGTGGACCCCGTTCCAGCCCTCGCACCACTTTTCAAATTTCGTGGCAGAGCCGGGAATCGAACCCGGGCCTCCGGGGGTGGCAGCTAATCACGCTAACCACTACACCACAGAGGCGGACGGAGGTGACTAATACTGGTGAATTACTAAAATTTACCTGCTATAAAAATTACATTTAAAAAATGGTACAAAAGTTGAAAACCAGTAAAGCAGCTGGGATTAATAAGATTTCTGGGGTTATATTAAAGGCTTTGGGTTGGGATGTAGTGCCATACTTGAAATACTTATTTGATTAAAGTACTGTTTGCATGAAGGAGTGATGGCAAATGAAAGGAGAGTTGCAATAGTAACCCCAGTGTACAAGGGAATGGGTGATAAACATAAAGTAGATAATTACAGGGCAGTCAGCTTAACACGTGTTGTTTGTAAGCTATGGGAAAGCATTCTTTCTGATTATATTAGACACGTTTGCGTAATTATTATTTTGATAAAAGTCAGTTCAAGTTTATGAAAGATTAATCCAGTGAGGCTCAACTTGTAGGATTTCAGCAAGATACAGCAGAGAGTTTAAATTAAGGAGGTTAAATGAACCGAATCACTATTCATCTATCAAAAGATTTTGATAGAAAATAAGTGACGAAAAGAGGGCTATCGGACTAGGCATAACAGTTGTTGAATGGGCGGCTAAATTTCTAGAAAATAGAACTCAGAGAATTTAAAATGATTTCGGATATTTGACCATTATTCGTAACGGTAGTGTAAAATTAAATTAACATTATTCCTCTGTTTAAGGCTACGATCACCATGATCATCATCCCAGTTTAGTTAGTGTTTTATGAATTCTGACCGACGACGTCTTAACTCTATTAACTCAAATCATAAGAGAAAAACGGGACACACTGAGCGAGTGGCTGCGTAGTTTGAGCCACGTAGGTGTCAGCTTGCATTCGGTGCGACGTAAAATGTAAAATAATAAAAGGAAAACGTTGCAAACTTTGAGCAGGGAAGACTTGGGAGTAAGGATGCGAGCTGTTCGACTAAGCGGGTTATTCCGAACTGTGACCAGAGAGATGAGAAACTGCATGTTATTGTGGTTGTGGACAGTGTTGTGTGTGGTGTATGAGTTACAGGGATTTTGGGATCAGCACAAATACCCAGTCCCTAAGCCATAAGAATTAACAATGTAAGACCGACTGGGAATCCAACCCAGGGCCCTCTGAACCGAAGGCCACTCTGCTGACCATTCAGTCAAGGAATCGGACAAGATGTGGGTGAAAGAAAGGAAAGGCCACGATGTGTGTGAAAATGAAAGTTTCGTTGTCATCGAAAATCTAATACCATCGGCATTGGAAGAGAGCAATCTTCGAACAAGGGAGGACAGATAGGAAAGATGAAATTGAGGAACGTGGCACAAGTAAGTGTAAGCAGTGTCAGACACAGCTACGAGTCCCACGGTCGACAAACCACGTTCCTTTGGGGACATTGTGCCAGATGATAATAAATCGAAATCGGTTATAACGACTCTGAAGGATCCACCAATCAACGGTCGTTATAGTCGATAATCATACAAACCGGTTTTATTTTTTGTTGCTAAAATGTGATATCTGTAAGTTTTAGGCTGCACACTTACATGATTAATTAACATAATCTTAATTACAACAAAAAACTTAACTGAAATAAGTACTGCATTTACAGTACCGTATTTGTGGAGGAGGACTGAGAAGAATATCATTTGCTTTCACTTGTAGAACACCCCATTGATCGACGCATTATTTGTTCTGTGCTGCTTAAACGATCTATAGTTCATTCCAAATACAGTAGAGACAATACGTGACACTTCCGGATTTAGCCTTGTTAAAATGGGAGACAATTATCAAATGGCGCTCTTAGTGGCGTAACCTGGAAATTCGCGCTAAATTCAAATATAAATGGAAATGCATATACGGAAATGGATAAATAAATTACGTCTAGAAAGAAAGTTTCTAAGATATTAAATTCAAAGTTGGTAAAGCAATTCTGGATAAATGAATGAAAAATTATTTAACAGTTTATTATTTAAAGACTGAAATTAGACATATAATCAAGATGTGAAATGGACTACTGTGAAAGAGCTTGATCTTTCAATTATGCATTACTCTTTTAGCTTTAGCAGTCCTGCCTGAACTTTCACGGCTAGATTTGTCTTCTTTCTCATTTAAAACATTGTAACAAAAATTAAGGCACTTGTAAATAAAAATATCGGCACATTCCTTACACACATGATTCCATGAATTTACATTTAAGAGCTGGACAATTTTCCTTTTAACTTGAAGCCTACTAACAGAACGAAAATCTATAAATTTAGCCTCAAGAACATTCAAAATTTCCCTATAAGCAATACTTGCCATTACATTACAGTAAAGCAAATTTGCATCATATTAAAAACTGAGAAGACAAATACTTTATTAATCTTATACATACAAAATAATATTTCATATTGTTTCTAGAAAATATGTACCCTTCACAAATCACCCATATTTTCTTCAGTGCTTGACACCGCATTACGGCATTCCAAATGGGGTTACTTGGAACACAACCAGCCACACACATATACATTTTCCTGAATTAAATCAAAACCAAACGATCACACCTACAGCAACACATTGGTATTGAAGGTTAACTGCTGCATTATACAATAAAATAAGATTCTATTGTAAGCCAGTAAAAATATGGGTCTTGGAGGTCAGAAATTCAGGAAGTACTCTACAAATCTCTTTGTAACTGGAAGAATATATATGCAAACACAATATTTACTTACATTTTCTTGTCACGAGAGAAACGGAAGAAATACCGCGAATCCTTCTGCTCATAGTTATTGCAGCCAAACACAGCATATATCTTTCCACTCATACTGAGAGGAGATATAAAGGAATGACACACGCTACTATTTACTTATGTCAAGTTAACGCAAACGTATAAATAACGCCAAAATCTTCACAAAATACACGTGCTCTTATGACAGAATCAGTAACTCCAGGTCACTCCGCTAGACAGAGATCTAATCGCTGTCCCTCGATATCTCGCAGTGTCGCGTATTGTATCTTTCCACATTAAGAAAACAGTATTGCTCTTACGGACCTACAAGGGGTGAACATCCACCCTCTGAGACACCCATAATTCCTCGTGATGAAGGGATATTATACTGTACTTTGTAATGCATTATGAAAGATGGATAAAAAGGATGAGGCATTTTTGCCCGTGAGTACATAACATTTTCTTTTTCATAAATAGACCTACATTTGTAGGAAGGAAGCATAATGGCGGTAACAGCCATCGCTTCGTTGCCTTCCTTCATTTTCCTTCTTCTGTGCTGCTCTGGTACGTACAAGCCTCGCGAAGTCCCTAACTCTGTGAACCGCCGGCAGCTCACTTCTGTAGCGAAGTCATCTACAGTATTTATTTGTTGCGTTTGTGTTTTTAGGCTTTAAATCAGTGCGTAATTATCTTGTGCTGAGTGAAAGTTATGCGGTAAGCCTACGCGTGTAATTTCTTTCCTTAACAGTAATATTGTGATGTTTTCTAGAGTTATCTACAGTATTTATTTGTTGCGTCTGTTTTCTAGCCTTTATTACCTGGGGAAATTTATTGTAAGCAATAAACTGCATCCCTCGATCCCACAAAAATTCATAAAAATTATTTGTCTATTTTCTCCCCCATGCACTTCAGTGTTGAGGGGTTTTATGTGCCGTAGTTTACCTTTAATTCTATACAAACCAAAAATAGCCCCTGTAAACCCCAAGTCCCCTTTAGTTCATAAAATAATTTGTAGCTTAGTTGCTTCCGCTTCTTGTCTTGAACTTAAATCCTGAATTTCATAAATTTTTTGCCACCGTTTTCCTGTGATGGTGTTGAGTAGAGACGTTCGATATGGCAACCCTGTTGTCATAAGAGCAATAATGTTTTCTTAACATGGAATGAGCTATAAGTGAAGATTCTTCACTATCTTTGTGCTGAGATGATCTGGTCCGTTTGATTTGTTTTTAATATTAGAAAAGAGGCTGTATTTTCTCTCCGTTCTTCCAAATTGTAGAAATAGTTCGGTGTGATACATCCAGTTCCCTCGCGATGTTGGCGTTTGTTTCCTCATTTTCCAATTTCCAAATGAATGAATGAAAACCATAACGGTATAAGTGAGATTTAAAAAATGATTTAAGTGCAGAATGTAACTCCGGGAGGATGTATCTTTTCACCAGCAAAGAGATACAAGTGATAGCGGTAATCTTCTGCGCTCTAGTGATGGGTGGTATAACTACAAGTAGCATACTTTATATGAGTGTTAAGGTTTAAATGCCTTTTTCTCTGAATGACCAAAATGCTATTTATACCGTTATGGTTTTCACCCATTCAAATTATGTATCACTTTTCTCCGATATTAAACATTTTCCTTTTCTTTTGCGACATCTTCACAGCGATGCTTGCCTTGACTGTTTAATAGACAGACTGACTTGAAGACTCCATTAATAAGCGTTACATTGTTTTCACCAATCACAAATCCGAAAATGCGATAAAAATACGCCGTTTTATACGATATGTCGTAATAAGCGACGTCGTACTAAGCGAGTTTTAAATGCAGGATTATGGGCATAGAATTCAGACGGAACCATTAGATTTTACCGTCGTATTCAATACGTCGTTAAAAGCGATGCCGCAATAAACGGTTTTGACTGTAAATTCATTCTTCTGACATTTTAACAATCTCTGAAATTTTAACCGATCCAGTCTATCGGTTTCTAACAATTGGGCAACTGAAAAGCCGCGAATAAAATGCTAAGTTGTAGACATAATTTGCTCTATTTTCCTGATAAATATGTACGTAGCTGTTTTCTACCGAAGTATACAATACACGCTTTGCCCCATGCCACATAGCATACATTGGTCGGTGCTGTGCTTGCTAAGCCGGCTTAGTATTATGCAATCAACGAACAATTGAATGCTGTGTGTTGCCTAATAAAGCAGGCAAACGTCCAATACACGAGTGACAACAAACCTGGCACTGTATCAGAGGTGTTTAAAGCCACTATTCGACGCGCGGGACTAGGTAGTTCGGCGAAAAACTCTCGCCATGTTCTCATGATAAAACATGTTACTCCAAAACATTTTATATAGTAATAGCTGTAGTGCCCATCGTTGACGGTACAATCACTTAGCATGTGCATGATTACATATTTGTCCACCCTTCATATTATTCCCTAGATTTTGTGACACATTAGCGAGCATGCCTCTCTACTTGTCAGTGGCTTGTCATGACGTACTCGCTCTCTGTGGTCCTTTGCACTTTCATACAGTGAGTTTCTCTCATTGGTTGGCCGGCAGGCGCGCCCAGGTTATCTGCCTCCCGTTGACTCATCACTTCCCGTTACACAGCGCAGCGACAGCACGAGAATGCCCGCACTTCGCAGTTCAGGTCCGTGTATCAAGTGTTGATCTCGAGTTGTGAAGTGTTACTTTGGGGTATAATTCTCATAATGGCTCCACATGTGTACACGGGAGAGCAAAGGGTATTTATGTACAATTATGTGAAAACAGAGTCTTGCAGGGAAGTAGTTAGGCGATTTGTAACACAGTTTCCAGGTGTACGCCCTCCACATAGAGAGACCGTGCGGAAACTCATAAACAAATTGAGAGAACTAGTTCTTTACTCGATAAGAAACGAAGTGTTAAAAAATATGTACTTAACGAGGAAAAATTAAATGAAATCGTAGAAAGATTAAAACATACGCCTACAAAATCCCAAATAAGACTTGGAGAGGAAGCCGGGATTTCGAAGAGCTCAGCATGGCGGGCTACCAACATGTTAAATGGTAAGAACTTATTTTCTTAATTACTAATTTTCTTCATCCTTATTTTCTTAATTTTAATTTTTCTAATGTCATGCACGGATAAAGTAACCGAAGTGCTGTCATTGTTGCTATGCCGCAGAGCGGGGAGTGATGAATCAACGGGAGGCAGATACGCTGGGCGCGCCTGCCGACCAACCGATGAGAGGAACTAACTGTATTATTTTGCATTATTGCTGATCTTGATCTGATTTCTTCTTTCCCATACAAAAGAAAGCAATGTATCGGATTAATATTCAGAAACTACTGACAGGTGTACAAAGCGTTTAAAACGTTGCCGGAACGATTTCCATAGCAACTCTCTTTACAGTCACAGTTAATTACCTACTCTTGAACTTAACTGCCACCCGACTGCCACTGATAATTCCCCTATTCTTGACTGTATCGGAAAAAGGTATAGAATGTAAAATCGTCATGAGCTATCTTCACGCGTAAGAGAGAGACAGCGAGTTTTATACTTTAGGCCCCTTCTGAAGCAAGCCCTGCTGCTGAAATTGCTTTCACAACTTATAGCGAATATCATACTCAACCTTATTCTAAACCAAATACCAAGTTTCATTTAAATCCACACGTCAGTTTTTCAAGTGAAGCTGTAACAGGCACAGGTAAACATTCTTCTTCTTCTTTTCTTCATGGGGCCTCTAAATATTAGTTCCTAATGAGCGTCGACCTCTGAGATCTTTTGCTACCATGTTTTTCCTTCATTCCCACCTAGATATTCCTGCTCCCTTCACAAAGCTGCAGGTTGTTCTTATTGGGTCTTCTTGGATTTTTTCTCTCTCTTCACCTGGTAGTCTTAGAGTCGAGAGTCTGATTCTATCCAGTGCCTTACATTCGAAAAGTATGTGTTCAGCTGATTCCTCTGTTTCATTGCATTTCCTACATATATGGTCTCTTATTACTCCAATTCTATGTAGGTGTTTTTTCAGTGTCCTGTCAACAGTCCTACTACTCATCTTATATCGTCGTTGCCGGGACAAAACCTCCTATGTGATAATATGTTTTGGAGATATACTGACCCGCAGCACATACATTGTGAAGAGCGAGAATGCCTTGACAATATACACACAATATTGCACCTTAGATGACAGAACCTTACCGGCCAAAGTTCTAAGTTCTTTAGTATGCTTCTTGTTTGGTCCTTTTATCAGTTTCTTTGCAAGCTTGCATCCTGGAGTATTTTTCCAGTTCTTCATTTGTTTCTTTGGTGTCACCCCATTTGCGATCAGTCTAATTTGCGATGACTCTTATCAGTGACATACAAACCGGTAGGTTGCTGTGAGGGAATTCCCTACTGAAGGACTGGTACAGGAACACATCCCTCAAGTAACTGACGAAACTACATACAGTAATAGGATTCTTACGAATCGTATGTTGAAACTCATTAAATTATAGCGTTTGAGACTGATGCGTTAATATCAGACTGACAGAGAATAAACAGGACTCAAATGAACATTTTATTTTGAGTTACTAGATAGTTGTGGGTGTAAAGGCGGTTAAATCAGTTTTAAGAAGTAGGACAAAAGATGGGCGTAATACAACGGTTGAATTTTACACTTTCCAATTTCAAAACAAAGGATTTTGCTGTAACAAGTTGCTTCTTCGATAGTGCTATACCCATTTTGAAGCAATTGTTGCTGATCTCAAACTTAACAGTTAAACTACACTTTCTAATACAATAGGGGACATTATTAAATTACTGCTTAAATAATGCTTAAACTGTTCAAACATCATATTGACACGTTAAGTAAGCAGCTGCTCAAAATATAATTAGCCAACTTTCATCTATCTGTATGTATGTCCACCCCTTAGTCTCGTTTCTTGATACCGGGTCGGGATATGATCAGATTAATTTATACGGGATGTTTCTACGGCCGGATGTCCTTCCTGGCACCAACCACAGTTGATGAATAATGAAGATGAAATGTGTTATGGTGAATGAAATTGGGTAAGGGGTGGGACTCAGCTCTGGCCTATGAATAGGAACTGTACCGGCATTTGTCTGGAAGTGAACATGTTAAACCACTCTGAGAACAGCCGACGGTGGGTTTCGAACCCACATGTTTCCCGAATACAGAGCTTGGCTTCATAGCCGTAGCGCATTAAAACGCGCGGCCACTCAGCCTACTTTCACCTACATAAATAAAATGATAACTTTTGTCTGTAAGCTCGTATTAGATATACAAGATTCTAGAAATTAATGTCAAGAAAATATTTAAATTAAAATAAGTTTAAGAAATGATAATTCTATAATGATAGCATGAAAAGATGAGATTGCATTCGGGACATAGTGGGTTCGAATCCCATTGCCGGTAGCCCTGAAGATGGTTTTCCGTGCTTTCCCATTTTCACACCAGGCAAATGCTTAATTAAGGCCACGGCCGCTTTCTTTGCACTCCTAGCCCATTCCTTTCCCATTGTCGCCATACGACCTATCTGTGTCGGTGCGATGTAAAGCCGGCGATGAAAAATCCATGTCACCAAACAACCCTGACTTTTCCGTAAATTTCTGTAAGAGTATCCATTATATAAACCACAAGGCTTGACTTCATTCGTCTCAATTACCTTCATGTCATAAGTAAGCACGCAGATAACAATGTAACAACAAAAGCTACATCAACGATGAATGTCTACAGCTGGAATAATTACAGTATGTTAAAAACTATAGAGTAATATTATCTCAAAAACCCTTCAAGAGAGAGGTTGTGTGGAGTACGCCCCTAATTAGCAGTCCCCCTGCTGGATGGACGTTGTGTTGAAAAACCCTCATAGGCTGCTGATAATTTTACAGTGGTCGCAAATGGGACACGAACTGGTCTTTCTTCACATTCTTGTTTTCCACTGTAATGGGAGTGATCGCAAATGGGACAACATTTGCTGTGATCGCAAATGGGACTGATCGCAATTGGGACACAACCGTTTCTTTTGTACCCTATTTTCCTATGTAGTGTCGGGTTTGTCCATAGGAAATCCCGCATACAGGTTCTGGGCCTACAAAATATGTTTCTGCCCCTTTCCTGACCAGTTTATCTGCCTTTTCATTTCCTTCTGTACCTGCATGCCCTGGTACGCATATTATTTTGACAATGTTGTACTTCGAGAGCTTCAGGAGACGTGAATGGCAATACCAGACAATTCTGGATGATATCCGGACTGCTAAATGCCTTAATGGCCGCTTAGCTGTCCGTAAAAAAGAAAATGTTCTTATTCGTATAGTTCATTTTCAGATTTACTTTAAGACATGTTGTGATAGCTATCACTTCAGCTTGAAAGACTGTAGTGTGCTTGCCCAGGCTCATCTGGATTGATCTCTCTTAGGTCTTCCCCTGTTGATCCCTCCTCCTGTGCCATCCACAGTCTTTGAGCCACCAGTCCACCACACTATATCGTCTTTTTCAGTATTCCATTCGTTGATATCCCAGTCTTATTTTTTTATTATCTGGGTTTCAAACGGTTTTCCAAAGTTTTATGTTGGTATCATATGATCAGAAGGCATGTGTAGAACTTCTTCTGTTATTACTCTGTTAATTTTACAGTGTCTTAGATTGGGTCTTTGTGCAGTCCAGCACTCTGATTGTGCCAGTCTATATAAACTCATTTTATCCTGTCCTTTTATGAAATTCCATAGTGATGGGAGGTCTAATACAGTATTCAAGGCTTCTGTCGGCGTAGTTCTCATGGCCCTGGTTATGGCTATGCATGCTATTCTCTGTAGGCTAACAAATCTCTGCTGACTTTTCCTTGACTTATTTCTGCCACCAGATTATTGCAGCATAGGCCATCAACGGTCTAATGATCATTGTGTATATCCACATTAACACTGATGGTCTTAGGCCCCATGTCTTCCCGACAGCTCTTTTACAAGCATACAGCAAGTTTTTGGCCCGGGTTATGTTCCTTTCTATATGTAAATTCCAGGTTAGATTTTTATCTAACACTACACCTAGGTGCAGTGTCTGTTCTATATCTTGTCCAAATAGCTTCAGTGATCTCTTTCCCTCTAATTTTCTCCTTCTTGTAAAAGGGACCAGAATTATCTTGTTCGGGTTGGATGATTGTTTTTCTTCCCGACGCCAGTTCTCCACAAGGTTCATGCATGAGGTCCTGGTCAACAGACAAACATTAAAATGAATTCATCATACGTCTTTACAATCACGTCAGTATTGTTGTCAGGGTACAACATTAACCGACTGGAACGTCCCATATAAAATAAATGTTATCATATGAAATGCCCAATCAAATGATGAACGGCACAGTTTTTCCTTTTTCTCGAACAGCACTAAGAGTGGCAAGTTCACAAACAGCGGTGAACACTGCTCTGACGTTTTCAGTTACGTGCGCACCCTGCCCATCGTATCAGCGTCTCGTAGCAGGAATCAGATAGCTGTAAAATATGATTAACCAGTGTGTCGCATAGGCTACCAGTAGTTACCAGAATGTGTATGAACCAGAGGAATGGCATTCTAAAAAAGAACGTTATGTAACTCTCGAGCTATTTCCAGCCAGTATTCAAGCAGGCTGTTCTACTGGGCACGCATCAGTTAATGCCATCTAAAGGATGTGAGTGGGAGAAGAAGAGACGAAGCACTTCACAACAAATAATAGTCAAGGCAATGTTATTGTTGATCAATTTTACGGACTTTCGACATTGTAGGCCTTCATATTTAGTTTTCTTCCGATTCTGTGGTATTAGGATATCCAGTGTAGAGGGAGTCCTTCTTCCTACTTTCATGATGTTCCTTCACGATTTTTTCTCATTTTGATCGTCATATTTACAATTGAAACGGTGATTTCAAAATCATCCCAAGTCCGTGTTTTTACCAAATCGAGTTTTTCGCGGCATGTTGTTGTATGAACTTCACCGCATCCAAGGACGATGAAAACTGCCAAACTTTGTATTTCACTGCCGTGTATACCGACAACTGAATCTTGCAGTGATTTCAAGAGAATCCCAAGCCCAGGACCTGGGAGGTTCTTGAACTCACCTTCCGTTTTCCATAGCGCTGCTGTCAACAAACGAAGGATGAGTGGAAGTAATAAAGAAGAAATTTCCTGTGTAACGCTTAGAAACAGAAGAAGTTATTGATATCAAAGAAGGTTTCAAGACATACTTTAAATCCAGCATAAAAAGACAAAGAAAGGTTTTTCGTTACAAAGTATAATCTTTACAAGTTTGATGTGACTGAAGTTAGCGTAGATAAAACAATGAGCGGGATGATGCCAGAGTACTTCCGAATCTGAAAATCTAACATGAAGCTGATAATCCCTGAATGTAAAGCTTACAACAAAGCAATCACAATTTAGCAAAATAAACTTGATGATGTTAAGTCTCTGACGAAACATTTATAACCACATACTGTGAAGTTCATTAAGTCACTTGTTGGATCTGATGGTCCGTGTAACGAAGATGAGGACGGAGATTATGGTGCTGTCCCAGATAAGCCGCCAAGGGATATTTTAAGGAACGTTTTGCGAATTGTGCAGTGGAATGGCGTATATTTTACTCAGAACAACAGTGCACGTATTTCATTTTTATTCCTATATCCTGTAATAACGCACAATATTGCAATAAGAAATATTCGACCAGAGTAAAACTCATGTTACTTCAATATAAGCAGCGTTGATTTCAAAAATATCCCAAGTCCACTTGCTTTGTACACCGACCGACGGTCACGAACAGAACTTTAAAGAAATAGACCGAATGGATGACTATTCTACGAGGTTAAAATATTTTGGCTGCAATAGCTAGTTTTAATAAAAACTAGTTTCTTGTTTCTCACCAAAAGGTTTGGACTCTGGATTTGGGATGTTTATGAAATCACCGTTTCAATTTTCCTTACCGATATGGGATTATGACCACGCTGTTCCCACTTTCAATCACGACAAAAACCACTACCATCGCCAGTTAACACGATTGAACAATATTTCCATGTTAGCGATGCTCAGCGTGGACATGGACTAAACAACAGAAGGTTAAATTATGAATATCTCTGTTATCACAGTCGGTACGGTAAAACTGCATAAGATTAATCGGAAATTGCATTGCCTATAACTTTTGCCATGCAGTATTTATCGATATGATTACTAATAGCATACAGTGGCTGCACAACAGTTCAGGGATTTTTGAAAATTATTGAAATGAAAATCAACAGCCTGTTTCCAGTCATTCGACCGGGTCAGGAATGGATTGAACGAAACCCCCATCTAACGGCAAAGATAGGAACTGTGCCGGCTGCCTAAGTCTGTCGCACTCCACTGGGGCAATGATTAATGAATGACAGATGAATTGGTAATGGAGAGTGTTGATGGAATGAAAGAAAACCGGAAAAAGGGAAAACCGGAGTACCCGAAGAAAAACCTGTCCAGCCTCCGCTTTGTCAAAGCACAAATCTCACATGGAGTGACCGGGTTCAAAATTATTGTACCTCATGATTTTATTTCATGCTTTTATAATTTAAAAAAATACATGTTTTCATTTAAAGTACGTTTATTTGTGCATCACATAATATTGCTATGCTTTCTACCACCACTACTTTTATAACAGTCTCAATACGCCCTGGCATACTTTTGATGCTCTGTAGCATCATTCCTGCAATATCCTAATCGTGCTGTCATAACTGCTGAAGACGTTCCTTTATTTGGCAAATATTAGTGCAAATAGTGCAAAGAGGATCTTTTTTTGGGACCAGAATAGTTTGCACTTGCGGTATCTGCTGAAAAAATGTCGATCCTTAAAGATGTCTACTGGCTGGTGGGTAACTGAATTACCACCATACTTATATCAAAAGAAGGAATACTTTACCTTCATCCACGCTCAAATAAAATCAAAGAGAAATTTGGCGTTATTGAAAGTTTCTGAATTGGTCTAGAATAAAATAATCCTAATTTGTTGTCCACCCGCTGTAGATATTTGAGAATTAAACTTTAGGCCATCTCCTAAACCACCATTTCGCCCTGCGTGTATTAAATTATTTATAGCCTAAACTGTTGTGCCTTACTCTACGACGTTATATACCGATTTTCATTTCATTTTGTTCGGCCATTTTCTCGTGGCTTGGAGTTGATATGGACTAAGCAACATAAATATAAATATATCTGTTATTATAGCCGATACGGTAAAACTTTATTAAACTGTATTAATCATAAATGCTTGAAAGGTGTTATGTAATGTTTATCGATAGGACAATCAATAACATAAATATTTGATAATTATATTTTAGGCTTTCCCCTAAGCTACCATTTCAATCAGCGTTTCTTCTTCTTCTTCTTCTTCTTCTTCTTCTTCTTCTTCTTTATCTGTTTATCTTCCAGGGTCGGTTTATCTCTCGAACTCAGCGAGGGATCCCACCTCTACCGCCTCAAGGGCAGTATCCTGGAGCTGCAGACTCTGGGTCGGGGGATACAATTGGGAAGGATGATCAATACCTCGCCCAGGCGGCCTCACCTGCTATGCTGAACAGGGGCCTTGCGGGGGGATAGGAAGATTGGAAGGAATAGACAAGGAAGAGAGAAGGAAGCGGCTGAGGCCTTAAGTTAGATACCATCCCGGCATTTGCCTGGAGGAGAAGTGGGAAACCACGAAAAACCACTTCCAGGATGGCTGAGGTGGGAATCGAACCCACCTCTACTCAGTTGATCTCCCGAGGGTGAGCGGACCCCGTTCCAGCCCTCGTACCACTTTTCAAATTTCGTGGCAGAGCCGGGAATCGAACCTGGACCTCTGGGGGTGGCAGCTAATCACACTAACCACTACACCACAGAGGCGAACTCAATCAGCGTTTATAAGTTATTTTTAGCCAAGATTTTAATGCCTTACTCTCCGACTTTACATACCGATCTTCATTACATTCTGTTCAACCGTTTTCTCTTGATGCGCGTACAGACAGACAGACAGACAGACAGACAGACAGACAGACAGACAGACAGACAGACAGACAGACAGAGATGACTGGAAATTAAAAATTGCATTTACTTCTTACCGTGGACGAGGCCGATGCAGAAATACCATTATTTTTTAAAGTTATGAGCAATGTGCAGACAAAACTCTTATTTTATCTGTATATATAAAATAACTTGTCCTGACTGACTGACTGATTCATCATCGCCGAGCCAAACCTACTGGACATAAAGAAATAAAATTTTGGGGATACATTCATATTAGCATGTAGGTGCTCGCTAAGGGAGAATTATTGGATATTCCTTCGCTAAGGGGGTGAAAAGGGGGTGAATATTTAAAATGACGGTACCTATATCTCGAAAATTTAAAAGTTTACAGATGTAAAAATTGGTATTTGGAATCTCCTTTAAAAATAAAGAAACACGTATTTTTTGTTTTTGGAAAATCCCATTAAGAGGGTGAAAGATGGGGGAAAAGGGGTTGAACACTTTTTATGAGGAGACTTACATCTCAAAAACTGAAGATGTTACAGACATGAAAATTGAAATTTGGAATCTCCTTTGAAAATAAATAAACACGTATTTTTTATTTTTGGATAATCCGATGAATAGGGGGTGAACAGGAGTGACAAGCGGGGCGAATTTTTGAAAAGACTATACCTGCAAATTATCTCAGACACGTAACATATTACAGATTTGAAAACTGGTATTTCGAATTTCCTGTAAAAGTCAAGAAACATAAATATTTTTTCCGAAAATCCAATTAAGGGGAACTGAAAAAGGGGGTGAATTTTTAAAATTAGCGTATCTACAGTACATCTCAAATCTTAACATTTTGCAGACGTGAAAATTGGTATTTGGAATCTCCTTTAAAATAAGGCGTGCTGGCCTTTAGTCACAGGGTTCCCGGGTTCGATTCCCGACAGGGTCGGGAATTTGAACCATCATTGGTTAATTTCCCTGGCACGGGGGCTGGGTGTATCTGTTGTCTTCATCATCATTTCATCCTCATCACGACGCCCAGGTCGCCTACGGACGTCAAATTAAAAGACCTGCACCTGGCGAGCCGAACCCGTCCTGGGATCTCCCGGCACTAAAAGCCATACGCCATTTCATCAACTAAAAATGTTGAAGATGTGAACACTGATATTTGGAATCTCATTTAAAAATAAAGAAACACGCACTTTTGTGGAGGGATAATCAACGGGTAGGAAGGGAGGTGAAAAAGTAGTTGAATTACTTTCATGAGTATAATTACATCTCAAAAACTGAAACTGTTACGGACGTGGAAGTTGGTATTTTGAATTTCCTTTCAAAATAAAGAAACGAGCATACTTTGTTTTCGGAGTCCATTTAAGGCGGGAGAGGAGTGGAAAGAAGTAGAAGCTGAATAATTCTTATGAGTATACATCCATCTAAAAAAACTGAAGGTGTTACAGACGTACAGGTATGAAAACTGATATTTAAATATATTTTAAAAATAATGAAACATATTTTTTTTTGCTTTCGAAAAATTCAATTGAGGGGCTGAAAATAATTGGAAAAGCGGGTGAACTTTTAAAATGAGTACCGGTATATCTACATTATATGTCGTCCGGCTCCATGGCTAAATGGTTAGCGTGCTGGCCTTTGGGCACAGGGGTCCCGGGTTCGATTCCCGACAGGGTCGCGAATTTTAACCATCATTGGTTAATTTCCCTGGCACGGGGGCTGGATGTATATGTTGTCTTCATCAACATTTCATCCTCATCACGACTCGCAGGTCAAATACGGGCGCAAAATCAAAAGACGCGCACTTGGCGAGCTGAACCCGTCCTGGGATCTCCCGGCACTAAAAGCCATTCGCCATTTCATTTTACATTATATGTCAAAAACTTAACGTGCTGGAGACAAGAAACTTGGTATTTGGAAAGTCTTTTAAAAATACAGGAACCTGTACCATTTTGTTTTCGGAGAGGGCACTTAACAGGGGGTGAAAAGTAGTGAAAATTGTTGAATTATTTTTTATGAAGATATTCATATCTTAAAATCTCAAATTGTTACAGACGTGAAAATTGATGTTTGGAATCTCATTTAAAAATAAGGAAACATGTATTTTCGTTTTCGGAAAATACACTTAGATGGGGGTAGGGGAAGGACTGATCAAGGGGTTTGAATTCTTTTTATGGGGATACTTATGTATATCTCAAAAACTGAATATGTTAGAGATGTGGGAATAGGTATATGGAATCTCTTTTTAAAATATAGAAACATATATTTATTTTTTGACTTGAGAGAAGACTGTTTCTCGCATGTACAGTTCTATGTCGCATGGTCGTCTTAGCCCGAAAAGGTAATACCACAAACATGGTTTACAAATAATTTCTGGGATAAATGAAACTCAATTTTTGGGTGAGTTTTTATACTTTAGGAATTTTCAGATAGTCTCTTAGTACAAAGCCGGGGAACGATTACTCTGATCAAATTACGAAATCCACGCGAGCGAAGCCACGGGTAATTGCTAGTATTATATAGAAGAAGAAGATAGAACGTAGAAGATAGACTAGCTCCCTGTACCCTTTGTTGACGGGTTAGTTTTTGTAACTGAGAAGTAATGCCATCTATCGGAGATCGGTGACAGGAGAAGAGACAGTGCACACCTCAATTTTAACAAGAATTAGTCCTTGTGATGTTATTGTTAATAAAGTTTAGGGACTTATGGACATTGTAGGCCATCACATTGTATTTCCTCCCTGCTTGGCGATATTAGGGCATTCGAGGCCTAGACTTTCAACTTCACTCCCCCCTCTTTCCCCTCCAACATACCTGTATATACATAAACTGCGCTTTCACAGACGGGCTCTACTGCTCACGGTGCTTTACTTTTCTTCAGCAGTAACCTAGCGTAACGATTAACCCGCGATCACTCGCGTTATGAGGTTCAATCTAACATTTTTACAAATTTTGCTACAATTCGTTTGTTCTTAGCTTTGAATCGATGACCATTCGAAAATGCCTCATTCGGTCCTTTGAGCACGCCATGATGTATTTTTGTAGTAACTGTGGTATTTTGGAGGGGAGGAAAGAGTGGGGGGAAAGAGTGCGTCACGCGTTGTGTTAGTTGCTATCTCACAGCGCGAGTGATCACGTGCGTGTGATTTTCTACAATTTGATTGATTTTTATTGTTATAACTGGCAATATAAGTGTAAGTCAAAGACAGCAAATTATTAGCTGGTTGTTAGCAGAAAATTACGTTGATCACATGAGTTTTCCTGGGGATAATTATGTGTTGCTTTTGTGACAATGCTGAAAATAACATTAACACCATAGGATAAAATAACCTATCTTTTAGACCGTAGACCAATATACTGTAGACTTCATTACTATTCCAAATTGTATTTGTTATTTAGTAAGTAAGCTGATACGTTTATAGGCTACTTTTATCAGTAGGTGCTATTTCATTTGAAATAAATGTAATGCTTAAGTTTAACTGTATGTCGTATTCAGTAAAAATAATAAAACATGTTAAAATTATCAGTATACAATAAAAACATTAAAATAAAATAAAAGTGAAAAGAAAAATACGAAATTAATGATTTTATAAGAGAAATACTTGCCTGCTGTCATTTCTTGATGGATACAGTACTTTTGCATCCATCTCTTGGCATAGGCCAGAGCAAAGTGTAGCTTCCACCGAAGTCCCAGTCAACATCCATGGCTGTGACAATATAGAAATTGCTGGGGTATGGGTAGTGCTGAGTAATGACATTCAGAGCATGACTAGTGCATCTGAATGTTATGAAAGGTGCTGCTCATAGGGTCAGTCGTGCTGCAATAGTACTTTCTGTCCCAGTGACGAAAGCAATGGCAAACTACCTCACTCCTCATCTTGCCTAGCACGCCTCATTTTGGTGCTGCCATTGGTTTTTGGGGTTTCCTTATAACCGCATAACCTTTGGTGGTACTATTTCAGGATCCAACCAGCCTCTGGGCTGATGACCTAACAGACAGACAAGAGAAATACGGATGTTAGGTTCCACCTAACAACGCGAGTGATCGCGTGACTTGCCGATGCGCGAGTGATCGCGGATTAACACCACGGCATTTCATAGCGAAGAACAGGAATTCAAATTTCGGCTTTGGGAGCTATAATACTTCATTAATGTTTACACTAATTTTCAAATACTCTAACTTGTGCAGTGATAGCATTCTGTTTGTGCAAAGCCATCTAGGGAAATACAAAGTACTAGGGGAAAACTTCGTGTATTGTCTTCTCTGTAGATATTTTCATATCAATGTACAAAAATTAAATTATAATTTGTCTATACTAGAGTCCTGATTGACCGAATATGAAGACCATAGGTCCGCCTCTGTGCTGTAGTGGTTATTGTGATTAGCTGCCACTCGCGGAGGGCCGGGTTAGATTCCAGGCTCTGCCACGAAATTTGCCACAAAGTAGAGGGGTTTCGTTCTCAGCAATCCTTGAAGTGGTTTTCCTTGGTTTCCCGCTTCTCCAGGCAAATACCGGGATGGTTCCTAACTTAAGACAACGACCCCTTTCTTCCATATCCCTTCCAAAACTCCCATCCCCCACAAGGCCCCTGTTCAGCATAGCAGGTGAGGCCGCCTGGGTGAGGTACTGGTTCTCCTCCCTAATTTTATCCCCGGGCAAATGTCTAACGCTTCAGGACACAGCCCTTGAGACGATAGAGGTGGAATCCCTCGCTGAGCCCGAGGGAAAAACCAACCCTGGACGGTAAACGAATCAAAAGAAGAAAGAAAGAAAGGAGCATTGTATGTGGTTAAAAACTCACATGATGCCCTGTTCGAATAAATCATTAACCAGGCGACTAAAGCATACGATACGTATGAATCGTGAGTTTGCTGACATACAGTGTTTCTTCATTCTTCGCGATTGTGTACACTATAATATGCACATACTGTAGATACACTATGAAAATATTGAACCAATGTCAATGAATATTAAACGAAATGTGTTATTCGGTA
Source organism: Anabrus simplex (assembly GCF_040414725.1). NCBI lineage: Eukaryota > Metazoa > Arthropoda > Insecta > Orthoptera > Tettigoniidae > Anabrus > Anabrus simplex. The sequence goes on along the minus strand of NC_090265.1, from coordinate 615,170,968 downwards.
ATATGACTAAAGAAAGATTAAATATACACTTCCCGACACAGAAGGTAAGCTCCCCTAGAAGGTATAGTTGTCAGCGATACTTTCGAATGTGAGGGTAGGACTAGCAAAATGGCCTTGTCGAGTTACGTTCTATTTCGTTGTTCATGTACGGTCACAAGTCATGGCATGTTACTCTCTCGGTCTGGGACATGCCTCCAATGGCTACATTAGTCGTAATGTCGTAATGTATGCACTATATTTTGTCCGGCCGTCCTGTTATGGTTTTGTGGAGTACCTCCAAACGTACAGACTTTCTTAGCTAAGGCAGTAGCCGTGCATGCTAAATTGTGAGTTCTATTGCTCACCTCTGGTGGCCAGAGTTTGAGTCTCGGTAGGATAATATATTTTATGTTTATTTTTATTCCTATACATACTTATATGCTGAGTCACGTAATCTGTTTTATCATGCCACTATAGACAGTGAGTGGGCATATAGTTCAGTCAAATTAGACAAAAATAGCTCTAACAAGCTCAACATCGGTGTAAATGTTGAGGATGATGTCTTAATCGAAATCCCGATTGTTTTGTTCTTGTTACAAAGTGTTTTTTCTGCCGTCTATTACAATTAAAACACAAATGAATAAACAGAATTATAATGGAAGATATTATGTCAAAATGCAGTCGATTTTAAAAATAAATCCATTTCTTTGGAGAGGACATTGACGTTTGCAATAAGTACAAACACGTAGACCGGCAACTATCATGCAGTGTGGTTGCTATCCTACCTTTCATTGATACTGTGCGTACAATAGCTGCAAGGCGAGCTGATTCATGGGGTGAAGAAGTTTTGCGAAGATTAAACACGGAGATCGATCTAGTAGCTGTTAAGGCCCGCTATAATCGTCGTCGCTACTCGACGTTCTGCCGGCCACGTTTGCATCCGAAACTACGTCATCTCATGGCAGACACGCTGAAGACAGTAGTGAACTCGGAAGCTTTCAAAAGTTATGTGATCATCTGGAGAACAATGATGAGTGCCAGTACACAATCCTGGAACTTATCGACTTCATGAAAAACGCCAGTCCTGACGAGGAACCTTACGGCGGAAAGCATATGAAGAGAAAATGCAGAGTGTCTACTGGGAAAGCGTTGTTGTCACTAGAGACTAGACTTTCATGCAAATTCATGTTTCCGAACTGTACTAGCAATACCGGCACGGGATTTATTTTGCATTAATTATAACGAAGAATTTCTACCGCTTGAGAATACATCATCTGCATAACTTCCAACGTGGAGGTAATGACATATGCCGCGCCAATTCCGACCACAGCAGGCATACGTCAGGCCCAGCTGATATAATATTTAACTTAATATTTCCAATAATTAGGATGATACAAAACAACGGACAAATAGCAGCGTGTGAGTTATAATGATGCCTACAAAACTCACTAGTTTTACGGTGATCGTAACAATACTGTGGCATTTATTAAAGATTTAAGTAAGCTGATGCAATAAGCGATTCGTGACTCATAGATCACAGGTCTTGACTTCATAAACTCAGGGCCGGTGTGCACCAACCGCGCGGGAGGCCATCCGGTCTCTCAACGTAGTTGCCGGGTATACAGCGCCATGGCCAGGCGGAGAGCAAGGAGCCCAGGCGCTACAGTGACTCTATATTGTACTGTTTCACGGCTTCTTCTGCCCTCTAGTGGCTAAGATCTGTACCAAAAGCAGTTGTGGCGTTACAAGCGGAACTCGCACGGTCGATACAAATACTGTATTGCCGGGGAGAATCGAGCTGATTTTACCGAACAGGAAAATTAAAACTGAACTCACATGATCATGTCGGCTCAACTGAAAAGAGGTAGAAGATGATATTTCGTTATTTTCAAAGCCAGTATTCATACTTGTGGATATTTGGAACGTTTCGATAGTGAAGCACTTCAAATACATAGTAAATACTATTTCACTTACTCTATGTGCAAATAAAAGTGGCAGCTGAATACGCTGGTCAGTGGTACGAGTACCCAGATGCTCGGAGAAGAGGGGCACTAGAATTCGACCGTCAGAAAATTATTGTGACAAATAAAATTAAAAATAAAATAAATCATGAAATTCGATGGTTAGTTCCCCTTTACTGGTTAATTTACATTGTACAATAGTTAGCATGCTGATCTTTGGGCCATGGGATCCCAGGTTCGATTCCCGATCGGGTCGGGAATTTTAACCTTCATTGGTTAATTCCGATGGTTCGAGGTCTGGGTGTGTGTGTCGTCTTAATAATTAGAATTTATCATAGATAGGGCAGGTCGCCGATACGGCGTCAAGTACCGGGTAAGTTGGCTGTGCGGTTAGGGCCGGGCAGCTGTGAAATAGCATCCTGGAGGTAGTGGGTTCGAATCCCACTGTCGCCAGCCCAGAATATGGCTTTCCGTGGTTTCCCATTTTCACACCAAGCAAATGCTGGGGCCACGACCACTTCCTTTCCACTCTTAGGCCTTCGCTATCCCATCGTTGTCATAAGAACTGTGTCGGTGCGATTTAAAGCAAACCGTACAAAAATAAGAAAAAAACACCGGCGTCAACTCGAAAGACCTGCGCCAGGACTCTTCATAGACCACACGCCATTATTTAGTAGTAATCTAACAATATTAAGCAGAAATCATTATAGTAGTGTGCATCTCAATGTGAGACTACCGATAACAATTATTTTTGGATTTCTGTTTGATTAGACTCAGTCTGGTATCTGTTAGCTTGCTTTCGGAAGATAGAGGCCAAACATATTGTGATAAGTTTCCAAGTATCATTTCTTCGGACACGGGGTATCCACAGTTTCCAAATAACCTCGTGTTTCGACAATGTGTAAAATAAAATATTCCTTTGTCGGCCAAATTTTGTACGGTTGAGTGTGTATTATTTAAGACCACGGTCGGTCATTGCCCACTACTACTCCTGTCCTATCCCAGCGTTGCCATAAGACCTTTCTGAATCGGCGTGATACTTCTGATGTTCCCTCCGCTTACTTTTATCAGACTTCTCATTTCCATCTTTCCTATCCGATCTTCCTTAGTCAATTTTACCTCTCGTGAGAGGTGACTGAGAGGGACCTTAGGAGCTTTCAACTTGGGTTGAGTAAGTTGGCGACCAAGGAGCCCCCGACTGAAATTGCCATTGCCTCCACTTACTTGTGCCACTTTCATCTTCTTGTTTGACCTGGTGTCCGGACATTTCGTTCCACGGACATTCCGCACCACCTGATGTGATTTGATTAATACAAAACTAGCAGCTTCCCGCTGGCTGTTGTTCGTTGCTATCCTCACGGATGTATTTGCAAAGTTTCGAGTTAATGAAATAAAGCACATGATCTGCTGTAGTAATAGAATGTAATATTATGTCAACAAAACACCTGAAAATACATCACACAAAGAAATTGAATTAAACGTTCCTTGGAACAACACTACGCGCCGAACTGTTAAAAAGTCCTTCAAAGATCTTCGTCTTGGAGACAAATGTACTCATAACTTTTCTCAGAATCTAAACAATTTAAGTATTTATTACCTCAAAAGAAAGCGCTTGATCCACAGAGTGTTTCTAGACTAAAACGAACTGCGTACCTCAATTAGAACGGGCGTCTCCGAAAACCGTAAAATAGTAGTTTGTGGGACGTAAAACAAATAACATTATTATTATTATTGTTATTATTATTATTATTATTATTATTATTATTATTATTATTATTATTAATTAGAACGAAAGATATGATTGCTTCAATGAGAAAATATGTTGAAGAAATGAGACGTCAAATTGAATGTGCACTCATAACTTTCCTTAGAATCAACCAATTTGAATAGTTAAGAGCTGAAATGAAAGAGCGTGATCCACAGAGTGTTCTTAGGCCAAAACGAACTCCGTACCTCAATTAGAACCAAAGATATGATTGCTTCAAAGAGACAAAAAATTGAAAAATCAAATGATTTGAGGAAGGTGGAAGTTAAGTGATTTATAGTACCTGATGACAAATCTGTGCATGAATACTTTTCAGTTAAAAAATGAAGGAAAGAGACCGGATAGAATGGCCGGACTGACTGACTTTAGTTTTCATAAAAAATGTTTAATATATAGATGATTTTTGCTAGGAGCTTTACGTCGCACCGACACAGATAGGTCTTATGGCGACGATGGGATAGGAAAGGCCTAGGAGTTGGAAGGAAGCGGCCGTGGCCTTAATTAAGGTACAGCCCCAGCATTTGCCTGGTGTGAAAATGGGAAACGACGGAAAACCATTTTCAGGGCTGCCGATAGTGGGATTCGAACCTACTATCTCCCGGATGCAAGCTCACAGCCGCGCGCAATATATAGATGTTAAGGTGGGAATTCATCCCCGAGTCAGGCAACTGTATGCGTCACGTATTCACGTCACAGTACTTTGTTCAAAGGAGTCTTTTACAATTCTGTCAAAAGCCGGCTTCACCCATGTTCAGCTCACCATAATAAGCTATTTCAACGTTTCATAGAGCCATGATTAAAATGGTGTGTTGTGTGTTGTTTGAATATGAGTGTTGCAACAAACGCAAACACCCAGTCTCCGAGCCAGAATAATTAATCAATTACGGTTAAGATCCCCGACCCAGCCGGAAATCGAACCCGGAACCCTCTGAACCGAAGGCCTCGACGCTGACCATTCAGCTAAGGAGGCGGACCCATTAAAATAATAATAATAATAATAATAATAATAATAATAATAATAATAATAATAATAATAATAATTGTTACGGAGTTATCCGTGGAAGGCAGAGGTGAAAGAAGGTGCGGGCTGGAGTGGGTCTAACTACAAGTCTTAAAGCTGAATTTAAAATTTAAATAAAGGTTATATTTTCAACAGATAACAACATTTAACAATTGTCACTAGGTGAAATAACAAAGAAAATCAGGTACAATGCGACTTTACAAAAGAAGGCACAAGTTAAGGGGTCTTTACAATTTCTGGGCTACGAGCCCAAATTCGTCAATCCTTGAGCTCTCAGCTCACAACCACAAAATACCAAAGGGCAGAACGCCCCTAATTACATGGAGCAGTAGCTCCCAACAATCAAAATGTCATGCCTCCCCGAGGCACCTTTCAAAATACCAGAAAGAGCTGACCCGCTCTCAATCTTTAAACGGACTTTACTACCAACTGCCCTCAAGGCACACTTATAAATAAACAGGGGTAACTTGTACCCAACCTACAGGGCCTTACAAGGAAAAAAAAGTGATAAATTATAAATGGCCCAAAACAAGGTGAAAGGAGGCGAAACTTGTACTCCTACATGAACGCTTGTAAAATACCTAAGTGGCGCTAGGCTAATTACACAGGGGCTAATCCCAAGCTAGAGAGGTGACTCGTATAGGGAAAACTTTAACACTTTAAGGAAGAGTAGAAACTCAGTTATGAAAACGTAGTCACCTCAACTTCAAAATGAAGGGGAGCTCGAGAGGGTAAGGCACTCTCTATCCCCAATTTACAGTTAAAGAAATTTGTAGTTTTTACATAGACTGAAATGGGATTTACATTTTAAAGAGATGGGTTACATATTAAAGGTTTCGAACCTTCCTCGCGAGTTAAACTGCTGAGCTAGCAAGAAAAGATGTTAAATGGCCATTACCTTGTTGAAGATCTGTTGCCCGAAGAAAGAGGCGCTTCCCGCCCCCCTGCTACATATCCACACGCTAAGCTAGATGTTATTGAAGTGTCTCGGAGACAAGAAAATCAGCAGTTTTTATACCCTCGCGGAAAATTCAAGACCTTTCATGAATGATTAAGACCCGACCACAAAAGTTTATTGGTTAACAGCAAAAGTTACACACAATTCGATGAAGAAACACCTTGTAAGGACACGGAGTCTTGAACTACTTTTCTTTACTATTTAAGGTTTTTTGTTTTGTTGAAGTTGGTAACATATGTACATAGCAACAAGCGTGTTAATCTTGTTTAATGATGAGTTGTTAATAGTGTCAGTGTAAACATTTAAAGTAATAAAAGGTCTAGGTGGACGTGAATATTATATTGGACCACATCCAGACAATAATATTAACAAGAGTGGTACATATTGGTGACCCCGACGTGATCTAGAGAAGATATGGCGAATAACGAAAGCGTTCCCGAAGATCGACCAGAAGCAAATAAGGTTAGCGTAAAAATTCCACCTTTTTGGACAGAGAGACCGGAAATTTGGTTTTATCAAGTGGAGGCTCAGTTTAGTATTTGTACAATTAAGGCAGAAGAAACTAAATTTAACCATTTAGTGTCTCAACTAGATCCTAAATATATAGAAAATATATGGGACATTATTAAGGGTAGTGATGTGAACAGATACTCGTTGGCTAAGGAACGACTATTAAAAATATTTAAGGAAAGTGAGGATAAACGCATTAAGAGACTAGTTACTGGAATTGAGTTAGGAGACCAGAAGCCTAGTCAGTTATTGCGCAAAATGCAAGCTTTACCCGGAGTAGATGTGTCGGATAAGGTCTTAAAAACTCTGTGGTTAGAGAAACTCCCTGATTCCATTAAGAACATTTTGATTGTTAGTGATGAAGGCCTTGATAAAGTGGCTATCATGGCCGATAAAATAATGGAAATGAATCCCCGTCATGAATCATATTCAGTTAAACATGGTGACCGGGAACAACATCCTGCCTTCCCTGTTACGATGGACGACATCATGGCTCGAATTTCGGGACTGGAGGAACAAATATCTTCATTATCCATCGGTCATCAGAGTAGATCTCAGCATAGGGGTGAACATCGCCGTCGTAGCAATAGCCGTAGTAAATCCAGGAAGAGGTTTAACCCCGGAGGCAAATATTGCTACTACCATTTTCGATTTGGACGCCACTGTAAACCAGAAAAATGTACTCCTCCATGTAGTTGGTCTGGTCAGGGAAACGGGAAATCGCAGCTGAATTAGCGGCGAATTCCGCTGCTCAAGTCAATAGTCGCAAAACTCGCCTATTTGTCACGGACAAAAAATCGGGATTGCAATTTTTAGTGGACAGTGGGGCTGATGTCTCACTGGTACCAGCTACACCGAACTCTAAAATTGATTTAACATATAAATTATATGCTGCTAACGGGACCGAAATTCCTACATTCGGAATTGAACTACGTACTATTGATTTAGGACTTCGACGCAATTTCCAGTGGCCATTTATTGTAGCAAAGGTCAATAAGGCCATATTGGGAGCTGATTTTCCAGTTATTAGTGGACGTGCGCAACAAGAGGTTGATAGATGGTGTAACCAAGCTCTGCACTGAGGGTGAAGTTATGCCAATCTCAGAAGAAAATGCTGTCAGTTCTATGAGTCAAAACATTAAATTTTCAGACCTATTGTTGCAGTACCCAGATATAGCTAAGCCGAATTTAATTCCTGGTGAAATTAAGCATGATATCAAACATCATATTACCACTGAAGGTCCACCCGTGTTTTCTAGGGCTAGACAGCTAGATTCAAAACGGATGGAAGAGGCAAAACAAGAATTCAAATTCATGATAGACAATAGAATTATTAGGCCATCTAAATCCTCATGGGCTAGTCCTCTTCACATGGTTCCCAAAAAGGACGGCACAGTACGCCCATTTGGTGATTATAGGCGATTAAATGAAAGAACAGTTCCAGACCGTTACCCTGTTCCCAGGATAGAAGATTTCCACTGTATCCTGCGAGGCAAGAAAATATTTTCCAAAATTGATCTATTCAAAGCATACTTTCAGATACCTATAGCTGAAGAAGATAAGCCTAAGACTGCTATCATCACACCGTTTGGACTATATGAATTTAACGTTATGAGTTTTGACCTTCGAAATGCACCTTCAACATTTCAGCGATTTATAAATGAAGTTCTGTATGGACTGGATTTCGTGTTCCCGTACTTGGATGATATTTTAATTGCATCAGCCAGTATAGAAGAGCATAAGTCACATCTACAACTAGTCCTGGAACGACTTTCTAGGTATGGACTTCGTATCAATATCTCAAAGTCAGTATTTGGAGTAAATGAATTAGGGTTCCTTGGATATTGGATAACGCCAGAGGGCTTTCGTCCCCTACCTCAGAAAGTGCAAGCAATTCTGGATTACAAGTTACCTGACAAAATCCATGAGCTCCGTACGTTTCTTGGTGTCGTCAACTACTACAGACGTTACCTGAAAGACGCTGCACAAACTCAAGCCGTTCTGAACGACTACCTTAAGGGAGCAAGAAAGAAGGACAATAGACCTATTCAGTGGACTGAGGAAGCGAAGAAAATGTTTGAAAAGTGTAAATATGATATCGCAAATGCAGCATTATTAGCTTTTCCTAACCCTGACCTGCCGCTAGCACTGTTCACTGATGCATCAGATTTTGCGGTTGGTTCTGTACTCCAGCAATTGGAAAATGGAAGTTGGAGACCGATTTCATTCTTTTCACAGAAGCTGGGTCAGTCACAGAAGGTTTATAGTACCTACGACCGAGAATTGTTGGGAATTTATCTTTCTGTAAAGAAGTTCAAACATCTACTGGAGGGTAGAAACTTTATTATCTTCACTGACCACAAGCCGCTCACGTTTGCTTTCAAGCAAAGAAACGAAAAGGCATCTTCTAGGCAGATGAGACAACTGCAGTACATATCGCAGTTTTCAACCGATATTCGTCATGTCAGTGGTCAAGACAACATTGTTGCTGACGCATTATCTAGAGTTGATGAAGTATCAATAATGGACTATAACAACATTGCTAAAAGCCAGCTTCAAGATGAAGAATTGCAGCAACTTCGGAATGACAATAAATCCCTACATTTTAAGCAATATCAGCTTCCATCAGGAGCAAAGCTTTGGTGCGACACTTCCACTGCAAATATCAGACCTTACATTCCGAAGCCATTTCGTCGCCAAATATTTCTGTATTTACATGGTTTCGCTCATCCTGGAATAAAGACTACAGTGAAGATGCTAACTACTCGATTTATTTGGCCTAGCATAAGAAGTGATGCACGACAATGGGCTAGATCCTGTATCAGCTGCCAGAAAACAAAGACCACTCGACATACTAAGTCGCAACTTGAAGAATATGAGGAGCCTGATGATCGCTTCTGTGTTGTACACATTGACCTCATCGGACCACTGCCACCCTCGAATGGCATGACCTACTGTTTAACCTGTATTGACCGTTTCACTTCCTGGATGGAAGTTATCCCCCTTGAAGATGCAACAGCGGAAATAGTGTCAAAAGCTTTCTACCATCACTGGATTGCAAGATTCGGCGTTCCGTTACGTGTAATCACTGATCGAGGAGCACAGTTCAGATCTCAGTTGTTTCAAAACTTGGCTATAATTTGTGGGATAAAACTTCAGCATACTACACCATATCATCCCCAGTGTAATGGCAAAGTTGAGAGACTGCATAGGACTCTGAAGTCAGCTATCAAGGCCCATAATACCACTAAATGGACAGAAATCTTACCTACTGTCTTACTAGGATTGCGGACTGCGCTTCGAGAAACGTCAAGCCACTCAATTGCACAGATGGTATATGGGAAAACTATCAAACTTCCAGGTGAATTTTTTGAGGAACCAACAGCCAAAATTGATCCTGATACGTTTGCATCTGATTTACAAGAGCAAATGCTAAAGCTAAAACCCAGTACACATACATGCACCACATCAAGATCAGTGTTTGTTCCAAAAGATCTACAGACCTGTACTCATGTATTTCTAAGATGTGACAGGGTCAGAAAACCCTTAGAACCCACTTATGAGGGCCCTTTCCCTGTTATAACACGGCACGACAAATATTTCACCATTAAGATCAAGGGAAAACTTGCTAATCTATCAGTGGACAGACTGAAACCAGCTTACCTGTTGCAGGAACAAGATGGTTCATCTGAGAGCAACCCTATACATTTTCCAAAGGACACCCAACCTCAACACACTGTTGATAAGTCAGCATCAACCACCAGAGTGTCAAAGTCAGGCAGAACAATAAAATTTCCTGCTCGCTTCTTAGAGCAAGTTGTTCATTTTAAGAATTAGTGACTAGTATCATCAAGAATTTTTTTTTAAAAACATTATTGTGTTATGTGTATTTATTTTTGTGTTTTTTACAGACACTCTCCTCACTATCATGAACTATAATTTGTTCGTAACACAGTTACTGGAGGGGGAGTAGTGTAAGGACACGGAGTCTTGAACTACTTTTCTTTACTATTTAAGGTTTTTTGTTTTGTTGAAGTTGGTAACATATGTACATAGCAACAAGCGTGTTAATCTTGTTTAATGATGAGTTGTTAATAGTGTCAGTGTAAACATTTAAAGTAATAAAAGGTCTAGGTGGACGTGAATATTATATTGGACCACATCCAGACAATAATATTAACAAGAGTGGTACAACCTCATTGGTGGAAAATTAATTACAGAAATTTAGGATTGGTTAAATTCAAAACAGGCGGAAAGAAAGCTTAATATTGCCAACCCACAAATGAAAGAACAAAGTTTAGTAAAGACAAAACTTATGAATACAAAATTTCTCCAAGAAGGTTCATTCCTTCACACCAGAGTGCATTATCATAGTTTTTTAGTAGAGACATCTGTTAGAGAATGTCCACACTTCTTGATCAACAAAAGCAAATCAAAAACACCCAGTGACATCTTTTGGTAAACAGTAGAGTGGATCCAGTTGTTACAGTTGAGAGTTTCTCCTGTAGAGGAGTTTCAATTGGCGCAAGATTTGAACTTGCGTCGTAGAGGTGTACCGCCCGGTACAATAATAATAATAATAATTGCGTGTGTTTATCATATCCGGATGCAGACCTTGTAAGGCACACCCTCCAATAAGCGTGGCGTGCGTCTGCCATGTAGGAAACTGCGTGCTATTGTGGATGAGGATAGTGTTGAGTGTTGCACGAATATATGGGACAGCACAACCATCCAGTCTTTGGCGAAGGAAATTAACCGTTAAAACTTAAAATCAAATGACCCAGCTGGTTGTCGAACTTGGGATCTTCAGGTCCGAAGACCAGTCACCTACGGCATTTGACCAAAACTCATGTCCTCATATTCCACGAGGTAGTGCAGCTATTTACAAGCACACCCCCAGATGAAGGTGAGTTAAATGTTCCATTTTAACCAGGTTTAAACGAAAAATGAAATGGCGTATGGCTTTTAGTGCCGGGAGTGTCCGAGGACAAGTTCAGCTCGCCAAGTGCAGGTCTTTTGAATTGACTCCTGTAGGCGACCTGCGTGTCGTGATGAGGATGAAATGAAGATGAAGACGTCACACACCCAGCCCCGTGCCAGCGGAATTAACCAATTATGGTTAAATCTCCCGACCCTGCCGGGAATCGAACCCGGGACCCCTGTGACCAAAGTCCTGCACGCTAACCATTTAGCTATGGAGCCGGACACCAAGTTTAAATGTCTGGCAGTAATGAAAAGTGCATTATTCATTACTTTATGGAAATAGACGACTCAGTGCTCTAGCCACTCGACTTCTAACTGAAGAGTCCTCGGTGAATTGAAGTGGGGTTTTCACTAGCACCAGAGCATGACAGCAGAAAAGGTATGTGGTCTTAAAACCCTAACCAAGTCTTGGATAGAGCCGACCCCGTAAAAGCGTGGGAAGGTAAGGTTGAGAAAAAAAATCAAATAGTACAATAATGTAGCCTAGTAAATAAAGAAAAGAAGCAGTCCTATTGTACTGTTACTCCAGAAAAAAAAAAAACACACACACACACACACACACACACACACACACACACACGCACACACACGCACACACACACACACACACACACACACACACACACACTTGTCTTACATGAGAGGTCACAACGAAAGACAATTGCAGATTTGTAGTTTGTGGCAGCTTTGAACTGATACGACTGGTGGTGGCAAGTGCGCTTTCAAAGGGTTTCCCGCTGAGCCTCGTCGTATTGTTCGTGGCAGCGCGCAGCGTTGCTCTCGTTTTTACTCTTTTACCATCTCTTTGACGCAACCAGCATGCTCCTCGCCTCACGGAGACAAATGACAGACGCCAGACGAGGCTAGCAGAGTAGAAAGGGAGGGAACAACGTTTTCAATTGGAATCCAAATCACTTTGAGATTGAGGTTCAAAATTAAACCGCAAATATTTTTAGACTCATGGTATGATTAAAAGGTCACGACTTTTAAAAACTTTTGTGGAAAATAAATTGAAGTTTGTTTTAAATGTCTGAGGCGAATAATATATCCCTCTGTTCTCAAGGGAAGGAAAATGGAGAAAAGTACAACAAAGTCTTCAAAGTTTCAAAATCTCTAATTAATATGGTTTAAACGATCAATACTATTAAAAGAAGAGAATAGTATTTATGGAATAAGAAGTGAACTACTTACTAGTTCTGAAAGATAAATTATCTAGTTATATTTTTATATCACTAAGAACGTAGTTTTTTTACAGTTGCATCGGGCTGAGCGGCTCAGGAGGTTGAGGCGCTGGCCTTCTGACACCATCTTGGCTGGTTCGATCCTGGCTCAGTCCAGTGGTATTTGAAGGTGCTCACATATGTCAACCTTGTGTCGGTAAATTTACTAGCACGTTAAAGAACTTCTGTGGGACTAAATTCCAGCACCTCAGCGTTTCCGAAAACCGTAAAAAACAATAACATTACGGATATTATTATTTTACACAGTTGTCTTTCTTTCTTCCTTCCTTCCTTTCTTTCTTTCTTATCTGTTTACCCTCCAGGGTTAGTTTTTCCCTCGGACACAGCGAGGGATCCCGCCTCTACCGCCTCAAGGGCAGTGTTCTGGAGCGTGAGACATTGGGTCGGGTGTACAACTGGGGAGAATGACCAGTACCACGCCCAGGCGGCCTCACCTGCTATGTTGAAAAGGGGCCTTGTGGAGGGATGGGAAGATTGGAAGGGATAGACAAGGAAGCGGCCGTGGCCTTAAGTTAGGTACCATCCCGGCATTTGCCTGGAGGAGAAGTGGGAAACCACGGAAAACCACTTCCAGAATGTCTGAGGTGGGAATCGAACCCATATCTACTCATTTGACCTCCCGAGGCTGAGTGAACCCCGTTCCAGCCCTCGTACCACTTTTCAAGTTTCGTGGCAGAGCCGGGAATCGAACCCGGGCCTCCGGGAGTGGCAGATAATCACATTAACCACTACACTACAGAGACGGACTTACACAGTTGCAAACTTGAAGATATCACCCTTAATTAATGGAAATGAAGAAAGGGAGTGATTCATTAGCCCAAAGGCTGGTTGGATTCTCAAATAGCACCAACCGAGGTTATGTTGATATAGGGAAAACAATGGTGGTATTCAAGAAAAGGTGGAGGAGTGAGGTAGTTTGTCATTACTTTCCTCCCTGGGCCATAAAGTGCTATTATACCACGACTTGCTCTATGAATAGCATCTTTTATAACATCCAGACGCATCAATCATTCTCTGAAATTCTTTACTCACCACCACCCATACCGCACCAACTCCAATATTTTGATAATGTTATTGGTTTTTACGCCCAACTAACAATTTTTACAGTTTTGGGAGATGCCACTTTGATATTGTCACAGCCACGGATGAGACTAGGACTTCAATGGTAGCTGCATTTCGCTTTGGCCTGTGCCTTTTGATCACATTTTTTTAAAGTAATATTATTTTACAGAAAAAATACTACAGTATTATTATAAAGTTTGTGATGTTTTAGTTCTTCTTCTTTTCATCATGGGGCCTCTAAATATTAGTTCTTAATTAGCGTCGACCTCTAAGATCTTTTGCCATAACATGTTTTGCCTTCATTCCCACCTAGATATACCTACTCCCTTCACAAAGCTGCAGGTTGTTCTTATTGGGTCTTCTTGGATTTTTTCTCTCTCTCTTCACCTGGTACTCCTAGAGTGGAGAGTCTGATTCTACCAAGCGCCTCACATTAGAAAAGTATGAGTTCAGCTGATTTCTCTGCTTCATTGCATTTCCTACATATATTGTCTCTTATTAATCCAATTCTATGTAGGTGTTTTTTCAGATGGCAGTGTCCTGTCAACAGTCCTACTACCCATCTTATATTTTGTCTGCTGAGTTTGAACAGTTCTTTAGTATGCTTCTTGTTTGGTCCTTTTATCAGTTTCTTTGCAAGCCTGCATCCTGGAGTATTTTTCCAGTTCTCCGTTTGTTTCTTTTGTACCCATTTTTTCTATGTAGTGTCGGGCTTGTCCATAGGAAATCCACATACAGGTTCTGGGCCTGCAAAATGTGTTTCTGCCCCTTTCCTGTCCAGTTTATCTGCCTTTTCATTTCATTCTATACCTGCATGCTCTGATACCCATATTATTTTGACTTATTTGTACTTCGAGAGCTTCAGGAGAAGTGAATGGCAATACCAGACAATTCTGGATATTATCCGGACTGCTTCTAGTGCCTTAATAGCCACTTGGCTGTCCGTAAAAATGAAAATGTTCTTATTCCTGATGTTTTAATTAATCATCTCACTGAGTTTCATTGCAATTGGTCTAGTGCAACCCATACAGTTACCTAGTAAGAGGAATAAAGATAACAATGCGTGACCTTAACAGCGCACGGCGCACAGCGTACCGTGTATGGAACGGTCCACCTGTGGCTCAAAGGTGGACGCATGAATGAAATGCTGTAAAAGGATAATTCACAGCTGTCTCAAAGAGGTCCACCACCATCACCGCCACCACCACCACCACCACCACCACCACCACATCTTTCTTCTTCTACATGGATGCCTTCAAAATAAATCGTGGAACCTAGCACAGTGAAACCCCTCAATTTGATCACACCTATAGCCTGGGCACCCCTTTTGATTGGACATATATTGAATGCACCGTTTAATTCCCCATATATTTACATGTTAAAAATCCTCTGAACTTTGGACGCCCCATAACTCTGGACATTGGACAGCCATCAAATGACAGTTTGGACAGATTCAAAACTATTTTCTGCTTTTTTGTAATGGTTTTGTGCAAGCAATTATAATATTGTCATTGCAAATGCTTCCTGTCCAAGAGCATTTAAAAACAATAATATTAAGACAGAGAGTCTTTCTGTAATTTGACTAATACGTATAACAATGTAATCGAATTTACACGGAGTGCGAGTGTCCTCGACGCAATTTGCTGGATCCATGGTGCTTGGATGGACGTGTCTGAAAAAACAATTGTGAAATGTGTTAACTGAGGAATTGAGATATCTTTTTGAAGTATTTCGCAGCGAATCGTGAGACGTGGACGTTTTTAGTGATTTTGGTAATCTATTGGCAATCCACGATGATATTCCTGGAACAATTTATGTATTGTTACAAAAAGTGATTTAAGAATAATAAGAAAAAATAGTTTCAGTCCCCAAGGAGCCACCTATTCATCAAAAAGCTGTGCGATGTAGTAATGAGTTGAATCGTTATGCGTTTGTATATAACTGACCAGAAATGATTGAAACTACTTTTGGATTATGTAAGAAAATTGAATCAGAATGAACACGTACATAAGTCGAAAAATAAAACAGTCTTGTCACTGATTATTTCGCTAAGTAGTAAAGGGTGAGTACTGTGCAGTACAATCTCTATATATAAAATAACATGTCCTGACGGACGGACTGACTGACTGATTCATCATCGCCGAGCCAAAACTAATGCACATAAAGAAATGCAATTTTGGGCATAGGTGCTCACTACGGAAGGATTCTTGGATATTCCGCCCGTGAGGGGGTGAAAAGGGGAGTGAATTTTAAAATATGTCTATATCTAAAACACTTAACTGTTTAAAGGCGTGAAAATTGGTATATGGAATCTCCTTTAAAAATAAAGGGACCCGTACTTTTTGTTTTCGGGAAATCCAATTAAGGGGGTAAAAAGAAGTGAATAAGTGGTTGAAACATTTTTATGACGATAGTTATATCTAAAAAACTAAAGCTGCTACAGACGTGAAAATTCGTACTTGAAATCTCCTTTAAAAATAAAGAAACACGTAATTTTTATTTTCGGAAAATCGACTTAAGGGGGATTGAAAGGAAGTGAAGAAGGAATGAATTTTTTTTGAGGATACTTATATCTCAACAACTGAAGATATTGGAGACGTAAAATTGGTATTTGGAATCTCCTTTAAAAATAAATGAACACTTATTTTTTTGTTTCCGGAAAATCCCCTTAAGCGAGGGGGAATGGGAAAAAGTGGGTGAATTTTCAAAATGAGGATATCTCAAAAACTTAACATGTTCCAGACTTAAAAAGCAATCTTTTGATTTGGAATATTAAATATAAACAAACACACTTTTTTTTTCAGAAAATCCACTTAAGGGTTGAAAAGGACCGAGAAAGGTGTTGAATTCTTTATATGAGTATACTTAGGGCCTATATCTCAAAACCACCGGGCGAGTTGGCCGTGCGCGTAGAGGCGCGTGGCTGTGAGCTTGCATCCGGGAGATAGTAGGTTCGAATCCCACTATCGGCAGCCCTGAAGATGGTTTTCCGTGGTTTCCCATTTTCACACCAGGCAAATGCTGGGGCTGTACCTTAATTAAGGCCACGGCCGCTTCCTTCCAACTCCTAGGCCTTTCCTATCCCATCGTCGCCATAAGACCTATCTGTGTCGGTGCGACGTAAAGCCCCTAGCAAAAAAAAAGTATATCTCAAAACCTGAAGATGCTGCAGGCGTGAATATTAGTATTTAAACTCTCCTTGAAAAATAAACGAACATGTACTTTTCGGAAAGTGCAATTAAGGGGGGGGGGGAGGGGTGCAAAGAAGTGAAGAAGTTGAATACCTGTATCTCAAAAACTGAAGAAGTTATAGACGTGGATTGTAGGGGTTGTAGTAAGGATATAAAGGAGAGAGCATATAAGTCTCTGGTAAGACCTCAACTAGAGTATGGTTCCAGTGCATGGGACCCTCACCAGGATTACTTGATTCAAGAACTAGAAAAAATCCAAAGAAAAGCAGCTCGATTTGTTCTGGGTGATTTCCGACAAAAGAGTAGCGTTACAAAAATGTTGCAATGTTTGGGCTGGGAAGACTTGGGAGAAAGAATACGAGCTGCTCCACTAAGTGGTATGTTCCGAGCTGTCGGTGGAGGGATGGCGTGGAATGACATCAGTAGACGAATAAGTTTGAGTGATGTGTATAAAAGTGGGAAAGATCACAATATGAACATAAAGGTGGAATTAAAGAGGACAAATTGGGGCAAATATTCGTTTATAGGAAGGGGAGTTTGGGATTGGAATAACTTACCAAGGGAGATGTTCAATAAATTTCCAATTTCCTTGCGATCATTTAAGAAAAGACTAGGAAAACAAGATATAGGGGATCTGCCACCTGGGCGACTGCCCTAAATGCAGATCAGTAGTGATTGATTGATTGATTGATTGATAATTAATAATTATGCTCTGATCATTTTTGTATGTTTCTGATTATTAAGAATAGACTTTGATGAAATGAACTTGAAATTGGTATTTTGAATCGTCTTTAAAAATAAATAAACGGGTATTTTTTAAGGAAAACCCACTTAATTAGGTGAAAGGAATTGAAAAAGTGGGTCAATTTTTAAAATGAGTATATCACAGACGTAAACAATGTTATTTGGCATCTCCTTTAGAACTAAAGACGCGTCTTTTTCCGAAAATCCACTTGGGGTGGGGGTGGGGAATAAGTGAAGAAGTTTAATTACTCTTTTATGAGGATACTTATATCCATAAAACTGATGATGTTTTAGATGTGAAAATTTGTATTTGAAATCTCGTTTAACAATAAAGAAACACGTATTATTTTGTTTTCGGAAAATCTACTTAGTGAGGAACTGAAAAGAGATGAAGAAGGAATTGAATCTTTTTTATGAGGATCCTTACGACGTGAAAATTGGCATTTGCAATATCCTTTGAAGATAAAGAAACGCGTATTTTTGTTTTAGGAAAATACACTTACGGGTGTGAAGAGAATTGAAAAAGCGGGTGAAGTTTTAAAATGAGTATATCTACAGTATATCTCAAACACTTAACATGTTGCGCTCGTGAAAGCTGGTATTTGGAATCTCCTTTAGAAATAAAGAAACATAATTTTGGTTTTAGGAAAGGCCACTTAACGGGGTTAAAAAAAAGGTGGAGTTGAATTCTCATTATGACAATACTTTAATCTCAAATTTTTGGTTCTCGGAAAATCCACTTAGTAAGGGGGAGGGGGGGGTGAGATTGAAGTGCGGTTAAATTATTTTTATGGGGATATTTATATCTCAAAAGCTGAAGATCTTTCAGACGTGAAAATTGGTGTTTGGAATCTCCTTTAAAAATTAAGAAACACTTCTTTTTTTCCGACTTGACATGTAAAGTTCTACGTCGCATGTTCCAGAGTTAGCTCTGCCAGTAGCCTGGTCATCGTAACCCCGAAAGGCAATAACACTAACGTGATTTAAAAAGAGGCACTGGCGTAAATGAAACTCAATTTTTCGGTGCGTTTTTTTGTTAGTGCAGTACCGAGGAACTATTACTCTTATCAAATTACAAAATCCACGCGAGCGAAGCCGCGGGTAACAGCTAGTATGCAAAATAAAACGTAAGACAATACTGTAGGGTTTCACTGTATTTTTCTCTGGGAAATAAATAACCTAGGCCATCTCTCTGCGTTCGATATCAACCAATAGTTCTCCTTTAGTGTGTGCATGTTGTAAAACCTATTCGGTGTTTGCATGTTGAACCTACGAGACTTCTACCATTCTTCTACCACCTGCCTGCCACAATCACCAACACAACCAACATACTTCTAAAATCTGAGAAGCTAATTCAGTATAGCTTTACATTACTTAAGGGAAATAAGAAATTATTAATAATGATATTGAAGTGTAAGCATTTCTTTCACCCAGTGGGATATATTTTTCCAAAGCGATGGCTTACAGTTTACATGGGCTTAAAAGTTTCCTGAAAATCCTAATTTTTACCCCCCGCCGCCAAATCAAGGCGGTGGACGCAATCTGCCAGACGAGTTAGAGAATTGAAATTTGACAAAGTTATAGCTTTTAGCCTATAAGCGACGGAAAATTTCGAAGATGTTCCAATGTTTAACTTTTTAGGAAATATGATCTGCTATTATAATAAGAACTCCCCAAATAGACTGTGACTGGCAGTAGGAGAGGAAGCTTGCCATTATAATGAAGACACCCCAATTCTATTGTGATTGGCAGGAAGAAAGGAGTCTTTCCAAGACAAAGAAAAATCTCCAACTTGACTGTGACTGTCAGTGGGCAAGGGTGCCTGCCATTATGATCAAAACTCCCAACACGTTCGTGGCTGGCAATAGGCAAGGGGGTTTGTCATTATAACGGAAACTTCCCAAATCCATGTGACTGGTAGAAGACAATGAAGCCTTTCATTATAGTCAAAACTCACCAAGTCGATAGTGACTGACATTAGGCAAGGGAACCTGTGATTATAATGAAAACACCACAACTCGATTTTCACTGGCAGTAGAGAAGAGGCCTGCCGTTATAATGAGTAATCCCCAACTGGAATGTGATTGGAAGTAGGGAAGGGGCCTGCCATATGAACGAAAACTCCACAAATCTACTGTGACTTGTAGTAGGCAAGGGGTTCTACCGTTGTAATCAAAACTCCCCAAGTGGGCCTGCCAGTATAATGTGAAATTCCTACAACTCGACTTTCACTGGCAGCAGGGAAGGGGTCTGCCATTATAGTGAAAACTCCCCAACGGGAATGTGACGGAAATACGAAAGGGGGCCTGCCATTGTAATGAAAGCCCCAACATAGATTGTGTTGGCAGTAGGCAAGGGGACCTGCCATTATAATGAAAACTCTACAATTCGATTGTTACTTGCAGGATACAAGTGGGCCTAATTCGATTGTGAATGGTATTAGGCAAGGGGGCATCTCACTATAATCAAAACTCCCAAATTCGACTGTTAGTGACAGTAGGAAAGGGGGTCTGCATTATGATCAAAACTCCCCAACCTGGAATTTACATGAGAAGCGATGTATGAGGACCACCCCGTGGTGTTTCTCGGGTAACGCTAAGAGACATGGAATTTAATAAAATCTTACTCACAACGTGTACAGTAATTTACCTAGAAATGTGTATACAGTGTAGAGGTATGTTGCGAAATACGGGTACATTCTTTTGCTAGTAGTTAATATTACGTCCTTATTTAAATTACAGTAATGACTAATTTCACGTAAGCCGGGCTGAGTGGCTCAGACGGTTGACGCGCTGGCCTTCTGACAGCAACATGGCAGGTTCGAACCTGGCTGAGTCCGGTGGTATTTGAAGGTGCTCAAATACGTCAGCCTCATATCGGTAGATATACGGGCACGTAAAAGAACTCCTGCGGGACTAAATTCCGCCACCTCGGCGTCTCCGAAAAGCTGAAAAATAGTTAGTGGGACGTAAAGCCAATAACATTATTATTATTATTATTATTATTATTATTATTATTATTATTATTATTATTATTATTATTATTATTATTAAGTTCACGTACACTGAGTCTAACTCTGTTGACGTTTCTTGGAAACTAGTCTTGCATAATTAAGTATGAACTTAGTAGTGGAAGCAGTTCTCATCACGCTCTTAATTGCGTGTCTGTCAACCGGGCTGTCAGATCGGATTTGATTGATTTTGATCTTGGAAGAGAACTTGCCAAAGCTGTATGTACTTCCAAATATTGAGGGAAGTGATAACTTTCTACAGCGAGTTGTGTCTGACATGCGTACTATTCCAATATAATGTTAGAGAAATTTCGAGGAATGCTTACTATCCACTGACATCTCTAAATCTCCGACTGCCTCTGTGGATCCGTGGTAGAATGTCGGCCTCTGGATCCCAAGATAGTGGGTTCAAACGCGGCAGAGGTAGTCGGATATTTGAAGGGCGGAAAAAAGTCCATTCGACACTTCATGTCGTACGATGTCGGCATGTAAAAGATCTCTGGTGATACATTTGGTATTTACCCGACAAAATTAATTAAACAGACGCTCAAAAGAGATCCGGTTTACTCTGTCTGCCATTTAGCGGACCTAGAGTAAAACGGAACGTCGAAATTGACGAGCAGACAGCCAGATGGCGTCAAATCGAAATGTCTGCAAACGGTAGCTGAGGCCATACGATTATTATTATTATTATTATTATTATTATTATTATTATTATTATTATTATTATAATTATAAATCTCTTGCTAAAACCGATAACACCTATGTTTTCAAAATCCGTCACTTGACAGCGATGTCAATTACTGCATTATGAAAATATTATTGATAGTCGCCCTACTGAGCTTGAATGTGTGTCCTTTATATGAAAGTGAGACTGTTGACTACATCCTACATAACGATACCTATGTTTTCAAATCTTTCTCACCTCCGGTACACTTGTATTGCAAACTATTCGATAACAGTAACAATAATCAACACGTAAGGCATACAGTAATTTTATTGCACTATAAGTAATGGAAAGAAACAAACATGTGACAGATAAAATGTAATGGAAAGGTAGGTATTATTATTATTATTATTATTATTATTATTATTATTATTATTATTATTATTATTATTATTATTATTATTATTATTATTATTATTATTATTATTATGTGCGTATGGACCCAATGGAACACGCAAAGCTCTAACGATTCTGTTTTCTGAGTTGCCAAACAGCTCTCATCCTTTCTCCGTGGATCCTTTGTCGTTCTTCTGTCCACTTTGCTCCAGTTTTCTTTTTCACTTCGTTCTCTGGTTGCACTTTCCACCCATTATTTTTTTTACTATAGAGGTTTCTGTGCGCGGTGTCATTTGAGTTCATCTGGGCTTTTTCCAAATCCTTCTTCACTTCCAGTAACGATGGAATATTTTTAGATGTTCTATATAGGTGAGAATCTTGTGTGTCAGTCTACTTGCCGGCGTGTGGCTTCCGAAGGGGCCTGGTGCAGGTTTTTCTAGTTGACGCCGTATAGGCGACCGGCGCATCTATGATTACGGGGCCCTATCTATGATGGATTCTAGTGATGAAGGCGGCATACTCACCCAGCCCTAGAACTAATCAATTAAGGTTAAAATCCCTGGCCCGACCGGGAATCGAACCCGATACCTTCTGGACCAAAGGCGAGCAAGCTAACCATTTAGTCTTGAATAGGAACATGTGACAGGATAAACACAATGACAGGTTAGGGTAGGAAAAGCGAGCAACAGAAAGAGGAGACAAGGCCATGCATGAAAACACAAAAGGACAAGAACAATCTGTACATCTTCATACACTGCCGTCTTCAGACAGATGGGCTGTCCCGTCATCAAGTCCAGTTCATTTCTCAGACTCCCGACGAGCTCGTTTCTGCTTCCCGGCTTCTTCAGGAGGGCAGACATCAACATTCATCGTGGGGCCATCTTTACAGATCTTCGCTCTTGATGTAGGAAGTGTAGGCAAAGGAGAAAGCCAGTTAAACATAGGAAAGGGAATAAACAAAAATATGAAGTTGGATACAGGAACATAGGACATCCAGCTCGATTGCTGCAGTCGCTTAAGTGTGGCCCGTATCCAGTATTCGGGAGACAGTGGTTTCGAACCCCACTGCCGGCAGCCCTGAAGATGATTTTTCGTGTTTTCCTATTTTTACACCAGACAAATACTGGAGCTGTACCTTAATTAAGGTCACGGCCGCTTCCTTCCCACTCCTAGCCCTTCGTACCGCATCGTCGCCATAAACATTATCTGTGTCGGAGCTATGTAAAACAAAACTGATTTGTGAAATGCTGTGTATAGTTGAGTGTCCAAGGTAATTGCGTGATACTAGTTGCTAAACACTTTTAGTTAAAAAGTTTTGGACATTTTCAAGAAAATCTTAAAGTATCAACAACTCAGTTCATCAATTTGCCTAGTTTCACAATTCTTCTCTGGCCTGAGGAAGTCAACACTTGATGTAAAAAGTCTCAGAAAAGGACGACATTACTTTCTGTAGTGAATATATACCGAAGAAATTAGTGGTTGCCCAGATTGAATCGACTGACAAGCAATGAATTAAAAGGTGCTATTACGACTGTCAGTGATTGCTCCGTGCGTGCTTTACTAGACAGGTCTCAGAATGGAACCTGCTGCCGGCGTTGTTAGAATGAGATAGAAACCCCTTGCACGCAATCTGGGAGCCTGCCCTAACGGAGAATTACTGAGGAACACCCGCCACCAGCGGATTAGATCTCTAATAGCATCAGCCCCGCGAGAGAGGAACTCCCAAGTAGGAGAAGATGATGGTGTGGCAGTGAATGAGACGTACCGATATGATCGCAATCTTAGTAGTCTTCACAAAAGGAGTCACCATCGAACGGACCATTAGCATGGTAATGAGCGAACAGTCAACTGGGATCGACAAATAAAATCGCATGATTTAAAGAACTTTATTTAATACCTACAAAAATGCAATTGTGTTACTAACTGTACTCAAAGAGACCATGTCCATTAAGATCGTGAATTTCTATGAAAGGTGCGATTGGAGACACAGTTTTATTATTATTATTATTATTATTATTATTATTATTATTATTATTATTATTATTATTATTATTATTATTATTATTATTATTACAATTTGCTTTACGTCGCACCGACATAGACAGATTTTATGGCTTCGATGGGATAAAAAAAAGGACTAGGAGTGGGAAGGAAGTGACCGTGGCCTTAATTAATGTACAGTTGCAGCATTTGACTGGTGTGAAAACTGCAAACCACGGAAAAGCATCATCCGGGCTGTCGACAGTGGGGTTCGAACCCACTATCTACCGGATGCAAGCTCACAGCTGCGTGCTCCAAGCCGCACGGCCAACTCACCCGGTCGGTAATTTCTTTTCATATCTTAAATTTGATTCCTCTTTGGATATTATACCTTTTAAAAAACCGACGACGTGCAGTCAGCAGACCTCGCCATCAATTTTATTAGGGATAGTGGCCTGTTTTATCGAGTATAACGTGTATTTTACTTTTTATTTTAATTTGAACTACGTTGACAGTTTGTGTTTTGTTTATTTTAAAGGGAGGCTTCACTGAAAGTCTGAACTTCTACATTTTTCAACCAATCGCATCCAAAACTTAACCACTTATACATGCCCTTAAGAAAAATAATCTCACAAAGATTTGAGACGATTGGCTAATCCGTTCTTGAGTTATGTGTCTTTTTATAGAACATTTCCATGCAACGTGAACAAAACTCTTTGTGTCACACTTTTTTTGTTTTTCAAGCTGAAATTTGCAGAACTAGTTCTAGAAATTCATAGAATTAATTGATACAAAGCTTTTTTGTTGTTAGACAAGGTACGTGGGAGGTAAAAATTTTCGAATTTTTCTGACTTGGAGAATTTGAAAAAAATATACGAAAACCTACAACCTGTTTTCCAGTCATTGACCGGGTCGGGATGGAATGAATGAAGCCCCCATCTTGCGGTGAGGATAGGAATTGTGCCGGCTGCCGAGGCCTGTCACACTCCTCTGGGGCAATGATTAATGTCTGACAGATGAAATGAAATGATATTGGAGAGTGTTGCTGGAATGAAAGATGACAGGGAAAACCGGAGTACCCGGAGAAAAACCTGTCCCTCCTCCGCTTTGTCCAGCACAAATCTCACATGGAGTGACCGGGATTTAAACCACGTAACTCAGTGGTGAGAGACCGATGCGCTGCCGCCTGAGCTTCAGAGGCTTATTTAAAATAAATAGATTGTTGTAAATTTAAAGCAAAATAGGGTAGTAATATTCATTTGACCCTAAAAATGCAATAGTATCATTTAACCCTTATGTATTGAACCCTTTTGGTCCACTATGAAGGATACCTACCTTCCTTACCTATCAGCAAAATTTCATGAGATCTGTCTCTTGGGTCGTATCAGGTTCTTCGTCACTTGCTGAGGTAAAGGTAGGGTTCAGTAATTCTAATCTATCTACTCAAATGAAAGGTCTGTTTAAAAATATTCCTATTTATTCAAGTAATCTCTGAAGAGATATTCATTTATTATCGGTATCATTGGGATCCAATCGTGTCCACTGGACACCACAATCATTTTACACAGAAGGTCAGAACACTGGTGTGAGCCTTTGACATAACTGCCTGATGGGCATCCTTATTAGAAACCATTGTCTCAATTATTAATTAAAGGAAAGAAAGTCTGGAAATCCTTAGCTTCGACTTCCATGTGAGACTCCATGTACCATCATAGTGATTCTTTATGGTCCAGTCCTCGTAACACGAACTCTGGATTCTGGGTATAATTAAGGCAGTCCAATCGGTGTGTGCCACACAGTGGTTATACGGCATGGACCCTTAATTGAATCGATGTGACCTGCGACTATGTCATGGACCGACATCTAAACTTCTAAGTTACTTTAAAGTCATTGTGGATGATGACCGCAAGGAAAATGATGCTACGGTGGCATATGGCGCTACTCTAAGTCACTGAGGTTGATGACCGCATGATCATCCAAGTTTCTAAGCTGAAGGCTAAACACAATTAGGTTACATCGGTTGATGACCAAAGTTTCCACTTTACTAACCCCAGCACATTTACTGCTCCATCAATCAAAGTCAAATAATGCAACAACAACAATGCTCACAATACTTTGTGGCAGTAAAATCCATTACCTTCGCATATGTCCCCTTAATCGTTACGTTAACATTTACAGTAGACTACATATTCCCCTGAAAAATAAACTAAGATTTCCAGAATGCATCTTCAAGTCATTCGCTTGATTTAAAGTTATTTCAAAATACGTTTCCACTGAATTTAATAATTAAATAAATTTAAGTGATTTAATGAAATCTTAATGAACAACAAATTCTATCTCTGCGGAAGAATGGTTTCTTTCACAAGCCCCCACACAAGTCTTGACGTAATTAATGTTTTAATCATGTTGGATGTATATCGTCGCTAGTTGGAAAACATTTCACTTATTTCCAGTATTTATCCTGTTTCGTGATATCACACTTTAATTTAATCTAATACTAACAATTATTACTACTTGGATAACCCTGATAATTAAGTGCAAAACCATAAGTAACTCGCCGTACAATGTAAACCGATTACGATGTCATATCTTGTTATAACATTTCCGTGAAGCTTTGTGCGCCCCTCACAAACAAGACAATCATCATGACCATCGCTCTATATTTTGGACAACCCTGAAATTGGCTAACCTCGCTCATTATACTCTAATTTCGTGGTATCAAATGTACTTTGCAATATCAATTAAACAAATTTACAGTATCTAATAACACACACGTTATTCCCGGATGAAAAATTCAACTAGATTCCGTAATTATTGATATCCACTGCCAAGAAATGCGATCTCGTTTCAATGCGTAACACACTCTGCACGTTCTGTTATTCGAGCTGCGAACTCCTATCAGCTGACGGCATTGAGACACGACCCCCGCTCTGCTGTGATATGATGTTTCGTCTTGCTTGATTGGCCTCTCAGAATGAAACCTTTAACTTCGCCGACATAATTAAACAAATACGATATTTCTCACCAGCAAAATACACATATATTATACTTCAAAATGCCCTACGATAATTGTACACGTCGAAAATTAATACAGACATGGATTATCTAGTTCTACTTTCCATCCCAAACGTTACACAAAGTCTCCCTCGGGCTTATACAAATCCCGGCACATTTACAGGCTTCCAATCACCTGATTCACAAATCCTATCTCAACTCATACGACAACTCTGAACTCTGCCTCAACTCGACGGCTCTAACAAAGAAATGGAATAACATATTTAGAATCCAGGACGCATAATACGCACGAATACATTAATATGAACACTTCGCATAATGATCTCGTATTTTCAAAACTGGATTTTCACCAAAGTGACTGTCAAAATTCTACTATTTTTTTATTGTCGGACAGACACAGTTTAAATGGACATAGAATAACGTTTCACTTCATGACAAAATTCACCACTCTACATTTCTCACCCGACAGCGCGCTTCCGCTCGATTGAAAATGGGTAACCATGGATTTCTTACATCATTTACGTCAAAATTCAAACAGAAAAATTTTACGTCAGATAAAATTATCTCAATTTAACATCACAAAAGTATAGGCAATAAATTCACGGAAATTGACGATCTACTCTGGACGTGATATCACTTCGAAACTCTCACTAATAACTTTTACATGCCACACGGCAATCGCAATATTTTAAATTTGTCCAAGCAGAAAATGAAACAAATGACCTTTCGTCATATTTTGACATTCGCCAAAAACATAGGGGTGACCAACTGCGTCATAAAAACCCATTTCAAATGCACATAAGTTTGACATCACAAAACAAGATATAGTAGGTGGTAAGATGGCAAGGCACCTACCTTAGATTTACGTTGGATTCCATCCTTCGGCTCACCGGTGACCTTCCGCCGCTTATCTAGCCATTTTACATTTCTAGCTGTACATCATAATATTTATTTATTTTCCTGGAATAAAATATAAAAAAGAGAAATACCCTTCACTTGCTGATTTTGTTGATCGCACTCGACTGATAGTATTTATTTCCCGCACACGAATTACTTCCCTTACCTTACCACAAATATATAAAAACTACTTCGGTATCTTGACCATTGACATCGGGCCTCATGAAGTAGCTTTCATACTTAAAATTCTTAGGGCACAAAGGTCATGGGTTCAGTATATTGGAAGATTTCCTGAAAGTTTCACTTGACTTCGATTAGAACTTTGTCGCAAGGAGCCTTTTGTATGGGAAGAAATGCTGAAAAATATAAATGTGGGAAAACAGTAATTGAAATTCAGACAAACATACTCATATTAAAACTGTCCTGCACCATACTTTCCCCCTTCAGACATCTTTTTCCCCTCTTCCCCTGATATTTTCCTCTATTTCACTAATTCCTTTCTTGCTTTTGTGTGGAACTGTTCCTTTTCTTGCTGTTGGTGCACCGTCTATGGTCCCGTTGCTTACTGAAGGTCAATGGTGATAAAGTTCATCCCTCATGCTGGTCACACCCTTTATTGAAGTCCATCACAGATTTAATTACTGCTAACTCCAGTTTACTTTTGGAAACACATGTTTCCTTAGGACAGTTGTTCTGTACCCGCACAGTGTAACACATAAATATCCTTAGCCTGTCGTCGTTGGGGAAGGGAGCGTGGGCTCGCTCTTCGAGTGCTCAGCACCTCCCTTTAAAAATGGTGCTCGGATCTTTAAAAATGGTGGTATGGTAAAAGTAATAACATTTTTGGAAAAGGGAGGACTGCACAATTTTTTAAGCCGAAAATTGAAAAATCCATTTTTGTGATGAAAATTGGCCAAATTTCAGTAAAGCCTCTCCTTAATGTGTTATTTTAACTAATTTGAAAAATACAGTTTATATAACTGCACTTCAAATAAATGCCTTATTCTACCGAAATGTTTTAAATTCGTACTTATTTTTCATCATCATTCGTTTAAAATTCTAGTCAGTGGATAAATTTAAAAATTTTAATTATCGTGTCATTTCGTTCCACCTCGTACCATTAGGGTCCGATGACCTAGATGTTAGGCCCTTTAAACAACAAGCATCATCATCATCATCATCATCATCATCATCATCATCATCATCATCATTTAAAAACAGAATGAAATAATCCAGTCTCATGATATCAGAATAGTGTGTCTACCCTTGCTACTCCGGCTCTTAGGTTTGCAAAGAAAGTCTTTCAGTATTACTTACTTCGTGGCCCTCTCTTTCCTTTGCAGGTACCTTCAATCTTCAAAGCGTCGGACCTATTCCCCGTTTCTTCTCTCTGTTAAGACAGCACGAGTGCCTGAATGTACTTCCTCTTAAAAAACAGACCACCACCACCACCACAAAAACTATTATCCTTTTCTGAAATTAAGGGTCAGAATTCGTTCTTCTTCCCTGTCTGAAGTTCAGATGGGATAGTTGCCTAACTGCACTTTCTCTTAAAACAGTGATCCCTTCCACCACTAAACTTTGCAGTTTGTTTAACGAAGCACTGCTACAAATACGTATTTAGCGACAATGAAATTCGAAAAGACTAGGACTGGTAAGGTAGCCTTAATTAAGATCTAGATTAAGCCACAACCCAAAAATATCCGGATATAAAGAGCGAAAACTAGGAAGATTCGTTTTAGGCCTGCTGAATGTAGGGTTCGATCCCACCGACATCTGTATGCGAACTTACAATTAACTGACTTACTGTGTGGGCTATTCACTCGGTAGTACCACTATTTTACAAAATATTGTAGGTGTAATGTTTAAGGAGTACGTTTCATGTCGCACAATAATTTAGAAACATATTACTATGCAATTAATATTAGTACACTGAAATAAGGAGGAGTGTTATAGAAATGGCCTGTCGTTTGGGCCATATAGTACATCCACGGTATCTCCTTTCTGTCGTGACAGGGGATTCGCAGAGACTCTCAAAACTGAAAGGTTGAGAAAGTCACCACCACCAGTCCTCTAGCTAAGTCTGACATTGCTCCAACTTACTTGTGGAAGACATTTTACGTTCATCTTTCCTGTCTGACCTCCCGTGGCCAACAATTGGTCTCTTCCGACCTCGACTAAGTACTGAATTCGCGAGGTGTAGGAAGTCTTTCACATTGACGCCTTTCGTTACCCTTCCCTTCATTTCTCCAATACCATAATTTTCAAAGTGTCGGACCGCTTCCTTATTGATTACGATAGGATACATCCTCCCTATCCCCTGCCTGTCGTAAGAAATGGCTAAAAGCGTAGCTTCAGGGGCTCTCAGACTGGGAGAGTATGTTGGCGACCGTGGGACCCCTAAATGAGTTTGATATTGCTTCCACTTACTTGTGCCGCCCTCCTCGCGTTCATCTTTCTTACCCGACCTCCCTCGTTCTTTTACAAATCCAAACATACCGTATTAGGTCTACGTGGCCTGGAAAGTCTTTCATTTTACATACCCTTTGTGGTTCTTACCTTGCTTCTGACTATCCCTTCATTCTCCAAAGAGTCTTATATCCTTCTTTTTCGAATCGGCGGGTGAAGACATTGGATCCCCTGCCTTTCGTAAGAGATGACTAAAAGGTATGCCCCCAGGGGTTCTCAGACTGAGAGAGAGAGAGAGAGAGAGAGAGAGAGCAAGAGAGTGAGTGCCGGGCTGAGTAACTCAGGCGTTAGAGCGCTGGCTTTGTGAGCTGAAGTTAGCGGGTTCGATCCCGGTTCAGTCTGGTGGTATTTGAACGTGTTCAAATACGCCAGCCTCGTGTCGATAGATTTAGCGACACGTAAAAGAACTCATGCGGAATAAAATCCCCGCACCTTGGCTTCTCAGAAAACCGTAAAAATGTAGTTACTGGGACGTTAAGCCATTATTATTATTATTATTATTATTATTATTATTATTATTATTATTATTATTATTATTATTATATTATTATTATTATTATTATTATTATTATTGTCAGATTGAGAGAGTATATTGATGACCATGGCGGCCATAGGCGAGTCTGACCATGATTCCGGTAACTTGTGCCAGGGTCCTCTCTTTAATCTTTCCCATCCGACCTCCCTTAGCCAATTCTTGATCTCTTCCGACCATGGCGGTATTAGGTTTGCGAGGCTTGTGGAGTTTCCATTTTTCCTCTGATTTATTGTTAAGAGGTGTATTTGTATTGTCTGACTCGTTGGCTGAATGGTCAGCGAACTGACCTTCGGTTCAGAGGGTCCCGGGTTCGATTCCCGGCCGGGTCGGTGATTTTAATCGCTTCTGATGAATTCTTCTGGCTCGGGGACTGGGTGTTTGTGTCCGTCCCAACACTCTCCTCTTCATATTCACACAACACATTACACTACCAACCACCACAGAAACACGCAATAGTGATTACGTGGGAGGAAGGGCATCCGGCCGTAAAACAGGGCCAAATCCACATGTGCGACGCAGTTCGCACCCGCGACCACACACGTGTGTGGGAAAAGTGGCTGGAGAAAGAAGAAGAAGAAGAAGGAGAAGAAAGAAGTATTTGTATTCCCCCTTGGAACAATAATCGGTACCACCACTACCTGTTTCTTACTCGCAGGTCCGAGGTTCAATTTCTGTCTCATATAGGGATTTAAAACCTAAACAAGGTTTAGAACAAGGTTTTTGCAGCTGTCTGATATGAGACGAAGCGGACGCGGTCATAAAAGCTAAGTATTTCGACTGAGGAAGCCACCACACTGCCTACATGACAATTCATGCCTACCGGCCTGGAGAGCTGTCGTTTCGGAAGTTCAAGCCTCTTAATGGACACCCTCTGTGGATGAGAGCAGCAGAATACAACCACGGTATCCCCTTCCTGTCGTAAAATACATTGCTTCTGCTTCCTTGCCTTCATTTCCTTTTACGTTTCTCTAGGCCTAGTGAGTATTTTCGTGCCCTTCGTGGTCCTTCCTTTTATTTTGGCGATGCCTTCATTCTTCGAAGTATCCGACTTCAATAATAATAATAATAATAATAATAATAATAATAATAATAATAATAATAATAATAATAAGTACTTGGGAGAAGTACTTGAACCAATGGGAAGCGAGAAGAGTGCCCAGAAAATTCGCCTACAAAAATTTCAGAGAGCCTACGGTACGGTTCACAACATATTAAATAAAAAGTGTTTGTCCCGCCATGCAAAGATCAGACACTATAATACATTAATCAAGCCCGAAGTCTATTATGCCAGTGAGACCCTTACACTAAACGGGAAAGATGACTTAGAAAACATTTTAAAAGAAGGAAGAAGAATCCTGAGGAAAATTCTCGGCCCCCGAAAAACAGAATTAGTTTATAGACTGAGGTCACGCAAAGTGACAGAAGAGCTTTCCAACATTGCAGCAGACATCCGCAAAAGACGTCTTAAATTTTATTGCCACGTCCACAGACTGCCGGCAAGTAGACTGACACACAAGATTCTCACCTACATAGAACATCTTAAAAATATTCCATGGGTACTGGAAGTGAAGAAAGACCTGGAAAAAGCCCAGGTGAACTCAACTGACACAGCGGACAGAAACCTCTATCGGAAAAAAATAATGGATGAAAGTGCAACCAGAGAACGAAGTGAAAAAGAAGACTGGAGCAAAGTGGACGGAAGAACGAAAAAGGATCCACGGAGAAAGGATGAGAGCTGTTTGGCAACTCAGAAAACAGAATCGTTAGAGCTTTGCGTGATCCATTGGGTCCATACACACATAGTAATAATAATAATAATAATAATAATAATAATAATAATAATAATAATAATAATAATAATAATAATAATAATAATAATAATAATAATAATAATAATAATAATGTTATTGATATTACGTCGGACTAACTACTTTTTCGGTTTTTGGAGACGCCAAGTTGCCGGAATTATGTCCCACAGGAATTCTTTTACGTGCTAGTAAATCTGCTGACCCGAGGATGACATATTTGAGCATATTCAAATACAACCGGTCTGAGCCAGGATAGAACCTGCGAATTTGGGTTCTGAAGACCAGCGCTCTACCGTGTAAGTCACTCAGTCCGGCTTTTCCATTTTACTTCTGATTAGCGTTAGTACAGGACAGTTGCCCGGTTGTACTTCCTCTTACAACAATAATCACTATCACCAACATCACCACTCTCAATAGACTATTTGCCGTAAGTGGCATGTATGTTATATCTCGACTACTAGTCAATAAAGATTCACGAAATAATTATGTGACTTCCGCAATTTAAGGTAATGAATTTCAGTTCCATAGCATTTTGTTCCGTGAGAGCTATGCTTTACTCTAGTGGTAAGCCGAGAGCTTTGAGGATTCTATTTTTTTTTTATTTTTTTGGTGGCCTCACGATGGAAGTGAAAGGTTTAATTTTGAGAGCTGTTTGGCGAGAGAAAGAGATTAATGTTGCAATATTACTTTGTCGGTGAGGATGGGAGGTGGGGGTGGTGGGTTGCGGATATTGATCGATGTAGGATGACAGGTACCGATAGTTCGCTTTGCCTCACTGCAGAGAAGCTGTTTGTTGCCGAGCAAAAAATACTGTATATTTCACGTTCGTTGAATGGAAGTACATATTTTAAATACTTTCAACCGAGCGATTTGTCCGTGCGGTTAGGGGCGTGCAGCTGTGAGCTTACATTTGGGAGATAGTAGGTTGAACCCCACTGTCGGCAGTCCTGAATATGGTTTTCCGTGATTTCAAATTTTCACACCAGGCAAATGCTGAGGCTGTACCTTAATTAAGGCCGCAGCCGCTTCCTTCCCACTCCTAGACTTTTCCTATCCCATCGTCGGCATAAGACCTATCTGTGTCGGTGTGACGCACAGCAAATAGTAAATAGTATGAACGCCATACTCGTATATTCCAAATGAGTGAAGGGAAACTTCGTGAAATACATTATTTCTGCGGACCTAGGACAAACATGCATAAGCATCAAAACACAATTTTTCAGTATAGACCGCTAAACATTCAAATACTTCCAATAAATTAGAGATTTACAATGTGTAGATTATTGATGCAAATATGTGATAGAAATGGGCATACAACAATGATATTATGACAAAATATAACATTTTATATGATCATCTGCGAGATACAACGCTTATTTAATCACAAAGATTAGAAAAGGTAAAAATAATAAATAATAAAGAATGAAAAAATATGTTGCCAGAACCATAATTTAATTTCATCAATTGTGGATGTTAAAATATTCAAGTTCATTTCAATTGTAAAATTATCAGTGTTTCGGTCCGAGAACTGCTATTTATACGACTGGAGGTACATACAGTATTTCCTCTTTGCACCGTCACTACATTATTATACTAAGGAGTCTTGCATTGGTGTCTTAGTGGCGCACTAGCCGCCAGGGTCTAGGAAAGGTACGGCAATCTGACTACGTAACAAGCTCGCTGCCACACTTGGGCGAAATGCAGGTAATTTCACAACTGAAAAGGCCTAATGTGCTTGGATACACATAAGAGTTTGACTTCACTCTATTAATGTTTTACTAAAACAGGAAAAAACAGTATTAGTGCACTTACGTAGATTCCTCCATTGAAAAACGGAAATGTTTCGCATGATTATTTTTGTTTTTGTTTTACAATTTTGTTTCATGTCGCACCGACACAGACAGGTCTTGTGACGACGATGGGATAGGAAAGGGCTACGGGTGGGAAGGAAGTGACTGTATCCTTAATTAAGGTACAGCCCCAGCATTTGTCTGGTGTGAAAATGGGAAACCACGGAAAACCATCTTCAGGGCTGCCGACAGTGGGGTTAAAACCTATACTATCTTCCGAATGCAAGCTCACAGCTGCGCGATCCTAACCGCACGGTCACTTGCTCAGTGATTTTGTTCTACAGTAAATACATACGCCTACACAAACTAACTTCATAATTGATTATTTACTCGCCTTCCGAATATTAAGTTCTTGGCAATGAGTAAAAATACACAAGTAAAGATATTCATTAACTAACAAACAAATTAATGTCTATACTGTCGGTGCCAAGCAACATGCAGTAAATGGAGATGTGTTTCTTGACTGATTCAAAGTAATGAACTTGTACTACTAGCGCACTTTTGACCTGATGATATTCTCTAAAAGGAATGTGGCATGAGTTACGAAGATATTCACTGGCGGAGGAAAATAAATGCTATTATTATTATTATTATTATTATTATTATTATTATTATTATTATTATTATTATTATTATTATTATTATTATTTTCTTAATCTGGTTATCCTCCAGGGTCGGCTTTTCTCTCGGACTCGGCGAGAGATCCCACCTCTACCGCCTTAAGGGCCGTGTCCTGGAGCTTCAGACTCTGGGTTGGGGATACAACTGGGGAGGATGACCAGTACCTCGCTCAGGCAGCCTCATCTGCTATTCTGAACAGGGTCCTTGCGGGGGGATGGTAAGATTTGAAGGGATAAACAAGGAAGAAGGAAGGAAGCAAGCGGCCGTGGTCTTGAATTAGGTACTGCACCCTTGCAGAGCTCCTTCGGTGTAGATTAGATGTCACTGTTGCCTCGGCTGCCCTGAAAACAATATACTTACCGAAGGTGATGAGGTCCTCTTCTCAGGCGCGATCAGTCCCTGTCGTCGAATCAGGATGCATAGGGATAGTGCATTCGGTAGACTATTGACTACAATAATTTATGACTCAGACTGATTTTGAGTTTAAATATGTGTATAAAATTTTATTGATAAATCAAAAAAAGTAAAATAAATTTTATAAAATGTAAAATAGACTTGTTAATGTTACATTATTATCATATGAGACTGTACAGCTAGAACTCTCATTAATGACACACATGACCACCTCATTAATCCCTAAAGTATAATATTTGTAATTTTCCATAAAATTTTGTTTTAAATGATGTTTCCCATATTTGTTCATCCAATTATATAATGTCTGTGTAACTGTACACATTTACTAGGATAATGTTGTTTATAGACCAGGTGGATCAATTGAATAACAATATACTCATGAGAACATTTAGTGATGATAATGATAATACTAATACTAATAATAATAATAATAATAATAATAATAATAATAATAATAATAATAATAATAATAATAATAATAATAATATTATTGATGTGAATAAATTTTTGTATAGCCAATTCAAGTTATTCATCAAAAAAAACTACTTGTCATCAGTCAAAATAATTATAATAGATAAAATTGCTTTATATAAATATAAAAAAAATAAAGTATCGATTAACTAATTAATAAAATTGTTTTAATATCACTGAATTACATTGTAAACCAATTGAAAGAATACAGGAAAGTCTCCACAGTGTATCCCCGATACATATCTGAAGTGTGGAAAACCAACTTAAAATGTAATACAATAGTGATGATAATAATAATAATAATAATAATAATAATAATAATAATAATAATAATAATAATTGAAATAATACGACGATTTTTGCGTGGATCAAAACCTAGAATTTGTCCCTACTAATCTCTCAGATATGTGAAATAAGTTTGCAAACAAACATACCAAAAGTTACCATAATATAATAATTAATTAATTTTACTAATTTGATTGTACTCAAATTTTATTAATTACCTAATTAATTGCCTAACTGATCACTCGAAATCATTGTCTTGTGACTCAAATCCTCCAATATAGTGATATTAATGAATTTACAATGCATCGAAATGATAATGATAATAATATTGTAATAACAATAATAATAATAATAATAATAATAATTGAAACGATAATAATAATATCATTTCATGAATGTTATTCCTATGTTGGATATCATAAAAAAAAGTCCTAAAGAATTATAATCACCTACCAAAATCCAATACTATTGTTAACCAAATCGTAGATAAATTGAATAAAAAAATATAAAATGTAAATTATTTAATTAATTAATAAATCCACAATTGATTGACACAAGTGATTTATATGGTATTCATCAAGACTCCCTAATTGCTTGTGAATTGCATTGGTGAAATGTTAAATAATAATATTCAATATTAATAATAATAATAATAATAATAATAATAATATCTTAACATGACCTGTAATTACGGTACTCTTGATCCACCATCCTGATAAATTATAGTATGTTTATGTCAGTTATCTTAGAACATTCATTTGCCATGAGTAACACCATTTGAACAGAATCTTTCTTAACAGTGCTTATTGGGTTTTCTTTAACTATAAAACCATATTTGCCATAATTTAATGAAACACCTAATCCACTGTGTAAAGGCATAACCATGAAATTCTCATAATAGAGTTCACCAATATTAATAATAATAATAATATTTCTCTAACCAAAACTGTTACTGAGTTCGCATAATTACAATATCTTCCTTCCAAGTGCAATAAACAATATTTGCTTTAACCTGAGAATTCAGTAACTTTATCTCACATAATGGACCTTGGTTGTTGTTGGACACAAATCTAAAGCTTTACTTTCGATATATGCGAGTGACCCTTACTTAGATATCGTAAAATTAATCTGGAAAAGACAAACTCTCCTACTTTAAATAAAACATACACTAACTTATGCTAATACGTACACCAAGCGAGGTAACGCAGCCAGAAATCCTAACCTAATACCACATTTCCACTAATATATACATATATGAACCTTGTCATCAGCACATACCACACTTTTGGCCTATTTCAGCGTCTCAACATATTATAATTCGCTGAAATATATCCATGACCCATTGCAAATGTTACTGTGGTTTTTTCAGAATAAAATGCATAGACAATGCACAGACAATAGAAGAATGTACCTAGATGATGGCTAATACGAGGCAAATAAAATAATAAATATATTTAATATTAATAATAATAATAATCATCTGTTAAAACCAATAAAATAGTTCCTACTGGCAAGCATCCACACCAGCCCAGTTGCGTGATCCATGTTACCAACCTAACTTTAAAATATCATTAAATGCGTACTATAACTTTCTCTGAATAAAACGATATTGTGTCACGGCTAAACCATTTATATGTATCATCTGGTCCATCTAACTCGTATACCTTCTTTAACTGGCTTATTTGTTTCCTCACATTTATTCATTTACGACGTCATCATCATTTCTTATTCTGCACAAATTCTATTACCTCTCAGCTATCACGCTGATACTTATATTTCCAGTTTTATTGAGAATATGTTCACCATACTCTTTGTTCTCCATAATTATCTTCAGGTAAATAACCCCATGTGTTACCATATACTCTCAACTACGGACCTTCAAACATCTCAAATAAATTACCGTCGCTCAATATCGTTCATATTATTCGACAACACTTTGATTTACCTGAGCCAAAATAAATCCTTTTATTTAACATTGTTCACTCAACTGTCTAACCGCATTACTTGCCATAGCAACCAATATGTGGATGTATCAGTGTTACTGTCGTCCCAACAGAATTCTCGACAGTAACTATTGAACATATATATATATATCTCTATGTGTGCTTTATTATCATTAATTGACTTCATCAATCCTCCACCACGGTAACTGTGCTTGCGTGAAACAAACAAAATTCCGCCTAAATGCAATACTGACAATGCTACTGATAATAATAATAATAATAATTGCCTCAAAAATATAACTTGTTCGATACTAACAGATCAAATTTAGTACATACACGATTAATAATAATAATAATAAATATAAATATTTACACTACTCATAAACAGAATTATCCTAATTTTCTGGCTGTGTACTCGGGTTTATAGTTACATCATCGTCACTCGCATACCTATTTAAATAAAGATACCATTATCAAAGGAAAGCTTTAGATTTTAAATCAAACATGAGATTGTGTACTCACATTGAGGGCACTTCGGGATCGCCAGGACTAAAGGCAGCCATGTTGTCTTACAGATTCATGACCAACATGTTAATATCATTGACCATTCTTGTTGTATCCGGCATTGGCTTATATTACTACTTTCCACTCTCACTTGACACTTTGCACACGTTTATTTCCTACCCATAATATTAAACACGACAACTTGTCCTAAAACTAGACATTACACTGTAATACATATATACACACATACGCAGTACTCAGATATTTTGGAACTTAGGCCGGATTTTACGTACTCTGCTTTAACACACTGCTGCCTCACACGAAGCGAAGTCTTTCACGGGCTTAACGGTTTCCTTTGTAAAGCCCCAGCTGGGGAGAAAGTGTCCACCCCCACTCAACCTAAATATTTATAGAAAGGGAGAGTATTTCCTCCGCTCAAATGTTTCAAACATACTACCAGCTGCGCTGTAGCAGGCTAATTGTTCTCCACTATTTACGGCTTACACATATATTTTAAAACTGTCTGGGTTGCTCTGCGGGCTACACACTCCAACTGAAGTTACCTAAGATGCAATTACTGCACAATTCAAAGTTTCGTCCTCGCCCTGCATGGACTGAACACTCGTAAAATCTGTCAATTTAATACTCCACTCACTTGGGTGGTTTTAAGTACCTTACCAACTCAACTACTGTTTATAAGGCGTATTTCCACCTCCACTGTAGTAATAAATACACACAATTCTGTACCTTTGTGCTTGAACACGGAGCAAAGTTAAGACACGTCTGACCCCCACAAGACTCTTGATGATGACTGACTCGTGAGAAGCCGCTACTCGGGGGATGTTTGCGCACTAATCGGCGTAGGAACACTAATTCTTGCCACTAAAAATCCCAACCAAAGGAATGCTGGGTAGCTCCAAAACCAAGTTATCAAAAACATGAAATGCTTTGTACACACAAATTGCATCAATTCTTGTTACTACCATGATGCATCGTGACTCTAAAATTGTTCGTAATTTCTTTTACAATACAGTAGGCGTTAGTTGGACTATATCTTCTGCCGCGCTGATAAACCACTCTCCACGCTGACAAGGGGTTCCCACTGCCGGTGATAACAAACATCTGGATACACAATATTCCAATCCATTTGCCACAAACCAATAAGTTAGTTCAGAATTACTATAATAATTACTGACATCTCCTCTTAATATAATCTTCCTTAAATACTGACAGGGATTAATTACAAGCCACATGTCATTTAGTCGCGCTAATTTTGAAATTATTTAAATGCATCAATCTGATTGGAGCACACACTCCGCTGTTCATCTATATGGACGAGTTCATTCCAAAATAAGGGGTTTCGGGTATTTAGAACCATGATTCTCCATCTCAGTCACTCCTGCCAGTACTTTTCCACTCTAACTACGCAGTTCCAAAAGATGATGTAATAACAGGTGTCCCAATAATTTATTTTTAGCAGAGAGAGAAGCGTGGGTTCCTATCAAGGCTTCATTCTCACGAGCTAGCTACCAGAAATTTCCAATGCTGTCCCTTTGTTTAAGAACGCTGGCTATTACTATTTATTAACAAATACAATTATTAAAATGTTGCCAATCAGACTCATCCGATGGGTGCAACACTCTCCCACTTTAAATAAAATTTTTGAGAGTATCGAGAAAATTTTTCCACCTCCATGTTGATAATATAACTTGCATGCATCACTTGCAACCATCTGTGAGTCTGTACTATTTTATGCTCTATTTGACTTAAGCAAGTTATTCCGGAGCTCTTGATTCTCTTGAAGAAGGCGTCTCTGTTCCTCTATTAACTGTTCTGCTATACTTAGTAAAACTTTCCTCAATTCTACTTGTTCTTGCAGACATACTGGACAGCATTCTCTTCTCTCTTCTCCCTGGCGTTGGGCCGAAATGGTGTTGTCTTCTCCCTCGGAAACAAGGGATGTCGTTTCCTCATCTGATGATGAATCCGTGTCCTCCGCATCTCCTTCCTCCTTCTCGGAGCAGACGTCATCTTCTTCTGATGATTTTCCCCACTGTTCGGCGATGTTAACTTGTGGTGGAACCTCGTGTCGTGGCTGTCTATAGAGTTTCAAGTTTGAAGCATTGAAAATGACTTCATTGTTCCCGTCCAGATCCGTTATCTTGTATGCATTGTTGTTAAAGGTTTGAGTGACACGATATGGGCCTATGTAAAGTGGTGCGAATTTTGCATAGTATCTAGCTACAGGTACTGAAGTAGCTGGACGTCGGACCAATACAAGTTCTCCCACTCTCAGCGGACGATGAAATCTTCTTCCCTGAACTCTCCTCAAGCAACGCTGCGCTTGTTGTTGCAGATGTTCGGCTACCTCTCGTATTCTTATTTCTGGTGCAGGTTGTGCATCCACTGGGCTATCCACGACAGCGTGCCAAGGTCTAGCGGGATATTGATTTAAATGAACCACTGATGGTATAGACCTGTTGCTTCATGGATTGTGTTATTGATACAGTCAGTAATCACTGGCAAAAGTTTCATCCATTTGGCATGCTCATTAGGGATATAGATCCTACAAAATTTTGAAATGACCTTCATAACCCTTTCAGATGGGTTACTCTGAGGATTTCTAATAGAACTCATAACATGCTTAATATCTAGCTCCTGTAGAGTCGCTTTAAATTGAGCTGCTGTAAATTGAGGCCCATGGTCAGTTAGTAAACTTTCCGGTTTTCCCATACCAGGAATTATACTCCGAGTGAGGCATCTTACAACAAGTTTAGTGTTTGCCTTTTGCATGGGAAATAAGGTGGTAAATTTTGAAAATACGTCCATTGTCACCAAGATAAACCTGTTTCCCCTAATGTACTTCGGAATTGGACCAAAAATATCCATTGCGTACAACTCCTTAGGCTTACTTGGCAACAACGGAATAGGCATTTGCCTAATAAGGTATGAATTTGCCTTAACCCTTTGGCAAATGTCGCAGGTAATAATTGCTTCTCTTACAGATTTCCTAAGGTTTTTCCAAATAAAGTTCTCTTGAATGGTAGCCACTACTTTGTCGATTCCTCCATGTCCTGTAATCCGGTGAACGTGCCAAATAATCTCTTCCTGGAGTTGAGATGGAATTACCACCCTTAATTTTGTATGATCCTTGTCCAAATATCTGACCAAAAGATTATTTACAATTAGGTATTCCTCGGCCTCTTTCTGAATTTCTATATAGTTAGGATCCCCTTGCTGAATTCTTCCTTGGAGAAAGTCAATTAATCTACTCAAGGTAGCATCTGCCTGTTGATAGCGAGCTAATTGACTCAAATGAAGCAAAACTTCTTGATCTTCCTGTACGAGGTCAACATAATTTGCTTGCTCCTCTTCTTCATTAGGGTTTCTGCTGAGAATATCTGCAATGATGTTTTCTTTGCCAGGACAGTGTTCTATTGTGAAATTAAACTGCTGCACATATAAAGACCATCGTGAAACTCGTTGACTAGAAACAGCCGTTTTTAACATAAATGTGAGTGCCTTATGATCGGTCCTGATCTTGACTGGAAAACCATATACTATCTTCTGCCAGTGTTGCAGCGCTTGAACTATGGCCAACATTTCCAATTCTGTGGTGCTATAGTTGACTTCATGTTTCCTCAACTTTCTACTGTAAAATGAAATATATCTTTTGGCATTTGGTGGGTGCTCTTCTTCTTGGAATAATACCGCACCAATTCCAACGTTGGAAGCATCCGTTTGCAGTACAAATGGTAACTCAAAGTCTGGGTAAGATAATTTGATACTTCTGGAAAGCAACTCCTTTGTTCGCTGGAAAGACATCTCTGTTACATCCGTCCATCGCCACTTATTATTCTTGTGCAACAGGTCTTGCAATGGAGCCACCACCTCAGTATAATTAGGACAGTGGTCCGCAAAGAATTGGCACATACCCAAGAATTGCCTGATGTGCTTAATCTTCCTGGGCCTTTGAAAGTTATTGATGGCCTCTAATTTTATTGGGTTGGGTCGGATTCCTACGCCATCTATGATATGCCCTAGGAAAAGTATTTCAGTTTGGCAAAAGTGAGATTTCTTTAAATTGACCTTAAACCCCGTATCAATTAAATTTTGGAACAATAGACTGACTCGTTGTAAATTTTCCTCGAATGATGTGCTTGGGATAATGATGTCATCGATAAACCTGGTTGTAAATTCCTTGACAGCGTCAGTCAGGTTCCTGTCCAAGGCTCTTATCAATGCTGCGCTGCTGTTCTTCAGGCCAAAGGGTAGACGTTCAAAGGTGTATGTATGCTGGTCAAATATAAAGCCAGTTAGTAATTTTGATTTCTCCTCTAGTTGGATGTGATGAAAAGAAGAGGTCAGGTCTACCCCCGTAAACATGTTCATCCCTTTGAACCGACGGATGATATCCTTAATTGGAGGCGCTTTATCATTTTCTGGAATAAGTTTCTCATTTACTTGTCGTGCATCCAAGCAAATGCGCAGCGACCCATCTGGTTTGACAACTGTGACTAAATTGTTTACAAAAGGTGTAACTCTTTTAGCTATAATCCCATTCTCTTCCATTTCCCTTATAATCCTTTTTACTTCCTGATAATGTTTTTCGGGAATTGGGTATGGCTTCCTCTTGTATGGACGCCAATCTGTTACATTGAGAGCATAGGCAAAATTCGGAATTTTTCCAACCTTTGAATCGAAAACTTCTTGATACTTTATCAGCATCTCCCTCAGCTGTTGTTTTTGTTCCTTCGTACCACTAAACTCAGCCACCTTGACATCAATTAATTCTTCTAGTTCCGATTGAATCTCACTATTAAAAATATCCTGAAAAATTTCCTCGTGATCCAAAACATGCTCTATCTCTTCAAGTTCTACACCAGCCTGATCTACACAGTTAATTTCCTCACTCCTTCCGACCTCTTGACTCATTTGTATACGTTCGTTGCCATCTATTTTGCGAAATTTAATAGTGTTCCGTGCCAAATCTACTACAGCATTAGTTTCCCTTAAGAAGTCTGCTCCCAGGATGACATTGTAATTCATCCGCGACATGATGACAAACGGATGTGAAAAGGATGAATTTCCAATCTGTATATCTAAAAGTGTTTGTGACTTGCAAGTTGTAGTTTTGTCCGGCACAATTCCTCTAATTTTTACAGCCGACACAGGTATTTCTGGTAGGTTGTGCCTTTCTTTCAAATCCTCAAATAATGTTCTAGAAATAATGCTAATCGTGGCGCCGGTGTCAGCCAATGCCCTTGCCTGTGTGCCATGTATTCGAACATTAATAACAGGTAGTTTCCTAACTTGTGTTGCTTCCCTTTTAATTGGATCCTCTAGCAGATCTGATGGTTCAACAACCCAAGAGTCTACTTGTGCTACCACCCATTCACTTGCATTTTCATCCACTAAGCTAGTATCCTTCCATTTAGATGCATTTAGCAATTCAAAATTGACGTTTTTTTTTCTTGACTGTTACCCCCAGGTGGGTAAGCTTGAGCCATTGGATTAAGCGATTGTTGGCGTCGACCATCCTGCTCCCTTGCTCGCTGAAATTCTATACTCTCTGCTCCAGTGATATCGGGATTTAAGTCTTGTCTATCCAACGCTTGCTTCCACTTTTGTTGCTCTTGCTGTTGCTGTTGCTCCCGCAGTTCCTGCACATACCTTTTCTTCTCATAATTGCGGTATTCCGGATTCCTGTAGCCTGATCTCTGCGATGGGTGATCACTCCACGTTCCTCTTCGACTGTACCGTTGATATGGCTGACTTCTATTCCTATTTTGGTATCTATTTTGCTCCTTGTTCCAGTATCTTCTCGAATATAACCTGGGATAATTGTAGTTATGTTGATACTGCCGATGTTCATAAAATTCCCGACCACTTGGTGTATTCCTCTCATTCGGTAGTCGTCTTGAAATTGTACCAGTGACACGTCCCTTTTCGTCTTGTTTATCATTTGCCTTCACCGCGTCAACTACAAATGCCCTGTGCTCTGTGGCCTTGGCTTGCCTCGGAGTGCTCATATTTACAGTGTTGTCCAGCTGTCGCAAAATTCCTTCCGCTTCCTCAGGACTTTGTGCTTTGGCGGTGATCATCACCCTTTGTACATCTGGAGGAAACTGCTTTACTATGGCTTGAACCAGCTCCTGTTGACAAGGAGGATTATCTAGCTCTTTCATCTTGACCAGCTGGTTCAAAAAGTAATCACTATATCTCGTAGGCATACTGGAATTGTACTTTCTGGAATACAACTCAAGCCTTAAATTCTGTTGAGCGTCGCTTCCCCAATATCGATTCAGAAATGCCTTTTCAAAATCTTCGAAAGTTTCAAATAAAAATCGGAAACCAATAAACCATGTTTTAGGAGAGCCCTCGAGATATCTTTCTGCGATTCTCAACCTCTTTTCTTCAGGTACTTGCATTTCCCTAAAGTAGGCCTTAAGATCTTTCAGAAACATTTTTGGAGTTAACGACCCACTCCCGTTAAATTTTCTCGGTTGTTCGTCAGTAATCTTAAGCACATTTATGAGATTTGCCGGTGCAGCAACTGTTTGTCCACCTCCAACTGAAGTTAATGGAGTATTGGATTCCTTGTTAATCAACAAATCCCGGAACGGATTAGCATCTGTCACTACCTGTGGTGTCGTGGTTTGAGCCAACTGTTTCTTAATTTCGCTTTGTTCCTCCGTCACAAATTT
Source organism: Anabrus simplex (assembly GCF_040414725.1). Taxonomy (NCBI): domain Eukaryota; kingdom Metazoa; phylum Arthropoda; class Insecta; order Orthoptera; family Tettigoniidae; genus Anabrus; species Anabrus simplex. Next base: position 615,125,981 of record NC_090265.1, on the reverse strand, counting down.
TATTAACGTTGCCAAGTTATCACTTTGTACTTGCAACTGGTGTATTTCCTTATTTAGGACTTCTTTCACCTCTTCTCTAACCCCTTCTTCACTAGAGATCAAGCCTTTATCTAACTGTTCCCATTTACTATTCATGTCCACCTGCCATTCAACTATGTCTTCTTTCATGTCAGCGAATTGTTGTGTCACCTTTTCCTGGTCTGCTACCCGGTTGGCCTCGACCGTTTTGAGTCCCTGGTCCAACCTTTCCATGGTTTCCTGCATTTTAATGCTAACCGCCGTAAGGTTATCACGTGTCTCCGTCTCCACCTGATTGACCCTATCTTCGATCATAACGATCTTTTGTGACATCTTTTCACACTGAGCTTGCACTTCTTCTTTGGTTTCTTGCAAACTTTTTGTAAATGATATGCTTACATCGCCTATCTGCTTAATTAGTTGCTTATGTGCAACGGCTAAACTATGCAACTCCTGCTTAGTGTGTGCCCTATTAGTCTCGCAGAGCTTTAATAACTTTTCTTGGTTATCTAGGAATTCCTTTCTCAGTTCGCCCTGACTACTAACAATTTTACCATCGAGTGTCTCCAACATAGCCCGCGTATCCTCTAGTTTCTGGGAAAAACTTTCAGTTACATTCCTAGTGATTTCATCTTTAAGCATTGCCTGACTACTCTCTAAGTTTTCCGCTAAGTTCCTAGTAATTTCGTCCTTGAGTACTGTTTGACTACTCTCTAAGTTTTTAGTAATTTCGTCCTGTCCTTCCTTCATCTCACTCTGTACAGTTTCTACCTTGGTATTGAGCATATTAATGCTCGCTACCAGCTGCTCCCACTGCTCCTGTGTTATAACCATTATGCATAAAAGTCTGCCTCTATGCCTAGGTGACCTTACGTGCTATATACAACAACAACAAATGTCCCATATTTTACATAAATAAACATTAACAACATATATTCAATATGTATCACATATATGAAATTCCGCCTTTTACACAGTTTTCATTTTACTATAAGTTCAATGAATGTTCTAAGTTTCAGTCTGGTCATGTAAATAACCCTAACGTTGACTTACCATTCCCTTATAGACGACAGTCAAGCCCCAGCGTTGGGTGACCATTTTAACATCTTATTCCTGATTACCTATGCACCCTTGCAGAGCTCCTTCGGTGTAGATTAGATGTCACTGTTGCCTCGGCTGCCCTGAAAACAATATACTTACCGAAGGTGATGAGGTCCTCTTCTCAGGCGCGATCAGTCCCTGTCGTCGAATCAGGATGCATAGGGATAGTGCATTCGGTAGACTATTGACTACAATAATTTATGACTCAGACTGATTTTGAGTTTAAATATGTGTATAAAATTTTATTGATAGATCAAAAAAAGTAAAATAAATTTTATAAAATGTAAAATAGACTTGTTAATGTTACATTATTATTATATGAGACTGTACAGCTAGAACTCTCATTAATGACACACATGACCACCTCATTAATCCCTAAAGTATAATATTTGTAATTTTCCATAAAATTTTGTTTTAAATGATGTTTCCCATATTTGTTCATCCAATTATATAATGTCTGTGTAACTGTACACATTTACTAGGATAATGTTGTTTATAGACCAGGTGGATCAATTGAATAACAATATACTCATGAGAACATTTAGTGATGATAATGATAATACTAATAATAATAATAATAATAATAATAATAATAATAATAATAATAATAATAATAATAATAATAATATTATTGATGTGAATAAATTTTTGTATAGCCAATTCAAGTTATTCATCAAAAAAAACTACTTGTCATCAGTCAAAATAATTATAATAGATAAAATTGCTTTATATAAATATAAAAAAAATAAAGTATCGATTAACTAATTAATAAAATTGTTTTAATATCACTGAATTACATTGTAAACCAATTGAAAGAATACAGGAAAGTCTCCACAGTGTATCCCCGATACATATCTGAAGTGTGGAAAACCAACTTAAAATGTAATACAATAGTGATGATAATAATAATAATAATAATAATAATAATAATAATAATAATAATTGAAATAATACGACGATTTTTGCGTGGATCAAAACCTAGAATTTGTCCCTACTAATCTCTCAGATATGTGAAATAAGTTTGCAAACAAACATACCAAAAGTTACCATAATATAATAATTAATTAATTTTACTAATTTGATTGTACTCAAATTTTATTAATTACCTAATTAATTGCCTAACTGATCACTCGAAATCATTGTCTTGTGACTCAAATCCTCCAATATAGTGATATTAATGAATTTACAATGCATCGAAATGATAATAATAATAATATTGTAATAACAATAATAATAATAATAATAATAATTGAAACGATAATAATAATATCATTTCATGAATGTTATTCCTATGTTGGATATCATAAAAAAAGTCCTAAAGAATTATAATCACCTACCAAAATCCAATACTATTGTTAACCAAATCGTAGATAAATTGAATAAAAAAATATAAAATGTAAATTATTTAATTAATTAATAAATCCACAATTGATTGACACAAGTGATTTATATGGTATTCATCAAGACTCCCTAATTGCTTGTGAATTGCATTGGTGAAATGTTAAATAATAATATTCAATATTAATAATAATAATAATAATAATAATAATATCTTAACATGACCTGTAATTACGGTACTCTTGATCCACCATCCTGATAAATTATAGTATGTTTATGTCAGTTATCTTAGAACATTCATTTGCCATGAGTAACACCATTTGAACAGAATCTTTCTTAACAGTGCTTATTGGGTTTTCTTTAACTATAAAACCATATTTGCCATAATTTAATGAAACACCTAATCCACTGTGTAAAGGCATAACCATGAAATTCTCATAATAGAGTTCACCAATATTAATAATAATAATAATATTTCTCTAACCAAAACTGTTACTGAGTTCGCATAATTACAATATCTTCCTTCCAAGTGCAATAAACAATATTTGCTTTAACCTGAGAATTCAGTAACTTTATCTCACATAATGGACCTTGGTTGTTGTTGCACACAAATCTAAAGCTTTACTTTCGATATATGCGAGTGACCCTTACTTAGATATCGTAAAATTAATCTGGAAAAGACAAACTCTCCTACTTTAAATAAAACATACACTAACTTATGCTAATACGTACACCAAGCGAGGTAACGCAGCCAGAAATCCTAACCTAATACCACATTTCCACTAATATATACATATATGAACCTTGTCATCAGCACATACCACACTTTTGGCCTATTTCAGCGTCTCAACATATTATAATTCGCTGAAATATATCCATGACCCATTGCAAATGTTACTGTGGTTTTTTCAGAATAAAATGCATAGACAATGCACAGACAATAGAAGAATGTACCTAGATGATGGCTAATACGAGGCAAATAAAATAATAAATATATTTAATATTAATAATAATAATAATCATCTGTTAAAACCAATAAAATAGTTCCTACTGGCAAGCATCCACACCAGCCCAGTTGCGTGATCCATGTTACCAACCTAACTTTAAAATATCATTAAATGCGTACTATAACTTTCTCTGAATAAAACGATATTGTGTCACGGCTAAACCATTTATATGTATCATCTGGTCCATCTAACTCGTATACCTTCTTTAACTGGCTTATTTGTTTCCTCACATTTATTCATTTACGACGTCATCATCATTTCTTATTCTGCACAAATTCTATTACCTCTCAGCTATCACGCTGATACTTATATTTCCAGTTTTATTGAGAATATGTTCACCATACTCTTTGTTCTCCATAATTATCTTCAGGTAAATAACCCCATGTGTTACCATATACTCTCAACTACGGACCTTCAAACATCTCAAATAAATTACCGTCGCTCAATATCGTTCATATTATTCGACAACACTTTGATTTACCTGAGCCAAAATAAATCCTTTTATTTAACATTGTTCACTCAACTGTCTAACCGCATTACTTGCCATAGCAACCAATATGTGGATGTATCAGTGTTACTGTCGTCCCAACAGAATTCTCGACAGTAACTATTGAACATATATATATATATCTCTATGTGTGCTTTATTATCATTAATTGACTTCATCAATCCTCCACCACGGTAACTGTGCTTGCGTGAAACAAACAAAATTCCGCCTAAATGCAATACTGACAATGCTACTGATAATAATAATAATAATAATTGCCTCAAAAATATAACTTGTTCGATACTAACAGATCAAATTTAGTACATACACGATTAATAATAATAATAATAAATATAAATATTTACACTACTCATAAACAGAATTATCCTAATTTTCTGGCTGTGTACTCGGGTTTATAGTTACATCATCGTCACTCGCATACCTATTTAAATAAAGATACCATTATCAAAGGAAAGCTTTAGATTTTAAATCAAACATGAGATTGTGTACTCACATTGAGGGCACTTCGGGATCGCCAGGACTAAAGGCAGCCATGTTGTCTTACAGATTCATGACCAACATGTTAATATCATTGACCATTCTTGTTGTATCCGGCATTGGCTTATATTACTACTTTCCACTCTCACTTGACACTTTGCACACGTTTATTTCCTACCCATAATATTAAACACGACAACTTGTCCTAAAACTAGACATTACACTGTAATACATATATACACACATACGCAGTACTCAGATATTTTGGAACTTAGGCCGGATTTTACGTACTCTTAAATTTAAATTTACATATCTTTATTGCCCACCCTAGTGTACACCATCGGCTTACAGGCAATAAAGACAGACAGAGCGAAACAAAGGAAAACAAGCAATAATAACAACTACATATCTCTTAAAACTACTTAACTACATTTACTACCTCTACATCTACTCAGTATCATCCCACACGTACGCGGATAGCCAGCACACATGCAGGACGATACCGCACTACTAACTACCCAAAGCCCAACCCCTGACTACCACCTAAAAAAAAAATAAATTAAACTGGTCGCTGCAACAGCCCTGGCATGGAACACACGCCCACCAACCCGTCTACAGCAGCCACCAGCCTTGCCACGTGAGAACTGGTATCGTATCTCACCGACCCTCGCTGACAAACACTGTGTTCCTTTCCTTATCATGTGTTACAAGCCACCCTGGCTGAAACCAGACCCAACAGGTGGCCTGCAACACACTTCCGCTATGTACGTCACACATACTCTTGTCCCTTGTCAGCACACTACCTTCCCTATCCTTTTCATTTCCGTGCGGACATGCTCAAGTCTATCTTCTTTGGAGTGGGGTCAAGTCCCCCACCCCTCCCTCTTCCCTTGATACGTCACCCTCACCTCTCACTCACTACTCCCGCTATTTACATCTCACCTTATAAAAACTTAAGACTTAAACATCAGCTAACAACCATTTAAAATCCCTCATCAACGCACCTAAAACAATTAACACTTTTTTTTTTTTACACAGACAAACTTTTTTCATTCGAAGTCCATTAGTTCACTCAGTCTTCTCCACCTACCGCACCACACTTCATATATCAAACCGACTCACCTTATTAAGCTTCAGACTTAAACATCAACTAACAATCAGTTTATATCGCACTTAAAACAATTTGACTTTTTTTTTAAACATTTCACTTACACACAAACAAACAGTTTCCATTCCAAATCCATTAGTTCACTCCGTCTTCTCAGTCTACAACACCTCAATTACATCAAACTGTTAGATCCCATTTCTTCCATCCTATTAAACTTAATACATAAACATCAAGAATCCCTCAATTTTTACACCCCTCATCAAGGCATCTACACCATTTAAATTCTTTTTAAAAGAGTTTTTTTTGACCTACTTTCATAATTTCCATACTGCCAACATTTTCTCCTTAACTACATTCCCACTTAATCTATCACAATTCTATCACATATACCTTCTTCATACTCCCTCCTCACACAAATACACTTAAACAATCCATTTTTTTTACACTCCTCATTTACACACCAACAGACAGTACTCCATTCCAAGTCCATTAGTTCACTCAGTCAACTCGCTTTTTTTTTTTTTTTTTTACTTCCACCTAAGCTTTACACTACCCCCAAACCTACTCAACCTCCCTTTTTCTCAACGCTTACCTAATTTTCTCAGGCTTTCCCTTTGCCCCAGGCGGATCACCTTTCCACAGGGCAAGGTGTTCTCCCCCTTTCCCCTAACACTACAGCCCCCTCTTCTGATATCATGATTACCATGATACCCTTCCCGCATTTGCTCAGGGCGGATATCCATTCCTCTGAGCAGAATGCCTTCCCCCTTTCTCCCTCAACACGAACCACATTATCTGCACAACCCCTGTTACTCCCTCAATTTCTTTATAAATATAGCTCTGGCCACATTTAAGAATTTCGCTATATTCGTTCCTTTCTCCCACTCTCTACATAACCAAGATGTTATCTTATAGCTTTCCCCTACCATATGCAGCTCCTTCTTACTTAGTAGTTTGATCTTTATCTCCGCCAAAGGTCGGCATTGATTAAAAATATGCAGGTCCTCCCACTTCTCTCCACATAACACACATCTATCCCTATTCTCACTACCAACCCACCCCCTATTCCTCGGAAGACCCAATACCCACCAATACAAACCTCTCTTATCCCTTCTACCCTCAAACTCTGTTTTCGGGTTTATTACTTCCACCAATTTATTTAATACTGATAAAGAGACTCTCTCTCTACATTCCTCTATTAAGCTCTGTCTTTCAATATCTAGTAGTCTTCCCTTTATCCTTTCCCATACCCATTTATTCCTACCATCCCCCCAGACCTCTCCATATACCCCCAATCCAATCTTTTGTAACCATTTTTTGCACTTATTCACCCAGTAACCTTCATTCGTCATACCTTTCTGAAAATTAAACGTTTCTTGTACTAACGCCCCACCCTTCCCTTCCTCCAATCTCATCCAGTACTTGAACACCCTCTTAGCAATTTCAACCTCTATCGATTCTTTACAGACTAATCTGGCCCCGGCATTGGCTGTACAATTCGGTAGGTCCATCATGATCTTGCTAAATTTCGCCACCACCTGGTTTAGTTCACTCCTGCCTTCCTCCATTCCCCATACTTCAACCCCAAATAGCATTTTGCCCATTACCAGTGATTTAAACACCGTTTTCTGAATTTTGTATTTAACGTCTGGAAATTTCTTTTCTAATACTCCTACTACAGCAAGCGCTCCTCTTCCTTTAAGTTTTGCCTTCTTACACTGATTTTTCCAAGAAGCATTCTTACTAATTATTACACCTAGGTACTCAATTTTCCCCCCTGGTTTAATTTCTTCCTGCTCAAGCCTCCAGACTTCCTTATTCTTTCTCCCACCCCTTTTCCTACACACCATTATCTGAGTCTTTCTTACATTTACTCTGAGAGACCATTTCCTAGTATATTCAACTACCTTGTCCAACCCTTTTTGCAAGCCATTTGCCGTCAAAGCCAAGATCAATAGGTCATCCGCGAATAGCAACCCCGGAACCTCCATTTTTCCTACCCAAGGGCATTGCCATGCGTCTCCACCATGACCCTCTAAAATATTATTTATAAATAATATAAATAATATCGGGGATAGCTTACAACCCTGTCTCACCCCGCTTTTTGACTCAAAACACTTACTCAACCTTCCATCCTGCAATTTAATCATCACAAACACTTCCTCATAAATAGTTTCAATTGCCACCCTCATTTTTTTCGACATTCCAACCTCCCCTAATCTCAAAAATAGCGCCTCCCTACTGACCGTATCAAAGGCTTTTTCTAAATCAATCGCTGCTATAAATAATTTACGCCCTGCTATCCTCACATACTTTGTAATCAAAGTGTCCAGAATCCAAACATTATCAACTGTATTACATCCTTTCCTAAATCCATTTTGGAACTCAGATATCCTACCGTACTGTTCCGCCCAATTTGTTATCCTATTCGCCAAAACCCCTGTGTACACCTTTGATAGCGAGTCTAGGAGTGTAATTCCTCTATAGTTGTTTGGATCACTACTAGCTCCTTTATTTTTATAAATAGGGCATAATACCCCCTTCCTCCATTCTCTAGGAAATTTCCCCGTTTCCAGCAACCTATTAAAGAATTTCACAATCCCTCTCAACATCGGTTCATTTGCCCCTACCTCTTTCCATACACTATTGGAAATACCATTCACACCTCCTGCAGCCTTGGGTCTAGCATTTTTAATACTGTAATTACCTCCTGCCTTGTTATCTCCCCATCCAATATTGTAATGCCTACTTCCAGTTCCCTTCCAATTTGTGACTTGTCTATTTCTCTACCCAATTTCCTCTCCCCTTCTAAAAGCCTTTTAAAATGCCTAACCCACTCGTTTTCTCCTATTTTATCCCCCTTCCCCTCCGGTTTCGTTCTTCTAATCTTGTTTATTGACTCCCAAATTCTCTCAAATTTCTTCTCTCTACAATATATATTTATTTTTTCAGCTTCCGCCTCCTTCCATCCTCTTTTCTTCTCATTCAATACCTCCTTATATTCCCTTCTCAATTTACAATATTCCTTCCTTTTTTCTTGCACACCCTCCTTCCTAAACTCCGCTAGGGCTCTCATTACAACCTCACGTTTTCTCGTACAGTCTTCATCAAACCATCCATTCATTTTATTCTTTTTTCCCTCTACCCTTCTCCTCACTTTCTTCCCCACCCTCCATACAGGGAGCTCAATTAATTTTAGCACGTTATCCATATCATTCCCTTCTACCGCCCTTTCAATTCCTACCCTTAATATATCTCCCTCCTCTTTCAAATGCCGTCTTAATTTCTCTTTAGTATTATCATCCCATACATACTTCCATCCTCCATTCTTATACCTCTCCTTACTTTCCTCCATCTTTCCCTTCTCATCAGCGACCAACGTTCTCAATTTTATTTTGATAGGCATATGTTCTGTCAACCCATATTCTAACACCTCAAAACTTATTATTCTCCTTAACGCTATCTCTGAGCTTATTCCTATGTCCACCACACTCCCTCCATTTGTTGTAATATACGTCAAATCTCCCACACTATCCCCCTTCATCCACCCATTTAAAATAAATAAATGTTCTAGAGCACATAACTCTAATAACCTTTCTCCATAACTATTTACAACATTATCCTTACTCTTCCTTTGCAGTACCCCGTCTACTTTTACTTCTTTCTCGTATACCGGTACTCTATTGCTCACTCTCGCATTCCAATCCCCCAATAAAATCATCCCATCTTCTACATACATTCCTTTAATTGTGTTTATTTCTTCAATCAGTTCGTCAAAAAAATGTTTATTTGCATACACTGAATCGCTCGGATGGTTATAAAGCAGTGCCAGACAAATTGCTTCCGCTGCCCCCTTCCCCATTTTTACTCTCAACCACACTACCCCTTCTACCCTAGTCTGTAACGTCTCCACCCATTCAGCTATCTCATTTCTTATTAAAACTACTATGCCCCCTGGGTTTCGGCCCCTCTTCCCTATTTTTTTCCTTAACACGTTAACTACTCTATAACCGTCCCACGTAATTTCAACCCCCTTCCCTAACCACGTCTCTACTAGAGCAATAATCTCAAAATCTTTCACTAAATCCACAATTTCCTTATTCCCTAACTTCCCCATCAACCCCTCAATATTCAGCATCCCTATCACCATATCTAGTTATTTATTTCCTCCCCCTCCCTCCCTATACTTCTGCATTTCACCACTTCCCCCCTTACTTCTCGTAATTCTTCCTTTTGGCTCCACCCCACCCCTCTCATTCTTCTCACCCCCATCCTTCCCCTTTTCCGTGCCAGAGCCTTTTTTCCCACCCCATAGATCTTTTAAGCTTAAGGATCTCGCCTTATTTAACGCCTGCTTTCTCTCCAGGTTTATTACTGCATTATTCCTATTCGGGGAGGTTGAGTCACTACCCTGACTCCTTTCCCTTCCCGTCACCTCTTCACTACCTGTATCCACTTCACTTCGGTCTAGTGTCCTACTTGTTGATTCACTCCTTCCTGGGCTGTTCTGACTCACCAAGGACTCTGCTGTCTTCGCTACCTGCCCGCTGACGCCGCAGTCCCCTCTTCTCTCTTCCTTCTCCGTACTGATGTCGCCCTGCTCTCGATTTCTGCAACTCATTTCCTCCTCACAATTTTCCATCCTCAGCAGTTCCTCCTGTGTCCACGATCGCGACCAATTTCTGCCGGAAGTAACCAGACACCTCCCCACTATCTTGACTCGCAATCCCTGCGCTCTAGCACGCCACATATGCCGCTTATAGACATCCGACCGCATCCTGTCTTCTTTCTCTATCTCAGCCTTCAAATAAATGTTCGATCCTTTCAAATTTCCAGCATTCCTCAGAAGTATATCAGCCATCAGGGTTGATATTAATCTTAACTTCACCGGCCTATGTCCCTTGTTCCTTCCCACTCTATATATATCATCTATATCAACTTCAGAAAAGTTAATCTTCATTTTGTTCGAAACTATGTCCACCACTTTCAATACTAATTCCACTTTTGATTCTGTTCCTTCCTCAGGTACACCATACACAAACACATTTTTTCTTGCTGATTCGTTCCTCGCTAACCTCACTTCTCTCTTCATTGCTGTTAATTCCTCTTCCAGTACCACCACCTTCTTTTTCAAGCTCCCTACCTCATCTTCTATCTCCGCTAACTTGTCATTTACACCTCCAATTTCTTCTTTTATAAAACATTTTAAGTCCTTCATCTCCTTCATTTGGGTTGCCTGGTGTTCCTGCATCATTTCCTTAATTTCTTCTCCTTTGCTTGCTTCCTTCACCACTCTCTTGATCTCTTCAAGCTCCTCCCAGCCGAACGGTCCCTGGTTTGGACCCGGATTTTTTTCTATACCTCCTACCACCAGCAGCGTCGCAATAACCGTCGCACACAACATAATCTCCAACAGTCCTTTATAACCACTATTTTCTCTTCCTCTCTCAACTCCACCTTCCTTCCAACACTGCCTTGCACCATGCCATCTTCCAATTCTTAGCCTGTATTGCTGTATCGTTATTCCCATATTGCGCACCTCAGCTCATTCACACGTCCGCACTTCCCGATGTCTCGCTCGTGACTGATTTTACGTACTCTGCTTTAACACACTGCTGCCTCACACGAAGCGAAGTCTTTCACGGGCTTAACGGTTTCCTTTGTAAAGCCCCAGCTGGGGAGAAAGTGTCCACCCCCACTCAACCTAAATATTTATAGAAAGGGAGAGTATTTCCTCCGCTCAAATGTTTCAAACATACTACCAGCTGCGCTGTAGCAGGCTAATTGTTCTCCACTATTTACGGCTTACACATATATTTTAAAACTGTCTGGGTTGCTCTGCGGGCTACACACTCCAACTGAAGTTACCTAAGATGCAATTACTGCACAATTCAAAATTTTGTCCTCGCCCTGCATGGACTGAACACTCGTAAAATCTGTCAATTTAATACTCCACTCACTTGGGTGGTTTTAAGTACCTTACCAACTCAACTACTGTTTATAAGGCGTATTTCCACCTCCACTGTAGTAATAAATACACACAATTCTGTACCTTTGTGCTTGAACACGGAGCAAAGTTAAGACACGTCTGACCCCCACAAGACTCTTGATGATGACTGACTCGTGAGAAGCCGCTACTCGGGGGATGTTTGCGCACTAATCGGCGTAGGAACACTAATTCTTGCCACTAAAAATCCCAACCAAAGGAATGCTGGGTAGCTCCAAAACCAAGTTATCAAAAACATGAAATGCTTTGTACACACAAATTGCATCAATTCTTGTTACTACCATGATGCATCGTGACTCTAAAATTGTTCGTAATTTCTTTTACAATACAGTAGGCGTTAGTTGGACTATATCTTCTGCCGCGCTGATAAACCACTCTCCACGCTGACAAGGGGTTCCCACTGCCGGTGATAACAAACATCTGGATACACAATATTCCAATCCATTTGCCACAAACCAATAAGTTAGTTCAGAATTACTATAATAATTACTGACATCTCCTCTTAATATAATCTTCCTTAAATACTGACAGGGATTAATTACAAGCCACATGTCATTTAGTCGCGCTAATTTTGAAATTATTTAAATGCATCAATCTGATTGGAGCACACACTCCGCTGTTCATCTATATGGACGAGTTCATTCCAAAATAAGGGGTTTCGGGTATTTAGAACCATGATTCTCCATCTCAGTCACTCCTGCCAGTACTTTTCCACTCTAACTACGCAGTTCCAAAAGATGATGTAATAACAGGTGTCCCAATAATTTATTTTTAGCAGAGAGAGAAGCGTGGGTTCCTATCAAGGCTTCATTCTCACGAGCTAGCTACCAGAAATTTCCAATGCTGTCCCTTTGTTTAAGAACGCTGGCTATTACTATTTATTAACAAATACAATTATTAAAATGTTGCCAATCAGACTCATCCGATGGGTGCAGTACCATCCCGGCATTTGCCTGGAGGAGAAGTGGGAAACCACGGAAAACCACTTCCAGGATGGCTGAGGTGGGAATCGAACCCACCTCTACTCAGCTGACCTCCCGCGGCTGAGTTGACCCCGTTCCAGCCCTCGTACCACTTTTCAAATTTCGTGGCAGAGCCGGGAATCGAAGCCGGGCCTCCGGGGGTGGCAGCTAATCACACTAACCACTACACCACAGAGGCGGACATTATTATTATTATTATTATTAGTCAAAATATAATTGCAATTGAGCGAGGTGGCGCTAGTGTTTGTTTATCGTAGTTGGTAGATGAAAGCGGCCACGTCAGTGGAATGAGTACAGTTATCACATAAGTCTCGAACTGTCAACAGGACAAGGTGAATTTTAGAGAAGAATTTGTGAGTGCTACGAATGCAAAGATAGTAGGGCAAATTCATAACGGAATGCGTGTTGATCGTTCAGGAGTTGAGAACGTTAGCGCAAAGCAACTCTGTATCACGCGGACTGACAGATTACATGAACAGTTATAGATTTGACGCGCTACTGTATCTGGTGACAGAGCCGTACGACAGATCACTGGGCGTAAACAAGCAGTAGCTTCAGGCATGGCCGAGTGCAGTCATATTTCGAACACGTAATACTTTTCATTTTGACCTAAAATTAGTGAAATTTTACTAATGCATTATCATCCGATTGCCACATATTTATTGTAAATTGGGAAAAATTTTATTCATAGCTCTAGAACATCGTTTTTGTTCAGTAATAAATAATCGCTGACATTCTTTTATATTCATGTACTGTATGAACAAGCAGTAGCAGAACGGATAGGGTTTTTGATATGTGATTTATATTCCTTTTTTGTAGTAGTTTATATAAAATGGGGTTTATGGTGATTAATCTCATTTTGTATAAAGCAGTTCTTATATTAATACTTTTCTTTTTGCACGCATAGCATTAAATCTCATGAAATAAATAACATTTTGGTTGTCATATTATTGAATAAATCATGATTAATGTTTTGTATTTCCCACCCTACTGGTTCAGTCAGTGATAATTACATCTAACAGAGATATATTAATCGATGGACCTATTATACACGTTTATATTTCAATTAATCTTTCTATTTACAATTTATAAGATAAATGACTGATTCATAATAATTCAATATTTAAAATATACGACGTGGCCATCAGGGTTAGTTGTAATAGATAACAGAGATTCGAATATTCTGAGAGTAAAACAGATTTCAAATGGTGTGGAGAATGACTGAGGTGAATTCAAGACATTTTTCAATTGTATTTTGTGCGAATATAGCTAAATTTCTGGCAAACATTGCAGGAACTCACATAAGTTTTCAATGACTGTGGAATAGAGGAAAGCTTTGATTTGAAAGGAATGGGACGTGGCCTTTATTAAGGTATAGCACTGGTACTTAGGTGGTATGAAAATTGTAAACCATGGAAAACCATTCCAAGGTTTCCGACGGTGGTGTTCGAATATACCATCTCCCAACTGCTAGCATATAGATACATGGCCCATACCATGCAGCTAACGCTCTTTTAAAAGAACAACTGAATCTTCACTGCGTTACCGTGTTGCATGTAGTGACTCTAAACATTTCAAGATATCTCGCCTCTCAGGTTCATTACCTAACATTTGAGGGGGACAGCATTTGAACTAAGAATCATCCTCACCGTCTGATCGATTTCTTTTCGAGTCGAGTAGATTTAAGGATAATAACTTTGTTGCATGTAATGAAAATATCTCGCATTGTATGCCTTTGCTGGCAAGATGTAGTGTTTACAGTGCATTATGTCTTCTGGTATGGGCTATATCAAATTTGTTACTTTCATTGACTGTCTCAGTCTCATCCTTGGCTTTGACAATATGAAAGTGACTGAGGTATGAGTAATGCTAGTAATACCATTCCTTATGCAGCCAGTCCATGTTATGAATGGTGTGAAAATATCGCTCATAGGGTCGGTTGTTGCATGCATTTCAGTGGGCTTGGCAGACTGATATGTCATAGCAACGGCTGGCTCGGTGAGGAAAGCAACGGGAAACTACCTCACTCCTCATTTCCCTAGTACGCCTCTTCAGTGACACCCTCGGCTATTTATGACAGCTGTTGGCAGAGTTGCAGAGGATCAAACCAGCCTTCGGGCTGAATACCCAACATACACATACAACATTGTCGTATCTGTCCTGGCCTTGGATACCGACAGAAAAAGCACTACGCGGTTGGTTCTTAATTCAAATGCTCCCGATGTACATGTACATAAGGAGATGTATGTTAATACGAACAAAAACACCCAGTCCCCGGGCCAGAGGAATGCCCTTTCCCAATTCTGTGTTAGATATACCCAACTGATTCGTCATTTGTTGTCTCCACAAGCTTTGTCTGAAATTCCACACTTGCTACAATCACATGCATTTCAAACAGCTTACACTTTCAGAAGTGTGCTGAAATTAGATATTTAAATATCTGAATACATAGTAATCGAATGCATGTACGAGATGAGTATTTCCTCTATGGCAAAACGAAGGGAGGTGACTAGGGAGATTATAAGGAGGATAGTAAGCCAATAAATATGGTCTAATATCCTGCTAATTTTTGGTAGTTAGAGTTTATGGAAGCTGAAGGAGAACACGGTCGGATGCCCTTTCTGATGCCTACCCTATGTGAAGGTATGTGCACAGTATTTTTTTTATTGCGTGTTTCTATGTTGGCTGGTAGTGTGGTGTGTTGTATGTACATAAGGAGATATATGTTAAACATCCAGTTCCAGGGCCAGAGGAATGACGTATATGCAGTAAAAATCCTCGGCTCGGCCGTGAGTCGTACCCGCGGCCCTCTGAGCCGAAGACCAATGCCTTGACTATCCAGCCAAGGAGCTGGACTGATGATTAACACTATATATATATATATAAATGAATGTTTGTTTGTGTGTCTCGAATGGGCTCTGAAACTACGGGACCGTTTTCGCTGAAAATTTCACAATTTGTTCTTACTATTCCTGGGAGGGTTTAGGAAGTGGTATGAACGAAATCCGATGGATAGTTTTTTATGATGAGTAATTTTATGTAATTGATTTAATTGCAAAACCGCACAAAGATTGGATCGACTTGACGGACAGAATGTTGCTAGGCCACAGCAGCTTACGCTATATAGTCCGGTAAGAAATGCTGCATATAGGAGGATGGGAACACGCCGCTATGTTTTATAAAGTACCTTTCATGCTAGGAGATTCATGAACGTGCCTGTTATTTGGAAATGGCAATCCAACATGCCGTAATCGAAATGTAGGCCTACTGTACTTTCATGTCATAGGACCAACTTTGATAGGTCTGTCCAGTTTGAAGAACATAGCTGTGTATTAGACGTGAAACAATATTTAAGAAACTGTTAAAAATGTAGAATATCAACAGCGGAATGATACGAGTTGTAACCCACTCGTAACGAAGAGCAACTGGGGGTTCCCATTGAGCAAAGGCGAGTCTATGTAATCTACATGTATATAAAATAAAATGTCCTAACTGACTGACAGATTCATCATCGCCGAGACAAAACTATTTTACATAAATAAAATTGTGGGGATACATATTTATATTTGAGCGTAGGTGCTCAGTAAGAGAGGATTTTTGGATATTCCATCGCTAAGAGGCTGAAAATGGGGATGAATTGTTTAAATGAGTATATCTATATCTTACAAACTTAACAGTTTACAGAAATAAAATTGATTCTTGGATTCTCATTTACAGACAAAGAAACATGTACTTTTTTGTTTTTGGAAAATACCCTTGGGTGTGTGTGTGAGTGTGTGTGACAAAAGGGTCGAATTTCTTTTGTTAGGATACTTATATCTCAAAAGCTGAAGACGTTATCGATGTGAAAATTGGCGTTTGGAATCTCCCATAAAAATAAAGAAACACGTATTTTTTGTTTTGGGGAAAAAGCACTTTATAGGAGGTGAACAGGAGTGACAAAAGGGGTGACGTTTTAAAATTCGTATATCTATAATATATCTCAAAAATGTACATGTTACAGACGTGAAAACTGGTAATCTTCTATGAAAGTAAAGAAACACGGATAAGTTGTTTTCGAAAATTCCACTGGGGAAGTCAAAGAGGGGGTGAATTTTTAAAATGAGCCTATCTACAGTATATCTCAAAAATGCAACATGTTACAGACGTGAAAAATGGTATTTGGAATCTACTTTAAAAATAAATAAACACATATTCTTTCGTTTTCGGAAATTCCATTTAAGGAGGTGAAAGAATTGAAAACAGTTGAATTCTTTGTATGAAGCTACTTGTATCTCAAAAACTAAGGATGTCACAGATGTGAAAACTGGTATATGAAATCTCCTCTAAAAATAAAGGAACACGCATTTTTGGGGCAAAATCAACTCAACGGGGAGATGGAGAGAGAGAGAGTGTGTGTGTGTGTGTGTGTGTGTGTGTGTGTGTGTGAGGAAATAGAAGTTGAATTCCTTTTATGCGGATACTGATATCTAAAAAACTGAAGATATTACAGTCGTGAAAATTGGTATTTGGAAGCTCCTTTATAAATAAGGGAACACGTATTTTTTGTTTTCGAAAAATCCACTAAAATAACCAACCTAACCCCATGGCACTGGAGCCCTGAAGGGCCTTGGCCTACCAAGCGACTGTTGCTCATCCCGAAGGCCTGTAGATTACGACGTATCATGTGGTCAAGACGACGAATCTTCTCGGCCGTTATTCTTGGCTTTCTAGACCGGGGCCTGTATCTCACCGTCAGATAGCTCCTCAATTCTAACCACTTCGGCTGTGTGGATCTCGAACTAGCCCTCAGATCCAGGCAAAAATCCCTGACCTGGTCTGGAATCGAACCTGGCGGCTCCAGGTAAGAGGCACGCACGCCACCCCTACAATCCACTCAAATGGGGAGGGTGAAGGGAAGTGAAAAGTTTTAATTCGGATAGCCTATCCCAAAACTGAAGTTTACAGCCGTGAAAGCTGGTATTTGGAAAAAAAAAAAAAAAAACAAACAAACAAACACGTATTCTCTTTTCTTCGGAGAATCCACTAAACCGGGTGGGTGAAAAGAAGTAAAAGAGGAGTTGAATTCTTTTTATGAGGATACTTATATCTCAAAAACTGAAGATGTTACAGACATGAAAATTGGTACAGGAATTGCCTTTTAAAATAAAGAAACACTCATTGTTTTCGGAAGATCCACTTTGGGGGGAGGGGGGGGCGTCGTGGGGGGGTAAAGATGTGAAGTAGGGGTTGAATTGTTTTTATGAAGATACTTATATCTCAAAACCTGATGTTACAGACGTGGTGATTAGTTTTGGAATTTCCTTTAAAAATAAAGGAACATGTATTTCTTTGTTTTCGAAAAATGTACTTAAAGGGGGGTTAAAAGGGACTGAAAAGGGGGGTTGAATTCTTTGTATGGGGATATTTATATCTCAAAAACGGATGTTACAGACGTGATAATTGGTATTTGGGATCTCCTATAAAAACAAATAAACCTGTATTTTTCTGTTTTTGGAATATCCACTTGAGGGGGGACTGAAAAATGGGTTGAATTCCTTTTATGGGGATATAACTCAAAAACTGAAGATGTTACAGACGTGAAAATTGGTATTGGAATCTCTTTTAAGAAATAAACACGTATTATTGGTTACAGAGATATCAAGGTGGCAGCAATTCGGTGAGTTTTTATGCCTTAGGAATTTTCAGAAAATCTCTTAGTGCAGCTGCGAGGAATGATTACTTTTATAAAATTACGAAATCCACACGAGCAAGGGCGTGGGTAACAGTCATACAATAAAAACGAAATATACCTTAACTTGGGAGAAAGGATTGGCGACCACGGGATCTCTGGCTGATTCTAATATGGCTTCCACTTACCCGTGACAGCCTACTCACTGTCATCTTTCATTTACGACCCCTCCCTTGGTCAGCTCTTGTTCTCTTCCGGATTCTTCGAGGCCCTACTCTTTACTTTATGCTACATTTACTCGTCTAACAAGGGAGTTAGTATAACTTGCGATTGCAATTGCAGGTGATTTGTGGTTTGTATGAATATTATGTTGTTTGAGGTGCTGATTACAACACTGTATAACTTAAGTGCCATCGCCAATTACAGTGTAAGTTACGAAGATTTGCTCTTCCGCTCAAAGTAGACCGTATCGAACATGATCTCTTGGCTTTAGTAATTTTAGACACCGTAAACGTTTTCTCTAGCTACTTTAGTTATTTTACGTGTATGCTATGGTCGACACACGCCGCGCCGTGTCCAAGGTCATCCGACACAGTTGCCGACGCGACATCTAGGTGAACCAGACAGACATTCCGCATAAGAGCAAGGAAGCTAGTATAATAGGGACCTCCGTCTGTGTTGTATCTGCTTCGACCGTTCATAAAGTTCCTTCTGTTTGTGGTGTTTCCAATTTCGTAGCGAGTCACTGTCACCGTAATCGTGTGATAATGAATCCTGCTAATATAGTGAGTATAATTGTTAGCTTTTTCAAACACAAACGAAGATCCAGAGAAATTACTGTAAGTGAGAGAAATGCAGCTGCATTCATAATCAATGTGATAGACGAAACAGTGGCAACCAATGGTAATAATATGCATCAAGAACATACAGTAGACTATATTGAAGAATATGAATATGCACAGGAAGACGTATCTAATTACGAAAACATTATGGAAGATCCAGAACCTGACTGTGAGGAAGAGTCGTTAATAAAAAATGATGGAAGCCAGTCGTCTGCGTATCTACCAAGCCCACCGAAGAGGAAGAGGTGGGGGTGCAAGACGTACATCATCTACGATATTTACGTCCCGTAGTAGAAAAAACGACTGCATATAAAATGACCGATTATCTCCCGGTATAAGGTGATCCCCTATACCAAGTGCCAACAGTCTCTCTGAGAGTGGATGAGCGGGTATGGGTAAGGGCACTCTATTGTCCTGGTGACAAGAAATTGTTCCCGAAGGCGGAGGATCCAGTTTGGTCAACGGCATTAGGATGCAGAAGGCAACGGGAAACCACTGCATTAAAGATCCTGAGAGATATTCCAATAAATCCACAAGGCATGGCTGCAAAATCAAGATCGGAGCTGGCCGTGTGGATCGTCTATTTCCCTTCGGAGACGACGCCTTAAGAAGAAGTAGAAAAAGGGGATCTAGGCCAGCGCTCAAAACTTCCCCTGCTTGACGATTATGTAGCTGAAAAATTCAGGGTGGCGAGAACTGTTCTAGGCGCTAATGTTCACGACAGGGGTATTCGTGCTTGGGGTTTAGAAAAGGCTCGAGAATTAGGACTGACTCGATTCACTGGATCTATTCATGGATGGGTTGCACGGTTTAAACAGAGACACCATCTTGGTTCACGGGAAATAAGAAAATGTGTAACCACTAAAGCCTGGAATACACATGGTGACGTGAAGGAACAATGTGACGAGTTTCGCAGAGAGGTAATGTCCTTAATGAATATCATGGAACGTATATAGATTTATAATACCGATCAAAGTGGTATACGGAAAGAACTTCACTCATCGCGAACTCTGCATTACAAGGGAGAGAAGTCGGTAAGAAGTTCGGTGCGGAGTGATCACGCAACAACTCATTCTTACACCATCTAACCCGTTACTTCGGCAAGTGGATACGTGTTTCCCACGTTGCTGGTTATTTACCAGGAATCTAATGGTCAGTTTGGAGTGCGAGTAGCGCAACACATGCTGAAACCACAAAATCTGGTTAAAGTTGCTTCAAAGTCCGGCCTAATCACGAAACAAATCATGGCGCGTTTCTTTCAAGATGTCTACTTCTCATATGCAGCACAGGAGTCTCTTCTTCTGGTTGATTCCCTCGGGACATATCGTGACAGAACGCATATCGATGCTATCCGACCTCAAAATATGGTGTACACAGTCAAGACCATCCCTCCTGGGTGCACTTACATTCAGTCGCTTGATGTGCTATTCTTCCGACAGTTCTTTTTTTTTTTTGTTATTTGCTTTACGTCGCACCGACACAGATAGGTCTTATGGCGACGATGGGATAGGAAAGGCCTAGGAATTGGAAGGAAGCGGCCGTGGCCTTAATTAAGGTACAGCCCTGGCATTTGCCTGGTGTGAAAATGGGAAACCACGGAAAACCTCACCTCACTACGGCTATTGGAAAATTTACTGCAAGCTATTAATACGAATGATGTTGAAATACTTTACACAATAAGTTGTTCGTTAAGAATACATTATAGCCGCGATACAAAGAAATGAAATGATGATGTGAAATTGATGATTAAAACCCTATATATATACATATTAGTTTAAAAATGACCTACCAGTGATTAAATATATACATCTTATCAATTAATTATTCAGTTCAATAATTTAATACATGCCGTGATGTCCCAAACATCACACTAAGGTGAGTTCCAATCTTGAAAACGACTCGAACATCCAGACAGCGAGCCTGAGGAATTAATAAATTGAATTTAAAGTCCCCGACCCAGCCAGGAATCGATCCCGGGACCCCTTGGTTTAAAGGCCAGCATTCTAACTATTTAGCCATGGAGCCGGACAAAACTCGTGTCCTCATCACGAATGGTGCAGGTTTTTTCAGGCACACTCCGTTTGAAAGTGAGCTGTATGTACGAGTACCTACCACGTACCAGCTCTCGTGCCATTCTTAAATATCTGGTGGTACTGGGAATCGAACCCAAACTAACCGTTACGCTACGGAGGTGGACGTCTTTACAGGTGAAGATTAGTATTTGGCGTTTTTTTCACTAGGTTTCTTTCGTATTACACAGAATAAACTTCGGTAATATCTACAATACTAAACAAAAGTTTAATTGTTATTGTTTTAACGTCCCACTAACTACTCTTGACGGTTTTCAGAGACGCCAAGGTGCCGGAATTTTGCCCCGCAGGAGTTCTTTTACGTGCCAGTGAATCTACTGACACGAGGCTGACTTATTTGAGCAACTTCAAATGCCACCGGACTGAGCCAGGTTCGAACCTGTCAAGTTGGGGTCAGAAGGCCAGAGCCTTAACCTTCTGAGCCACCCAGCCCGGCAGACAAAAGTTTAAGTCCACTGTGTTTGTAATGGAATAATTTAAATTTATTAACATTGACGTAGACTGCGACTGAGATACGACCATTTTTGATAAAAATGAACATTTCAATTTTGGTTTATAAGCATTCTAAGAACTCAGGATGTTTCGAACAACTTAAAATCAACATGTGTAGGTCAGAACGATAATTCCTTTCCACTTCAATATACCTGTGCCTTGCAGCACTTCTCCCTTGTACATTTTGTTGTGTTAGACACTCAAGTCTTGTTGGCGTTCAAGTATTCTTCTTTTGTATGTAACTTGTCACACTTACTCCAGACAATTATTTGCGACGTAATCGGTACTGACACACTATCCTCCCCACTTTTTTACCGAGTGAATTGGCTGTGTGGGTGTGGTTCGGATCGTGCGTGTAGCTGTTAGCTTGCATTAGGGAAAATGTGAGTTCGTAGCTCACTGTGGGTAACCCTAAAGGTGGTTTTCGTGGTTCCCCATTTTCACACCAGGCAAATGCTAGACTGTAATTAAAGTCACTGACGCATCCTTCCAATTCCTACCGCTGTCCTATCCCATCGTCACCATAAGACCTGTCTAAGTCGGTGCGATGTAAAACCAATAGCAAAAAATTAAAAAAATCTCATTTTTGAGTGAACAATTTCCGCCTTCTCAGCTCAGTGTGAGACAGATGGGTGCTCTATACATAAGAGGCCTGCAATTTGCAATCTTACGCGCTTAGCGATCATTTTGATTAACAACGAACTTAGGATAATTTTAGGCCAGCATCCATTGATCGGTTGATACAGGTGCATGGAGAGGATAAAAACCAACCATTTTTTTACACGAAACGTTGACGTATCTCAGACACATAAAAGCCGGGTAAAGTTGCACATCTGATGCTACATATATTCTATGTTTTTCACTTATCGTATAGCACACGTTATATGAATACATTGAAAAATCACTCAGGACTCAATTTATTTTTAAAATTCCTTGTCTTTAAAATGTAATATCCGGAAGATGCCGATGAATTGTTCTTGTCATAAAGTAATTTTCTTATGTGAAAATGGAAAGCAAATATACATTCATGTACCTTCATCAGTACCGAGCGAGTTCGCTACGCGGTTCAGGTCACGTAGCTGTGAGCTTGCATGCAGGAGATGGTTTTCCATTTTCACACCGAGCTGGACTTTAAGTAAGACCACGGCCTATACCTTCCCAATCCTTTTCCATTCTTGCTTCACCGAAAATCTTCTCTATATTAGCGTGACAGTAGGCTATTACAAAACAAAACAAAACAAAACAAAACAAAACAAAACAAAACAAAACAAAATAAAATAAAACAAAACAAAACGAATACTTCGAAGTTTAAGCCCACGAATGTACGGTTCAAACTTTTAAACTTTTAAACTTTTTGTACAAGCATACGAATGCCGACAATGCAGTTTCCAGAAGACAAATATAAAATATCACTGATTGCAGTGTCTCTGTTGGTAAGGAAGTCCTGAACTTTGACTTGCCATTTACAAAATTAGGCTTGCTCACTCGCTCCCTCTCTTAGACAGACAGTATTTTCTAATGAAGTTACTATATTTCTAGCAAATCTTGAGAAGTCACCTTCTTATCGTTAACGTCGCAGAAGGAAGCATCGATCCAAGCAGCTCTTATTAATGACTTGCTTGTAAGTTGCTCTTGGCACGTTGTATCGCGACGTACAGCCAGACGCGCTAAGATAAGCTCCATCATAGGTCTGGAACGGTTTAGATTGAAAGGCAGCTGATGATGCTCATCTGTTCGCTAAGGAAATACTAGGTTACTGGGGTACGAAGCTCAAAATAATGAATTAAATTTACACCCAACTTCAGTGGAACAATAATATCATCGCTGGGTAGTCCAAGTTGGCGGGTTCGGTCCCGCTCAGTCCAGTGGTATTTGACGATGCACAAAGTACGCCGGGCTCATTTCGGTAGATTTACTATTACGTAAAGTAGGCCTAATTCATTTATGGGACAAATTTGACACATCAGCGTCTCCGAAAACCGTAAATGTAGTGTGACGTAAATCTATGTTGGTGGTTATGTTATTTTCTTTGCAAATGATTTTACGTCGCACCGACACAGATAGGTCTTATGGTGACGATGGGATAGGAAAGGCCTAGGAGTTGGAAGGAAGCGGCCCTGGCCTTAATTAAGGTACAGCCTTAGCATTTGCTTGGTGTGAAAATGGGAAACCACGGAAAACCATCTTCAGGGGTGCCGACAGTGGGATTCAAACCCACTATCTCCTGGATGCAAGCTCACAGCCGCCCGCCCCTAACCGCACGCCCAACTCGCCTGGTTGGTTATGTTGTTATTAGTGATCGTGACGAGAACAATGCCAAGTTTACTGAAGCTGTGCGTACGAATCGACTATGGTAAGATGGTAGGGTAGTGTCATATGATCAATGAAAACCCGCAGCCTCTTTCCAGTCATTCGACCGGGTCAGGACTGGAATGAATGAAGCCTCCATCTAGCGGCCGGGATAGGAAATGTTCCGGGTGCCGAAGTCTGTAGCACTCCTCTGGAGCAATGTTTAATGACTGAAAGATGAAATGATATTGCAGAGTGTTGCTGGAATGAAAGATAACAGGGAAAGCCGGAGTACCCGGAGAGAAACCTCTCCCGCCTCCGCTTTGTCCATCACAAAATCCCACATGGAGTGCCGCCTGAGCCACGGAGGTAGTTAGCTTGAAGACTAATGTAACTTATACGAAATGAATATGATCCTAGCAATTTTTTTTGACTACATCTAGAAGACCCAGAGGAAATCATGCACAAGTAAGGCACAGTCAGTGTCTCGGTTCTATTATTTGTTGCTTCACCTATTATAATTTGGAACAGGTATTTGTATTGAATTTTGGGATATACACGTATTTCCTATTTAATTCTAAGTGACGAGAAACTACAAATTGACACTGTACCCACAGAGGGCAAGTGTTTTTTTTTTACAATTTTCTTTATATCGCAGCGACACAGGTAGGTCTTATAGAGACGACGGGATAGGAAAGGGCTTCTGCAGGAGCTGGAAATAAGCAACCGTCGTCTTAATTAAGGTTCAGCCACCATTTGGCTGGAGTGGAAATACGAAACCATGGAAAATCAACTTCAAAGCTGCCGACAGTGTAGTTCGAACCCACCATCTCCCGAATGCAATGTGACAACGATGTGTCTCAAGCCACGC
Source organism: Anabrus simplex (assembly GCF_040414725.1). Lineage (NCBI taxonomy): Eukaryota > Metazoa > Arthropoda > Insecta > Orthoptera > Tettigoniidae > Anabrus > Anabrus simplex. Next base: position 615,101,179 of record NC_090265.1, on the reverse strand, counting down.
AGCCAATCGCTCCGTCAGCGCAAATTTGAAATACCTACCTTAGGACCCGTTCCTTTTGGAAAATATAGAGACATTTCTCAAGGCGACTATGTTCCGAATCCCAGAGCTGGATGTCCCGAGGGAATGAATACATATCACATGTCATGTAAAACTACAGACTCACTTGCCTCCATCGCTTACGGTCTGTTTTGATGTCATTTGTACAAAAACACATGAACAAATGTAAAAGAATGACTTTCATTACTTGATCGCTTGATTCCCTTTATTTGTCCAAGTAACTTGAGCGGTTACTGGACCTACAGTATGCAAACCAGCCTTTAGTGTCCACTAGCACTGTACAACCAGCTGCACCACCGGCTGAGCTTCAATGTTCTGTTTAGTGCGTGAAGTATGTGTCTCGTTGCGTGCGGAGGGATGGTCGGGTATGTGTTTAGTTGTCAAAGCTCCATTTCACTTGGCGCCTCTGTGTATCTATTGTGTCGATGGGAACTCCCGTAATTTAGCTTTCGAACAGCGTGATCTTATATTTATTGTGTCGTGGCCATACCACTGGAAGTGATTCGACTTTTTACCTCCAAGGCTACAAATGATGTGTAGTGTAAGAAAGGTTCCTTTATACTGTAATTTATTTTTGATAAATTATTTTACAAATATGGCGTTCAGCCTCGAAAGACCATACGTCCAGAATCAAGTAGTTAAAAGTAAAATGATGTTCCTTTCTTTCTTTCTTTCTCTCTTACTTCCTTTATTTATTTCTTGCCAGAGTCCACAAAACTGTAAACATTCTTATAATAAAGAAGAATATTAGTCCGCCTCTGTGGTGCAGTGGTTAGTGTGATTAGCTGCCACCCCCGAAGGACCGGGTTCGATTCCCGACTCTGTCACGAAATTTGAAAAGTGGTACGAGGACAGGAACCGAGTCCACTCAGCTTTGGGAGGTGAACTGAGTAGAGGGGGGCTCGATTCCCACCTCAGCCATCCTCGAAGTGGTTTTCCATGTTTTCCCACTTCTCCAGGCAAATTCCGGTATGGTACCTAACTTAAGGCCACGGCCGCTTCCTTCCCTTTTCCTTGTCTATTCCTTCCAATCTTTTCATCCACTCCCCACAAGGCCCCTGTTCAGCATAGCAGGTGAGGCCACCTGGAGAAGGTACTGGTCCTCCTTACCAGTTGTATCCCAGACTCGAAGTCTTCCAGGACACTGCCGTTGAGGTGGTAGAGGTGGGATCTTTCGCTGAGTCTGAGGGAAAAACCAGCCCTGGACGGTAAACGGATTAAGAAAGAAAGAAAGAAAGAAAGAAAGAAAGAAAGAAAGAAAGGAAGAAAGAAGAGAATACTGAATAAATATTGAGTTTTAAAAACAGATTAATTTCACGTATTTACAAAGAAAAAGTACTTGATGTCCAGTCCCTTTATAATCAATAATAGGCCTAATAATATTACTGGATTTATGTCCCGTTAACTACTTTTACAGTTTTCGGAGACGCCAAGGTGCCGGAATGTAGTCCCATAGGAGTTATTTTATTCTTTTACGTGCCTGTAAATCTGCCGACACGAAGCTGACGTATTTGAGCATCTTCAAATACCGACCGAGCCAGCATCGAACCTGCCAAGTTGGGTCAGAAATCCAGCGCCTCAGCCGTCTGAGCCACTCAGCCCGGTGCTTTATGATTACATTTAATCTGTCTTGACATGTTTAATATGAGGTTCTTGCACATTTACTGTACTCTTTCATCACGGTACCATATTTTCCATGAGACCATATTCTGATTGTTGACCTGATGGTCGTTGTTGATTTTATGATTTCCCACAGGGTTTTCAGTGGTTTAGGCTGTTACTTACCCATAACACGGTTTTTTATTGTTCTCTTCAAAAACGTCTTTAGACTTGGCTTTATCGTACGAGGTTCTCTCACGTATAAAAATTCTAATCTCTGATTTGAGGCGACAACCTAATTTGGGGATCTCCTCGCTTTCATTTCACTGATCCAACATCGCTTGAGTAGTGGAGCAATGTTCTTGTCATGATGGAATAAAGCGCTCTACTCTCTATCAAATTATCTCGGAGAATAAAGAAAATATGCACACTTATACCATCTATAAAGGCTTGAGTTTACTAGAGAGTGTCCTTGATAACGAACAAGTCTAATCGTGCATAACCAAGTCGACGTAATCGCTGCATGTTTAAACGGACTTTTTAAATCGCCCGCTCTTATTACGCCACAGCTCTGTCATTACTCCAAGGGGGGGGGGGGGGGTACGGCAAAGAGCCTGTGTGATGTGCCTCTCCAAAACGGCGTCTGTGAGAGGGAAGGTCATCTTGCCGTAAAAAACTACGCCAGATGAGGAGGAGGGAAGGATATCTGTCCGTAAAACTGGGTCCTGTAAACAAAATGGCATTTGTGAGAGGGAAGGGCATCTTGCCGTAAAAATAGGCCAGATGAAGAGGAGGGAAGGGCACCTGACCGTAAAACTGGCCTCTGTCAACAAAATGACGTCTGTGAGGGGGAAGGCAATCTACCCGTAAAACTACGCCAGATGAGGAGGAGGGTAGGGCATCTGACCATAAAACTGGTCCCTGTGAAGTTAGGCCCCTCCAAAGTGGCGAGCGTGAGGAGGGAAGGGCATCTGACCGTAAAACTGGGTCATGTAAACAAAATGGCATCTGTGAGGGGGAAGGCAATCTACCCGTTAAACTACACTAGATGAGGAGGAAGGAAGAGCATTTGACTGTAAAACTGGGCCCTGTGAGGTTAAGTCCCTCCAAAATGGCGTCTATGTGGAGGGAAGGGCATCTGACCATAACACTGGGCCCAAGTTAGCGTCTGTGTGGTTAGGCCCTCCAAAATGACGTCTGTGAGGAGTAGAGGGCATCTGACCGTAAAACTGGGCCCAAGATGGCGACTGTGTGGTCAGGCCCCTCCAGTATGGCGTCTGTGAGGAGGGAAGGGCATATGACCGTAAAACTGGGCCCAAATGGCGACTGTGAGGTTAGGCACCTCCAAAATGACGCCTGTGAGGGGAAGGGCATCTGACCGTTAAACTGAGCCCAAGATTGCGACTGTGTGGTTAGGCCCCTCCAAAATGGCGTCTGTGATGGGTAGGGCATCTGAACGTAAAACTGGCCCAAGATGGCGACTGTGTGGTTAGGTCCTTCCAGTATGGCGTCTGTGAGGAGGGAAGGGCATATGACCGTAAAACTGGGCCCAAGATGGTGACCGTGAGGTTAGGCACCTCCAAAATGGTGTCTGAGAGGGGGAAGGGCATCTGACCATAAAACTGGACTCTATAAGGTTAGACCCTTCAAGATGCCGACTATGAGGAGGAAAGGGCACCTGGCCGTAAAACTAGGCCCTGTGAGGTTAGGCCCTACAATATGGTGCCGAGAAGGGCATCTATCCGTAAAACTAGGCCCTGTGAGGTTAGGCCCCTCCAGGATGGCGACTGTAAGGTTAGGCTTTCATACGCAAAATCTGCGAACTACCATGCCACTATTGCTCAACTAGGGGTCGATGTCATCGGGTCAGACCCCCCTACCCCTACTACTAGGGTTCAATGACCTCGTGGGAAAATGCTGACGTAGCACCCATTGATTTAAAACATACATTGCTCCACTACTCCCTTGGTCAACCCTTGTGTTCTTCCATTCTTTTCTCAATTGTTTCCTGGTAACATTTTTCCAGATTCCTTTTGCTATTTGTTTTATGGTGCACCGTTCCAGAGAGGTCTTACGGCGACGACGTTATAGAACAGGGCTAGGCCTGGGAAGGAAGCGGCCGTTGCCGTAATTGAGGTTCATCCCCAACATTTACATGGTGTGAAAATGGGAAACCATCTTCACGGCTGCCGACAGTTGTGTTCAAACCCACTATCTCCTGAGTGGAAGTTAGCAGCTACACTCCTCAAATTGTGTAGCCGATTCACTGGTTTCCAGACTCTCAAACCTGTCTTACATTCATAGTAAAGCACGGAATCGAATTCGGGCTTCTAGGATTGAACACTGCTATGCGATACCTATACCATGACGGTGCCTTAGTAAGTTATATTTAGTAAAAGTCTGTAGTAGCACGTAAAGTGAGAAAATCAAGGTGTGGTTCTACCTTTCAGCTTATACTAACTTAATTACAGTAATGCTCGCTAACACACTCACTCGCGGGAGGATTATTACAAAATAGATCCCCGTTAAGTTGGTAGCTTAGAACGCCAATTAAGATCAGCTATTCCCAATATTTAGTGTTCTGCTGCATACTACTTCACACCAAGACCGCAGGAGTGGGGCTCTGGATTAGTTTTATTCGGCAAGCTTAATCCAATATCTACTAGACTGTTAATTGAGACAAACGCAACCATATGAAATTAAAAATTGTAACATAAAATTATATTTCATTGCTCTCCTTACATATACAAATAATTATCTGATTAAATTCTTTAAATCATTCGTTCTTCTAGAGACCAGCTATTACTTTTTCAGCACTGTTTCTACTTTGGTCATAGTAGTGATGAGTACTGTTTCAAGATCTCCAACCAAGCAATCATACAGTTTTAACTCTAACCAGAAGAAGATATTAGACTTCGAAGAATATGGCCAAAGGATATGGAAAGATCACTAGGTGCGTGAGGATGAAAAAAAAAATACCAGTGGGGATGGAACAGGGATTGACCAAGTTGAGAGCTTGGTTTGGCGGTCGTTGGACCTCCTAACTGAGTCCAACTTTGCTTCTACTTACCTGTGTAAAGTTCCTCAATTGCACCTTGCGTATTCTATTTTTCTTGGTCAACTTCTGTTCTTTTCCTGTCCCGATGATATTAGGTTACCGAAGCCTGGAGAATATTTCACATCCATCGTGGCCGTTTCCTTCCTTTTCTACGAGGCGTTCAGTCGAGTCTACCATTGATTCAACTTACCTATGCCAGTCTCATCATCTTCACTGATCGACCTCTCCTGGCCAAATCTTGTTATCTTCCCTGCATGCAATGCCTTTTATTTTCACTGAATGGGTGGCTCTACATCTACATAATAGAACTTAGAGAATTAGAGTACGTAAAGCATTATCTGATCCTGTAACCATTAAGAGACGAATTCCTCAAGGCAGTATTATTGGAATTTTATGTTTTCTTATATACAGTATACAAGTGACGTGAGTTAAGGACAGGAATCAGAGGTAAGGCTTTTTGCCGCTGATGTTATTCGATATAGAATAATAAATACGTTACAAGATTGTGAGCAAATGCAAAAAAAGACCTCAAAAATATTGTGAGAATACAGTAGGCAATGGTATGATGATAAATGGGGTTAAAAGTCGGGTTGTGAGTTTCACAAATAGTAAAAGTCGTTTCAGGTTTAATTAATGGTTGATGGGGTGAAAGTTCCTTATGGGGATCACTGTAAGTACCTAGGTGTTAATATAAGGAAAGATCTTCATTCGGGTAATCACATAAACAGTATTGCAAGTAAAGGGTACAGATCTCTGCACATTGTTATGAGAGTATTTTGGGGTTGTAGTAATGATGTAAGGGAGAGGGCATATAAGTCTTTGGTAAGACCCCAACTAGAGTAGTATGGGACCCTCACCAGGATTACTTGATTCAACGATTGGAAACAATACAAAGAAAAACAGCTCGATTTGTTCTTTGTGATTTACGACATAAGAGTAGCTTTACGAAAATGTTGCAAAGTTTGGGCTGAGAAGACCTGGAAGAAAGGAGACGAGCTGCTCGACTGAGTGGTATGTTCCGAGCTGTCAGTGGAGAGATGGCGTGGAATGGCATTTGTAGACGAATACGTTTGAGTGATGTTTTTAAAAGTAGGAAGGAACACAATATGAAAATAAAGTTAGAATTCAAGAGGACAAATTGGGGCAAATAATCGTTTATAGGAGAAGGAATAGTTTACCAAGGGAGATGTTCGATAAATTTCCAAATTCTTTGCAATTATTTAAGAAAATACTAGGTAAAAACAGATAGGGGATCTGCCACCTGGGCGACTGCCCTAAATGCAGATTTTTTTTTTTCAGTTGCTTCCCTGTTAGTTTTCGATACTTCAGCGTAAAATGAGCACAGACAACACACACATTATGTGCCACAGCACTTTCGAAGTTGGATTCAATTTTTACACCCGGAACTACCTACGAATTGATGTTAAATGCTAGATGCAAAATTGAATCCTTGTTTATCGTATGGTCCTTTATTTTTAAGGCTGGGCATGTACGGCTCGCTTGATGCATCTGACGTGCATGGGCGATCTTCACATCTGGATGTGGGGTGATGATGATGATAATAATAAGGTAGAGAGAGGGTGAAACACAGTGTCGGCATACTGTCTACTCCTATCAAATAACACCAGGGTTCTACTCAAGGCTTTACGTCCCAATCTGACAGGGGTATCACCCACCGCCCACATCTAAATATGACCTCACTCCATATGAAGACTGCAGAAAGTTTTGAAATTGAATCCAGGCTTTTGGCACGCATCTAGTGGTTAGTGTATATCTCCACTTTTTCTACTCTTCTGGATAACACTCTGATGGTGAATAGTATTTCCACCCAGGGGACTCGAACCGGCTATACACGGTGTCAGGCGATCACCAGCCGGGCTGAAAAACTGTGCGTTGACTAGTTTGATTACCATTTAGTAACACTAAATATAGTAATATTATAAAAATGATGTGTTAGTGAAGTAAATGTTGTCCATTACAACACTGTGTACATTATAGAAACGTAATTAGAAACTATCTACCTTACCGGGAGGATTTTTGCGAACAAATACCTTCAGAGAAAACAGAAAGGAAGCTCTTGAATATGTTTTGGCATTGTTTGTTTTGTTTAATACCCCAAACTCATTTTAGCTGCAAGAACGTTGCCTATATTTGTACGTGTCTTGTTTTAATAATGTAGACGGCTTAATCTGACTGGGAACCTGCAGTACGTCCCTTCGCTCATATTTATTTCAACTTCAGCATTCCGCATGGATCCAACAACTCCGAAGAAAGACAGAAGTTGGATGTTACATAGAGTGCAGGCCCTTATTTTCTTTCGTTGTCTGCTCCTCTGTTGACCTAGCTACTAAAATACAGATATAAAATAGGGATTGTACCGTGTGTCTCAAAAGTTTTCTCTTTTTGATATTTGTTTTACGTCGCACAGACACAGACAGATCTTATGGTGACCATGGGATAGGCCAGTGCTAGGACTGAGGCGGAAGTAACCGTGGCCTTAATTGAGGTGCGAAATTGGAAAACCATAGAAAACCATCTTCAGCGTTGCCGACAGTGGGTTCGAACAGCTATCTCTCGAGTGAACGCTCACAGCTACGTGGCGCGAACCGTGTAGCCAGCTCGCTCAGTAAAAATAAATCGTTAAGCACCGAACAGCATGCAGCTGTTTTCCAAAGAAAAACATGTGATTTGGAAAGTAAACATTAAGGTAACCGAAAATTTGAACAAAGTGTGAAATAATTAAGTTATTTTGTTTTTTATTTAGAAGATAAAGCAGAGGGAACTTGAAGGCCGAGTGGTATTGTCACTGGATTCACACCAAGTTTTTGAATCTCACCCTGTATGTAGGATGTTGGAAGTGGAAAAGCCGGGAAGAGTGGCTCAGACGGTTGAGGCGCTGGTCTTCTGATCCCAACTTGGCCCTTTCGGTCCTGGATTAGTCCAAGGAAATTTGAAGGTGCTCAAATACGTCAGCCTCGTGTCGGCAGATTCACTGGTATGCAAAAGAACTCTTGCGGGACTAAATTCCGGCTCCTAAGCGTCTCTCAAAACCGCAAAAGTAGTTAGTGGGACGTAAAGCAAATAACATGAATTAATTAATGAAGTGAAAAGTCACGTCCTACTGGTTCTCATTCTGTGCAAAATGGAGGTTCCATTGGTGTGATCACGGTATCAACAGTCACGTGCATTTTGTTTGTTTATCGTAAGGCTTTTAGTGCTGGGAGTGTCCAAGGACATGTTCGGGTCATCTCGTGCAACTCTTTCTGTTTGACTCCCACAGGTGAACTGCTCGTCTGGTCAGGAAGGGCATCCAGCCGTACAAATAGGGCTAAATCCACATGTGCGACACAGTTCGCACTTGCGACTCCACAGGTGTGGGAAAAGCGCTAGAAGAAGATGATGATAAAGAAGAATACGAATAAGAAGAAGAAGGTGAAAACTGCTCGCCTGGATGTGGGATGATGGGACAGGGTGAAATCCGGAGTCGGCGTATAGCCTACCCGTGTCGTATAATACCAAGAGGTCCGCTCAAGGCTTAACGGTTAGAACCCCTCCACTTTACCGGCCAACTTCTAAGTCTCAGTGCGTTGTACTACCTGGAATGACAACATACAATCATAACATACTCTGCCTGTCAAAAGATGTGACTAAAAGACGTTACCCGCAGAGAATTTTATCCTGAGAGAGTAGATTTTGTTAGCATGGGCCCTCCTACCTGAACCCGGAATACCGGAATAGCTTCTACTTGTGTTAGGGTCCATACTTTCATCTGACCTTCCATGAGAAAATCTTGTTCTCTTCCGATGCTTTCATCTCTCTAAGCAAGCTCTTGTTGTCACCCTACTCCCACAACCCACCAAACCTACCGAATCTCCTGGCCAGAGAGAAGGCGTCGCTTTCTAAGTGGCCCGCCCCTCCCACTATCGAGGAGGGGAATGAAAACCCCTCAATCGGCTCTTTTTATTTTCTGATCCCGACGGAAATAATTTTGCGAGGTTCAGGGAGTCTTCAATTTTCATGCCTTTCGTATTTACTTTCACACACTGAAGGGTCGGACCACTTTCATTTTTCTCTTCTAATTAGTTAAAATTAATTATGTTATTGGTTTTATGCCAACTAACTGCTTTCATATTTTTTAGAGACGCGTAAGTGCCACAGTTTTGTTCCTCAGAATTTCTTTTAGGTGCCGATAAATCTACCGACATCAGCACTTGCAAATATCGGCGGACTGAGCTAGAATCGAATCCGCCAATTTGGGCTTAGCTCGCTTCTTCTTCTGGTGATCGTCATCTCGTTGGCACTTTATCTTAAAGACAATAATCACCACCACTATCATCTCACTGACTTCAATCGCCGGACGGGTTAGCTCAGTGCTTTGCGGCACGATAAGTTATGGCTGTTAGGTCTGGACTCGGAGACAGGTGGGTTTGAATTCCCCATTGGCCATCCTCGAAGTTGTTTTCCTAGGTTACCGTTTCAGCTCCAGGAAAATTTCGGGGTGGTACCTTTCTCAAGCCCTCGGCCACTTCCTTCTCGTTCCTAGCCCGTGCAATTACACCGCAACCACAGACAACACTCACACAGCGGTACATGTAGCTCACCACGAAGGGATTGTACCGGGGAAAACAACTACAGGTTTGGCGAGCAGAACATGTCCACCGACACCCTCGGCACTAAAAAAGCCGAACGCTGAAAAGAAATAAAGTGCCTCGGATCTATTTTAAGAGTATCTTTCCCGATTCGGAAATTTCGCCCTGTGGCCATGATCGTTAAGGCGTGAGGTCTGTATGGTCTGACACCGCGGTTAGCAGGTTCGAGTTCCGTTGTTTGAAAACAATTTTACCATCAGAATGCTGGGTGACAGGGTAGGAGAGGTGGTATATAATTTCTAATCACTAAATTGTGTGCCCCAGATTAAATTACAAACGTCTCCACAGTTCCGTAAGTAGAGAGGGGATATGACGCTGTTGATGGTGATTCTCCCGTCGGATGGAGACGTAAAGCCTTGAACAGGCTCCTTAGTGCTATTCGACAGGAGTAGGCTATGTGCCGGCGCTGGGTTTCACTCTCTCCGTTTATTCTCGTTTGTTACAATCTGCTTTACGTCGCACCGTTACAGATAGGTCTTACTGGGACGATAGAATAGGAAAGGGCTAGAAATGGGAAGGAAGATGTGCTATTTGCTTTACGTCGCACCGACAGATATGTCTTACGGCGACGATGGGATAGGAAAGGCCTAGGAATGGGAAGGAAGCGGCCGTGGTCTTAAGGTACAGCCCCAGCATTTGCCTGGTGTGAAAATGGGAAACCACGGAAAACCATCTTCAGGGCTGCCGAAAGTGGGACTCGAACCCACTATCTCCAGAATACAAGCTGATGGCTACGTGACCCAAACCGCGTGGCCACTTGCTCGGTCCTCTTCCTTCCTACTATCATATATCACGTCATTCATTTTATCCCATTAACTCCTCTGATGAGGAAGGGCACCCGGTCTTATTAGAAACACGCTACGGAGGTTCATCTCACTTCATACCCAACTTCGTAGAGAAACGGAACGAGGGTTGGACATACAGGGTCGTGGGAAACAACGTGAACCTGATATACAGCATCGGCGTTAGAGGGTTGGTCGTGCTGATAAATAACTTGCCAGGCTGAGTGGCTCAGGCGGTTAAAGTGCTGGCCTTCTGACCTCAACTTAGCAGGTTCGATCTTGGCTCAGTCCGGTGGTACGTCAACCTCATGTCGGTAGATTTTCTGGCACGTAAATGAGCTCATGCAGGACTAAATTCCGGCACCTCGGCATCTCCGAAAACCATACAAAAGTAGTTAGTGGTACGTAAAGCCATTATCATTATCATTATTATTATTATTATTATTATTATTATTATTATTATTATTATTATTATTATTATTATTATTATTATTATTATTAGAAGCCTCCGTGGCTCAGGCGGCAGCCCGCCGGCCTCTCACCGCTGGATTTCGTGATTCAAATCCCGGTCAAAGTGGAGGCGGTACAAGATTTTCTCCGGATACTCCGGTTTTCCCTGTAATATTTAATTCCAGCAAACACTCTTCAACATCATTTCGTTTCATCTTCCTTCTTTCTTACTCTGTTTATCCTCCAAGGTCGGATTTTTTTCCTCGGACTCAGCGAGGGATCCCACCTCTACCGCCTCAAGGGCAGTGTCCTCGAGCTTCAGACTCTGGGTCGGGGGAATACAACTTGGGAGGATGACCAGTACCTCGTCCAGGCGGCCTCACCTGCTATGCTGAACAGGGGCCTTGCGGAGGATGGGAATATTGGAAGGGATAGCCAAGGATGAGGGAAGGAAGCGGCCGTGGCCGGCATTTGCGTGGAGAAGTGCGAAACCACGGAAAACCACTTCCAGGATAGCTGAGGTGGGAATCGAACCCACCTCTACTCAGTTGACCTCCCGAGGCTGAGTGGACCCCGTTCCAGCCCTCGTACCACTTTTCAAATTTCGTGGCAGAGCCGTGAATCGAACCCGGGCCTCCGAGGGGGTGGCAGCTAATCACACTAACCACTACACCACAGAGGTGGACTTCGTTTCATCTATCAGTCATTAAGCATTGCCCCAGAAGAATGCGACAGGCCTCGGCAGCCAGCACAATTCGTATCCTCGCTGCTAGACGGGAGCTTCATTCATCCATTCCTGACCCGGTCGAATGACCAGAAACAGGCTGACCGGGCGAGTTGACCATGCGGTTAGAGGCGCATGGCTGTGAGCTTGCATCCGGGAGATAGTGGGTTTGAATACCACTGTTGGCAGCCCTGAAGATGGTTTTCGGTGGTTTCCCATTTTCGCACCAGGAAAATGCTGGGGCTGTACCTTAATTAAGGCCATGGCCGCTTCCTTCCCATTCCTAGGCCATTCCTGTCCCATCGTCGCCATAAAACCTATCTGTGTCGGTGCGACGTAAACAAAATACAAAAAAAAAAAAAAAAAAGAACAGGCTGTGGATTTTTAATGATTATTATTATTATTAAATAAGTTGAAAAAATAATTCAATATTTTGCACCATTGTCATTTTATCAGCTGCTGACATTAGTCAAAATTAAAATGGGCTTTGTACGACACTGTTGCTAAATCTGTACGGGGTTTAAGACCGGCTTGATAGCAACAGGGAAGGGATATGAATACAGATCTCCGAGCTGAAAGGATCGTGCCAAAGCAAGTCCGCTACGGTGTTGTTGTTTGTGTTTGATGCTGATTTCTCGACAGGGCTCTCAAGCCGTTCTTAAGCAGAATTAGCAACAGTGTCGCGCAAAGTTCACTTGAATTTGCCCGCAAAGCGTTCTGGCTAACTTCAGCAACGGAATAAAATGACAATAGTGCGAGATATCGCATTATTTCTTTCAAATTATATATCACTACGACCAGCCCTCTAACGCTCATATACCCGGTCTACGTTGTTTCCGACCACCCTGAAGATACATTTTCCGATTCGGAGAAACACTAAAGGTACTTTTCGTTCATTTAATCTTAAAAATAGGCTATTATCTGCCTGGAAAGTGAAATTATAACTGTTCACGTTCATGGAACTTCTAAAGGTGTCTCGTGGTTCGGAACAGGGCTCAGATGAAATTATCTTAAACGTTTTCTCTTTAATGACAATGGGAATATAGAATACTGTCTTTAAATGAATTTCTGAGATGAATGTTTTGAAAGTAAACATTCATGTCGTTTATTCCCTCCTCAATTAATTTATACTTTGCTTACTTAATTAGAAACGGTTTTCGGTTGAAAATGAAGAAATGAAATAATACTGAAGATCATTAAACATGGGCATAAATGGGTTAATCAAGCCATCCTTTTTAATGACAACTGCGCATCCTAGGGGCTGAAGATGTTCTTAGTTCACTCATAAAGATACTGCTCATTTCTCCGTCAGAATGTCGAGAAATTTAGGAATGAGACTTTGACTTCTGAAGAGCTCCATGACTCTGGGGTTCACTCAGTCAGTACCACAAATCAATCTCATGTTAGTTCCTGAGGGCAGGCATCGGGCTAGCTAGGCGATCTATTCTTGGGTTAGTTGCGGAAGAATAAATTCTTCTCCTCAGGGACATTCATGGCCTATACAGGGATGGTTCTTATTTGAAAACCTTAAAAATAATCTTTTCAAAGCATGTTGTTGATACAAAAAAAAAAAAAAAAACACACCGTGAACACCTAATCAGACCGGTTGGTTATTGTATTAAGCGGTGTGTATGTGTGTGTACGTCAGAGCAACCCTCTTATAACTAATCAAAGGAAAAATAAATATAGTTTCGACCCTTCATATAATGAGGGTATCGGCAAAATGAAGTGTAGAGCCATGAAAGGCGTGAAAATGAAAGGCTTCCTAGGCCCCGTAAACCTAAAACTGTTGAAGTCTGATCAGAACAAACGTTGTTCAAGGGAGTTCGGTTAGGGTAGATAAAAGTGAAGAGGCAGGAACAGCTAAGTGGACGGAATGCTAGACTCAGCTAGGGGCCTCCACGCTTTTATGTTGAAAGTCTCCGGGTCCCTTTTTCTATTCCCTGTTGCAGCAGACAGAGGATACCATATTCTACTCTCTCATCAACAGGATAAAATCTCCCAATGACTGAAGACACGTTCTCTATTTGTCTCAATTTTGATTTAATTTCTTTCACCGAGTGAGCTGGCCGTGCGGTTAGGGTAGCGTAGCTGTGAGTTTGCATTCGGGAGATGGGGGTTCAAATCCCACCGTCGGCAGCCCTGAATATTGTTTTCCGTGATTTTCCATTTTTACACCTTAGGTAAGGCCACGTACGCTTCCTTCCCAATCCTTGATCTTTCCTAACCTTGCGTCGACGTTAAGCCACTAGCAAAATATTAAATTAAAAAGTCATATTCCTCCAGAGAGTAAAAATGAGTGAGTATGGAGTGGCGACCACAGCGTACCATCCGGAACTCGGATTGCTTCCGCTCACTTACAGCAAGCTCCTCTCTTTCATCTTTCTTTTTCGATCTCCCTTGATCTACGACTTATTACGTTCACAAGTCCTGTGGCAATCTTCATTTCTCACATCTACATTAACTGAAGTACCGGACTCTTTCTATTTCTCCTGCAATTGATATTAAAGCAAGGAGGAATGGGAGATACGAGAAGAAGGACGAGCGGTGTTAATCCCATAGTTCTGGTCTTAAAACAACATTTGGAACATCATTCGTGGATTCTGGGGAACGGAACGGTACCTTGTTCTGATTCTCAAAAGGGAACTCGTTGCGCATATAGGTCATAAGGTCCTTGGTCTGTCAAGAAGACTGCTGCCCACCCAGATGGGCTGTATATTCTGAAGTTTCACGTGGTTAGTTTGGCGACATCCTGAGCCATATTACTTGACTTCTGTGACTGGGTCGCAGACAGCTCCTCAGCGGGTCTCACGATGCTCGGTGAGGGAGATAGTGGGTACGAACCTCAGCCTTGAAGATGGTTTTCCATGGTTTCCACATTTTCACACCAGGCAAATGCTGGGGCTGTACCTTAATTAAGGCCCACTTCCAGCCATCTCCTATCCCATCGTCCCCATAAGACTTATCTGTGTCGGTGCGAAATAAAGCAAATTGAAAAAAGGAAGAAGCTCAGTGAACGCGGTCGGTTCCAGCCCTCAGCCCGGAATGGAAATACCTGGACATGGCCTCCCGATGAGAGGTATGAACCACGGGATTGTTATTATTTGCTCTATTAACATTACGAGCTATTTAGCAAAAGATCCCTATGATCTACAACTGTATGTCACTACACGTCATCAAACAGCGAGATCGAAATGAAGTCAAATACGGTACAGGTTTCCAGGTTCCATGAATAACAAACAGTGGGTAGTACATAGCGGTCATCTGGGAGACCCGTAACATTTCTGTTTAATACCTAGACTAAAGGTAATGCTCAGTGACAGAGGTTAACTTCATCCTCTACATCCCAAGAGGTGACCTGGTGAGTAATTTGCTCGTAGTCTACCTCTGTGTTCAAAATTCCCATGAGTGGGTTATTGCTTGCCTGTCTGGATCAATGGCTGAGTGGCTATTGTCTTAGCTTTCGACCTTTGGGGCGTCGGGCTCGATTCTCAGTCGGGTTGAGGGAGTTTAGTCGTAAACAATTAACACGTTTGATTCAGGGACTGGTATTTGTAATGTCCCAAACATTCCTGAAACTCACACACCACACACGAATCTATTCTCTACACAGACAAGCAGCTCCCCACCCCATATACGGCAGAGGCTACCCACCATCGCCGGAGGGTCTACCTTACTACGGCTGCACCAGGCTAGCAATAGCCACAGGATTTTTTAAAAATATCATCCCCTGCCTATCATAAGATGTGAATAAAATGGGTAACTCTTAGAGGCTCCTCAACTTGGAAAACATGGGTCCTCTAACTAAAAATGATACATTATCCAAGATTTTTTATAATGAACAGAAATGAGGGTTATTACTTTGTTTCATTATTGACTTTTCGGAACTAACTTCTTTCCTAATTCCAACATACAGCAGAATTTCCTTACAAAGTATACTTGACTTTCACATGAACTCAGTTAGAATTTATATGCTGTAAATCACCTCTGCCTCTTTTCCCATACCTTGGTGAGATCGCGGATGCGATGTTGACTTGATCCAGTTTTAAGGTCGAATGCTCTTCCGGACGCTGACCTTATATGGAGATTTATATTCCACTACTGCCTGTTTCTCTGGTGGATAGCAGTGTAGGGTGTTCTTTGTAAATGAAGAGGTGTGTATTGAGACAAATACAAACACATTTTCCTGTTGCTAGAGGAATTACCCACAGACGAATAAAAACCTCGCCCCAGCCGTGAAGCGAACTCTGATTCCTCCGAATCAAAGGCCATTATGCTGACCATTCACCCAAGTGCCGAACAAGCACATACTACAAATGAGGCGTCTAGTATCATAACCGGCCAAGTCACTCAAGGCATATTTTTCAATATGGACGAAAAACCCGTAGAGACAAAGCAATGATGGTCAGCAAAGATTTTTTTCACAGTTATATCCTTAATGGTTTAACATTTAAGTTCCGCTGTTTTGAGAAATCTAACTCATAATTAACCCATCTTTTTTGTTAATTTAAATTTTGACTTGGCCGTTTTTGTTGCAATTTTGTAAAATTTCACAAGGTATGAAAGTAAATCTTTCAGTTCACCACTCGGAACAATATCCACGTTACAGCACACAATAATGACAAAATACGAGCACACCGGAAATAGGACTGCTTTGGCGCCAATGACGGTAAGAAGCCCGCGAATACGTAAATCAGTGTTGCAAACGAACATAAAACAAAATATTATGACTTCAAAGAATATACATTACAAGGAACGATTTTGCCTACTGATATTATCAAATTGTTGCTTAATGTAACAAAACAAGATTCCAGACAATAATGCTGCATCATAAAGATTGTCGCTCGTTCCTTGACTTGGCCGGTTTTGAATTCACTGGCTGCATGACTTGGCCGATTCTGTTGCACTACCGAGAATTCAGTGCTCTATAACATGAAGACATGGACGATTTTAAAGCATATTCTTGTTTCACCTGATAGTGCTATACTTCTACTTCAAATTGATAACCTTAACTCATTTTCGTAAATTTTGTGACTTGGCCGGTTTTGATACTAGACGCCTCAAATGTTTTGCATTTATTTCTGTATACCGTATATTCTCTCATTTCTCCTCTGTGGTGATGGACAGTTGCTCTATGTTTAATTTGCACATTTTAAAACAAAAACAGACAGACAAACAAATAAACAAACAAACCTCATGCCGCTAAAGGCCTGATGGGCCTTGGGCTAGCAAATGACTGCTGCTCAGCCCGAAGGCTGGCAGAATAATTCTTTTTGCCTCTCATATATTATTTACCATGATTCATCCCAGTGTCCGGCTCCATGGCTAAATGGTTAGCGTGCTGGCCTTTGGTCACAGGGGTCCCGGGTTCGATTCCCGACAGGGTCGGGAATTTTAATCATCATTGGTTAATTTCTCTAGCACGGGGGCTGGGTGTATGTGTCGTCCTCATCATCATTTCATCCTTATCACGACGCGCAGGTCGCCTACGGGAGTCAAATCAAAAGACCTGCACCTAGCGAGCCGAACATGTCCTCGGACACTCGCGGCACTAAAAGCCATACGCCATTTCGTTTTCATCCCAGTAATTATGCATTTTCTACGATGTTTAAAATGATCGGAAATGAGACCTGGAATTATTTTGTTTTGTTAGTGGTTTTCCTCCTACAGCTTATTACATAGGCACATCCATTTCTTTATAATTGCTACAAATTAATTCTTCTTCTTCTTCTTAATCTGTTTACACTCCAGGGTCGGTTTTTCCTTCGGACTCAGCGAGGGATTCCACCTCTACCGCCTCAAGGGCAGTGTCCTGGAGCTTCAGACTTTGGGTCTGGGGATACAACTGAGGAGAATGACCAGTACCTCGCCCAGGCGGCCTCACCTGCTATGCTGAACAGGGGCCTTGTGGAGGGATGGGAAGATTGAATGGGACAGGCAAGGAAGAGGGAAGGAAGCAGCCGTGGCTTTAAGTTAGGTACCATCCCGGCATTTGTCTGGAGGAGAAGTGGGAAACCACGGAAAACCACTTCGAGGATGGCTGAGGTGGGAATCGAACCCACCTCTTCTCAGTTGACCTCCCTAGGCTGAGTAGACCCCGTTCCAGCCCTCGTACCACTTTTGAAACTTCGTAGCAGAGCCGGGAATCGAACCCGGACCTCCGGGGGTGGCAGCTAATCACGCTAACCACTACACCACAGAGGTGGAGTATAAATTAATTACAACTTGAAAATCTGCTCGTGTTTCACTCAGTTAAAAATATGGTAATAATATATGCGTGTGAGACATGCGCGGGGGTCACGTAACTGCAAGCTGGCAGTTTGTAAACAATATCGTTCCAATCTAGTAATAAGCCCAGAGCTGTCCATGGATTTATATCTGTTAACTTCCGAATTAGCATACTTGTGGTTATTATTATTGTTTTATGGGGAAGTACGGTCACTCAGAAAAGAATGAGCGCATTGTATTGTGTAAGTTCCTTTCAGGTACACTATTCTCAAAAAAAAAAAAAAAAAAAAAAAAAAAAGAATAAGTAAAGAGAGTGCACAGGGCTTCATATAAATCCGAGGTGAACAATATTTTGGTAATACTTAAAATAAAGTCTGATAAAATATTAAATGCGCGGAACTTACTGTACAATACCCTTTGTTTATATGGCAGACTATTGAGATTGGCTTCTCTTAAAGCAGCCGTCATCTTAACCGAACGGGATAAAAGTGTGGCCACGAAAGACGTGGAAATGAAAGACACTCTATGCATCGCAAACCTTACACAGACAGTGTCAGAAGAGTACAAGAGTTGACCAAGGGAGATCAAACAGGGAAGATGAAAGTGAGTGGCCTGACACAAGTGGGAGCAATACCGAACCGTGGTCACCAACGCACGCTCTCAAGTTGAGAGGCCTTGGCTCACCTTTTAGTCGTCTCTTACGACAGGCTGCGGATACTATGGAGTATTCTATACCTCAATCCGCAAGGGGTTAGGAGACGCAAAGGTGCCAGGCTGGCGTATTTGCGCAATTTCAAATACCACAGGACTATATCGGGAGCGAACCCGCAAAAATGGGGCACAGAATTTTGGCCTGAGTATCTCGACTTAGCAGATAAATAAATAAATAAATAAATAAATAAATAAATAAATAAATAAATAAATAAATAAATAAATAAATAAAATACAATATTACAAGAATGGATTCCCACTGGCCGTCCTATAAGATCTTCAAAGTAGCCAGCAAGGGTAAAACCACTGGATCCATATCGATCAAGCAAGTACAGAAGGATCTCACAGAACTTAATATTAATCAAACCTACCGAGCTCGATAGCTGCAGTCGCTTAAGTGCGGCCAGTATCCAGTATTCGGAAGATAGTAGGTTCGAACCCCACTGTCGGCAGCCCTGAAAATGGTTTTCCGTAGTTTCCCATTTTCACACCAGGCTGTACCTTAATTAAGGCCACGGCCGCTTCCTTCCCACTAATAGCCCTCCCTGTCCCATCGTCGCTATAAGATCTATCTGTGTCGGTGCGACGTAAAGCAAAAAAAAAAAGTAATCAAACCACAATAAATAACATAAGTTACTATCGTTCACCTATCGAAATCAGACCCTTCTTAACATTTCTTCCGACAATGAGACCAGAAAATTGGCCGAAGAAGGCAAGAGATAGAGTTCAACAAGAAAATGAAGGATTACTTTTTTTATGCTATTCGCTTTACGTCGCACCGACACAGATAGATCTTATGGCGACGATAGGATAGGAAAGGCCTAGGAATGGAAAAGAAGCAGCAGTGGCCTTAATTAAGGTACAGCTCCAGCATTCGTCTGGTGTGAAAATGGGAAACCACGGAAAACCATCTTGAGGGCTGCCGACAGTGGGATTCGAACCCACTATCTCCCGGATGCAAGCTCACAGCTGCGCACTCCTAACCCCACGACCAACTCGCCCGGTGATGGATTACTTCGTCAACAGAAAACTGTATGTAGGTATCAACCCACAACCATGAACACCAGAAGAGGCAAAAAACAACAACAACAACAACAACAACAACTAAAGCTCAAGTACCGTAGCTCACAGGCGGCCCAAACGAACTCAAAATCAATTATTAGTAATAAGTACTGTATATCTAACTTAATGTCCATCCATCCCCTTTTAACGGCGCGTTAGACATGAGAATGGGACGTACCGTACACAGTTAAAATGGCTTTAAATATTCCCTAAGACCACCTATCTGCTTTATCACAATCTAGCTGGGCACTGAGGCTCACGATTCTTTGTTTATTTATGAGAGAGAACGACAGTGGACAATGCGGTCTTTATTTACTGTTTGTTGTCATTTACAAAGCGCGCCACTGTTTTAACAACATTCCCTCTGTTTATACAAATACAAACTGTTTTCCCTACGGTATCGTTTCCCAATAAAGATCAGCCAACTTAGCAATTGTGAATACTTCACAGCAACGGTGATTTCAATAATCTATGTGGTAATAAACATGAATAATATCCTTTACTTGGTCATGAAGGTTATATTCTGGGAATATTGTAGTAGAATGATGTATAAGAATTTTATTCATCGTAAAGTTCCTTTTAAAGTATTGAATTATTGTTAACATCACATTTTTAACGATTTACTTTACGTCACACCGACACAGATAGGTCTTATGGCGACGATGGGATAGGAAAGGCCTAGGATTTGGAGGAAGCGGCCGTGGCCTTAATTAAGGTACAGCCTCAGCATTTGCCTGGTGTTAAAATGGGAAATCACGGAAAACCATCTTCAGGGCTGCCGATAGTTGGATTCGAACCCACTATCTCCCGGATGCAAGCTCACAGCCACGTGCCCCTGACCGCACGGCCAACTCGCCCGGTACAGATAGGTCTAACGGCGACAATGGGATAGGGAAGGGCTAAGAGAGGAAAACAGGCGGCCGTAGCCTTAATTAAGGTACAGCCTCAGTATTTGCCTAGTATGAAAATGAGAAACCACGGAAGACCATCTTCAGGGCTGCCGATAGCGGGATTCGAAACCACTATCTCTCAAGGTTTCTTACGGTTTATTACGGTAGATCCTGCGATGAAGCGTGAGTTCATGCAATAAAGATACATGTTTTGCTTATCTAAGAATGCGCCCTACCGATTTTGATAACATTTTGCAGGGACGTTCTATAGTGAAAATTTCGGCATTTTTCTAAACACTCCCTAGTTAAAAAAAAAATGGAGCTCAAAGTTGATGACGGAAAATGCTATACATCAAAAGATCGTCTAAAAATGTTTTATCTATATAATATGGGGTCCAAAGTTAACACTTTTAGAGTTATTAACGTTTTTGTGTTTTCATACTGTAGGAAAACGAGGTCGGTGTCAGATTACCAAACCGCTGGTCCGTGTTCGATTCCTGGGCGTGGCTTTTTGTTTTCATTCGATTTTTTCGGTGATTCTGATAATATTCTGATAATCAGAATAGTTTTCTTTGCATTTTTTCGAAATAAATCATCGGCAGGTGTGATTAACAACTTGATGTAATGTTCAATATTTTAGCGATATGCCTCTTGTGAAACAGTTCATGAGATGTTTTTATCGAAATTATACAATCGATGTCTCATGGATATTGATATAGGGCCTATCAGAAGTATCACATATCTGTATTTCATGAAACTGAAGGTACTGACAAGTGAAACAATAATTAAATTGGTATTATGACGCCAACCTCGCTCTGCTACAGCATGAAAACACAAAAACGTTAATAACTCTAATGTTATTAACTTTGGAACCCCCCTATTATATAAATAAAACATGTTTCTAGACGATCTTTCGATGTATAGTATTGAAAATACGATTTTCCGTCATCACCTTTGACCTCAATTTGTTTAAAAACTAGGGAGTGTCTATAGCAAAACGCCGAAACACGCGTCTCTTTGTTTCCAATATAGTTCGCCTCGGCAAAATTTTATGAAAATCCGTGAGGCACATCTCAGACTCTCCCCTAGCTAAAAAGGAAGAGATACAAAGTTCTATTATCTTTCATGCTGAGCCATTTTAGTTTCGTGTCTCGATATCTGTATGATTGTGGCATGCACTCAAGGCAAACCAAAACCAAAAACCAAACCCCTTGGCACTACAGCCCTTGAAGGGCCTTGCCCTACCAAGTGACCGCTGCTCAGCCCGAAGGCCTGCAGATTACGAGGTGTCGTGTGGTCAGCACGATGAATCCTCTCGGCCGTTATTCTTGGCTTTCTAGACTGGGCTCAAGGAAAACTACACGACATTAACACCAGTTTTCTTCAGGCACACCCCCAATGGAAGTGAGTGTTGTTGGTGATTATTTTTCAAAAATCAGATGAAGGTATAGTGTAGGGAAAAGGAAGGGAAAGGCCACGCAGGGCGTGAAAGTGAGACTCCCTAGGCTTCGGAAACCTAATACCGTCGGGGTTGGAACAGAACATCAGTTGACGAAGGGAGATCGGGTAGAAAAAAAAAAGTGCGAAGAGGATACCACAAGTAATTGAAGCAATACTAGACTCAGCTAGGGGGACCGTGGTTGCCAACCCACGGTCCAAGCTAAGAGGCCTTGGTCTTCCTGCCATTTAGCCGTCTCTTACGTGGGGCAGGGTGTCACCCCCACTCACAGTGGCTTTATGGATGTGAGTTGCACGTAAATTTGTAATCGTATATCAGCCCTTCTGCCAATCTTAAATTTCCAACAGTACCGGGAATCGACCCCGTACCTCCGAGAACGACAGTTAATAGCGCTAAGCGTTACACTACGGAGAGAGAGGGTGGGCTTAGAATACTGAGCGTCCACGTTATCCCCTGTTTGTGGTAGGAGGTGACTTTTGGGCTGTCTCCTTGGGAGCTTTCAGTTTGGAACCGTAGTTTGGAGACCAAAGGGCCTCTATACACAAGCCATTACTAACACATTTGAGAAAAATGGTTCCTGATATTTTTCATATTGAAAATTCCAAATTAAATTTCATTGAAGTTGTAATGAATGTGTTTTTGTCCTGCAGTATTTCACACTCTCCCAAAAAGTAGTACGTTATTTTTAATACGGTGGCACCTACCGTATCTCAATCCTAGACCTGCTGCAGCTTCTATACAAACACTACTACAGCGACACAATGACATCGGTTATTAGACACGTTTTGACAAAATACAGGGGGCTATTATACTGTTGTTGTTGTTGTTGTTGTTTGAGTCATCAGTCCATAGACTGGTTTCATGCAGCTCGCCATGCCACCCTATCGCATGCTAAGGTTTTCATTTCTAAATAACTGTTGCATTCTACATCTGCTCTAATCTGCTTGTAATATTCATACCTTGGTCTGCCTCTACCGTTATTACCACCTACACTTCCAACAAAAACCAACAGAACAAGTCCTCACACTAATTCGATTCAGTATCTCTTCATTCGTGATTCGATCTATCCATCTCACCTTCAGCATTCTTCTGTAACACCACATTTCAAAAGCTGCTATTCTCTTTCTTTCTGAGCTAGTTATCGTCCATGTTTCACTTCCAGACAATGCTACGCTCCAGAGAATGTCTTCAAAAAGATATTTCTAATTCCTATATCAGTGTTCGAAATGAGAAATATTCTTTTCGTCAGAAAGACCTTCCTTGCTTGTGCTAGCCTGCATTTTATGTCCTCATCACCTCTACCATAATTAGTTATTTTACTATCAAAGTAACAGTATTCATCTACTTTCTTTAAGACTTCATTTCCTAATCCAATATTACCTGCATCACCTGACTGCACTCCATTACTTTTGTTTGGGACTTATTTATTTTCATCTTGTACTCCTTACTCAAGACTTCGTCCATACCATTCAGAAATTTCTCCAGATCTTTTGCAATATATTGGGCAAATCTCAGGGTTTTGATTTCATCTTCTTGGACTTTGATTCCCTTTCCAAATTCCCCTTTGGTTTCCTATATTGCCTGTTATATATAGACATTGTAAAGGAGGGAGAACAAACTGCAGCCTTGCATCATTCGTTTCTGGATTGCTGCTTCATTTTCATAGCCCTCGATTCTTATCACTGCAGACTGATTTTTATATAGATTGTAGATAATTCTTCGTTCTCGGTACCTGATAGCGATCTCCTTCAGAATCTCAAATAGCTTGGTCCAATCAACATTAAACATTATCGAATGCCCTTTCTAGATCTACAAACGCCATGCACGTGGGCTTGTACTTCTTAATTCGACCGTCTAAGATCAGACGTAAATTCAGGATTGCTTCACGTGTTCCTACATTTCTTCTGAAGCCAAATTGATCTTATCCCAACTCAGTTTCAACTTATCTTTCCATTCTTCTGTAAATAATTCTTTCTTTAAGACTTCATTTCCTAATCTAATATTACCTGCATCACCTGACGTCGTACGACTGCACTCCATTACTTTTGTTTCGGACTTATTTATTTTCATCTTGTACTCCTTACCCAAGACTTCGTCCATACAATTCAGAAATTTCTCCAGATCTTTTGAAATATATATGGCAAATTCTGAAAATTAAAATTTTGCAGGCATGAGATACTAAACTAATGGTGCGGTACTTTTCACACATGTCAGCACTGGCTTTCTTGGGAATAGGTATAACAACGTTCTGCCGAAAATCGGATGGCACTTGTCTCATACATCTTACACACTAAATAGAATAACCTTGCTATGGCGGTTTCTCCTAAAGCAGTCAGTAATTCAGAGCGAATGTCATCAATTCCAGGTGCCTGGTTCCTATTTAGGCCTCTTAAAGCTCTATAGAATTCTGATCTCAAAGTTTAGCCTCCCATTTCGTCAGCATCAACAGCTTTGTCTTGTTCGAGAACCATATCATCTAGATATTTACGTTGATACAACTGTTTGATATGTTTCTGCCATCTTTCTACCCTGTCTTTTTTCCCTGGAAGTGGTTTTCCATCTGAGGTCTTAATATTAATATATCTAGTTTCCTTTCTCCAAAGGTTTCCTTGATTTTCCTGTATGCAGCATCTACCTTTCCTAGGACCACAAAACCTTCATCATCCTTGCACTTCTCCTTCAGCGATTCTTCCTTAGCTGTTCTGCATTTTCTATCCACTTCATTGTTTAATCGCCTATATCCTTTTCTGCCCTATTCGTTTTTTGCACTCTTGTATTTTCGTCGTTCATACGTGAAGTCTAGTATATCCTGAGGTATCCATTGATTCTTAGTTGAACTTTCCTTTCTTCCTAACATATCTTCAGCAGCCCTACTGACCTCATTCTTCATGACAGTCCAATCATCCTCTACTGTGTTTCCTTCAGCCTTTTCATTTAGTCCTTGTGCAACATGTTCCTTGAAACAATCCCTCACACTCTTTTCTATTATTATGATATTATATTACTATATATATCCATTTATGATTATATAAATCATTTCTCAGTATGGATAATGAACTTTTCAAGGCTTTGAAGATCATATTTTTCGTCAACGAATCTGATAATTTGAATCTTGAGCGGAATTCTTCGAATAACTTAGGAATTAATCCTCTTGCACCGATCATGAGGTCTATAACCTCAATTTTATTATTATTATATTATACTATGCCCATAAAATAAATCAACACACAGTGCCATTACACTGGCAGACTAAAGTTAGTTGAGATGTGTTCTGTCTCATCTCAGTCGTACAAGAACTAATCCTTCAACGGCTGGTTTACTTAATAACATTGAAACTTCCCACCCAGACTTTATAACATGATATAATTCAGGCGAGGGATAGAATTTATAGACCATGCTACGGTGGTTCCCGATGATATTACGTTTTATGATCCAGTACTATTACCTATCATCCCTTTTGACGACGTGGCAGTAAATACAATATACTGTATTCATAACCCAACATTGTTTGCGCTTCGTCGGAAACGGCCTTTTTGAAAAAATCAGATTCCGTCAGGGATCTCTTCATTACGCTATGAACATTTTATCGCTCTGCTGAGGTAGGTGTTTGCAGAGTGAAACGTCAAAGCTTGAAACATGATACATTGCTGGAATTTGTTGAACAATGACTCATGGTGTCGATATATATCACTAGAAATATTTATGCAAACTTTCTGAAATAGTGGGGTACATTAATACAAATGTTTCTCTTTCTGTTCAGTACCAGTGGTTCCCAATAATTTTTGCTTTTTATTTGTTTACATCGTCCTGCTCTGTGTGGCGAGTCCCCACGGCACACTACCGGAATAAAGGCCACCACACGCAGAAAGCTAAGCTACGCTATGCTAAGCAATGCCAAGCTATGTTATGCTATATCACGAATAAAAAGCTAAGCTACTGTGAACTATGCTAGGCAGCCGTTTAATGATCGCGGATTAATTGAAGAACAGGCACTTTTATTGGCCGCTGTCGCGGAAGATGAAGAAAGAGAAAGAAATAGAAAGAGGAGAAGATTCTGTGTACGTGAAATTAGAGGGAGAGAAATTCGCGGTGAATTCTACCATTTGATTCAAGTATTGCATGGAAGTGATGAAGAATTAAAATTTACTTTCGTATAAGGAACGGCTTCATGAACTTTTCTCCAGTACTGAGGATGATATTAAGGAAAAATGATTATGAAGTACCCAAAACATATACATATAATTAATTTCCAGAATTTCATTTATTTCTTGTCAGCAATTGTCTTTCATAGTTATATCTTTAATAATTTGACAGACAAGTATATTTTTCCCTTCAATCAATATTTCTTTTTATTTCTTTCTTTCGTTCTTTCGCCTGCCTTCTATGATAATTAAAAACACAGAAACAATTAAGCATTATAGTAGCTGCTGTACTGAGATAATTCACGAAAGCCACTCACATAAAACGAGTATTTGCTAAATGCCGGGCAAAAATGTGATTGTGCGTGTTACGGAGTTATCCGTGGTAGTTAGAGGTGAAAGAAGGTGCGGGCGGGAATCGGTCTCAACTACAGAATTAAAGTTAATTTAAAACTTTAACAAAGGTTATATTTTCTTTTCCAAAATCAACAAATGACAACAAATAACAAAGGTGTAACAGGTACCAAGTAGCAGATCAACAATTTAAGGATTTACAGATTACAGTCGTTACAAGATTTGGGCTTAGAGCCCCAAGTTTAATTCCTGAGCTCTCAGCTCACAACCACCATAGCTGAAAGGCAGAAAACACCTAAGTACGAGGAGCACTTGCTCCTAATTATAATGTTAAGAGAAAAAGAGCAGACCCGCTCTCAATTTTACAAGCCTATCAAAGGCTACAACAAACTTCATTCCTAACTGCCCTTAAGGCACACATACAGTGACACAGGGGTATCTTATACCCAACCTACAGGGCCTTCACATGAAGAAAACAAACTCTGGGTTAATTAAATGGCCCAAAAAACCAAATTGACTGGAGGCGTAGCTGGCACTCCTACATGAAACTTCTTAAAACCTAGGTGGCACTCGGTCAGTTATACAGGGGCTAATCCCATACTAGGGAGGTGACTAGTCGGCAAATAAGTTTAAGACTTTAAGAAGGAAGAGAAAAACGGTTACGAAAAGATAGTCACCTCAAATTAAAAATGAAGGGGAGTTCGAGAGGGTAAAGCACACTCTATCCCCGCTTTACAGATTTGTAATTTGTAGATAGGCAGAAAAGAATTTACATTTTAAAAGGGTAGGTTACATACTAATGGTTTCGAACCCTCCCCGAGAGTTAAACTGCTGAGCTTGCAAGAAATAAAGATGTTAACAGGCCATTACCTTGTAGATGAACTGCCGCTTGAAGAAAGAGGCGCTTCCCGCCCCCTGCTACATAATCACACACTAAGCAAGTTGTCGATGAAGTGGCCCGGAGACAAGAAAATCAGCAGTTTTTATACCCTCGTGGAAAATTCGAGACTTTTCAAGAATGAAAAGACACACCCCTTCAACTTTATTGGTAGACTAGGAATTACACATGGAAACCTGAGGAAGAAAGCTATGATTGGAGGAAAATTAATTACAGAAATTACAGATTGGTTAAATTCAAAACTGGCGGAAAGAGAAGGGTTATACTGCCAACCCAAAAAATGAATGAAAGAAATTTAACAAAGAACAAAATTATGAATACCAAATTTCTTCAAAAAAACAGTTCCTTCACTTCGCACTAGGGTGCATAATTACAGTTCTTAGGCAGTGACATCTAGAATAGGACGTCCACACTTCTTGCTAGATAGTAAACAAAAACACGTCGGAATAGACACAGTTCAGAAAATTTCAAAATTACACCATTTACCGTAGTAACATCTTTTAAGAAATAGTAGAATTAGTTCAGTTTTCAAGGTTCCAAACTTCTCCTGTAGAGGAGTTTAAATTGGCGCAATATTTGAACTAGCGGCATGGAGGTGTACCGCCCGGTACAGACCTCCCCCCCCCCCCAAAGTCCTTCCAAGGGGTGACATCGAAGAAAACAAAAATATTTGTTTTAAAACTAAGTCCAAGTCTTTTGCAGATTGGATGAAGAAAAATTTAGCAGAGAAAATACCAATTTTTCAGTAGTCAGAGATCTCTTAATAGATTTGATATTGTTGGGTGCGACTAGATTAAGTCCAGTTTTTAAACTTTTGTAGTAGATTTTGATGAAAGATCTCTATGTTTGTACGAGTTGAATTCAAAAAACACTTTAATTCTCGAAAGAAAAAAAACTTTTTTAAGTCCACCAAAGGTTGATTTGATGCAAAAAATTATTAATTGTAGCAATAAGGTGTCCATGTAGCTGAAGAAGAACTTTAGCTGTTGATTAAGTTTGACGGCAGACCAGCCGCCGCTGCTTGTGTTCAGAGGAGGCCGCTCGGACCCCTCAAGTACTCTGAGATACACCTCTCCCGCTACTATGAGAGGGGTAGTGGTGGTGAAGCACGCCGCACACGCGACGATTCTTTACAGTCCGCGGGCAGTTTGCAGGTGGTGCGCCGCACATCAGCCTTGGCCGGAAGGAGGACTCCGACTCGCCGTACACTGGTTGACCTCACTGGAGTGGAGCGGGCCCGTACCCCACCTCAGTGGCGGTACGGCGCCGCACGGCTGCGGGGGCACTGAAACATTAAGATCTCGGCGGCAGTATTTTGTTAGACCATAATGGTTTTAGGGTACCGTCTTTGTGGTGAGGCTGAGGGGCCAGCGGCGTGAAAGTTTTTATTTCATTTTAATTAGCCACTGGTGTGGTTTAGCAGGAGACGGGAGCTTGGTAATGGCCTTACGGAGAGGACAGCAGAGTAACCTCAGGGAAGGTTTCACACAATTTATACAAGGCAGATTCAACCAAATATAAAACAACAAGGGGCAGAAGGCCTTAAAATGAAATTAAAAAAACCCGTTCAGAATTCTTACAAAATTATAAGGACCAAGTTAGCACGGAAATTACACAGGTTTCACCTGTGACAGGTGAACCCTAAATATCCTCTCGGTGGCTGGATTGCTTAGTAACAACGTCACCGGGGTAAGGAAATCTAAAATGACGCACGGCCCATGAAATCTGGGGGCAAGCTTGCCCGCGGGAACAAAATTCTTGACCATAACCTGGTCGCCTACCTTCAAATGGGTGGGTCTCCGTCCACGATCATATATTTCCCTAACCTTTTCATGAGACACTTTAAGATTGGCCTTAGCCTTCTTCCAAAGATCTTTAATGTTATCAGGATCTATTGTCTCGGGTAGAATATCACTAAGAGGCCAAAGGTTAGAGAGCGGTGTTGGGAACAAACTTGAACATCAAAGAAGCTGGAGTAAATTTATGAGATTCGTGAACCGCCGAATTGAAGGCGAAAGCTAACCAATGCAGGGACGTGTCCCACCTAGATGATCGTCGTGATGATAGGCAATAAGAGCCGACCTCAGGTTACGATTGACCCGTTCAGCTAAAGATGGTTGAGGATAATAAGCAGAAGTAGTTACATGAGAGATGGACAAATCAAAACAAAATTTACGAAAGAGATTGGATGTGAAAGCTTTCGCATTATCGGACACAATATATTGACAGGGACCAAAAGAAGCAAAAATAGAATTTAAACAAGAAATAGTGGACTGAGCGGTAGCCAGCTTAGTCGGAAATAACCAAGAAAATCTTGTGAAGCCATCTACACACACAAGGATGAACTTGTTGGCATTCCCCTTTGA
Organism: Anabrus simplex; assembly: GCF_040414725.1. Classification (NCBI taxonomy): domain Eukaryota; kingdom Metazoa; phylum Arthropoda; class Insecta; order Orthoptera; family Tettigoniidae; genus Anabrus; species Anabrus simplex. The sequence goes on along the minus strand of NC_090265.1, from coordinate 615,071,753 downwards.
CTGGGGGAAGGGTCCTACGTAGTCGATATAAAGACGTTCCATGGGGCGCGACGCTTGATGAGAAGACAAAAGCCCTTGCTTAGTGGACATGGAGGGTTTACTAATCCAACAAGTTTTACAAGCTTTAACTAGTTCACGAATTTCACCGTCCATACCTTTCCAAATGAACATCTCCCGGATCTTTTCTCTAGTTTTGAAGATACCTAAATGCCCCTCTAATGGGGTCTCATGATCGTACTTAAGATCATGGGCACAAGAACGGCTGGAACCACCACCTTCATCTTATTATCATGCCTCGACGGGCAACATAAAACACCATTCCTCAGCATATAAGGGACAACATGTTCCCCAGAAGAAAGGGTTTCCATGATAGGGGCCAGCTTCGGATCTTCACGTTGATATTTCTCAAGATCCATAAACAACATGGGGGCATCAGTTAAAATGGCATTAACCTCAGGTCGTATGGACTCGGGAGGTGAAGAACTATCGACCAGTTCATGGGTCTCTACATCATTGGAAAACATGCGGCTTAGTCCGTCTGCCACAACATTTTCAGTACCTCTGATATGCCTAACGTCAAATTGGAAGGCAGAAATTCGGGTGGCCCACAGGGGCTATTCGACCAGTACGACGCGGCCTACATAAGACCCAACTTAAGGCTTGGTTATCAGTCTCCAAGTCGAACTTGACATGTTCCAGATAAAGGCTTAACTTTTCTAGCGCAATCAAGACAACCAAACCCTCAAGTTCATAGATGCAATACTTGGCTTCTTCTTGAGCCGAAAGAGTCCTAGATGCAAAGGCGATGGGTCGCCTCCCTAGTTCGGTCTCTTGAAGAAGGACCGCAGCCACAGCCGACGACGACGCGTCGGTTTGGACGATGAATTTCTTCGAGAAATCCGGCATAGCCAGAACAGGGGCATTACACAGAGCTAATTTGAGATCTTCAAAAGCGGCTTGTTGAGAAGGTTCCCACTCTAATTTGATGCCTTTCCTACGAAGAAGGTTCAAGGGCGCCGCTCTGTTAGCGAAGTTAGGAATAAATTTCCTGAAGAAATTCACCATGCCAATGAATCTGGCAATACCTTTGATGTCCTTAGGAGGTTTGAACTCACGGATGGCCTGTGTTCTAGAATGATCCACGGCGACACCATCGGGCGATACAATATGCTCTAGAAATGACATGGAAGGCTTAGGGAAGACGACCTTGGACAACTTCACAGTTAACCCAGCGTTACGAAGGCGATTGAGAACTTCTTTCAGATGATCTAGGTGTTCTTCGGAGGTCTCCGAAAATACGACGACATCATCAAGATAGTGGTACAGGTACTCAAACTTAATGTCGAGGAAGACCCTGTCTAGTAGCCTCGTAAGCACAGCTGCTCCCGTGGGGAGACCGAAAGGCACGCGGTTGTACTCATACAAGTTCCAATCCGAGGCAAAAGCTGTCAGATGTTTGGATTCCTCTGCTAACGATATCTGGTTATAAGCCTGATTGAGGTCTAATATGGTGATGAACTTAGCTTTACGAAACCATGAAAAACAAGAATGAAGGTCGGGAAGGGGCACAGATTGTAACACCACCTTCCGATTGAGAGCCCTATAATCAATAACAGGCTTGAAGCCACCTTGGGGTTTCGGGACTAGAAAAATCGGCGGAGAGTATGCCGACTTAGAGGGGCGAATAGTACCATCTTTTAGCATCTGATCAATGATTTCTTTCAGCGCCTTCATTTTCGGTGGAGATAGCCTATAAGGTGGAAACCGTACGGGAACTGAATCCGTAACCTCAATCTTATATTCGATAAGGTCAGTAACACCAAGAGTATCAGAGAAAACCTCTGGAAACGACTGACATAACTTACGAATACTCTCTGCCTGCTCCTCAGGTAGATGTCTAAGGTCTAACAACATCTCACCCTGGGTAGGCGAAATAGATGAACATGTTACAGAACTACATTTTAACAAAGGGATTTTGGAATTACTATCAAATTTGAAAGTGCACGACTTGCTCTGAAGGTCGAGCACTAGACCGGTGTGAGACATGAAATCAGCTCCCAATATAATGGGGCAAGACAAGTGCTTAGCCACAAACAGTTTTATTTTCCAAGTGAATTTCAAAATGCGGATCTTGGCATACAGAGAACCTAAAATTTCTAATGGAGTTGGCCGAAACATATTGAACTGAAGTCGAACAAAAATCAGGTAGATTACACACAGTTTTCAATTGGGAGTACCATTCAGCCGAAATAATAGAAGAAACAGTGCCAGAATCTAATAGAGCTGTTACAGGTTCATTATTTAATTCAATTTTGAGAAACGGAACAGGTGCGAGGGTATCCGCCACAATCCTAAGACATTCTTTGGGACTTTCAAAAGATACATTTGAAGACTGAGTTTTCCCTGAAATTTCGATATATTTACTTGGGGCTGAGCTTCGGGATGATGGGTTAGCCGACTCAGCTGAAGCCACTAGTCACTTATTATTATTGGCATTGATGGAAGTTGCACCAGAAGTTGAGCAGGAGGGGGTGCTATTCGAATTTGGGCAATTCTTGGCGATATGGGAAAACGCGCCGCATTTAAAACAGCCTCGATATGACCCTGCTCCATTCCTTGTCCCACTAGACTTGATCAATGGACATTTATTGCGAAGATGATCAGGCGACCCGCTAGCGTAACATTTACGGGGTGTGGCGGGTCGGCGAGGTGGATGCCGAAAACTACTAGAGGATGGAGGGGGTTCTTTCGCGACACGCAAGGTATCGGCGTATCTAACTCCTTCGGCTGAGACAGCCATAGCCTCTAACTCGGCGAAAGTTTGCGGACGTGACGCAAAACCCAAGTATGATCGGTATGATGGAGAAATACCTTCCACAATAGCCTGTACAATTTGATCTTCAGGGAACTGTAGAGCAAATACCCTAGTGTAGAACTTAATGTCTTGTATGAAGTCTGCCAAATTTTCATCCAACCGTTGTACTCGGTAGTAGTACTTTTGAATGAGCGATGACCTAGCTCGAGCGGGGATAAAATTTGCCAACAGATGGGCATGGAAGTCTTCTATGGATGACTGTTCAGCAATTGCTCTAACTATCTTGTCGGAGAGAACCCCAATTGCATAGGGATAGATGATCTGCAAAATTTGACACGGAGAAAGAGAAAAAACCAGGGCATGATCCTGAAACTCAACTAAAAACCTTAAGAATGAAATTACGTCACTGGTAGAGTTAACGGAAAACTTAGAAACACCTCTGAACAACATTGCTAAAGGATGGGGCAAACTGCTGAAACACGGGGAAGTAGTAGGAAGGGGCCTAAGTGGCGGAGAAGCAGATTCAGAAGGTGCATTATTTAACACGAAGGGTGGAATGGACGTGCGACGATCGGACTCGGTTTCTAATGGGGCAGATGTTCGATGGGTAACCTCCGCAGTACTACCTCCTTCCTCTTTAGAGGAATCCTCCCCACTTACGATGTTTACTACAATAGGCTGGTCGGTTTTTGGAATAGCAGATCCAGATAAAAAATGGCTAACTTTACTAGACATTTTAAACAAGTTTTCGGCAACAGCACTAGCTTCCTTACCCTGAAGGTCATTTAACTTCAGGGACAATAGACCACATACCCTATTATAAAAGTGGTACAATCTGGCCTGTACTCTTTTGAGTTGATTAGGAGATGGATCACTTACTTCAAAAAACTAACTACAGATGCTAGCTCAGTAGTATTGTCAGTGATCGTGGAGAGAGCATCGTCAATCTCTTTCTCTCCCAAAGTGGGGATGGAAATAGGCAAATCCAGGGACTCTTTAAGCTTATTGGAATCTACTGCAACCGTGCCTCCAGATTGCACATTTCTAATTGTCAATTCATAGATCAATTCCTCCTTGCGCAAATAGCCTGGATGGAGGACGTCGCGAGGGCCGGACATGACGACAGAAACATTTTTAGAAAAATAAAAAAAAGTTCCAGCAACTGAGAAAATTGTTAGAGTTCGAATCGAAAACAATGTTTAGCCATCAAAAGGGGCTAAATTGAGACCCATTCAACCACGCTCTGCTACCACTTGTTACGGAGTTATCCGTGGTAGTTAGAGGTGAAAGAAGGTGCGGGCGGGAATAGGTCTCAACTACAGAATTAAAGTTAATTTAAAAATCAACAAATGACAACAAATAACAAAGGTGTAACAGGTACCAAGTAGCAGATCAACAATTTAAGGATTTACAGATTACAGTCGTTACAAGATTTGGGCTTAGAGCCCCAAGTTTAATTCCTGAGCTCTCAGCTCTGCCCTTAAGGCACACATACAGTGACACAGGGGTATCTTGTACCCAACCTACAGGGCCTTCACATGAAGAAAACAAACTCTGGGTTAATTAAATGGCCCAAAAAACCAAATTGACTGGAGGCGTAGCTGGCACTCCTACATGAAACTTCTTAAAACCTAGGTGGCACTCGGCCAGTTATACAGGGGCTAATCCCATACTAGGGAGGTGACTAGTCGGCAAATAAATTTAAGACTTTAAGAAGGAAGAGAAAAACGGTTACGAAAACATAGTCACCTCAAATTCAAAATGAAGGGGAATTCGAGAGGGTAAAGCACTCTCTATCCCCGCTTTACAGATTTGTAATTTGTAGATAGGCAGAAAAGAATTTACATTTTAAAAGGGTAGGTTACATACTAATGGTTTCGAACCCTCGCCGAGAGTTAAACTGCTGAGCTAGCAAGAAATAAAGATGTTAACAGGCCATTACCTTGTAGATGAACTGCCGCTTGAAGAAAGAGGCACTTCGCGCCCCCTGCTACATAATCACACACTAAGTAAGTTGTCGATGAAGTGGCCCGGAGACAAGAAAATCAGCAGTTTTTATACCCTCGTGGAAAATTCGAGACCTTTCAAGAATGAAAAGACACACCCCTTCAACTTTATTGGTAGACTAGGAATTACACATGGAAACCTGAGGAAGAAAGCTATGATTGGGGGAAAATTAATTACAGAAATTACAGATTGGTTAAATTCAAAACTGGCGGAAAGAGAAGGGTTATACTGCCAACCCAAAAAATGAATGAAAGCAATTTAACAAAGAACAAACTTATGAATACCAAATATCTTCAAAAAAAAAAAAAAAAAAAAAACAACAACAGTTCCTTCACTTCGCACTAGGGTGCATAATTATAGTTCTTAGGCAGTGACATCTAGAAGAGGACGTCCACACTTCTTGCTAGATAGTAAACAAAAACACGTCGGAATAGACACAGTTCAGAAAATTTCAAAATTACACCATTTACCGTAGAGACATCTTTTAAGAAATAGTAGAATTAGTTCAGTTTTCAAGGTTCCAAACTTCTCCTGTAGAGGAGTTTAAATTGGCGCAATATTTGAACTAGCGGCGTGGAGGTGTACCGCCCGGTACAGTGCGCATGCGCGAAGCCAGCTACAGCAATGGAAAGCGGTTCCTTGGCGATCTGTAAAATTTAGCGTAGCTTAGCATAGCAGTCCGTGTGTGCCATTCTGTATAAGTTCATTGGACCGACTTTTTTTTCCCCGTTGGGTTCCGTAGCATAGCGTAGCTTAGTTTATTTTTCTGTGTGCGGTGGCCTTAAGTCAGCGATACGCGTGCGCCCAGCTTGCAGTCAGTTGTTTGTAGTCTTTCTCTTTTGCCATTTTGTTTGTGTTCTGACTTGTTTTACAGTAGAATGTTAGTTTGATTTTCTCCTCTCATAATGCAACATCGACTTAATTTTTATATCCAATATATCCATATGGATACGATTCGTATCAAATTTAGAAGCCGGAAAAGTTGAGTTTCAATGGACCCAACATTTCAACTGATCTATGCTGAACTACCACTTCTTAAGATGACACAGCGAAAGCCAGAATTTGCTGTAGAAAAAATATGATACACCTCTCAACCACTGAATTATGCAAGCTGTGCTTTTTGATGCAAAACCGTATTTGAGAATATTGAAATGAGAATGTCGTCACTAAGTTGAACCAAAAAAATGCATGTGTGTTTTTTCAATTCCGCCACGAATCAGAACGACAAGCACATTTTTCTCCTTCTTCTGCTGCTTTTTCCACTCCTTGGTGTAGTTGCAGGAGCAAACTGTGTCGCACATGCGGACTTGGCCGTTCCTTTCTTACGACCGGACACCCTCCCTAACGCCAACACTGTGTGGAGGGATAAGAATGACCAGCACACACTTCTTAATAATAATTGAAATATTTTATTCTAAACTTATCATTAGAGCCCGGATTTCCATGCACTATCAAATCTCAAAATATGCATGCATTCATGCACTATCATATGGCAAAACATGCACAATAAACTGGAAAATATGCACTATCAAAATTCAGTTCCTTTTGAAACATGAACAAAAACTACCCTAATTTCTCCAAATTGTCTTGATTTAAGCTCATCCGTTTATAATTCAGCACATACTTAAGCACAGAAAATTATCTTTTTATGTCACGAGAAATGATAGATGCATAATTCAATGAAGACATTTGGACAAAGTGAGGTCAAATTGTACGTCTTTTGCATTTTCACCACAATACGTCTTTTATAAGCTTGACGAATTCAAAATCAGGATTTGAACGAATTAGTTTCTTCAACTTATCTCTATCTGCGGCAGCTGCTTCTCCATGCGATGATTGCAGACACATTTGAATGTCCTCAATAAGTTGTAACGATTGCTTGCTGCGATAACACAGACGTGTGACGATTGAGAGTTCCGCGTAGGACATTCCAGGATAACAACGGTAGAGGGTTCAATGAAAAACCAGAATTTGTAAGCTGCTATCCCAGTAACGCGGCGCCACAGAACTGCGATACAAGGTTCCTTTTGTTCTTCTAACAGACGAAAAATGAGCCGTCAATGATTAATGCACAATTTACGGTTCAATTTATAGCAATGTACAACTGTAAAACTGGGACACCTTATTCCTAAGAATTATAGTTCGACGTGTGGCCTTCCGACTTGCGTCATTGTTTACTCAAGCAACAGATAAGAAAGTGTTTCGTTAATTGCATTATACTGCAGTAACTGTACCGTATGTAGGCTACTAACTATGGTTGTCACATAGGATGCCAGGAATAAATTCTCTCCGTCTCTCAGTAATAGACATACTGTAGCCTACAACGTGAAAAATTGTCCCAAATTCTGCAAACTAACATTCAGAAAATGCACTATGATGCAAGTTAACAATATATATGCGTCAAAGTCAGAATAAAAGTCTTATTATGCAATATTAAACGTCCAAATATGCGCTATTAAATCCAAAATCTTCCAAATATGCATTACGCATGAATTTTCTCCGAAAAATGCCAAAACATGCAAACATGCACGGAAAAAGAACGGTTATTTGGAATTGTTAAGCCGTAAAACGAATATTTGCAAAGTTTGAGATGTGTAGCCAGCTTATTTAAAAACATGCATTTGCATGGAAATCCGGGCTCTACTTATCATCCTTTTGTGGCCTTCAACATTCTCTCTCCTTTTGTGAGGTGTTTTTTACAATTTGTTTTACGTCGCACCGACACAGATAGGTCTTATTGCGACGATGGGATAGGAAAGTGCTAGGGGTCGAGAAGACCTTAATTAAGGTACATCCCCAGCATTTTTCTGGTGTGAAAATGGGAAACCGCGGAAAACCATCTTCAGGGCTGCCGACAGTGGAGTTCGAACCCAGTATCTCCCGAATGCATTTTTGTAAGATAAATACTGAATAAGTTTTTTCATTATTTTACCAGCAGAGTCACAATGTCTTGAAAGTTTTGTGGCACGCCCATAGAGCATTGGTTAGAAATTACTTTTCCTCACTGAAAATGAAAACCTACAACCTGTTTTCCAGTGAATAACCGGGTCAGGGATGGGATGAATGAAGTCCCCAACTTGCGCCGAGGATAGGAATAGTGCCGGCTGCCGAGGCCTCTCGCACTCCTCTGGGGTATTGATTAATGACTGACAGATGAAATGAAATGATAGTGGAGAGTGTTGCTGGAATGAAAGATGACAGGGAAAACCGGAGTACCCGGAGTAAAACCTGTCCCGCCTCCGCTTTGTCCAGCACAAATCTCACATGGAGTGACCGGGATTTGAACCACGGTATCCAGCGGTGAGAGGTTGGCGCGCTGCCACCTGATCCACGGAGGCTCTACGTTTCCTCACTGTATATTCCTATTTACGGTAAGGAAAAAAAGAAGGAAAGAAAAAGGTCATCTCCGTACAGGTAATGAAGGTCCTTGCTGGGGTGGAAGGTAACGGCTTGCACTATCCGTAGAGTAGGGGTAGAGTGGTTAGCTCTATGACTGGCCACCTTTGTCCCCAGGAATGAACCTGGTACGATTGTTGGTGTAGGCTGAGTGAACCTCATGGCCATTTTTTTTTTAAATATTTCGACTTCCTGACGGGGAACTGAACACTCGTCCTTCCGGTTGAACCGAGCACGCCTTTACCGCCACGGCAAGGCATCCCCTTATTTACCGTCAGGGAGAAGGAATATACAGTAATTTGTAAAAAACCAACAACAGTGCGCTCTATGAAGGAGCCATCGCTGGGGCACGTAATGGGGTGCAGGCACAGGGCATGGCAGTATAAAGACATCATAATATGGTACCACAACAAGCATTTATTCCTGGGGAACAAACACTTGCAGGCTACACTTATTACGGTGGTGATCCATCCGTACCATGGTCGGGCATGGAGGCATACATACACTGGTTGTTCTCCTTTAGAAGATATTGGCACAGCTGGCACAATCGACCCTCTAAGTCTACCGTTGTTGCCGCTGACCGAGTTTGCCTTCCAGTCTGGTTCCAAACGTTCTTGACGTACGAGAGGTCTGAAGACAGTGGTGACAAAGGGAGCATGTTGACATCACGAAGATATCCGTGCTGTTCGAGGCAGAGAATTATCCTGCTGGAAATGGGGCTGTCGAGATTCACCAAGAAGTGAAGCACACATGACCCCAGAATTTCCTGGACGAATCGCCGTGCCATCAGTGTTCCTTCAATCACCGCCATTTGGGAGCAGGAATCATAGGAAATTACATCCTGCATCGTGACACTGGTCGTTAGGGCGGGGGGATGCCTCTCTTCAATGAAGCATGGATCACTGCGTTGGAACGTCTCTATATTCGAATTTGGTGGTCGTCTGCGTCCAGACAGAACCGTCACCAATCCGCAAGCTGCCAAGCTGCCCGCTTCTATCAGAAGTTCAAACGTGCTCGGCGATGCTTAGGTCGCAGTGGTAAACGTCATAAGGGACGCCGCGATGACAAATCCTACTCTGCTAGCCTCCTGGATATGATACAGGCGTATCCCCAGCTGTTGTGCTATGCCTCTGGATTGTGCGTGGCGTGTTATCAGCCTATCGCGTGATGAAAGTATCCTCCCTGCTGGTAATCCACCGAGGTCGATCTGAGGCTTATCGACGTTTGTGTGTGTACCCTCAAATTCCGACTGCATCTAGCACCGATACACGGTGTAGTCAGAATGGCTCAAGTGATGAACAATACTCCAAAAGGGCTGTGAATGACTTGTCGAATGTGTTGTCGGGGCATGCTGCGCGTTGCGTTCACTGAACTTATCGCTGTGTCTCACACTGCTACTATAGCTCTTATTCGGTGTCTTGTATCTACTAGAGAGAGAGAGAGAGAGAGAGAGAGAATTGAAGTGAATTGAGTTTATTGATGATTTACATGCCACTGAGGCTGAAAAGCCCATTTATGTAGCGTCTTTGTATAATACAATACAGGTTTATGAACACACTAACTACATTGTTATAATATTGACATATTAAATTCAACATTAAACTTAAAAAATTATAATACAGATACCAAATCCAGTAAAATTAGACCATAGCCTACATTATATAATAAGCAAGAAGCCTATTTATTATTTTAGACTACACGAATCTAAATCATATAAAGCTAAAACAGGGAAACAATTTTCTTATAAATATACATATTTCTTATTGTTAGACACAAGAATGCCTGATCTCATCCCCTTGCGTACTCCTCCAGGAAGATAGAAGTTAAGGACTCCTTTAGTTTGGTACAGTTAGTGTTATTCGCGAAACGGTGAAGACCATAGTCGTTAAAGATACGCGATGCAGTGCAAACGAAGGATTTGTGGAATTTAGTGGTACGATGAAGGGGAATTTGAACGGTAGTTTTTGTAAACCTATTACCTCTGTTATGTACCGACTCCATAGTTTTAAATGCATTACGAAGGTAGGGTTGGGTCTTCAGTTTGAGAATTTTGTGCTAGTGAGATTTCCTGACGTTCATAGAGTTTCAACCATTGCAGCTGTATGTAATAGGGTGTTACGTGTTCATCACGCCAGACATTTGTCACGTAACGAACAGATGTATTTTGTACCCTCCTTAGTTTTATATTCAAAGTTTCAGATAGGTCGTTGTATACGACTGAACCATAGTCAATTCTTGTGAATATAAGACTTGGAACAACTAGTTTTCCCATTAAAGGTGGTGTACATGACACGTTACGTTTCAAAGTATGCATGGATGACACAACTTTTCGGATCACATTTGACGTATGATAAGACCAGGATAATGTTCTGTCGAAAATTAGATTTATATTGTTAACGGTGTCACTATAATTGATATCTGTATCTAGAATTTTTATTGCTGGGAGTTATTTGAGATCAACAGTTATCAGGAGCTTTGTGTAACGTATGTAATTGAGGGGTCATAGCCACATTTATTTGGGGGTTATGATTTGCGCTCCATTCGATCAATCGCCCGTCAACAAACGTGGCTCTTTGTGATCTATTTGACAGATATGATTCAAACCACGATAGGGTACTCTGCGAGAAGCCAACTGACTTCAGATTAACAAGAAACAATGGTTAAAATGCATTATAAATAAAGTGCATTAGTGGGATTAAAGTGGAAGTAAGCTTGTAAGTCATCAGCATACATGTGAAAGGTACTGCTTTTAAAGCCTTCAGAGATGTCATTAATATAAATAGAAAACGTAAAGGATCGAGGACTGAGCTTTGTGGTACGCCACAGTTTACTGATTCCCAGCTACAGGATCGTCCGTCAACAAACGTGACTCTTTGTGATATATTTGACAGATGTGATTCAAACCACGATAGGGTACTCTGCGAGAAGCCAACTGACTTCAGATTAGCAAGAAACAATGGTTAAAATGCATTATAAATAAAGTGCATTAGTGGGATTAAAGTGGAAGTAAGCTTGTAAGTCATCAGCATACATGTGAAAGGTACTGCTTTTAAAGCCTTCAGAGATGTCATTAATATAAATAGAAAACGTAAAGGATCGAGGACTGAGCTTTGTGGTACGCCACAGTTTACTTATTCCCAGCTACAGGATCGTCCGTCAACAAACGTGACTCTTTGTGATATATTTGACAGATATTGTTCAAACCACGACAGAATTGACTTCAGCTTAGCAAGAAACAACTCATGATTAACAGTCAGAGGAAGAGAGAGAGAGAGAGGGAGAGAGAGAGAGAGAGAGAGAGAGAGAGAGAGAGAGAGAGAGAGAGAGAGAGAGAGAGAGAGAGAGAGAAGCACGTCCCCTAGTAGCACTTCCGCGCAAGCAGTCATCATTAAACACAAACGAGACATATGTCAGACTATGTTGATACTGTGTGGCAAACTTGATTGCACGCGAGCGATTCGTTTATGGCACGTATTATTTTTCTTCTTGCAAATGAGTGTAGGAGAGTGTTTGTAGTATAACCTAAGACGGCATTTTGTCTGTATAATATCCCTATGGGTGGGATAGGGCTAGGACTGTGAACGCGGCCCCGCGGAGTTAATTACGGTATCGTCCCAGCATTTGTCTTTTAGTAACCTTTTGTTTCTGGAAGCCTTCTCTCTCAACCTCCCGAAATACCTTTCCCTTCGCAATGATATGTTTGCTTCATTTCTTGTTTTCATCATCATCATCATCATCATCATCATCATCATCATCATCAAGCTTTAAGCATCCACTACTGAATGTACGTTTGAACTCTGTTCGCAGTTTTCTAAGCGTTTCTGTCTTGAACCACGGGATATCAACACGTTCCAACTGTCTGCTTGAGGCATTCCAACCATCTCTCCCGTGATCTTCCAACATTCCTTTTACGTTTCCATGGTCTCCAGCGAACGATCCTTGTTTTCTTTGCGGGCCACATATGTTATCGACTCGAATTATAATTTGGCTGGCAACTCTCTCCACGACGTCTGTTGCTTGTGCTCTTCTTCGTCTATCTTCTGCCCTGATCTTTTCCCTGTGGCTAAAATCTAACTTGCATCTCTTCATTGCTCGTTGTGTGGCAAAGTTGGCGAGCACTTGCTTTTACTAGTAACAGTTTTTGGACCGTAAGTTGTTTCTGAAGAACGCATGTGTTGTTTTCCTTGGTACTTAGTTACCTCTTTCACTGATGCAAATGGTCAGCTTTGAAGCCATGTGTTCAGGGGGTCCCAGGTTCAATTCCTGAACGTGTCAGGGATTTTAAACGCGCCTGGTTAATTTCTCTAATCCCGGAACTAGTGGTTTGTGTTTGTCTTGACACACACCTCTTCATATTCACACGCAACGCCACACTACATACCCACATAGAAACGCTTAATCCCTCTACATAAGGTTGGCGTCAGAAAAGGCATCTGGTCGTAATGCAGCGTTAAGGAGGTATGCGAAATACAGTTCGGACCCGTGATCTCACCGGAGTTCGGGAAATGCGCTAGAAGAAGAAGAAGAAAAAGAAGAAAAAGACTGGTACAAAATGTTCTTAATCTTTTGACAGCAGTCATAAAGTGTTGGTGGCGATGATTATTGTTTTACGAGGAAGTACAACTGGGGTATCGGCCTCTACTAACACTAATCAGAAGAAAAATGCAAGAGGTCCCACATCTAGAAGAATGAAGGTATCAGCAAAAGAATGCCAAATTTCACGAAGAGCGTGAAAATGAAAGACTCTCTACGCCTGAAAAACCTAATACCGTCGGGGTCGGGAAAACAAGAATTGACCAAGGGAGGTCGGATATGGAAGACGAAGTTGAGGTGCCTGGCACTAGTACGTGGAATCAATGCCAGACTCAGTTAAGGGACCCGTACTTACCAACCCTCCCTTCAAAGATGAAATCCCCAGGGTCCCCATTTAGTCACCTTTTACGACCAGAAGTAGATCCCGTGGATATATTCTACGGTCACCACAGGGTGATGAACAAGATAAAGTGGGGCTAAGTCGGGTGAACCTGCAAGGAAGTTCCATGTTTGGCGAGAAATTGTCACTTGAGTAGGCATCGAAATGCCGGTGCGTTGCTACGGATTGGGTACCATTGACCGTTTCCTCTATCGCACTCCATTTAAGGCGAATGAACTCGTGCAAACGGGGTGAAACATTCATATACAGGCATACAGCTCCAAGTTCCATAGTTTAGCGTCTTGTCCTCAGGCATGAATTCCGAAGAGATAATTTCCTGCGAATCAAAAAGAGGACCTTAATAACTACTTTTCCTTTCCTGGGATCCTGCTGGAATATCTTCGATGACAGTGATGGCACAGTACGCTGATAGTTGAACTGTGGAAGTCTTCGAAGGAATATTCCCCCAAACGCTGACAAATGTTCGACTTGACATACATACATACATACATACATACATACATACATACATACATACATACATTATCATTATAGACTGTTATGCCTTTCAGCGTTCAGTCTGCAAGCCTCTGAGAATTTGCTAAACGTCGCCACAATACTCGATTTGCAACTAGTGTTGTGGCCTCATTTAGTTCTATACCTCTTATCTTTAAATCGTTAGAAACCGAGTCTAACCACCGTCGTCTTGGTCTCCCTCTACTTCTCTTACCCTCCATAACAGAGTCCATTATTCTCCTAGGTAACCTATCCTCCTCCATTCGCCTCACATGACCCCACCACCGAAGCCAGTTTATACGTACAGCTTCATCCATCGAGTTCATTCCTAAATTAGCCTTTATCTCCTCATTCCGAGTACCCTCCTGCCATTGTTCCCACCTGCTTGTACCAGAAATCATTCTCGCTACTTTCATGTCTGTTACTTCTAACTTATGAATAAGATATCCTGAGTCCACCCAGCTTTCGCTTCCGTAAAGCAAAGTTGGTCTGAAAACAGCCCGATGTAAAGATAGTTTCGTCTGGGAGCTGACTTCCTTCTTACAGAATGCTGTTGATCGCAACTGCGAGCTCACTGCATTAGCTTTACTACACCTTGATTCAATCTCACTTACTATATTACCATCCTGGGAGAACACACTACCTAACTTGGCAACGTCTATAAAATCCGGCTGCCTACATTGAGACCTTAGTGTAACTAAATCATGTGCTCATATTCTGATTTACATCTCCGGATCTAAATATTGATACGAAACGTTCAGATACCTTTTAACTGGAAGTATGACACTCAATGGACCTCAGTTAAATAACGAGGGTGAGTGTGGCTTTAAAGAAAAATAACGATTTTGAGGTACATAATTTGGTTTTTTGATGTATAACTCCGAAATCAAACACAACAGGACAAAATACAGCGGACCCTAAAAGAAATGCACATCAAAAGAGGGGCCCGAAATTTGTAGTTGAATTTTTGAAAAATGGTTGATTTGACTGTCCAAATAACAATTCCAATCTTCATGTGATGTACAGATAGAGAGATTTCTCTGAGACCAAAATATTGGTATCATTAAGGTTGCCTATAACCCTTAGATACAATGTTACACGGGGTGGAATATGTGAAAAATTCTTAATTTGTGTCATATAGACTTCTGAATATAAATTTCGACTCATGATATGTATGTTATTGAATACAGTATCCTTCGCCCTAACGGTACCATTGCCGTAGTCTTAGAACAATATTAGGGCAGGAGTTACGTAAACATATGCTCGGGCTATACAATTAGCCACTCCTTTCGGCAGTTAAAAAAATAACGTCGATAATATGACATACATAAGACAAATCAATTATTTATCTTATTTTAATTAATTAATTAATTAATTAAATAATTAATTAATTTATTGACGTAACAATTGACCACAACTATTTCATTCATCTCTCACTTTAGTTATCATAAGCCACTTGTAAATAACACTGTACTCTACTGAATATTTTCCATGTCTTTCATTTTACCAAATGTATATTTGCGCAGGGTGACTTGGTCACGAAAACCTAAATGGTGAAGTCCCGTCCCTACGCGTACTTTTTTCTCGCCGCTCTTTAAAATATATGTTTTTGTACTCAGGGGGAAAATGAATTTCTTCGTTCGAGAAAGAAAACTTCAACTTTGTTCCTTTGATACTACCGTCGAGACACTGTAGTTTCTGCTAGCACTGTGTCGAAGACTAACTTAAAAACCACCGTGTGCCAGTACGTTTCCTAGCAATAGCTGTACTCCAGACTCTAGCTGAATGCTGAGTATTGATACGACTGGCAGGACGGTCAGGAGAAAAACATGGCACTTTACGTTCAGGACTGTGCAATAATATTGAGGTAGAATTCAGTTCACTTGACTTTTTCCCACGGTGAGCACAAACTTCCCCTGCTGCATTGCATTATCGGATCTCCATAAGCTATAGTGTTACCTCCCAACTGGTCCTTTGTGCACTGTGTATACATGTAAGTCATCTGAGCATGTTTGACAAACGAGAAGTTCTCACACAAAAATCCAGTACACCTGTTTTATCCTTTCAGTCTATATGACCGAGAAGGTCATTCTGCTTTAATATTGATGTTTTATGTCCTCCCTTCTTATTTTATTTTATATATATATCGATGGACAAGCGCAATATATGAATCAGAAAACAATAAATGTGAAAGTGAATAATATTTAAATTTATTTTCTAATTAGCTAAAATCTTCGATACGCTGTTTCAGGAAATTCTGTAGCAAGTTAAATTTTGTTATAAGGAACTGTGTAAACCGACGCCGGCACCGTAATAAGGCATCCAGGGCACGTGGGAGTGAGATAGCTTGCCATTACTTTCATCAATGAGCCAGAAAATGCTATTGCAGCACAATTGATCCTATAAGGAACATTTCCCGTAGCATCTAGGCACACTACTTGTTAATGCTAAGTGTCACCCGTATCTCAGCAGCTTCCGTTCTGTTACAGCCGTAAATGAGACAACTTTGGTAGAAGCTACATTTTGCTCTGGCCAGATACAGATGCGGTTCCGTCCGAGAGGAACTACCGATGCATCTTTAGGATATACAGTAGTAAGAGCGACAGTATATGCACTATATTCATGATGGTGCATCACCCCATGTGAGCCGTAGTGTAGGCCTACTTGAGTACCTCGATCGTACTTTTCCACAACATGGAGGGTAATGGGCCCATTGGTCTGTTCTCTGATACAAGGTGTATCAGAAATATTCCACCAAAAAGTCAGGGATGCTCTTCGTGCTATATTAAGAACGATGGTGCAAAGGAATTGGCAGAGAAAATTGCTTTCTTCGAGAAAATCAGGTTAGTTTCACATTGACTAACTCGCTGTATTTGCTATGCCAAAGGAAAAGCCGCTTTCGTGCTTCAAGAAGGAGAAAGGGAGGGGGTGTGGAATATACGATGGAGACAGAGATAATGCTCCGCGCGTATGCATGCGTTTCCTTGTTCGACTCGCACAGGATTGTCCTTGTTTCTTACAGGCAATATACACAGTTCTTTAATTAAACAGCCGTAACTGCACACACAGTAAAGGAACACACAATAATTAAGACGCACTTGCCAGTCAAGGAATGCACCAGATCGTTTCTCCTCTCGTCTGTTGGTCGCAGTAACCTTCTTTACTTTTTAACATGCTTGAAGATGCAACGACTGTGTATTCCTTCCCTCACAACATCGTAAATGGAATGAAATACAGAACGAAGGAAACAATACGGCCAACGGTTTTATTACAGTAGATGTTCAATATCCCCTCTCATACTTCAAGGCATAGTTCACAACGGTGTAGTAATAATCTCTATTTTCAGGACGTGTGGTGTGTCGCGAATGACCTGGAAAGTTGCCTGTATTCTTGGTTCAAGTTCATCTTCTCTTTCTAGGGGTTCGCATAGTAGTCAATTTGTGCAGAACAAACTGTACAATGCCTACTGGGGCTGGGAAAGGACTGTGCGAAACGAACGAGAAACTTGTGCTTCGCACCGAGCATTGCCTCTGTCTCCCACTCCCCACTTCCCCTCCCTTCTCCGCCACTCGAGTTGCACCATCGTTCTTAACATAACACGAAGAGCATCCCTGATGTTTTTGTCGGCATAGTTCTGATACACCCTGTATAATTTCCTATATTTTTTCTGCGGTACCATATCAAGAGTCTGGTGTACGCAAGCAAAGTTGACCTGTAGGATAATTTCCGCCGCTGGTGGAACCGCAAATATTAGAGGTAGGTTACTATCTGATAGCCCAAACCTTTGCTGCACACAGAATGAGTTTCATATGTGGGCGAGTCCATGTTCTAGAGTATGAGTGAGAGGAGAGGAGCGTTCACTCCGCTAGTAGCTACGGAAGTGTTCACTTCGACTCCTCGTGATTGTAACTGTATTGCGGGTTAAGACATCAAGTGACCAGCACGGCAGTAGTTACCCCCTTCATTACCCTCCTTTCCCCTACAAGCTCATGACTCCACGCAGTTTGTGCTATCGGGTAGTAATCTACCTGTAGGACGTGCACGTGTGTAACCGTGTGGATTCGTTCGTGTGCAGCATGTTTGCAAAAAATAGTGAACATATCGAAAAGTTATTGTAGACAGTTGGGACATTTTCGGTTTCAGTTTTGAACCATCACCACCGCCTTGTGTGATGATGATGATGATTATGATGTTTTTGTTTAAAGGGACTTAACAGCTAGGTCATCAGACCCTGATGGTACGAGATGGAACATAACGACATGGTAATTAAAATTTTAAAATGTATCCACTGACTAGAATTTAAAATAAATGGTGATGAAAAATGATTATGAGATTAAAACAATCAGTGGATCTAATTCGCAATGCCTTATTTTTTAATAAAATTATAGAAAATACAGGTGACAATGGAATAAGGCATTGCCTGGAAGTGCAGATATATATATAATTCAAGTTAGAAGTTAAAATAACACATTAAAATACGCAAACACGAGCTAAAATAGAGTCAATGGGATAAAAGCGCAGTTAACAGAAATACATTGATACAAAGGCACTATTACACACGAGAGAAAAGACCACTATCCCTCATAAAATGAATGACGATGTCTGCTGACTGCTCGTCACCTCGCAGGATGAGTGAGATGGTACGTGAGTGTTTAAGATTACGGCGCAGATCGACCAGGTCCACGCACTCCGTAAGGATGTGCACCACGGTAAGATGATCGCCGCAAGTACACACCGAAGGGGGTTCTCCTTTTAGTAAATAGGAGTGCTTTACTATACTGTGGCCGATCCGAAAACGACATAATACCGCTGCTTCCCTCCGAGAAGCCCGAAGGGAAGTCCTCTATAACTTTGTTGTACCTTTTATCGCTCTCAGCTTATTAGGAAGTGGAGAGACCTGTCACTACATAACCAAATGTCTAAGCTGAGAGCGAATATCACGTGCTGGAACCTTGTAAGGCAACGGGGGCAATGTAACTGCCTCCTTGGCAGCCTTATCTGCTAACTCGTTTCCCTGTACACTCATGAGGCTTGGGAGCCATATAAGAGTAATTCTGGCTTAGGTATTCCAGCCTGCACGGAATTGTTTGTGGTCGAACGTGGGGTGCCCCCACCTTCGAGCTTTTACTCATTGTAGCTGTGCTCGCGGGAGAAACAGCCGCCTTGGACACAGAGATCTTTTCAGGTAAAGATGTCGTGAATGACGAACCTGGGAGACTCTGAGGTATCGTGCTATAGTCCAGTGTATTGGCAAGTATATTCGTGGAATTAAATTTATGTCGCGCTTCCTGGTAGGAAAGATTATCCAGGGTCTAAAATAGAGTCAATGGGATAAACGCGCAGTTAACAGAAATACATTGATTACACACGAGAGAAAAGACCACTATCCCTCATAAAATGAATGACGAGGGGATCAAGACCCTGGATCTTCTTCTCACTGAGATATGTCGGACAGTTCCGATCTCGAGGAGAGTGTAGACCAGAGCAGTTAGTGCACCTGTATGGAGTTGTGCACTCTTCCGTGCCATGAGCAGCTATTCCACATGCACCACACACAGACTGATTCGAACAACGAGATACCATATGTCCGAATCTTTGGCATTTATAGCATCGCATAAGAAGTGGGATGTACGGCCTCACATCGCAACGATAAGTTGTTACCTTGACTTTTCTGGTAACACTGACAACTTGAAGGAGACAAAGTGTCTGTGGCAACGTCGTCACCGTTGACTTTGCGCGTAATGCGCCGAACGTGAGTCACGCCACGGTTCTTCATGTCTTCCATCAACTCATCGTCAATGTTCAAAATAAGGTAGTGGTGAAAGATGACTCCGCGAACCAAATTCAAGGATTTGTGCTCCTCCACTTTGACGGGGATTTCGCCAAAGTGGTCGAACTTAAGCAACTGATCAGTTTGCAGTGTTCTGGGAGTCTTCAAAAGCAAACTACTGTTGTGCATTTTCTCGAGATCTTCAAGTTCGCCGTAGACGACTTCAATGTGCCTGCTAAAAGGATCGATTTTACCATTCTTGACGCTGCGCATGTTCCCAGGGGCTGAACCCCTCATGCAATCAGTTAAAGACTTCGGTGTTGGATTACCTTGGACGGGTCGAAGACGTTTCGAAGCCACGCCCTAAATCATCCTCCCCGAATGCCACCCACTCCAATCAGGGGCCTATGTAGCCGAACCAAGCAGCAAAGTTAATACCGACCTGGTCGTAGCCGGTATTGCCAGGGGTCCGATGTTGGACGATGCCTAATACGGAATGACTGAGGCAGTGAGCACTAGAACTCCCTTCCTCCAATCACCCGCAATAGCATGTACCCCATAGTATGTACAGAGTAATAAACACAGAGAAAAAAAGAAAATACAATTAATAATAATATGTCCTTCTTGCATTCGGCTGTGGGGTTACCTGTGTTGTCAGACGGATACTACTGCATGGGTACATAACGCTCCCGCCCACCAGATCCCTGGGTGGTCACAAACAGGCTTTCGGCCGTAATCGCACACGTAAGAGGCCCATCTCCGAGCAGCATGCACATCAAGAATTTTGAATCGTTCTACAAATAACCCTCAAAAAATGTAAAATAAAGAGGGGATCTATGGGCACATGACCCTTTCAGTTGCCTTCTGCGACAGGCAGGGATTACTCGTGAATGTATTCAGTCTCTCCCTTACACAGTAGGTCCAACATATGATATCCAGCTGCAATCCATTTCCACGCCAAGGTCGCTCCTTTCAGTTGCCTCTTGCGATAGGCAGGGGATACCGTGTGTTTGTATTCTTCTTCTGCGTCCCCCACCCGCAGGGGGTGTTACCATTGTGAAGGACACCTCTCAAAGTAAGAAACTTGGTGTCTACAAACACTCGCTGTGTGTCAGATACGTCTGAAAATCATAAATCAAAGTAGAAAATACTGACCTATTCCATTCTGGAAAGTAATTGCTCTATTGTAGCAAATACAATTCCCAAATACCCCTCGTATTCTCGGTGGAACTTTATCTTTCGAACTATGTAATGAAAAGTCTTTATTATACTCTATACCAGGGTGTATGATCTGGGTGAACATGCTATATACAAGTTAATTATCACAGCTCTGTATAGCAATCTCCATTAGATAAATGGAGCTGTATGTTCACACATGACAGGAACATTAAATAACAATATTAATTGAACTAATAGCCTTGGTTGCAGTTTACATCACTATTTACTAGTTAGTGACGAGGTGTTCTATTGAGTGCCATTTGATATACTTTGTTCATTCTGACACATCTTTGTGTTATATCATTACGATGTCTTTCAAATTTTAAAAGTGTTAGAGAGGGGTGATTGCCCATTTGAACCTGTCTAAATCACCACTGCCACAATCTTCTCCCTCATCCTTGGCAAACAACACTGTGTAATATTCCTTATGCTTCGAATCTGGGGTTTGCCCAACTCTTGAGAATCGGGATATTCCGAGGAATCACTTTTGCGGATGACATCCTACCCACATTGACTCCGAAAATTTGAGAACGAAGTGGTAAATTATTGTAGGAATTGGAATTTAAAAATTAATGCACAGAAAACCAAAGTAATGATATCTAAGAAAGGACATACATGATCAAATAATGAAAAATGATGGATGAGTGAGACATAATTAGAACTTGTCAGAAAATGGAGTATTTGATCATGATATTTAGTGGAAATGGAAAAATGGTCATAACAAGTAAAGAGAGCAAAACTAAAGAGTATGAGTGCATTGTCAGCTGTTAACATTTTGGATGCAAAGATGCCAAACATTGATCAAAGAGTGTATACAAATGTTTTAATGCTTTAGTTAAATCTAGGGTGTTGTATACGAAACAGTGGTCTGGGGAGTAGGAGGAAAATTTCCACACTTGATGCAATCAGTAAATTTGTTAACATAATTATGGGTTGACCTAGTTGTACAGCAAACTGTGACGTGAGATTGATCTGCACTGATGAAAATCTACAGGGAGATATTGTTAAAAAGATAATTAAGTACTGGCTAAGACTGAAGTTGGGGTAAGGTGGCGAAGCCCTAAAGATAGCCTTCCAGCACCAAATGAAATATCAAAACCAAGGGTATTGGGTGGATGGGGTAGGTAACATTTTGGAAATGGAGGATTGGGATAGTACTGAGAAAGGGATTGCATAGAACAGCAAAAAGTTTGTAAACAATAATTAGTTCTAAGAGTTAAGGATATTAAAAAGGCATAAATTACTTCACAGTGTAAATAAGAGGTCACTAGGAGACTTTTGCAGTGTAATTGGGAAAATTGAAACAAACGTAGATAATATGAAAACAAAAGGGCATAATAATGGTGGTTAATTTGAGTACACAAAAATAAAGCATGCAGGCAAAACAGAGATGAAAATAAATACTTACATGTTCTAAAGAAATAGGATGGGCACATCTTATAAAAGACTGTTTATATGCAAGGGAAATAAGAGAGACATTTGTAGATGAGGAGGATATGAGATAAAGTGATAACGAAATATATTTTTATTGTAAAGTTATAGAACAGAGAAGGGAAGGGATGCACCTGGGAATAATTTCAAAATTATTCATCATTATTAAGGTAATGGGGAAAAGTAAACTGATGGAAGGAAAATATTTGATACATGCTGGTCAGTGATAGAATTGTGCCTAAGGCAACATAGATAATATAACTTTGTTGAAGTCCCGAGGAATTAGCTACGTAGGCTATAGTTATAGCATATATATAATTTATCTTCGTTGTCTAATTAATCTGCATTTTTTGACAGTTAATACTAACGCTCATTTTAGGAGTCGGACGTAGTATGGAGGAACTGAGGTTGGCTACTGTGGTGACCTTCTCTGGGGGTGGTGGTGGTGGTGGGGGGGGGGGGGGGGTTGAGAGAGGAAATTTCTGATGTATCTGATGGACCTCTAGAGCATGTTCCAGAAGTTCCGTTTCTTACGATAATGTTTCTAACACTCCTTTCAGACCATTCTTTCTCTGTTCACTTTCTATATTATTTACAAGTGTTACATTTTGTTTTGTTTTCGGATTACTTTTTTATTTGTGCTTTTACCGCATGGTTTTCAAATATGCTATAGGCTATCAACTTTTATAAACTCCACGTATCAAAAATAAGAAAATATTGCAATAAGTATACTCTCTCTCGTATCTGCGGTGTCGGAGATTATGGGAGAGGCGAATTATCTTATGCTATCTTATCTAATATTACTTAAAAATAACTCATCACATAAATAACTTGACAAATATTTGCAACATATTTAAGTAAGGGATTCATTGCTTGTGAAGAAGGAGCTCAAAAATTGTAATCTGTGTATAGCCACTTATAGTCGATTATATCATGGATCTGATGAACTTCTTCTTATGGTTGGGGGCGGTAGATTACTTCCGCAGTATTTCCTGTCTCTCACAAGATGCGACTTAAAGGGGAAAATTCACTAGGTATTCTCAAGTTGTGAGCGTGTGTTGACAACCATGATTCCCCTTGCAGTTCTAGCATTTCAAACCAATTATTTAAAAATCGTTGTTTATCTATCCGTTATGTATATTTACGGAGTAATTGAAATTATTATTTATAAGTTCCGATTTTGATGGTGGTGGTGATTATTGGTTTAAAGGGAAGTACAACTAGGCAACCATACCTAATCATAAGAGAGAGAGAGAAAAAAGTCTGGCCCTTCTAAAATAAGGATATCTGCAAAACAACAAGAGGGACGAAGGCTGTCAGGATATTCAATTTTATCTGCCCTATCCACCCTCGCCATGTCGAATCCTGTTCCCTTTAAGCCCCGATAGTAATACGTTTGTGAAACCTACGGAGTATTTCATTCTCACGGCCTTCGTCCGCCTTCTCTTGTTCTTTTGCAGATATCCTTACTTTAGAAGGGTGGAACTTGTCTTTTCTCTCTCTTCTGATAAGGGATTGTTGCCTAGTTGTACTTACCTTTAAATCACCACCACCACCACCACCGAAGTCGGAACACATATATATATAGTAATATAATTATTCCATAAATATATATAATGCATATATAAAAACGATTTTTAAATATTTGGTTTGAAAACCACTTTAACATTAATCATCTATATATGCTTATTTATGTGCCCCCTCCCAATGCACAAACAGAAAGAAGTCTGCACTGGAAGGAATGTTTGCGGGGTAAAGCTCAGCGTGATCACATAGATCTGTGGCGGTGTTGGAGTTTCGAACGACGAACAAACACTTGCCAATCGAACGATGTTCAAACAAATCCAAACATACTGTACTTAAAAGAAAATTAAGTTGACCTTATAAACCTGAACAAACTTTCATTAGAATATTGTGGACATGGTCAGGGGCTGCCTGGCCGTGGCGGTAAAGGCGTGCTCGGTTCGCCCGGAAGGACATAGGTTCGAATCCCCGTCAGGAAGTCGTAAAATGTAAGAAATGATACTTCCACTTCCGGAGGTGCATATGGCCCTGAGGTTCACTCAGCCTACACCAAACATGAGTACCAGGTTAATTCCTGGGGGCAAAGGAGGCCGGGCGTAGAGTTAACCACTCTACCCCATCACGTGACGAGGTTAACAATGGTGTAAGCCTTTACCCTCCACTCCTCCAAGGGACTTCATGGCCTGTACGGAGGTGACTTTGCTTTTTTTTGGACATGGTCGATAAAGAAGAGATGAACATAATCGCACATGACTCCCTTTTACAAAAATGACTCTGCATTACTTATTCAAGTGAAGGAAAGGTCATCACATCCAGCGAGAAAGCTTCTATTTCCAATCTGAATACGGAAATACTTATACATGAAACTAGCAGCACCCGTGCACTTGCCTGTACATACAAATCGCAATGAGTTTCTAGAAAAAAGTTTAACGTAAATGCATGTTGCCAATAGAATGGACCGTGCTACTTAATATTAATTAACATGTGACCCACTTTCATCTCGTTCTTCACATCAGTTGTTGTTAGGCACATGTTAAGTCGAGTGCACGGAATCTTGCCGATATGGTTTATGTTGGTAATGGCATATTTCGACCCATTTGGAAACCCTTATCTGGTTTTAACAATTTCCTTGTTTTGAGTGGTGGCCTACCCTTACCCTTTGTTCGTGTTCGGTGGATACGACATGTAGTCCAAGAAGGTCAAGATTACGACAAGGTCAAGCAATAGCAATATTATATTGGAAACTTTAAAAGATATCCCGAATTAATCACTTATCTCCGTATAATTACATGCTCAGCGGTTTGTTCGAAAATGAACTGAAAGTGAGTATTTCAAATCCTCCCATACAGTGTGTCATACTTAGGTTTGTTTTCGCTTTTCATTGGGATGAAACGGCTTAAATATTAGGATATAAAATTAAACATATTATTTGGAAATTGTTTATTCCTTTACACGACTGTATATACAAGAACAGTACATTTTTAATTGCATGTAATTATATCGCAATTGTAACTGTATGTTAAGAATGATTTGTTGTCGACGAAATGGCAATAACATTAGTTCATCGAACTGATATTCAGTCTTAAAGAAAATGTATATACCTAATATGACGATACGACCCACTGCTGCTCGATCAACCCGTTTGTATGTGTCTATTAACTATTTTAGGTAGGTAGGCGTGTAGGAGAGAAGATACCTTCTGAATACTGTTCCACAGGCCTGGTGTAGAGACACACTACAAGAGTAGTTCTGTTCAACCTTTCAGGTTTTCTTTACTCCCTCACTGTCACTTCGCACCTACGGCTGATCTTTGTTAATAGGTTTATGTTTCTGCGACGGATCTTATTTCAAACCAGTTAATAGACTGACTGCTGTGGCCAAGAAGTTATAAGGAAATAGATGTATCGGCACAATATTCCGTATTCTTGACTGTACCTTATACCTTTGGAGAAATAGTTTCCACTTCTTTAAAACAAATAATTACGTTAGCGTACATATGTTCTTTTTTCAGGGGACTGCACGGTTGATCATCGCTTTAAAAAAGTTACCCACTGATTGAAAACATTCGTACATTTGCGTACATATGCTGTTTCGCTACTGAGACCCATTTTCAATCCCTCCAATTCGTCTTCCTCGAGGAGGTTTGGAAAGTTTCAGTTATTCGTATAAGGATCTTGGTGGTATCATTATCTTCGGTACAATATTTTACGTTTCTAGGGTGTGTGACCGAGTATGAAGTCCACACAAATGCTGGGACTGTACCTTATTGAAAGCCACGGTCGCTACCTTCCAAATTATAGCCCATCCTTGCGTCCCCGAAAACTTTCGGTGTGTTAGCGTGAAGTTAAACCACTACGAATAACATACAAACAAAAAAAATCACCACAGAATAAACAAAATAGTGTTAATCCCAGCTACATCGGCAAACCAGCAGACGTTGCTGTCATGCAGCATTGTATACTGTAATCGCGTGTTAAATATCGGCCGAGTCAGATTATGTTCGGGCCTTTCTGTCTGAGATGACCTTTTCGATGTCCATAAAAACTATAAAATTGTTGAATTTTGAGCCGCCATATTATGTTGATACATTTTATGCTCTGATGAAGATACTATTATCTCAAAAACTAAAGATGTTGCAGACGTGTAAATGGGTATTTGGAATCTGATTTAAAAGTAAAGAAACATGTGTTCCTTTGATTTCGGAAAATCCAATGAAGGGGCGTGAAAGAATTGAAAAATTAATTGAATTAATTGTATGAGGATACTTACATCTGATAAAATCTTAAGTTGCTATAGACGTGAAGATTGATATTTGGATCTCCTTTAAAAACAAAGAAAAACTCATTTTTGGGGGGAAAATCATCTCGGGGGCCGGGGTGTGTGTGTGTTAAAAAGGACTGAATAACTTTTATGACGACACATATCTCAAAAAGCTGAAGATGTTCCAGTCGTGATAATTGATATTTAGAAGATCCTTTGCTAATAGGGAAACAAGTATTTTATTCCGGAAAATTCACTTAAGGCGGGGAGTGTGAAAGGAAGTGAAAAAAAGTGAATTCTTTTTGTGGGGATACTTATATCTCAAAACTGAAGGTAACATACGTAAATATTGGTATTAGGAAATCAACTTAACGGTGGTGGGTTGAAAAAGGAATTGAGACCAATTGACTTTACTGTTCATATTGTACTTGATTCTGATCATAAAGCGATCATTTTTAATCTTTCCTGGGTTCGTTTTCAAGAGCCATCTTTTCCATGGAGAACTTGAAGTTAGATTACAGTAGATTCTCATGGCATATAAATAAAAATGTAAACATTTGAAATAAACGAGAGAATTGATATTCACCGTGCAATTGTTCACCTCTACAATAAGGTCAATAATGCACGGAAGTATATCATTCGTATCGCCTACAACGACAAGGCGTCCGGCTCCATGGCTGTGGTTAGCATGCTGGCCTTTGGTCACAGGGGTCCCGGGTTCGATTCCCGGCAGAGTCGGGAATTTTAACCATCATTGGTTAATTTCTCTGGCTCGGGGGCTGGGTGTATGTGTCGTCTTCATCATCATTTCATCCTCATCATGACGGGCAGGTCACCTACGGGAGTCAAATCAAAAAAGACCTGCACCCGGTGAGCCGAACATGTCCTCGGACACTCCCGGCACTAAAAGCCATACGCCATTTGATTACAACGACAAGGGTGCTGGTCACATTTTCAGCAAGACAATGGCAGCAGATGTAATTTACCACCAAGTAGCGGTCTTGCATCTTGCTTCGGGGCCCAGAACAACAACAACAACAACAACAACAACAATAATAATAATAATAATAATAATAATAATAATAATAATAATAATAATAATAATAATAATAATAATAATAATAATATTCTGGACCGTCGTCAAAATGTGCGGACCACGTTGGAAACGATTCCGGGCCGGATAATGACTACGAATGCAGTCCGGTCGCGGGTTCACTACCGCCAAGGCACCCAAGACGACACCACGCCGGATCTCCTCAAGGATTTGATCCATATTAGAAATGCTTATAGGAAAAGATGGCAAAGATTTAGGGACCCAACTGACCGGGAGGAATACCTGAAGCTAACCTGGGAAGTGCGAAATCGATTGCTGTCAAGAAAGATTGAAAAATGGGAGAAACTTTGCCGTCAGATCGTCAATTTTGGCGGATTATATATATGAGCCATGTATTTGATATCCTCTCCCCTCTTATACTATTTATTGCGCCTGTTTTAATGCTTTTCAATTTTGGTACATTATTGTGTTTTTTTGCCCGTTGTTGTCCCCTTCGGCAAATAATAATAACAAAATTATTCCTAAAAGATGCTCCCAGGGTAAAGGAACTATTTCCGCCCTGGGAACGGCCCGGCCTGTGCTGCCTCCCCTCTGCCTTCCCTCCCGTACCCCTGCTGATGCGCCGAGCTCTTTTACGCAGACTCCCCGTGTCGCCTTGCGTCACGTGGTCTCGCGTCACGGCTACTCTTGGGCAGGCCGTGCGGCCTGGCTGGGAGGAAGTGTCATTCTTGCCTCGCTCTCTGACTTGAGCATCTCACGCACCGCCTTCGAACCCCGGACCGCTAGGGGGTATGGGAGGTAAGCACCCTGAACTTACGTAACGATCACAGACTATGGGAGGACATTATTTGATTGTAAACCACTGAATAGGCGCTGGAGTTGTTTCAAGTTGTTATAAAAGCACAGTTGCCTCTAAATCGTAAAGTATGTGTGAACCTCTTGGGATCGTTTATTGCAGTCTTACTGCAACTTAACTTATTGGGCGCCTGTGCCCTTAGTGGTTGAAAGTATATATATGTATATGGTATCATGGTATGTCATGTTAAGGGAAAATTGCGCTCCTCCTTGGGCCACCTGAGGTGGCGCTTTATCAATAAGTCTTATCCAGAATTACCTTTTACACTGTTTTTTGGTGATGAACTGTGAACAGGGGCTGAATCCCTGTAAATTACAATAGGGCACGTGTCGGAGGAACGTGAGTGATGTTGGTGTTTAAATTCTTTAATCCTTTTTTACTTTTCTTGGTGTTTACCTATTTGTTTAATAAACTTTGTTAACCTGATTTCCTCGGCTATCTGTGTTCTTGCCCTCTGGGTGGTACTATATTCTCGTAAGGTCCAGATCCTATGGAGGCCGCACCTTCTGTAGGTTTCGCCAGTGATAATTCACGGTACAAAACTGGTAGCAGAGCGTTCGTTGGATCTGGACTTGTTTTTGATTAGCCGAGGAATTTGAGCCCGTAACATTTTTTCCTTTTCCGGGATTTCTTTAGTTGTGGTGTGCTTTATATCAATTGAACCATGTCCATTCGAGACATACCTTATCCGGGTTCCCTGCGGAAGGAGGAGCTTTTGTATGAACTTGGGATACGTAACTTAGAGTCTAAAGGCACCGTCAAGGCCGATGAAATTTTGTTACGGAATAACTTAAATAGACCGATTACGGTACCCCATTATACTGAAGGTGAGGTCGCCAACGCGCTGTCCCTTATTCAGGCTAACCTTACTAATATTGCATCTGTGATGGATTTTCTGGAGAATGACGTGGCTTCTCCTCATCAACTCAAGAGACTACAGGGTAGATTAAATCATTATTGTCAACGAGTGGAAGATCTCCTTTCCCTGGAATTGAAGGAAGAGATATCGGGTCAGGTTCTCGAATTAAAGGACACATCAGCTGACGTTTTAGAGAAGGTGGAGGCCTGGTTAGCAGGGCTTTCCATTAAATCAAAGCCCGCTCTTCCCCCACCTGCCCAGGTGGAAGGCGAGTTGAATCAACAGTCTCGTAGCTGTGAGCTTGACGAGGAGAGAGCTTCGCTTCCACCGCAGCAGTCTGTTCGTTTAAATGTTCCTTCTGATTGTCGCCCGTTGAATCAACAGTCAACTGTGCCATCTTTGAGCTCACCCTTTTCGAATATGCCTCACCCTTTGAATATGATGTTGAAAGGTGCCCCTCGTTACTCAGTAAACTCGGCAAGCGATGTGGTTTCTTTTCTTCGGTTTCTGGTTGAATTTTTGGATCATGCCTTAGTCTTTGGGTTAACGCATGCTCAAATTCTACAGATTATTTACCCATATACGATTGGGGTTTTGTCAAATAAAATAGTAAACGCTATTTCGAGTCAATCCTCACTACACCAGTTTCATGCTCATTTATTGGCTCAGTTCATTCCTCCTAGGGCTCTTCATTCGTTAGTCCAGAAATTTTATTTCAGAGTGCAGCGCTTGGATGAGTCTCTATCGGAGTTTATTTCGGATATCAAGTTTTATGCCAAGGTTTTTGCGCTGAATTTCACTGAAGAGCAAATTGTAGCTACAATTGTGGAGGGCATTTCTCCCTTATACCGTTCATGTTTATGCTTCGCGTCCCAGCCTCGTAATTTTGACGAGTTGGAAGCGATGGTTGTGTCCGCGGAGGGTTTTCGGCATGCTGATTCACTTCGAGTTGAGAATACTTCTTCCTTGCCCTGTGATAATTCTGGTTCTTCGTTGGTTAATAAACCTGCCCCATTAAAAAGATGTTTTGGTTGCGGGGCCTCCGATCATCTTCGAAATAAGTGCCCTGCTCGTTCTACTAGCGCACAGGTGTCGGGTGCCAGTTCGGGCACCAGGGTTCAGTCTAGGCCTTCTAATGTTGTATGTTTCAAGTGTGGGGTTCCTGGCCACGTGGCGCGGCAGTGTTCGCGTAAGCCAAATGTTAGTTGACTAGATCGGGAAGCGGGAAGTGTTGGCCTCCCCGGTCTATCGCCTGTAGAACCAGGTTATTCTCGCCCTTCTTCCCGCGAATATTCTCCTCGGTGCCCTGATCAGTGTTTAGCCATATCTACCGAGGTTAAGGGATTAGCCCCCTTTGTCAAGGTAGAGATAAATAATGAACCGGTATCGGCCCTTTTGGACTCGGGAAGCGTAGTCTCGTTTATCAGTGAGAAGTGGTTTGCTCTCAATAGTTCTGTTTGTAAATTTTCCAATGTACTGCCCGTTTCTCTGTCGTTTGTTGCTGCAAATTCTTCTAGAGTGGAAGTTTCCGGCGTGGTAAAGTGCAAAGTTCGACTGGCTAATTTCTCCTGGAAATTTCCCCTTTATGTAACTAAAAATTTGCCATATCCTATAATCCTCGGCTCTAATTTTTTTGCACATACGGGGCTCCTGTTGGATATACAGGAAGGCTCCTGCTGGTTTAAATTCTGCAAGGCTACTAAGATACCCTTATTTATGTGAAATTCTCTGTCTTCATGTGTTGCCTCACCTCCTCAAGACCAAATGGCATTAGACCTTAGTCATTTGTCCGAGAATCAAGCTGAATGTATTAGGGAAATATGTGATGACTTCCCGGACGTTTTCACCGAAGAATTGGGGATGACGAATCTTTTAGAGTACAAGATCGAGGTCACGGACTCGGTTCCGGTTAGGTCACCGCCCTATCGCTTGGCTCCTCCCAAAATGCAAGCGTTAAAGGAGATAGTTAATAAAATGTTGGATCAGGGCATTATTCGGCCCTCTACTTCTGCCTACTCCTCCCCCATCTTCCTTGTCCCGAAGCCTCAAGGTGGTTATCGTCCTGTGTTGGACTATAGGGCTTTGAATAAGAAAGTCGTATTGCAGTCAGTTCCTCTCCCTGATCTGCATTCTTGCTTCTCATGGTTCAAGAAGGCTAGATATTTTACAGTTTTAGATTTAAATCAGGCGTATTACCAGATTCCGTTAGCTGAAGAGTCTCGTCACTTGACAGCCTTCGCTACGGACTGGAATCTTTACGAATTTTTCCGTTTGCCCTTCGGTATTTCCACTGGCGCTGCTGTCCTCACTAGGCTGCTCGATCAACTGTTTTCTGACATCAAGTTCAACTATCTTTATCACTATCTAGACGATGTCGTAATTTTTTCCGAAACCTTCGAGGATCATCTCCGCCATTTGAGGGAAGTGTTGTCCCGTCTTCGCAGGGCTGGTCTTACGGTCAAACTTTCTAAGGTATCCTTTGCCAAGCCCCAAATGTCCTTCTTGGGACATATTGTGTCATCCAATGGCGTCTCTGTTGATCATTCTCGCACCGAGGCCATTCGCCAGTTCAAACCTCATTCCAAATTTTGCCAATCGAGCCGGGCCTCTTAACGCCCTCCGCCGTAAAGGGGTTAAATTTGAATGGGGGCCCTCCCAACAAGCTGCCTTTGATGATTTAAAGTTGGCCATATCTAACGCTCCGGTGTTGGCTATGCCAGACTTTTCCAAGCCTTTCATTGTTCAGACCGATGCGTCGGCGTCTGCCGTTGCGGCCGTCCTTTTGCAGGACTCGGAATTGGGGAGACGTCCCATTGCATATGCTTCTAGGACCTTGTCTTCTGTCGAAGCCAAGTATTCTGTATACGAGCTAGAAGGATTGGCGGTATTGTTCGCCTTAGAAAGGTTTCGTATTTACCTTGAGCATGAAAGGTTCGAACTCGAGACTGACAATCAGGCTCTGAGTTGGGTTTTAGGGAAACCTAGGAAAACCGGCCGTCTGGCCCGTTGGGCCATTAGGATTTCAGCTTTCCAGTTCACCGTACGTCATATCCGTGGTTCGGACAACGTAGTCGCCGACTCTCTCAGTCGTATGTTTTCGGATCAGCCTACTCAGGAGGGCGAATCGTCAAGTTCTGAGGTTCCCTTGTCATTACCCTTAGCGGGGGCTATCTTGTCTGATACCCCATTACTGTATCATGACGTTGCTAAGTTTCAAGTGGAGGACCCTATTTTGGGACCTATTGTTCAAGATCTTAAGGAAGGGAAAATTATTGATCCTTATGTGTTAAGGAATGGCGTACTGTGTTGTCCCGCCCGTCACGATCATAAAATGAAGGTCGTTATTCCCTCAGTCCTGGTGCCTATGATTTTTAAATACTTTCATGAAACTCCTCTCGGTGGCCACCTAGGAGTATTTAAGACCAGGGAGAAGATTAGGGAAAATTTTATTTGGAAAGGGTTGGACGCTGAAGTACGTGAACTTGTTAAAGCATGTAAGGTTTGTGCGCTTAGTAAGCCTTCTCCTAACACCCGTGTCGGCTTACTGTCTTCCAGCCAAGCTACTCTCCCTATGCAGCGGCTCTATATCGATTATGTAGGTCCTTTGCCGAAAACTAGGACTGATGGTAATAGGTTTGTTTTCGTTTGTGTAGATGGTTTTACCCGTTTTTCCTGGTTGATTCCGACGAGGTTAGCCACTTCTGAGACCACTATTAGATGTTTGAAGTCCATATTTTCGTCCTTTGGTCCTTGCCAGTACTTGGTCTCTGACAACGCCAAGGCCTTTACATCGAACCTGTTTAAGAAATTTTGTTTCAGCTTGTCCATTTCTCATGTTACCACATCCCCCTATTACCCACAACCTTCTTACGCCGAGAGGGTTAACCGAAACTTGCGGTCTGCTCTCATTGCTTTTCACCACGACGATGTTTTGAGCTGGGACACGTCGTTGCCTTGGCTTGCATTTGCTTTCAATTCTGCGGTACACGAGGCTCATAAATTTTCCCCTAATTCTCTCATGTTTTCTTTCGTTCCTAACTCTCCGCTCACCAACTTGCGGAATATAAATGAGTTGTTGCCTGAAAAGATTGATCCCCCTAACATCAGGGCCGTTTGGAGGAAGGCTAAGCAAAATCTGAAGGTCTCGTATGAGAAGAAACGGGAGCGCTATGATAAGGGGCGCCGCCCTACCGATCTTGCCGTCCGCGACAGGGTGTTTGTTAAGAATTTCGTTCCTTCTGGGAAACTCGCTCCTCGGTTTCGCGGGCCCTGCGAAATTATTGATTTCTTGACACCAGTCACCCTGTTGGTGAAAGATCCGGATACGGAGAGAGTGTTCCGAGTCCATTTGTCCCAGGTTAAAGCTGCCTAGTGCTATCTAGGTTTTGTGGCATTTTGTTTGCTATGAGTATTTTCTGTTATTCTTTTTCTTGTGTTTTCCTTCCCTCCGGTTCCCTTGACACGTGTTCTGCCTGAAGAGGAGCTATTTTCTTTGGATTTAAAAATTTTAGTGGTATGTTTAATGATTATGTGAGTCCTCCCGGAGTCCCGTTTCTCCCTTATCACTCCCATACCCCGGTCCGGTTCTTCGAACCATCTCTTGCTTGCATCTCCCCAATGTGCTGGGCATCTATTCGACACAATTGCTGGCGCTTGATTTATTTTACAGTGTACTGGAGTGTCTATCTTCGCCCGTGCCTGCAT
This sequence comes from Anabrus simplex, assembly GCF_040414725.1. NCBI lineage: Eukaryota > Metazoa > Arthropoda > Insecta > Orthoptera > Tettigoniidae > Anabrus > Anabrus simplex. The sequence goes on along the minus strand of NC_090265.1, from coordinate 615,037,931 downwards.
GGGAAGGGCCCCCCGTGTGGGCTGCCTTGGCGTGCCTCGTCTCCCGCTCCCGAGCTCTTCGACCTTTGCTCTTGTTGGACTATCTACTGCCAGCCTACTGCTGACCTAGTGTGTGCAGGTCGCTACTGCCTTTCGTCATGTGGCGTGTGTCTGCCACGAGAACTGTCCAGCTGTTTGAGAAGATATTTTGGTTGTATTGGTGATGGTGTGTGAGGCCGGTCTGGTCTCGAAAATTTACTGAGATGTCACTTGGTGAAGCTATTAATTAACTGAATTAAGCTGAAGCTGTTACTTGTCTACATCCCGGGATATTATGACAAGAATTTCCGTCTATTATATGACAAGAACTTTCGTCTATTATATGACAAGAACTTTCGTCTATTATACTACAAGAACTTTCGTCTATTATACTACAAGAATTTCCTCTATTGTACTCCAAGTTATTTATTTATTAAGCTTATTAATTGTAAGGCAAGATTTTTATTATATTATTAGCCTATGAGCAAGTGAATGGACTATACTGCAAGAGTATTTTATTGATGAAAATTTATTGCTCACCCTGGTTGGTGCTTTAGGGGGGGAGATCTGAGCCATGTATTTGATATCCTCTCCCCTCTTATACTATTTATTGCGCGTGTTTTAATGCTTTTCAATTTTGGTACATTATTGTGTTTTTTCGCCCGTTGTCGTCCTCTTCGGCAAATAATAATAACAAAATTATTCCTAAAAGATGCTCCCAGGGTAAAGGAACTATTTCCGCCCTGGGAACGGCCCGGCCTGTGCTGCCTCCCCTCTGCTTTCCCTCCCGTACCCCTGCTGATGCGCCGAGCTCTTTTACGCAGACTCCCCGTGTCGCCTTGCGTCACGTGGTCTCGCGTCACGGCTACTCTTGGGCAGGCCGTGCGGCCTGGCTGGGAGGAAGTGTCATTCTTGCCTCGCTCTCTGACTTGAGCATCTCACGCACCGCCTTCGAACCCCGGACCGCTAGGGGGTATGGGAGGTAAGCACCCTGAACTTACGTAACGATCACAGACTATGGGAGGACATTATTTGATTGTAAACCACTGAATAGGCGCTGGAGTTGTTTCAAGTTGTTATAAAAGCACAGTTGCCTCTAAATCGTAAAGTATGTGTGAACCTCTTGGGATCGTTTATTGCAGTCTTACTGCAACTTAACTTATTGGGCGCTTGTGCCCTTAGTGGTTGAAAGTATATATATGTATATGGAATCATGGTATGTCATGTTAAGGGAAAATTGCGCTCCTCCTTGGGCCACCTGAGGTGGCGCTTTATCAATAAGTCTTATCCAGAATTACCTTTTACACTGTTTTTTGGTGATGAACTGTGAACAGGGGCTGGATCCCTGTAAATTACAATAGGGCACGTGTCGGAGGAACGTGAGTGATGTTGGTGTTTAAATTCTTTAATCCTTTTTTACTTTTCTTGGTGTTTACCTATTTGTTTAATAAACTTTGTTAACCTGATTTCCTCGGCTATCTGTGTTCTTGCCCTCTGGGTGGTACTATATTCTCGTAAGGTCCAGATCTTATGGAGGCCGCACCTTCTGTAGGTTTCGCCAGTGATAATTCACGGTACATAAAATGTTAAGCATTCAATTATAAATTTCAGTATAATACCGTAGCGAAGCGCGGGTATCTTGCTAGTTGGAGATATAATTGTTTCATTATTCATTCAATAGGCAGAAATCTAGTTTTGTGCTATTTCGGGAGTAAAAGTACGAAAGTAGCATTCAGCTGATAATTGCATGCAGAACTACTTTTAATTCCTGTAAATATTCAAACATCCTCTGAAAATTTCAGGTTAATCCGATAAGAACTCTGTCACAAGGAGCACTTTAAGCATGGCAAAGAGCCGAAAATATTTCAAGGTAGATAAAAGCAATTACATGTTTTAAGAAATATACTTGCCTTAAAACTGCCCTGGACTGTGAAGTACTCCCTCAGATGTCTTTCTCCTCTTACGCACAGCGTAGGCATTCCAGCGGTATTATTTAAATTGTAGTTCGAAAATCTTTGAAGCTAATTTTGTTTGACAGCTCGAGAGATTGCGGGGGGAGCCTGCTCTGTATACACCGAACCGCTACCCTTTATATTCGGTGTTTAGATATTTAAAAACGGCATTAGGGGGAAAATGATGATGGGATTTTAGGTTCGAATCCCACTATCGGCAGCCCTGAAGATGGTTTTCCGTGGTTTCCCATTTTCATACCAGGTAAATGCTGGGGCTGTACCTTAATTAAACCCACGGCCGCTTCCTTCCTAGGCCTTTCCTATCCCATCGTTGCCATAAGACCTATCTGTGTCGGTGGTGCGACGTAAAGTCCCTAGCAAAAGAAAGATGATGGGATTGGGGAAGCATTGGGGGATTTTTTAAGGTTAAAATTGAAAATCAAATTATTTGGTAAAACCTCAACACTGATTCTCTGCTCGCGGTAAGTCGTAAGTTGACCCTGTGTAGAATTATATAAAAAGGGAAAAAGAAAAAGAAAAGGAAAAAAAATGATACAAATCAGTTAGAGGGAATTAGGAGATGTTTTGAAAGAAGCTTCTCAATTAGTGGTTTTCATACAAAATGTTTCGATTTCATTTGGTGCTCGAAATATTGACCATCAACGGTTATACGTCTTTTCTCGACGGATGATGCGATAGACTGAAGAATTTATCTAAATAATGCACCAAATACTGCGATGATACGGCGTTTGAAGTCCCCGGGGGTAGTTCATATGTCTGTAGGACGTGCGTCATGCGAGTGTATGAAAACTTCCGAAGTTTCTGCCTAAAGGAATTCGCCCAATGTATTTCATATTCACGAACTTTCTTACCGCAATATGAATTCTTTGGTTTAAATTTGCTGTATCTTCATTTTTCAGTTAACATGTGCTGTATCTTCATTTTTCAGTTAACATGTGCTGTATTCTCCAAACGCAGACAGTTATGTTTCCTTGTAGCCATCACTTTTATGTTATTTCCTTTATAAACATGAACTTATCTTTCCCAGCTTTAGTTCTCCTGTCATCAAGACATTGCAAACCCAAGGGATACATCCACATTGTATTTGAAAGACATACTTACATACGTACATTACCAGTTTTGTGGCTTGGATAACAACAAGGAAACAGTTTGCATGTCAAAAAGACCTAGCGCCAGCGACTGGTGTAATGCGCCAAGACCAGCTCCGGCTGTCAGCCTTTGAACTATCAAGTTTATTTGTTCGCACTACTTGCCTACTACAAAATTTATTGTAACTGGGATACCAATTATCACCTATGATTTCGTTAATTCTCCGCAAAAGTAACCAATCTGCCTCTTTTGAGTTATACGCATTTCTTTCTGACAGTGGACTGCGAATCTTAAACCTTCACGTAGCATCTATTTTACCCTACCACTTAACACTCCTACCTCCTTCTGTTCTATGGCCTACTCACGTGAGCCACTGGAAGTCAATAAGGGCCTTATGATGAGAGGATGAATCCATCTCTCCTGTACCCCAGTAACAAATAAAGTGAACAAATACATAGTGTACATTCATATAAATCCCTTCCTTACACAATTCACTGGCTGAGTGGGCTTTGTCTCGAATGAAGAAAACCCCTACCACCCTCTCAAGGCCATGGCCCTTCGGGGCTGTTGCTCCGTGAGGATCGGTTTGCTTATTGAAAAATCCACAGCCTGTTTCTAGTCATTTGACCTAGTCACGAATGTAACGAATGAAGCCCCCATCCAACAGTGAGGATGGGAATTGTCCCGGGTGTTGAAGCTTGTCGCACTCCTTTGGGGCAATAATTAATGATCGACAGATGAAATGAAATGATATTGGAGAGTGTTGCTGGAATGAAAGATGACAGAGAAAACCGGAGTATCCGGAGAAAAAGCTGTCCCGCTTCCGCTTTGCCCAACACAAATCTCACATGGAATGACCGTCGATTTGAACATCGCAATCCAGCGGTGAGAGACCGGCGCACTGCCGCCTGAGCTATGAAGGATATCATGGTTTGTTTAGTAAAAGGCATAATATCACCCATTCATAATCAATGACAAGTTTATGCAACGTAAACATTTTCTGTATGTAGCATGCGAATAATACAAAAGTGTTTTGATAGGATTTGGTGTTCAAATAGAACTAAACTCGCCATTCTGTTAATAAACTGTTTTCATTTCCAGTATGTTCTAGTATTTTCATACATTTGATACTCGTGTCAGACATACTAAAAAAATCTTGAAGTTATTATTAAACATAGCATTCAGAAGCAAATTAGAAGTTAAGGAGTGGAAATCCTGAATAGTAAATTATTTCTTTCTGTTCAAGAGGTTTGAAAATCGAATGCATATGATAATTTATTTTGTAAATTATTTGGCAGGTAATTCTCTTAAATTTTTTTAGGCTAAACCTTTTCTCGATTTTTATTTATCTCCTTCACTGTGATTTTATATTCACGATCAAAAGCACACTTCATTGTTGGAGGGGGGGGGGGGTATAAGTTATGGATGCGTAATGAAGTGGCTGGAAGAAAAGGAAAAAGAAAATTGTCGGCAACTTTCAGTTAGTAAGGAACGAGAATAAGAATGATGTGGCCATTACATAATTCACACTTTCTGCGGCACCAGAGGCATTTGACTTCAGTTGATAGATCTCCTTCTGGCGCCTGCTAGGAGCTTCTTAATATGTATATATTCAATACATTAAATAGCAAAGGCTTCTATCGCCGCACTGCAGACTCCAATATATCTCATGGAGGCACAATTTCAATGAAAACTGACAGATTTCTACCTGCCTATAGAACACTTTAACTGATTGGAAGTTTTATACTGTATAATGTAATTTATTTTCCCTTGCGGTATTCTTCATTGTTTATATGACCACTTAGATGGTGTATTGGTCCTTTCCGAATGATGACTCTGAAATCGAACCAAGGACTATGCGGGAAACATGTCTTCACATACTACATCTCTCAAGCGGTCACTTGTATGGAATCGTAAATACTTTAACTTTTGTACTTCCTTACCCTAATCTCCCATAAGCAGTTAGCCGAGATGTGGTAGTCTATTCTTTTACAATTATCCCCAGTATTTCCTGCATTTTGAAGAGGTGACTAAAAGGAGTGATTCTCAAACTGGGAGATAGGATTGGTGATTACGAGGTCCATACTTGAGTCTGATATTGTTCATAACTTTCAACTTTCCTATACAACCTCCCATTTTCAAATCATGTTACCCTTCGACACCAACGTTATTAGGCTTGCGAGGGCAAGGTATTCTTATATTTCATGCTTTTTCCAACACCTTCATTCTTTGAACTGTCGGATATCTTCCATGTTTCTCTTCCAGTTAGAATTAACAGGGACTAGTTTTCTACTTGCACTTTCCCTTAAAACATTAATCACCACCCTAGCCATATAGTTAACTTTATTAATCTTTGGTAAAATCTTAAATTAAATCCATGTCATTTAGCATCGAGTTTAAGAAATCAAACTCTAACTGAATTCAGAATTGTTTCTTGTGTCAGATATTGACATCCTGGGAAAGAACTGCAGGTTCAATTGCCAGTCACTTGGTACTGTTACTAGAAATGCAAATACATTTTAAAATGTTTACGAGTTATTTTGAGGTTAAGATGTTTTTAGCTCACTCACTCTGTGTGGTGTACTCCGTGCCTCAGATACATACTGTACAGCTCAGTAAGTTGGGTGGCCTAAATTTTCGGTAAAGGAATGACCTTATGGGAATGATTAGGGCAGCAAGTGAAATTGTTACACCCCTCATACTGCCGAAGGTTCAATAAATCCGTTTCGAAACGTATAGTGCTTTGTGCGGAACAAGAGGTTGGGTGTTCTGAACATATTTTGTAAATTAAACGGTACTACATACTAACGAAATTGCACTGTTTATTTGCGTTTCTCTTCGTCCGTCTCCTTGGCTGAATTGTCAGCATTGAGGCCTTTGGTTCAGAGGCTCCCGGGTTCGATTTCCGGTCGGATCGAGTATTTTAATCGCCTTTGATTAATCCTTCTGGCTCGGCGACTGGGTTTTGGTGTTCGTTTCAACATTCTCCTCTTTATATTCACACAATACGCCACACCACCAACCACCACAGAAACTCGTAATAGTGAATACATCCCCCTACATAGGGTTGGCGTTAGGAAGGTAGTCCGGCGATAAAACAGGCCCAAATCCCATGTGCGATATAGTTCGCACTCGTGACCCCACACGTTTGGGAAATGGGGTGGAAGAAGAAGATTTACGTTTCTCTTCATTCCATTACTGGAAGCTTCTACCTACAGTGTAGATCGCCCTGCTGCACAGGTAGAGCAGAGAGGTTGCGGGCATAAGGAATTTGGACTGAAAATCCACTTCGAAGCTCTTGTTACTTCAGGCCAGGTCATTCCAAGTAGGCCACCTCTGTGCTTGGCCCAGAGCAGCCTCGATCCTTGAGGGCTTAGAGCAATCCCTGAAGGAGAGAGATAGCGTTTGAGTGTGAAAAATGGAATAGAGTGAGGTGCATAGACGGCACGTTACCTAAGATATAGAAGGAATTATGACTTTAAAGGCAGAATGATAAAAAAATCTGTCCTATTTCTGCATTTACTAAGACACCTGACATTTTCTTGAGATCGCTTTGTGTTGTCAGTGAATAGTGTTTGAGAAGAATGAATGCGCATCTCCGGGAACCGAACCTGTGACCTTCTGAAGTAAAGAACACTACGCTAACCCACTAACCATTTAGCCAAGAGCCAGTTAATAATAATTATTATTATTACGAGTGTTGGGGCAAAAGTCATGGCAACTATGTTTTTTCTTGAAGATACCAGTCCGGTTTGAAAATGTGACATATACAGACGAAAGGACAAGGTGTTAACTACATGTGTCGACAATGAATAGCACTGAAATATCGCAACACACTAATTTAGTACGGTAGTATTCAGCGCAATATGGCCTTCCCGGTGCAAAAGAATGACAACACAGTACACATAAAGTAGTTCCCTGCTACTGACACCACACGTTGCCAACGATGTGGGAGGCGCTGAATACCATCTGCCTGAGCATTTGCCGCACCATGTGTGAATCGGGTCACCTGTTGGCGCACAGCATTAAAATGTCCTCTCGTGTTGCAAACCGCCTACCACGTAGTGGTTCCTTAATCTTTCGAATGAGATCAAAGGTACAGGAAGAAATGTCGGGAGAGTACGGTGAGTGCTCCAATTCTTCCAATCCCCAACGTCGCAGTAGCTGCCCTACACATTCTGCTTTATGTGGTTTTGCATTGTCGTGCAGAATTATTGCACTGTCCACAAGATCCGGACGTTTCTCCCGAACGTCACGTCGTACCTGTCGCACCAGTACTGTGCGGTCACTGTTCTGCAATGTGGAACAAAGTGGCAAACAATGACACCCCTGACGTCATACGCGACGATCACCATCAATTTGACTGGGGAAGGATTCTGACGGACCTTCTGCCTCCTTGGTGATCCATCATATCGCCACTCCGTGGATTGACGTTTCAGTTCTGGTTCGTATGCCCTGGCCCAAAATTCATCGATGGCGTTTATTCGTGACAAGAATTGATCGCCGCCCTGTTGCCAGCGTGCAAGATGGTCGGAGCATATTGCATAGCGCACCTACCTTTCAACTTCCGTCAGTGCATGCGGTACCCACCGCGATGCGATTTTGCGCAGTTGCAGGTCATTACGCAATATCTTGTGGACGGTGCGTTTCTCGAAGCCACTTGTCCTCTCTAACTCCAGTAGCATCCATCGTCTGTCTTCATCCAGGAGCTGCTCGATGACGGCACGTGCCACGTCGGTCCGCACACTGACAGGTCGTCCCAAACGTTGCTCATCGCTAGTTGACACACGTCCTTGCTGAAACTTTCCTACCCAGCGTGCTACTGTACGGTATGGTAGGGCATTATTCCCAAGGGCTTCCACTAATTCACTGTGACATTCCATTGCATTTCTCCCTCGGAGAACGGCTATTTTGATGTAAGCGCGCTGCTGAACACGAGTTACTTCCATCTCGCACAACACTCACCAACTGACTGATTTCACAGCCCTCGCTGCGCTACTACCAGATATCACAGAGCCTTCTGTTGTTCTGCATACACACTATGTCTGCAGTTCTTCCACACGACACATATACGTTTGTGATTCGTTCACATATCTACAAGAAAAAAAATAGTTGCTATGACTTTTGCCCCAATCCTCGTATTATTAATTATAATAATATAATACAACAATTATTATTAATAATAATACTTATTATTTTACTTTCACTGACTACTTTTAAGGTTTACGGAGACGCCAGCCGGAAATTTTTCCCGTAGGAATTATTTTACCAACCATTGAATACGAACATGAGGTTGGCGAATAAGAGCACCTTAGAATACCAGCGGACTGAATTGAGATCGAGATCGAACCAGTTTTCTTGAACTCTTAGAAGGCAAGCTTTCTACAATCTCATCTACACAACCCAGCAATATGTAGGAAAGTCCAAGAAATCATAACTTTAATGATAATGTTATTGGCTTCAGATCCTACTAACTATTTTTACGGTTTTCTGAGACGCCGAGGCGCAGGAATTTAGTCCCACCAGTAAATCTAACGACACGAGGCTGACGTATTTGAGCATCTTCAAATATCACCGGACTGAGTCAGGATCGAACCTGCCTAATTCGTGTCATAAGGCCAGCACCTCAACCATCCGAGCCACTCAGCCCGGCAAAATCATAATTCTCCCAACTGGATGAGGCGTGGAAAAATTTGAGAAAAGTATGATTGTGTAAGTCTCTTCACCAGACGATCATACATGCAAAGCAGATATTCCACTCACCCTATCTGGTGCCAAGATTCCATATGAAAGTTCGGTAAATTATCTAGGGGTCATTATAAATGAGAATCTACATTCGAATGAACATAACACTCGTATCTGTCACAGAGTATAAGACTCACTCAGTCCTCTGAAATACTATCAAAACATATTACCATTCCATATGAAAGTCAGGCTTATAAAACATTGGTTCTTTCAGTATTCTGTTACTGTACTTTGCGGTTGTAATTATTGATGTAGCTAATGAACAAATTATGAAGGTACTACGGACTATGAATTCTTGCATAGATGTGTATTTTCTTTACGCTATGACACACATGTCACAACTTTTTACAAGTAATCTTTCCTCCTGAAATAAGAAAAACTCAGAAATTTTCATGTAGCCGTCTTAGGGCCGGTTGCATAAAATTTAATCTGAGTTCAACCACCTGAAACTGATCTCCAGTCAAGCTGAACTTAGAATTTTGGTTGTATAAACATTAATCCAAGATCATGTCTCCTTGATGGAAGATCAAATCTGACTGCTGAATTTTCTCAGATTAACCTGGTTGAACTAAGTTCAGCAGAAGGAATATAATTATTATTTTCGTGAGAAATAAATCTGTTAGGTGTCTATAACATAATAACTAAGAAAAAGAACAAATAGGCCTACTATTGATTAAAGTAAAATGGTAAGTAATGCTATTTGTAATTATTTGAACAATAATCCTACTATTAACAAGTTGTTTGTTTACTGTTTTATGCTTAGGGCATATAGGTTATGTTATTTTGAGATTTCAGATTACTCTGATGTTTCATCCGAGAATGGAGAGTATGAACTCCAAAGAGCTCCTCGCGTGTTTCAACATAGAAAGAATCCCTTTTTAGAACTAAATGATCGACAATTTAAAATAAGGTTTCGACTAGGAAAACGTGTAGTTGAAGAATTAGAACAAAGATTACATCTACAAGTAAGAACACAAACTAAACGAAATCATGCACTGAATCCAATGTTCATGATCCTTCTCAGACTAATATTTTACGCAACTGGAAGTTTCCAAATAGTAATTGGAGATGTATTCAATGTAAATAAAGGAACTGCAAGTAGGACTATACACAAAGTCACTAGAGAGATTGCAGCTCTGAAACCTCAATTCATCAAGATGCCTACTGAGGAGGGTGAAGTAAGAAGGGTAATGCGAGACTTCTATAACATTTGCAACTTTCCTGGAGTACTAGGTGCAATAGACTGTACACATATACCAATTATATCACCTGCTGGCAATAATGCAGATATATACAGAAATCGCCATTGTTGGTTTTCCTTAAATGTACAAGCTGTCTGCGATTCAAAACTTCGTTTTCAAAATATTGTTGCCAGGTGGCCAGGATCTGCACATGACAGCAATATTTTTAGGAATTCTAGAATTCATGCCCAATTTGAAGCTGGAGAATTTCCCCAAGGTGTGCCCTTGGGAGATAGTGCATACCGCTGTTGTCACTATTTACTTACACCTACAATGCACGAAGAAAGCCGTGCAGAACGAGCATATAACAGGGCACACAGGAAGACAAGATCAGTAATCGAACGGTCTTTCGGTGTTGTCAAAAGGCGATTCCGTGTTTAAGAATGAAACTAGCAGTAAAATTACTTCGAGTTCCACCTATCATAGTGGCAACATTTGTATTACATACCTTGGCCATTAATGCAGATGATGACACTCCTGATGTTGATGATGCTGTTTTCAGAGGAAGGATGATTTATCAGGAACTGCCTGAACATGCTGTAAATCAGGGAAATGGAAGAGAAAACACATCGCTTAGAACTGCACTGATTAACAACACTTTCAGGTATTTCTGAACTATTAATTACACTATAATTTATTAACACTTTCTAAACTTTTAATTACATAGGGACTTGTTATTAACGCTTATTCATTTTTCTGATATTCTTTCATTTTCATTTCTAGTTCCAAGTTCAATATCTTCATTTTCACTGCATGCTCTTCTTCCAGACACTCGAGCCTCCTCTTATAAAAAGTCTCCCTTATGTCTTCTTTCTTCCTCTTTTCAGGCAGTGAAGTTAAAGGTCCTGGATTGGAACTGCACATCGTCTCTCCATTTCGCCCATCTACTTGAAATTCCTCACCTTCAGTTATTGCTAAAAAACTTGAAGGACATTCGGGATCTGCATTGATGACTTCCATGTCCTTCACTTCGGTGATAACTTCCGCATGGAAGCCAACATAATCGTCGAACTCGCTGACGATGGTATGAAACTGCGGCTTAAGTGCAGCAATAAGTTTTTGCCCACTTTCGTCGAAGGAAGGCGGCACATACTGACCACCCCCCGTTTTGTATAACTGTACCTTATCTTCGGCATTTGCTTGTTTTGCCCTCTTCTTCATGTTTTCGTAACACAATTTGAGAGACTTCCATTCCCGCTGGACCACGTTCCTGAAATTGTACTCCAGTGCTATACGCTTCCAAGCTTCCTCCTTAGACTTGGTAGTGGAGCTGTCGGTCTTTTTATTTTCTATGATTCCCTTGTGTTCTAACGCAGTATCTATAAGCATATCTTTCTCCTCTTTCTTAAAATTCGCAGTGCGCGTCTTCTTACTACACTCTTGCTTCTCCATTTTGCTGCTTTGTTTACGTATCGCAAACAAATGAATGTCGAATGGCGTCGAGAATTGTCGATCGTTCCTATCTAAATCGCAAGTTCGATACAACTAGATTCGATACAATCGCAAATATCTCTCTTATTTAGCGATGTTGTCAACTCTGTTTCGTCGACCTTAGTTCAACACTGAACTTGGTTCAGTGATCTGAGATTAGTGTTATACAACTCACACAGAGAAAAGAACGAAGTTCATTTGTGATCTTCGATCAAAACTGAACTACAGTTAGCGATTTTTATGCAACCGGCCCTTAGTGTTCAGATCTTTAACCGAGAGAACTTCCCAACTGAGAGATCTCCCCAGTACTTGTCATCAGCATTTACTTACCCGTTCTCTTTTCACCACCACAATACAAGCTCTGTTACCACCCTTGCCATTCCCTTCAGCAGGCCAGCTGCTTATAATCGATCATTTATTGCATCGGAAACTAGATTATGGAACTCGGATCCAAATAACATCCGCAGCATGTAGTCTCTGAAGTCGTTCAAGTCTTCATACAGAAAGCACCTCTTACATGCATAAACCAACGGTGTGAATCGTGATAAGTGAATTATAGTATGTGCGTACATTAGATATTTAATTCAATAATTTCAGAAAATTTATAATTTGACTAACAATATGTACATGTTAAAGTGGTCCTTATGCCGCACGTATTTTATATTACTACTGAAATGATTTTTTTTTCTAGTAGTTTTACGTCGCTCCGACACAGATAGGTCTTATGGCGACGATGGGACAGGAAAAGCCTAGGAGTTGGTAGGAAGTGGCCGTGGCCTTAGTTAAGGTACAGCTCCAGTATTTGCCTGGTGTGAAAATGGGAAACCAGGAAGCTATCTTCAGGACTGCCGACAGCGGGATTCGAACCCACTATCTCCCGGATGCAAGCTAACAACCGCGGGCTCCTAACCGCACGGCCAACTCGCCCGATACTATTGAAATGAGTTTTGTATTACTTTTCATAATTGTTACTGTAAGTTAATGTGGTTCAGTGTAAGAGAAGACCATGGGTCCTAACTTACCCACTACAAAAGACAATTAAAGAAAATAATGTTACATATAAGTTTGGGACAGTCCTCACCTGCGCGCAAGTGTATTTCAGGACCAGATAAGCCTAATGATCCAATGACGTCACACACTCACTACCCCTACAGATCTTCACATACTTTTGTAGCCGCTCGGGACGCATCCTGGTAAAGTGTACTCCTACTAATCAGTAGGTGTGGTCTAGAAGGTTGCGAGGAGAGAGATGTTTCCTTTTCTTACCATTTTTTTAAACTCGCATCTACGCTTGCAAGTCTCATGGCGACGATGGATTAGGTTTCGTACCCACTATCTCGAACGCAAGCTCATAACAACGTGACCAAACCATGGTGTTGACCCGTTCGATGAGAGAAGAGAGAAGATCGAATACGATACGCCGATGAGTCAGAAAGTTAGAGCACAGGAGTTCTGTAACGTGTTGAAATATCGATAAAGGAACCGAACTCATCCGGGATTGAACCAGATATCTACTAAATGGAAGGCCAATTATTAGTAGGCAGCGCCACTAATGTCAGCCCTGTCTATAAAGGAATGAAATGTAAGTCCTGTATGACAGCGGTATCGAAATCATTGGACAAGAATGAGCATCGTGATTGTCAGGTGATACACTGACTCTTGCTGACTTGACTTGAGGAGATTTGTTGGGCAGCTTCGAAAAACGTTTTTTTTTTTTTTTTTTTTTTTTTGCTAGTGGCTTTACGTCGCACCGACACAGATAGGTCTTATGGCGAGGATGGGACCGAGAAGGGCAAGGAGTGGGAAGGAAGCGACCGTGGCCTTAATTAAGGTACAGCCCCAGCATTTGCCTGGTGTGAAAATGGGCAACCACGGAAAATCATTTTCAGGGCTGCCGACAGTGGGGTTCGAACCTACTATCTCCCGAATACTGGATACTGGCCGCACTTAAGCGACTGCAACTATCGAGCTCGGTTCGAAAAACGTTACCAGTAATGGGACCTGTTCTCAATTGCGGTACACTACTACTACACGGGAAGCCATAGAAATGTTGACGTAGAATACGCCTGTAGTTTCAGAACCCTGCTTGGGGCGCTACACGTTACAAGAACGTGAAATTATTAAGGTTGAAATAATTGAATAGATAAGTGCTAAAAGTGCCGAACTCCGTACATTTAAAATTTCCACTTGATGCTTAATAATATAATACTGGAAAAGATATATCGGCTGAGTAGAAAATGATTCCTCGACACCTATTGGAAATATGCCATTATTACGATTAAAGTACACCTTGACACGAATAATTGCACAAATCAAGGACATGGTGCGTTTTTACAGTCACGCACTATGTTATGTGCAGTATTTTGTTCTCTCACCTTTGATTTGTCATCAGCATTGTTGACGGCTGCCCATTTAAGTACAACAAATATTGAAGAGTAAAAGGGATACATTTTAATTCGAAGGCCAATTCCAGTGTGTTCATTTTACTTTTCACATCTTGATCGTACCTAATTTATTCCAGCTTTAACTGTTTTCAGTTTTGTGTTCGATTACAATTAATTTTCTGGCTAGTGATGGATAGATCTGATACAGATGCTGATGCTGAGAGAGGCAAAGCGAAAGCTACAGTATCTATCCAAACACAGATTTTGTATTCCTCCATGCTGATATCCAATACAAATAAACTGAATGATGATCTTAAATTCATACCTCACGTAACTGCATGCTCTAGCATACTACGAATATTTTTGTCACGCAAACTTTGCTGAAGGAGATGAATCAGACATGTGGAGAGTTGTGGACTGTCTACTTGCTCTGTACTTTCTGAAAGTACATCTTATTGTAGAGTTCTTTTCGCAGCCAAAGGCAATTGCCTATATTAAAGATATGTAATTCAAATTTAGGTCCGCCTCTGTGGTGTAGTGGTTAGTGTGATTAGCTGCCACCCCCGCAGGCCCGGGTTCGATTCCCGGCTCTGCCACAAAATTTGAAAAGTGGCGCGAGGGCTGGAACGGGGTCCACTCAGCCTCGGGAGATCAAATGAATGGAGGCGGGTTCGATTCCCACCTCGGTCATCCTGGAAGTGGTTTTCCGTGGTTTCCCACTCCTCCTCCAGGCAAATGCCGGGATGGTACCTAACTTAAGGCCACGGCCGCTTCCTTGTCCATCCCTTCCAATCATCCCATCCCCCACAAAACCCCTGTTCAGCATAGCAGGTGAGGCCGCCTGGGCGAGGTACTGGTCATTCTCCCCAGTTGTATCTCCAACCCAGAGGCGGTAGAGGTGGGATTCATTGCTGAGTGCTAGGAAAATACCGACCCGAGAGGGTAAACAGATTAAGAAGAAGAAGAATTCAAATTTCGAACCTACTGACTATAAAATGGACCCAAATTTCTTGAATGAAAATACTTATATATTTATCAAAGTATTGCACGAGGATCACTGAGACTTACAGGTATATCCGTTTACACCACCTTTACTGCTAGTGAAAAATGGTTAAGTGTATTATGAAAGTCGTTATTTAGTTTTCCGTCTCTTCTGAAAAGTTTGAAATTATAGATTTGGATCCTTTTCACATTGGACTAGCAATGTCTAGACAACGCGTGTTACAACAGTGTTTTGTATGTCATAGTAGAGAGAAGCGATCAGTATATCTAGTGTATCTAGTCTCGTATCACCTCAAATGTCATCGAGTGATTCAACAGCATCCTTATTTGAGGTACGAAAATCTCCATGCCGCGCGGCAACAATTAGTAGCTCTAGATTTCGTGTTGAGCACGTCGTGCAATGTGTAGTTTGATTCAACTCTGTTCTAAAAGTATACGGAAAAACAAATCAAACAGTGAACATTTGAACAAATTGTGGTGCGAAGAAGTCTTTCACTAAATGTTGGGCCTGGACAATAATTTACTTCAAAATAATGGGAAAACCGACTCAAGAGGATAGAGCGGGTTGTCAAATTTCCAAAGTGTCTAAAATCACCATTGCCTCGAGGAGAAAAAGATACTGTTCGTTGCTCAGTAGCACAAATCCAAATAATTTAGTTAATTGTTTGTTAACTGAAAACCTTTTAACCAAGGAAATGAAAACCTACAACCTGTTTTCCAGCCATTGACGGGTCAGGGATGTAATGAATGAAGCAGATATAGGCTGTTAGTACGATGGGGTCACCACTCCCAAAGTGATTTATTAATGAGTGATAGATGCTATGAAATGAGAATGGAGAGTGTTGCTGGAATGAAAGATGATAGGGAAAACCGGAGTACCCGGAGAAAACACTGTCCCGCCTCCGCTTTGTCCAGCAAAAATCTCACATGGAGTGACCGGGGTTTGTACCACGGTATCCAGCGGTGAGAGGCCGACGCGCTGCCGTCTGAGCCATGGAGGCTTCTATAACCATGGAATTGTACTTTAATATCAGTACCCTTACCGAGTAAGTTGCCGTGTGGTTATGGTTACGCAACTGTGAGGTTGCATTCGAGAGACAGTGGGTTTGAACCCCACTATCGGGAGGCCTGAAGATGATTTTCGGTGATTTCCTATTTTCACACCAAGAAAATGCTAGGCATCTTAATTAAGGCCACGGCCGCTTCCTTCTCACTCTTAGACCTTCCCTATCCCATCGTCGCCATAAGACCTATCTGTGTCGGTGCGACTTAAAGCAAATTGAAAAGAAAGCAGTACCCATTTTTTAATAATACTTAGTTCTTAAGGATGGGGATACCTTTCAAGCATTCATCGTGGAGACTAGTTCGATCATCAATTAGTGCCAGCAGAGGTTATGTGGGTATACAGAAACCAAAAGTGTCAATAGTGGCATCATAATTCGAATGAAATAGTCTGCCAATGCTTTTCTCACAAAGGATGGGGACACTAACTATTAACACTCCACTTTTCCTGGTGGGATCGAGGGTACTGTATTTTGTTGATGGGGGTGTGAAATACATCCACTGTGTACCCTGCCTGAAGTAAGAGAGACTAAAATGGTCAACTTCAGAGTCTCTCAACATGAGAACGTGGATTGGGCCCTAGCTAATTTTGGTATGACCTCTAGTTCCCTGTTCGTGCTCTTGCCGTCATCTTTCCTGTGCGATCTTACTGGGCCAACTCTTCTTTCGTTCTGATCCCGAAGATGTTAGTTTCCTAGGGCTAGAGAGTTTTTCAGTTTCGTGCCATTCATGACCCTTATCTGATACTTCCATTCTTCGAAGGATTGGAACCCTTCCAACATTTTTCTGATTGGTGTCAATATTCTGATGATTTTGTGTTAATGGCAGACTGTCCTGAAAGCCGGAAGTATAATAACTTGGAGCTTGGAAAGAGGTGATATGAAAATTAGTATTTTCAAGACTAACGTGATGTCAGCAGGGAAGTAACCTGAGGAAACTGAATGCCATGCTGGGAATTCGAAACGGGAACAGGTGGATCATTTCAAGCACTTAGGATGTGTATATGATTTTGGTATACCCATACTAAGTGAAAATCAATAAAGATACAGCAAGGTTAATGCAGCGAACTCGCGATCAACAATATTCTGTAAGAAAGAAGTAAGTACTCGGACAAAACTAACTTTACAGCGGTTCATTTTCAGACTGACATTACTGTACGGGTGTGAAAAATGGATGGATTCGGGATATCCATTCATAAGTACATACATACTGCACCCGTAACTAGGTCTGTCGGTGAACAAGAGACATCCCAGGGGTGCTCAGTTCGACAGGATTACTGACTGAATAAATACAAGTGGCAGGATTTGACATGAGGTTCGGAAAATAAGAATATTTGATGTTCAGAAAATCTTATAATATTTTTTATTCAAATAAAATAAAACTTTTGCCATCCTGATATCTATGATTATGGGAATGATCGCTACGTTAAGTTAATTAACTGCTGAATCTTGATGTGACATAAAAATAATTCTAACAAGGGGTGGTACACGTGACTCTATTGCCCTACAAATCTAACAGAAGTGTTATCAGTCTTTTTCTTACATATTTCGTTAGTTAATATTAATTTAATAATTTGAAATTCATTTAATCTTGAAAAATGAGGGTAGTGCATCAATTTCACGAACAATACGGAAAACATTAAATTTTAATGAAGTGTATAAGATAAAATACTCAAAATGAACAATTTTTTTTATCAAAATATTAGTGAAATTACGTTCATCAAATTGTTGTTAACATTTAACTGTATCTTGAATCTGCTTTATTTTTTGTAAAACTTAATTCGAGACGTCGAGTATATCTGTTCAAAGTCTTTACCACCTATCACCTCGTGAGAACTAACATCCAACGTTACTATCGCGTGGTCATCATAAGAAACTGAAATTATCATTATTACTCCACAAAAACATTAAATAAAAACAATTCATCGACGTGGGAATCCTGTCCAACATTATAATTAAATGCCACTAAAGTGTCACAGATTATCCCCTCTGTCAACACACCACAGCTGAAATGCACAAAATTATCTTATCACTATAAAATCTTACTAATTCTACAACTAACTACTGGAAAATTCCTAAAGAAGAAGTATTTACAGTATCTACATGTCACATCCATGTACAAATCAACATCACCACTCTCCATTAGGTCCATTTAGAAATATCATTGAAAATGAGTACGAATTCTGGCGATAAAAGTGAGCTCGCCTGGTATCGAACTATAATCTTATGAGGATATTTATTTGAGAATCTATTTTACAAATTTAAGGTCCTCCTGTAAGATTTACAAATACATTAGAAACTTTGAATTACTGACTTCCATGAGTTATGTCAGGATAAGCTTATTCCAAAATATTAAGGCTGAATTATGGAGTACATCGATCGATATAGACTTATTATTATCATCATCGTAAGACATTACAACAGTGACTACACCTCGTATAATCTCGAAGATCCATTATATATATCCTACCATGATCAACATCATGTATAAAAAATATCGTCGCACTAACACGTGACAATTCAATATCAAAAGACTCATATCACATGTACTAATTCCACATAAATTCCACGTACAATAACAACGTTATAATGGCGACTAATATTCATCACAACCACATATCACACAATGTATAGTCAGAAAATTATGTAAGAACCGGTTATCTTCCAAAAAACAAGTCTTATTCCCATTAAATTCGTCTCGATGACTAAATAAACCATTAATAATTATATATCACTGCGCATGTACTCCTAATAAATCCATAATCTCAATTCGGAATTAGTTTCTTGATGACATGCTATCATTATCACGAGGCACGAATATAAGTCCAAATATCATGAAAATTTTAAAAATATTGGGAAAATATTACCTCGATAAATTCCTCTGACACAGATTAACTCACTAATATAATAAAATTCGTAAAATAAGAAAGGATGGTTCCGATAACACACGGATAACTTCAACTGATCTATCATTTCAGAACTCAATTACACGTGGTCAGGAATCTGAACAAGTACACGAATTAAGTTCCAAGCCCTACCTCACATATTAGGAAATAATGAAATATCGTGAAAATGAAACCAACTACAGACTATAAGACCACTCCAAAGAAAGAATAAGAGTAGAAATAAAGAGCTACAAAGAACAGATATAAATAAGACGTTGTCGACTTAACTTATACTGTAGTCTTCATGTTGAGCTCCTGGGGTCCTCAATCGAACATTCTAAGGCTAAAATCCTTGCATTTCTCCGTTGTTGGCGCCGGTCTATCGACTTGGAGATTCATGATGGAATGTTTGTAGTATCTGGCACGAAGTTCCATCTTCTGGCGATGAATACTCTAGAGGTCCTCTTCCACGTTACACACCCTGAAGGTAGCTGAAATTTGTACGGAATATAATAGGAAAAATTCTGAGCAGAATCCTGCAAGTTGTTATAGGAAGACACGTACTTTAATTTGTTATCTGAGATTTTCGACGTCTGTTGGTTAAACACTAATTATAGTCGTAGGCTGGCACAATTTTAAATAAGAGCTGAACGCTGGAAATGCGTCCACTATCCCTGTCGATGGCAGTATCTCCACTGACGATCTGCGACGAAGTAAGCTGAATTTAACAGAAGTCAGACGTGAAGCGAAGTGAGGCGAAGTGAGCGAAGTGATAGAAGTGATAAGTGAGAATGTGCATGCGTATGACTCGCTTTATGTACCGTAGTACTCCACTCGTCGTAGGAAGTAGTCAATTCAAGTGCTGAATTTTTATCGATTTCATTAAATTCACATTATTTTCTGCCAGTATACCATTCAAATGAAATATAAATTAAGTTACTAAATTATTGCAATTCACACGTGACATCATTAACACTGTCCAGTCAAATATCATTCTTGTACACCTTCATAATTACACATATCACGCCGTCGAAGATATTAAAAATATTTCCTTTGCTTTTAATACAATGCGACTGCACGCGAACATATTCTAGCTATTCTCTTCTCCCTTCCACTTTTATTTTTATTTTCCGAGCTCCACCTTCAGGTTAGAAAACAGCTCGCCGACTTGCTCAAGGAAAAGCCTGTGCCATGCCGACAAAGACTAGACTCTTGACACACTGACCCATATTCACCCAGCTGAGACCAGCATACGGTCACAATACATACATACATACATACATACATACATACATACATACATACATACATACATACATACATATATACATCTTCATTATAAACTCTTATGCCTTTCAGCGTCCAGTCTGCAAGCCTCTGTGATTTTAATGAACTCTGTCGCAATCCTCTATTTGTTACTATTTCTATGGCCTCGTTTAGTTTTTAACTCTTATCTTTAAATCGCCAGAAATTGAGTATAATCATCGTCAAATTGGTCTCCCTCTACTTCCCTTGCCCTCCATGACCGGGTCCATTATTCTCCTATGTAACCTATCCTCCTCCATTCGCCTCACGTGACACCACCACAAAGACGGTTCATGCGCACAGCCTCATCAATCTAGTGCAACCTTCCAGGCTTTTTCAGCCATGTTAATTGTAATGCTATAGTCCAATTACGTGATATCAAACATTCGATATCAAATTATACATTATCGGCAATTATTCATTGAGAGCTGTTAATTAAACTGCTACCGAGCTCGATAGCTGCAGTCGCTTAAGTGCGGCCAGTATCCAGTATTCGGGAGATAGTAGGTTCGAACCCCACTGTCGGCAGCCCTGAAGATGGTTTTCCGTGGATTCCCATTTTCACACCAGGCAAATGCTGGGGCTGTACCTTAATTAAGGCCTCGGCCGCTTCCTTCCCACTCCTAGGCCTTTCCTATCCCATCGTCGCCATAAGACCTATCAGTGTCAGTGCGACGTAAAACAAATAGAAAAAATTAAACTGCAGTCAATTGCAAATTAGAATGATATTGACATCATATTAGACATATTAGTACATCATTCATTATTTAAATTATTAAAGGATAGGAATTTATTTTGTATTTTATTTTGGTCAATATGTTGAGACAGTGTTTGTGTCATTTCATCTCATATTTGTGTATACGGAAAAGTTATTCTTGAAGCTGGGAATTAGGGATGAGTCTTTTTTTTACTCATGAGCACATAATTATAGAGTGACCCGCGCGCAAGGCTAGAACGAGCCCCAGACAACCTCGTCGACACGCCCACTGGTTTCTCTTGAAGAAATAGAGAGGGAAAGATATGATAAGGGATCTACAAATCCGATGCTACATTGTAAAGAGACTTTGTATGGAGCAGTTATCAAGGGAGAGGAAGTATCATGTATATAATCCTGAACGGAGCAATCCAGGGCGCCCAATTTATATTTTTTTTTGTACTTTGAGTTTTCGTTTCGATATACAGTACGTAGGTGCTGAGATGCTGTCGGATCAGGGATGGACGGAATAGCACACGGCTTGTGAGATATTACAAATTATTCGTGGACGAACTGTGTTAGTGCAAGTCTACTGTACTCGGTACAAATCTATATTGTATCAGGAGAACAGCTTAGTCGCTTCGAGATTTCTGATAAAATGGAAAAAATTCATAACACTAAATTTTCTTCACCCAAGATCAACTGTGATCAATTTTCATAAGCATAGGGCCAACGTCTGTCTTGAAGACGAGGGAATTAGGGAGTGTTAGGCCACATAACCCCAAACTGAACCGCAGAAGGGAGGGAGGATGTCCATGGAGCCAATCTACAACGGAAAAAATGGGAACGAATAACCATGGAATTCAGATGACCTCAACGGAAGTTTCAGTTGGTGAGCCAAAATGAGATAATGCAAGCAACATTAAATTACAGTAACATTAAATTCAAAATTCTCTTCTAGCTTAAAGGAACTTTTCCGATTCATATAACTTTTAAAGAAACTCATTTGACTTATATTGCGTTAATTTTCCTTCTGAAAGCGATATTTAATGGTTAATTATTAATATCCCACCCCTGTGATTTATGCGTGGATCTCTATGACATTCAGTATAAATTTTGAGGTAAAGTCTTTTTTAAAAACTGTAAAGCTGGCTCCAAATCATAATATAGAGAAATGGAAAACCATGGAATATGATAAATGGTATTCTATTTGCGTGGCAATTTGTGGGCAAGCCACATATAATTTATGTTTATAATCAAATGCCCCCAGAAAATAACATTCGTCTCTCAAGCGTTGAGCGGAGGTGCTTAGATAAGTTACATTTGTCGCAACAACGTGGAGCCCGAAAACCATTAAGTATTCGTAAAAGGAAAGCAAGAAAAGTCGATTCGGTGATTTTGGGGGTAAAATGAGTGTCCATATAATTTATATGTTTGATTTTGGGGAATCATGGCTGCACAAGGTGAAAAGGACTTGAAGTTACGAACCGGAAAGCGAGGCGCTGAATTCTAGGGATGTTGTAGATGAGAGCATTGACCTAGATAAGACGGTAGAGAGTGGAAGGAACATGGAAAGTAGCACAGAACCTGATGTAGCTAGGATGGAGGGCGAGAAAGAAAGTAATACGAATAGAGAAAGGAATATTGAACAGTTGTTCGTGATGATGCAAGGGATATTAGAGCAAACGAATGGGATAGATGAAATTAGCAAGGAAACGAATGAAATTAGGAAGGAAGTGGAGAAAACGCAGACGGAGATAAAAGAAAATAGAAAGGAGATAGAACAGACGAAAACCGAAGTTAGCAGAGAAGTTAATACTAGGATGGATGCTTTAAATCAAATATTAGATGAAGCACTAGAGCAGCAGAAACGTTTTGATAAACAGTTAGGGGAACAGGAGATGAAACGTAGCCAACATGAGAAAGAGGTAGAAAGGAAGTTAAGTGAACATAGAAGCGAAGTCATGGCGCTGGTAGAAAAATAAAATTTTGAAGTTAGGGGTGAAGTAGGCCAGCAGATCACAGGAATTAACAGTAAAATTCAAGAACAAGTAGGAAAAGTTAGTAAAGTTAGAGAACAAGTACAACAACAATACGATGATCTGTGCAGTAAGGTAGAGAATAATGCTAAATAATGTAATAAAAATTTAAAAAACAGAGGAAAATGCGGTTGAAATTAAAGTCACCAAAGAAAGATAGGAACACCTTGCGAGTGATGTAGAAACAGGAGAGAAAAGAATACATGAGCATATTGATAGGTCGGAGTCACAAATACGTAAAGAAATCAGAGAAAAGCAGGGTAATATAGGAAGTCAGTGGCACGGTATAAATTTCATATATGAGACAGAACTACCAAAATTCAATGGGAGGCAAACAAACGCTTTAGATATTTTAAACACTGTTAAGAAACGATTTCAAAAACGAATAGAAGAAGGAGTCACTGAATGGGAAGAAGCGTTAGAAATAATTGGTAATGCTTTTATTGGGAAAACAAAATCATGGTTTGCGGTGTATAAGGGCAACATGACCAGTATTGTGAAATTCCAGAAATATTTCACGGAGAAATTCTGGAGTGAATTTATACAAAGTAGAGAGAGAGGACGCACTGTCTTTGGGAAATTTAGGCCACACGTAGGGGTATCTATGACAGAATATTTCCTGGCCCACGTTATAATTTGTAAAAATGTAGATGGGATGTTGTGAAATTATTGTGAAATTGTGAAATTATTACTCAAACATTTTCCCGACAAAATCCGCGAAGCTAGCTGTATGCAACAGGTAGAGTCTATTCAAGGAATGGAAAGATTGCTAGCACGTTTTTATGCGTTATGAAATATTAGTAGTACACTAGAGTACGCAAACTATCAAACGCCACCAAGAAAACAAGAACGCAATCACCGTGGTCAATTCCAAGTGAGACAACTAACTATAGGTAATCAGTCACACCAGCAAAATAAGGATGTTCAGAGAGAACGTATTGTCGAGGAGGGTACAAGCCGAAATCAGAATACAAGGAGACAGAGTAATTTAAGCTAACAGTAGACTGTAATGAGAGATCAGATTATTAGCCTTCAATACATGTTGCGAGAAATTGTGTAATGAGGCACATGAATAATGATCTCGATGTCAGAGATGAGTTATTACGGGAGGTGGAAGTGGATCAGGTCGAAGTTGGTAGTAAAATGATAACCCCGTTTTTACAATCGTAGTATGGAGGGCGCGTTATCGGGCTTTATTAGATTCAGGCAGTCGAATGTCATGCGTAAGTTCGAAATGGTATGATGACAGAAAAAGGAGAAAAGTGAGATAGCGGAAATTAATGTTAAATCCAAATATATAGTCACTGCTATAGGTAAACGACCCAAGCAAATATGTAAACAAGTTCCCATACCTATTCTTATTAACGGGAAGTCGAGAAGTCAGATATGTCTTGTAATTCCGAACCTTATATTTGATGTCATCTTGGGATCTGATTGGCTAAGTTTATACTCAGCTCGGTTAGATTACAATGATGCATTGGTATATTTAAGGTGGGATAATGAGGATGTTAAAGTCAGGTGGGATACAGAAGTTCAGGCGAAAGTGGAGGTTTGTAACATGTCGTGTATCAATGAGGTTTCAAAAGATGAAGAAAATAGAGCATATTTTAAGTTATGTGAAGTGTGGTTAGAGAAGAATCAGGATGATGCTTTGAGAGGAGCGGTAAATAGTAGCAATTTGGAAGAAGGTCAGAGGGACCAATTGTTGTATGCGTTGAGAAAACACAATGAGGTATTTTCATTGAAACCTGGTAAAACACATGTGTATGAACACAAATTTTCAGTCCTGGATCAGAGTATGTTCGCTGTACCGAGGTATCCGATACCACATAAATATGCTAAAGCAGTAGACAATCAAATAGAAGCCATGTTAGAGGATGGTATTATTGAAGTTTTGAGTAGTCAGTTTGTCAATCCTTTATTGGTCGAGCTTAAGAGCGGCGATACTGTACGATTATGTATTGATGCGAGGGAGATGAATAAACCTATTGTGGCCGATCAATTAAAATCGTTAACTGTAGAGGAGCTGATGCAGGATTTTCAAGTGAAAGTTTGGTTTTCAACTGTGGATTTACGTAGTAGATTTTGGCAAATTCCGTTAAGAGAGGAAGATAAGACTTTTAACAGCTTTTAGTTACAAGTGTAATCTGTATCAATTCTGTCGTGTCCCATATGGTACTCGCACTAGTTCGTGCTTTGAATATTGTTTTGGGGAACGAAGCCGACCACTATGCCACTATTTACATTGATGATTTAGTCATTTCGTCTAGTTGTCTCGAAGAGCATTTAGAACATCTCGATAGGGTATTTACCAAGTTAGAAGAAGCAGGTTTCACTCTTAAACTGGAGACATGCATATTTTTAAGCCCGAAATCACATTTTTAGGACACCGTGTATCTGCAGTAGGCGTGACTCCAGAAAGCACGAGAATAGAGAAAATATTGAATGCAAAGAGGCCCAGGAATATAGAAGAATAATGATCATATATTATAAAAAATTACATACTCCAATTTTTTATAATATTTGTAGTAAGATCTGCCTTCTTATTAGAGCCGTTTAAAGATTTGCTGAAAGCTGGAAATAAGTGTAAGTGGGCAGAATACCATGAAAAAGCATTTGAAGAGCTGAAGGATGGTTTTAGGTGAGCTGTAATTCTGATATATGCTAGAGGATTTAGGAAGTATGTTATGATGACTGATGCATCACATTGTGGCATTGCCGGAGTTCTATATCAGGGGGATGATGAGAATAACTTAGGGATTGTTTCATTAGCTTCGAGAGGGTTAAGTGCAGCTGAGAAACGCTACACGATAAGTGAATTCGAGTTTTGGCGATTATATATTCTTTAAGTAAATTTAGGATCTACGTTTTGGGTACAAAAACTTGATATCTGGACCGAGCATCATGCGCTATCTTTTATTCCTACTTGAAAATTGTCATCTGACAGGTTTAGTAGATGGATTTTAGCAATGCAGGAGCATGACTTTAAAGTGATACACATTAACGGCAAGAACAATTTGTTAGCCGATTTGTTATCTAGAGACCATGATTTGAGTAATGAATTTATCGCCATTAAGACTCAAGAAGGTTTTTCAATCTGTGCATGTCTTCATAAAGACAATAAGGACGCTTTGAATAGATTAACGATGATGCGTTTTGAACTATCTCAGGATAGTGAGTTCAGAGATTTGGTAAGTGAACTTCAGAGCTTAGATCAGGAGAATGTGAAGAAAGGTAGCCACAGTTATAGGATGGTTGATCAATTTTTAACGAAGAATTGTGGTGACGATCGTTGGCGCATATGTGTACCCAAGTTATTGAAAACGGAATTACCGGGCGAGTTGGCCGTGCGGTTAGAGATGCGCGGCTGTGAGCTGGCATCCGGGAGATAGTGGGTTCGAATCCCACTGTCGGCAGCCCTGAAGATAGTTTTCTGTGGTTTCCCATTTTCACACCAGGCAAATGCTGGAGCTGTACCTTAATAAAGGCTACGACCGCTTCCTTCATACTCTTAGGCCTTTCCTATCCCATCGTCGCCATAAGACCTATCTGTGTCGGTGCGACGTAAAGCAAATGGCAAAAAAAAGAGAACGGAATTAATATTGTTCATTCATAAGGAGTTGGGACATTTTGGAGCAAGTAAATTGTTGTATGAAATTCAGAGAAGTTTTGTATGGGACAAGATGGGAAGGGAAATTAGAAAAACTAATGCCTCTTGTGATTTATGTAAACGGAGTAAAGCTCCCAACAGGTATCTCGAAGGATCTAGGCAAACGGTCATTACTAAGAAACCCGGTGATCTTGTTTGTATAGACTTATTTGGACCCGTAGTTCGTGGTAAATATACCTATCGACAGTGGTGGACGTTGGTGGTTAAAGTTACTTGATTTTCTTCTTAATTTATGTTTTATTTCTTAAATACCACCAAGGGATATTTTAAAATGAATGAGTTGAAAATCATTTCTTGTGTCTAGCTTCAGTCTTGATGTTGGACGCCGTGATATTTCCTCATGTGAAGAGTGATCCTGTTGTCATGACAGCTACTAATAACATTTTGGGGGCATGTCCTATTGTTTGTGATGTTGACATATGGGATTCGACCATTAAGTCTTTGTTCGAATGTTCTGATGCTAATGGTTTTTTCGATTTGGTGGATGCCCGGATCTGGAAAATTCTATTTTATTTTAATTGAATGGCTCCTTTGAATAGTATTAATATTCGGAGTATTCCTTTTACAAGTGCTCGCAGATTTAATTTCAACATTCGTACCTTATTCTTCTGTTGCATAATATATGAATGTTTATTGTGTTTAACTTATTTTTCTCATATTTTTATTTGATGGCATAAATTTATCCATCTTATTTTCTTAGTTGTATTGGAGCGAGTCTTACAGAGACCGTTTTCAACTCAAGTAATTCTTTTGAATCCATTAAAGGAATATATCTGTAATAATGTATATATTTCAAGGTTTATTTTTTTATTTCAAGCAACTTTAGGCTGATGATTTAAAATTATTTTTTAATTTTGGTAATAACCTAGGGTATTGACTGACAATTTTAATCTAATAATTTTCTCTGAATTAAAGTTTCTGTATTTTATCTTAACCTGGTGTTCTCATTTCGGTCAGTAATTTTGCTTCCTAATGTTTTAACTTTATCCGCCTGACCTCCTAGGGCCCAGTTTTTTGTCTTGTTTATTTTCACGACATTTTATTTGGGACCAACTTAAGGTAAGTTTGCTTCCATTTTTCTTGTTTGTGGTGAATTTTGTTTATTTGTATGGCCCATGTCGTGTATTTTCTGTCGCTTGTGAATACCCTGAAGGTAAGCGATAATTACCATTCTGAGAGAATACACATCTTAAATACTTGACATGATGTATCTGTTCCTGCTTTGTGTTCGCAACCTGACATTCAATTCTCATACTACTACTACTACTACTACTACTACTACTACTACTACTACTAATCGTATGGCATCAGCTACCGTGTGCAGATATTTTTAATTTGACGCCATCTGGCTATCTGCTCGTCAATTTCATCGTTGTATTTTACCCTACGCTTACTAAATGGCAGATTAAACCGAATCTCCCGTAGGCGTCTATGCCTGCGTTTTGATTAATTTTGTCGGGTTAATACCAAATGTTGACATCGTACGATATGGAGTGTCGCATGAACTTTTTTCCGCCCTTCAAAAATCCGACTCGTTCTGGTACGAACACGCTATCTTGCGATCCAGTGGCTGACACCCTACCGTTGATCCACAGAGGCAGCTCTCATTTTCATAAATTAAAAGTAACAGAGAGAGAAGTAGCGAGAATGATTGTTGGTGGAAACAATGGCAGCAGGGTACCTAGAATGAGATGATAAAAGCTAAATTAGGAATAAGCTCTATGGATGAAGCAGGACATATCAACCGGCTTCAGATGTAGGGCCTTGTGAGAGGAATGAAGGACGTTAGGTTACCTGGGAGAATGACGGATTTGACCATAGAGGGTAAGAGAAGTAGAGGGCGACCAAGGCGACGATAGTTAGACTCGTTTTTTGATGACTTAATAGTAAGAAGTGTGAAACTGTACGAGGCTATAGAGAAAATAGATGATTGTGGAGGCGTTTTGTTAATTTGCAGGGGCTTACAGACTGAACGCGCTAGGTATAATAGTCTATATTGAAGAAATATGTATTTAGTATCAGGAGGGGATGTACGGTTCTTTCGGTGAATGGTCAGTAGAGCGGCCTTCGTTGCATAGGACACCGGGTTTAATTTCCGGACGGCCAAGGATTTTAGCCGCGTTTGGTTAATACTTCTACTGGTCCGGCTCCATGGCTAAATAGGGTCGCTGGCCTTTGGTCACAGGGGTCCCGGGTTCGATTCCCGGCAGGGTCGTGAATTTTAACCATAATTGGTTAATTTCACTGAAAATGATAGAAAGGAAGAAGCAGAAAAGGAGAACAAGAACATATGTTAAGATAGGGTTGGTTGCCTAGTTCCTCCATTAAAACAGTTAACACCATCACCAGGATCATGTGGACTTGGCCACAATTTTACGGCCAGAGAGACGCATTCAACACTGGAGAAATTAAATCAATGAAGAACAAAAAAACATTTCTAGGGCTAAACGACGAGCATATGACATGTGGAATGTACTGTAGAGTGGAATGTATCCAAACAACAACGTGGACATTATTATTTACAGATATAGCCTCACCCACTATCGAAACCACGGTTTTCTATATAGAAATCGAACAGGCGATACATCACAACCATAATGAATATTAGATTCAATCATGGTAGCTTCTGCAATAATCTATTTCGTATTCATGTACTCGACACCCAATATTGTACAAGTGACAGAGAGTCGTTGGAGAATCCCGAACAAATATTTTTTTCAGTTCAACCATTTTACTTCTCAGCAACAAACACTTCTAAAGACAATAGTAGAATTACACGAACCGCTACCAGCCAGAATGTCAACATTACTCGCTACAAAATGTATTACGCTATCCAGAAATTTTTGAAGAATACTGGCCTCTGTTTATAACACACTCCGTGAACCTTTCTAACATTACCTAGTTAACAACAAGAACTTATTGTGTATATTTTATATATTATGTATTTATTATGTTCATTTTCAGTGTAATTTACCGTGTATCTGAGCTGGCTGTATGGCAATTACCAGGCCGAAAGTCATAAATAAAATAAAATAAAATAAAATAAAATAAAATAAAATAAAATAAAATAAAATAAAATAAAATAAAATAAAAAAATAAAAAACCCGTACGAGTCCAGTCCTCGAATCAGATGATTTGAGTAGGCTTAGCTGAAATCCTCTTTCCAGCCGAGAATCGAACTCGGGACATCTGAAAAGAAAGTCGCTACACTGACCATTCAGTCAGGGAGTCGAACACATATGTATATTTAAAAGTTAGAATATTCATTCCTTTTACGGAATGTTCTAGATGAGAAGTACTATGCACAGAAGTGGGAAGAGAACGAGTTTCTAACCTTAATAGGAAGATTTTTATAAATTAAACTTTAATTAAAGCATTTTAATTGGAGAGTGTGCTGTTTTTGGGAAGAATGTTATCTCATCTAGACTAGCGTTATTATCAAAGCTGTATAGTGGTTTCTTTTATCATCGTATGTATTCCAGTTTGACCTAGAAAAGTTTGCATCCAATTTCATACAACCAACAGAAGTAGTTTTGATTCTCTGGAGGGGTTAAGTGACGGGAGCACAACGGGGTTAGTTGAGGGAGCAGCCGACAAGCAGAACACACTCGGGTGTGGCTTTGTTTCACGTTTCATTTGTTTGGCCCGATGTTAGTTTCCCAGTGAATGTCAGAGCAGGGCGGTGACCTGTTTCTTGTGGGATATCACATCTCGCCTGTGACAGTCTTCCACCGCGGGCGTGTTTATTTAAACGAGCTCAATTCTTATTACACTGAAGCCTGGTATGGATACCTGCTAGCTACACTCAGGTGATAGAGTGGATGTTTCGAATGGCGGTGGCGGCGGAAGGTGGTAGTGTTGTTTTTAAGTAAACTCATGTCCTCGCCCCGAGGTGGTGCAGCCTTTTTCAGGCGTACCCCTGAGCTGTATTTACCATTTTAACCACATACTAACACTCGTGCCAATCTTTCATTTCTGGCAATACCGGGATTCGAACCCGGGCGTCCGACAGCGCCAGCTAATAGCATTAACCGGTATGCTACGGAGGCGGACGTGGTGGGGGTGATTATTAAGCTGAAAATATTTCCTAAAATGCCTACTTTTTTCCTGAAACTGTTAAACATGCAGAGTAAAGTTTAAAATTCATTCAAAGTCAAATTATGATGAATAAAAGGCAATTAATGCCTATTTTGCGATAAATGCCTATTAAAAACCTAAAAAGTTTTTTAAATTTTTTGACACATTTCGTTGGTCGAGATCAACCTTCTTTAAGGATGGGATTTAGAAATATCTGAACTGAAAATAGGCATAAATTAACACCAGAAAACCTTGAAAATAGTCTACAGTAATGTTTCTGGAGAGCAGGTTTTATCAGTAGTTTCATTTTCTTCATAAAAGTGAGTCAGTAAAAAGGGCTCTTCCAAGTCCAGTAAAACACCTATTTAGCATTGTTCAGCAGATAATTTAAATTTTAAATAGTTTATACCAAGTCCGTCTCCGTGGTTGAATTGTCGGCGTCTAGGCCTTCGGTTCAGAGAGTCCCAGGTTCAGTTCGCCGGATGGTCTAGAGGTTTAAATACCACGTATGGTTATCTGGTTAATTCCTCTGAATCGAGGACTGGGCATTTGTGATTGTTCCACAAAACACTCCTCTTCATACACTGTGCACTCAAGACACTACCAACCACCACAGACACACTGAAAACATCCATGGCGTTGGCGTTAAGAGGGGCATCCGCTAGTAAAACGTAGCTAATTCTATATAAGTATCACAGTTAACACTCGCGACTCAAGCAGGCTGTGTTTAAAGCGGAATAAGAAGAAGAACAAGAACAAGAAGAAGTTGATATTTTATGCACATATTTTATAGTTGACCTACTTGATCCTTTTAAATGGGTTTTTAGGCTGCTTTAAACAGGACTGTTAATGCCTAAATATTCTCGCTGATGATGATGATGCTTGGTGTTTTAAGGGGCCTAACATCGAAGGCCATCGGCCCCTAAATATTCTCAGCTTAGTGATTATTATTTTAAAGGAAAGTAGAACTAGGCAATCATCCACTCTTAACACTAATCGCCGGGCTTGGTAGCTCGGTCGGTAGAGCTCTGGCCTTCTGACCCCAGGTTTACAGGTTCAAACCTGGCTCAGTCCGGTGGTATTTCAAGGTGCTCAAATACGTCAGCCTCGTGTCGATAGCTTTACTGGGACGTGAAAGAACTCCTGCGGGACAAAATTCCGGCACCTTGGTGTCTCCGATAAACTTTTAAAATGCAGTTAGTGGGACATAAACATTCAATAACATTAACACTAATCGGAGGAAAAATCGATCCGAGCGAACTGGCTACGTGGTATGTATCATATAGCTGTGAGCTTGCATTCGAGAGATGATGTGCATCTCTGAAGATGTTTTCTCATTTTCATACCGGGCAAATGCAGGGACTGCACCTTCATTAAGAACACGGTTTTTTTTCCTCCCCAGTTCTAGCCCTATCCTATCCCATTGTCGCCATAAAACCTATCTTTGTCAGTGCAACGTAAAACAAATATCAAGAAAAATAAAAAAGCTAAAAGAAGGAAGAATGAATGTATCAGTAAAAGAATAGGTAGAACCATGAAACGTGTAAATATGAAATAATTTCTAGGCCTCACAAATCTAATACCATATTTGTCAAAAGACAGTGCGAGTTGATCAAGGGAGGTGAGATATTAAATATGGAAGCTAGTAAGGCTGACAGAAGTAATGGTAATCAAATGCAGACTCGTCACTAACCAATGCTCCCAAGTCGATAGTTCCTGTCGGTCGAAACTGGCTAGAAACTGCCAGAAGCTGTATCCGGGCCTCAAACAAAGTGCAAAAGGCATGTCTCCAAAGGAGAGAGACAATAACGTAGAGCAGAGGTCACCGGGCGAGTTGGCCGTGCGCGTAGAGGCGCGCGGCTGTGAGCTTGCATCCGGGAGATAGTAGGTTCGAATCCCACTATCGGTAGCCCTGAAAATGGTTTTCCGTGGTTTCCCATTTTCACACCAGGCAAATGCTGGGGCTGTACCTTAATTAAGGCCACGGCCGCTTCCTTCCAACTCCTAGGCCTTTCCTATCCCATCGTCGCCATAAGACCTATCTGTGTCGGTGTGACGTAAAGCCCCTAGCAACAACAGAGCAGAGGTCAATTAAACCAGATAAGGTTTATCAACATAAGCTTAGCAAGAAAAGATTATGATATGGGCATAGAATACGCAAAATGGGGAACACAGCGAGTCGAATACTCACATGCATAGTTTGTGAAGATATCTCAATCGCAATCGAGTCGTTTGGCTCATCAACCTGGATCTCGTGAAATTTACACTGTGCAACAGAGGTATCTTGAAAAACGATACAGTTATATTCATAGCGTCTCTTTTCAAGGTACTCTTTCCAGTCTTCATGGAGAGAAGCCATAGTATTACGTAAGTCGAGGGTAGGTTCTGAAAGGGCTATGCGTTATTTACCTCTCAAGGAGGGAAAAAAATGCATCCCCTTCGCCCGCTTCCAATTAATTCACCTGGTCCACTCTCTCCCTGAGTGGGTGGATCTCACTGACCTGACACGAAACCTTAGCCTCCCGGAAACGCCGAATCTCATACAGCTGATGACGAGACTACTGCTGGTTTCTTCATGGGTGAGAGTGAATTAATTGTTTTTAAATTTCAAAAGTGCGATTACATGGGCCCTTGCATTCATGTTTGAAGTACTGGTTTAATTTTCGTTTAAAAAGAAGTAATTTATTTTATGAAGCCAAAATTAATTCATTGAATGTAATTATATTTGATGTACCTTGGGGAGTGTTTCTTCAAGAGGTGCTATTTCCACTCCCAAAAAATAAATCAGTATTTCGTCCGCATACATTACAGTAGTTGCCAAAAACAGTCCTGATACGAAGATGCAATTCCTTAAAAGTTGTACCGAACCCAATCATGGGTACATTCCATGTGCCTTTCACTTTGCGTTTCTTGCGCTTTTCCCGCAACTTTATAAAGGTTTCAATAATAGCATCCTTTGAACAGACACTCCTCAATTGTGACGTAGAATACAGTACGTCTATCGTTTCGTTCGTGTACTGTGTCCCGCGTAGAATCTCGAGAGTCACGGAAATACATAGCAAGTTCGTCTTCATGAGTTTTCAACTATAAATATATGGTTAAACGTTGAAGGACGAAAATAGAAAATGAAAATTAGTTTCAATAATCGATGACGTCATGGCGAGTTTTTTAGGGGGTGAGCTTCCACCATTTTGTGTTGAAAGATTATAGCGATACAGTAAAATCAGTATACAGCAGTTCACAACCCCGTAATGCTAGAGTGTTATCATTACCTTTGCCCGGTAGAACTCTATTATACTAGCTGCCATTCTTCACCGTACCTTCCATGACTTCCTGACCAGATCAGCCGAAATTTTGGCAGAAGGGTTTTTTCGGTCTAAATGAATTAGAAATTACAGTAAACGCATTCAAGAGTGTAGAGGGAAATCCGAGAAATCGAGTGCGCCGAAGCAGTCTGCAGTACACCATGCCAGAGAGTACGGTATAAAAAGAAAATGTAGGCGTCAGTGCTACGAGCACTTGTACCGCGCCAACTGGGGCTGTGGACTGGGAGTCAGTTGGCTGTAGATGACGAAGTAGCCGCTGGGGACCTTTTGCAGACCGTCTTTGAATACCAGCATCTGGAGGATGATGACCATGCCTCAGTGGATGAGGCGCGTTGGACGGCCAAATTGGACAGAATTTCGCTAGTTGCCACTAAGCACTTTCGTGTTGTGCTTCATGACAATGAGTTTGGTTACGATTGTGATGTATACGACAGTCTGTGGAACAGGACGGAAATGAGACCCCAAACAGCCTGGGTGATCCCCACATACTGTAACTCACAAACCGTCTCATCCAGTCGAAACAACTCTTCACTTATCAAAACACGCTGCTTGAAACTGTATAGCTACCCACTCGGCCATCAGCTATGGAGATCGTCACTTTCGTAAGATTCTTATACTTTCTGACTCACAATGTGCCCTTCAAAAGCTACAAAATTCACGTTGGGATCTGTCTGCTCATCAGTATGTATTAGGCATTTTGAAATTAATCAATACCGCCCAGAAAGCAGCTCAGGAAGTAGATCTCCTATGGATTAAAAGCCACGCTGTTACAACGACGAACACGATAGTAGACTACTTAGCGAAAGAAGCTACACCATGTGAACACCACCTCTACAAACAGTTACAATATTCTGATTTACTGCCCACAATCAAGCAACAGGCCTACACGGAATGGCCTGAGTACTGGAAAATGTCACAGCTTGCAAGAGGAAAACACGATGCTAAAATTCAGCCCACCATCCCAACGCAAGTCTGGTTCAAGAAATTGAAACTAACAGGAAGACACATTTCATCTTTAATAAGAATGCGACTGGGTCATGGATGCTATCCGAGTCCTCTTCCCACGATGAAGGTATTGGACACCCCTCTCTGCTCAGAAGGCCCTGGAAATGGCGGACTTGAACCACATCCTACTGACATGTAAGAAGTATTCCCAATAGGAGAACCATCTGTACTTTTCTCTAGTGAAATTAAGTACCCCACCACCGACCTCAATTGTCATCCTTTTCTTCTTCTTGTTTATCGGGCTACCCTCCAGGGTCGGTTTGTCCCTCGGACTCTGCGAGGGATCCCACCTCTATCGCCTCAAGTGCAGTGTGCTGGAGCTTCAGACTCTGGGTCGGGGGATACAACTGGGGAGGATGACCAGTGCCTCACCCAGGCGGCCTTACCTGCTATGCTGAACAAGGGCCTTGCGGGGGGATGGGAAGATTGGAAGGGATAGACAAGGAAGAGGGAAGGAAGCGGCTGTAGCCTTATGTTAGGTACCATCCCGGTGTTTGCCTGGAGGAGAAGTGGGGAACCGCGGAAAACCACTTCTAGGATGGCTGAGGTGGGAATCAAATCCACCTCTACTCAGTTGACCTCCCGAGGCTGAGTGGACCCCGTTCCAGTCCTCGAACCAGTTTTCAAATTTCGTGGCAGAGCAGAGAATCGAATCCGAGCCTCCGGGGGTGGCATCTACGTAATCACACTAACCACTACACCACAGAGGCGGACTGTTATCCTCTTACCATACCTAACTCCACAATTATGCGGTGTAATTTGTCAGCATTTATCAGAATGTAGTATTAAGTTATAAGTTATGACGCTTTTTCAACCACGAAGATCTATGCATGTATGCTCTCTCACTCTGTAAATGCTGGCCATATTGTCTTTCGAGGTCGAACGCTATTAGTAGAAAAAGATACAAACAAACAACACGCTGGTTTGTCAGGACAGGGCAGGACAGGATAGGACAGGACAGGACGTGTAGCCATCTACAGAGAAAATAACAGTTCTACCATATGAAAGCCAGTGACGGTGGACATTGCACTCCAAAAGACGTACAATATAATAGACTATGTGAGCTCCTTACGACTAGCCGAAGTGCTATCCGACGGCAAGCCTCGCTTCGTGCTCGGTTGCGCTAACATCTATCCTGATGTGTTCATATTTATCTGGTCCAAGTTGAAGTACTCGATGCTCATTAATTACTCTGATACCACAAAATTATATCGCGTACTATACTCCGTACGGCTCTACTTCTAAATAGACGTTTTAGCAGATTTTGGCTCTGTCTGGTGGTTATGCGCTGAAGCATAGACATCCAACCAATCCCAAGCTGCCATTCATATCGATTTATATCGGCAGAGCACGATCTCGAAACCTAGTTTCCAACTCTAATATTTACATTCGCCACGTGGTTAACCTATCTCGCTCAGCGTGTATGGTATTCGGTACGGTTCGCGATATTTTGAATTTTCGTTCAATATTTAGTGTGTTTTTCATATTGTTGGAGGGTTCCATTGACTCTGAGATCAGTAGTGTGTTCCCTTTGTAGGCCATAACCTCCTTTCTGTGCCAGCCATTAGCCGTTAGTGATGTGTTATTTCCTCATTCTCTTTTATTGTTAATAACATATTCTCTTTTAGTGCCAGATATTGTTAGGAAGTGTAGTTCTTGTGGATTTGTTTTCAGTCCACATTCATTCGTTTTTCTGAGTACTGTATTACAATTTACAAGGGCTGTATACCGCGGTCATGTTGCATCAGCTGTTCTCTCAGGCGTAGCGCGCTGGCAACAGAGGGAAGGCGATGCTCATTTGTTTTGCGAAACTTCAATTTAGAAGTAAGGCCGTGCGGAGTATACACGCAATTCGACACAAAAATGCCCACCATATCTAACGAGGTGGATACTTACAGCGAGTTGTTTACAATAAATACATGTATACATGTACCGAAGCAATGAATAACTGAGATTGTATATTAAATGGATATTAAAGAATTATTAGATAATATATAAATAGAATAAAGGGCACGAGAATATTGTACTTCAACTGCTAAACGAGGTTATATGTTTAAACTATTATATGGCCCTAGAATAACAAAATAAGTAACTTTTCCTTTTTCTTTGTTTCCTGGTTGACGATATGTCGGAGTCTGCTCCAAGCCCATTTCGAAGTCGCGAAAACCAAATGCCGGACGATCGTGAACTTCCCTCGCACCTCTTAGCTGCTTGCAGATCTGGAGGAGGTTGCAATTTCCGACGATGCAGACATGCCATAACAAGCTCACCCCCAGCCTAACTGCACATGCAGGTGTGTGTTAGTTTCAATGTGGTTGTGACTGATATGGCGAGTTGGCCGTGCGGTTAGGGGCGCGCAGCTGTGAGCTTGGATCCAGGAGATAGTGGGTTCGAGCCCTACTGTCGGCAGCCCTGAAGATGGCATTCCGTGGTTTCCCATTTTTACACGATGTAAATGCTGGGGACTGTACCGTAATTAAGGCCACGGTGGCTTCCTTCCCATATCGTCGCAATAAGGCCTATCTGTGTCGGTGCGACATAAAACAAATTGTAAAAGAAAGAAGGTGTAGTAACACTCAAATGTATTCTGTAGAGGAAAAAGTGTTTGTGGGACGTGAGCAATACACTGTGACAACGAAAGAAAAGTTCGTTGCGTGGTTCCGCGTTTCTAAACGGCCGCATCGGTATATTGTGCGTGATGTAAGTAATAAATTGAATTACGTACTGTACACTCAGTGACGAGAGAAACATTAATTACAGTGTTCGACAATGAAGTAAAACGAGTGAATTTGTGTCTGCAAGAACATGGTTAATATTTTCAATATCTTCTGTAAATAGGTGTGCTACTTATTATTTATTTACTCATTTATTTATTCTCTTTTTTCTTTTTTTCCTTCTTAATCCATTTACCCTCCAGGGTTGGTTTTCCCTCGGACTTGGCGAGGGATCCCACCTCTGTCGTCTCAAGAGCAGCGGCCTGGATCCTGAGACTTAAGGTCGGGGATACAACAGGGAAGCAGGACCAGTACCTCGCCCAGGCGGCCTCGCCTGCTATGCTGAACAGGGGCCTTGTGGGGGATTGGGAAGGGATGATAAGGAAAAGAAGAGGGAAGGAAGCGGCAGTGGCCTTAAGTTAGGTACCATCCCGCCATTTCATTGTTGGACATAGTTTTGAATAATGTCCTGACTTACCACAATTGAAGCACTTTTGGGTACTGCAACAATATTTAGATACATATTCCTGTTAACCGCAATTGTAGCAACTATACTGTTTTCCTCGTCCCACGTCTTCTTTCTTGATATCTCGCTTCTTTTGAACAACCATGGCTTGAGCTTCATCCTCCTCACGTATTCCAGTTTCGTACACCAGCGCCCATATGACAGTTTGTAGGGGGGGGGGGGGACAGACCTGGGGATACGTAGTATTTTTAATATTTTGGAAGATAAATGGCGACTTGTATTCTGTGGTAGAATAATCCACGGTGTTCCCTGCCTGTTGGTGGGGAACGGTACTACCGCTTCTATGTAATACTGACTTTTAAATCATTTTCTTGAAAGTAAAACACATGACTAGACTAGATTTTTGCCTTTCCCTGAGAGCTAGGGGGGAGGGAGGTGGCCCCACCTTGTCCCCGGGTATGGGAGCTCTTGGTGTCGTAAGCCTTTCCTTCATTTTGCTGAAGTTTACTTCTGGTTTCCTCAGTGAGTAATCTCGCCTTCGAGATTGTCAGTTTCGCCAAATCAGCTTCCAAGGAAGGTATCTTTCTTGAACACTCATGTCCTTCCGGATCGAAGTCCAGCACGCTAACCATTTAGCCATGGAGCCGGACGTTCTTGAAGTGAGTATAGATATCTGTTTGTTCTGTCTCTAATGAATCATTTCCCTATACGTATTCAAGGGCAGATTCTTTTCGCGCCACGCAAAGGTAAATCTTCCACATCCTTCTAAAAGAAAGCCACGCAACACCACCCCGCCGCATGACGTCGTATGTTTCTCGTATAATATATTATCAGAATTTTTTTTTACAAACTGTTTTACGTCGCACCGACACAGATAGGTCTTATCGCGACGATGGGATAGGAAATGGCAAGGCGTGGGAAGGAAGCGGCCGTAGCCTTAATTAAGTACAGCCCCTGGTGAGGAAATGGGAAACAACGGAAAATTATCTTGAGGGCTGCCGACAATGGGGATCGAACCCACTATCTCCCGAATGAAAACTCACAGCTGCGCGATTCTAATCGCACATCCAACTCTCTAGGTCCAATGTGAATTAAACTTAGTTTAACGGACGGATGCTTTTTGACACCAACCCTATTTGGAAGGATGTATTCACTATTGCGTTTTTTTGTGGTTCCAGTCTAGAAAGTAAAGAATAACAGCCGAGAGAATTTGTCGTGCTGACCACACGACACCTCATAGTCTACAGGCTTTCGGGCTGGGCAACGGTCGCTTGGTAGGCTATGGCCCTTCAAGACACCTCATGGTGTTTAGTTGGTTTTCTTTTGTGGTGGTTGGTAATGTGTTGTATGCAAATGCATATGTGCAATATGAAGAAGACTCAGCCCCCGAGATGGAAGAATTATCCAAGCGTAATAAAAATCCATGGCCCGGCCAGGAATCAAACCCGGGCCCCTCTGAACCAAAGGACAGTACGCTGACAATTCAGCCAAGGAGCTAGGCAAAAGAAAGGCACGACAGCAATTTAAAGCTACAGGCATAAAACTAATAATTTGGAACTCCCTGTCATTTCAAATGAAGTGAAATGTGATTTTATTCCCCTCTGCTGTGACAATCATAAAATTAAACACTAATCTGTCTTTCAAATTAACTACCTAAATATTTTTTCAGTTTGTATTTACTTCCGAATTATGAAGCTGTAAAAAGCTCGAATTATTTTCACGGACCTACGAGTCTTTCTGTTCACCTCTTTCATTAAACAGAGTTAGCGAACCAGGCACTGTACGTAGTACAGTACTGATTATTATCTAGCAGCATACCTGTCCGCCTCTATGGTGTAGTGGTTAGCGTGATTAGCTGCCACCCCCGGAGGCCCGGGTTCGATTCCCGGCTCTGCCACGAAATTTGAAAAGTGGTACGAGGGCTGGAACGGGGTCCACTCAGCCTCGGGAGGTCAACTAAGTAGAGGTGGATTCGATTCCCACCTCAGCCATCCTGGAAGTGGTTTTCCGTGGTTTCCCACTTCTCCTCCAGGCGAATGCTGGGATGGTACCTAACTTAAGGCCACGGCCGCTTCCTTCCCTCTTCCTTGCCTATCCCTTCCAATCTTTCCATCCCTCCACAAGGCCCCTGTTCAGCATAGCAGGTGAGGCCGCCTGGGCGAGGTACTGGTCATACTCCCCATTTGTATCCCCCGACCAAGAGTCTGAAGCTCCAGGACACTGCCCTTGAGGCGGTAGAGGTGGGATCCCTCGCTAAGTCCGAGGGAAAAACCGAACCTGGAGGGTAAACAGATGATGATGAGCATACCTAAAAAATGACAGCAAACATAACACCAAAAACGCTCTTTATCA
Organism: Anabrus simplex; assembly: GCF_040414725.1. Taxonomy (NCBI): domain Eukaryota; kingdom Metazoa; phylum Arthropoda; class Insecta; order Orthoptera; family Tettigoniidae; genus Anabrus; species Anabrus simplex. The sequence continues at coordinate 614,997,454 of NC_090265.1, read as the reverse complement.
GTGAAATATTTTAATGGTACTCCATTTCTGGTGATTGCTCTTGTTTATAAATATTTGATGACATCTTTTTAGTGAACAGTCACGACACATTTCCTCTTCTGTCCATGGCCTTTTAGTGAATTGTTTCTAAAATAAGCGGTTCCATTTAAGAATGAACTTCTAATTACACAAAGAGTGTAATATATTTAAATGACCAGTGTGTCGACGTGTTTTTAAAAGACATACGCGAGAGGGCTACCTATTTAATCCCGCGCCGTTCAGATGAATGAGCTTATCCCAGACTCACTAACGAGGATGCTCCAGCCAAGCCTAGGAACGTTTCTGATTAAATTCTCGTGAATATACAAATCCTTCAGTTCAATGTGAATGGGAACAATGCATAAACTACGGTTGATCGCCTTCCCTCTCATTCGCAGAAATTCAGATTCCTATTACCACACCTGCGATTTAGGAGAATGCTCAATTATTCCTCGACTGTTTCCTGCTTTGCAGAAGCATAATCCACGAAGCTCTTTGTCCTAAAAGAAATCTCAGTAATATTTAAAAGCGATGAAGGTAATCTTTGATCCCTAATTAGCTGACAAGTCTAAGGTGTCTAATATTTTATAGGGTAGCCATGTGAAACACCGGATTTCTGAATCTGAGATAGAGTGCAATGGATGTTTTAACCCTCGCAGTATACGGGATTTAAATTTGTAGAGTAGGCCTATTTGCATGAGGTACGTTTGACACCAACTATATCCTTATTATTTTTTCGTCATTTTAAGGCTAATTATCAGTTGTTTTTGTTTAAAAATAATAATAATCATCATCACAGATTTCATCAAAAGAGCTGGTCTTTTGAATGCATGACTTAACTTTCTTCTTCCAAAGAAGCTTTCATAGGTTTATTATTCATTCGTTTGAATCACTGTCGACTGTGTTTTTCTTGGTTTGAGCCACATATTTGACGAAACTTGAAATAAAAGTTTAATTTAATTATCAGTTGAGTTGTGGCGGATGGTCAATTCAAACAATGTGAGCACACAAGATAGGTAGAAATGAAACATATAATTAATCATACGAATTGTTCGTATATTCCGCCTCTGTTGTGTAGTGGTTAGTGTGATTAGCTGCCACCCCCGGAGGCCTGGGTTTGATTCCCAGTTCTGCCACGAAATTTGAAAGGTAGTACGAGGGCTGGAACGGGGTTCACTCAGCCTCGGGAGGACAACTGAGTAGAGGGGGGTTCGATTCCCTCCTCAGCCATTCTGGAAATGGTTTTCCGTGGTTTCCCACTTCTCCTCCAGGCAAATGCCGGCCGGGATGGTACGTAACATAAGGCCACGGCCGCTTCCTTCCCTCTTCCTTGTCTATCCCTTTCAAACTTCCCATCCCCCACAAGGTCCCTGTTCAGCATAGCAGGTGAGGCCACCTGGGCGAGGTACTGGTCATCCTCCCCCGACCCAGAGTCTGAAGCTCCAGGCACTGCCCTTGAGGCGGTAGAGGTGGGATTCCTCGCTGAGTCCGAGGGAAAAACCACCCTGGAGGGTAAACAGAAGGAGAACGAGAATTATTCGTATAACTGATATTAAGATGGGGTTGAGGACACACAATAAAGGGTTATTAAATACAAAACTGAGAGGAAAGACGTTAAACAGATTGTATACTTTACCTTGTCCCCTTAGCATAAGACAACACCTTTAATACCCGGTAAACATGAACATGATTTGTGAGCTTTACGAGCTTGTCAGGCTCCATGGCTGAATGGTTAGCGTGCTGGCCTATGGTCACAGGGGTTCCGGGTTCGATTCCCGGCAGGGTCGGGAATTTTACCCATCATTGGTTAATTTCGCTGGCACGGGAGCTGGGTGTATGTGTCGTCTTCATCATAATTTCATCCTCAATATAACACGTAGGTCGCCTACGGGCGTCAAATCAAAAGACCTGCACCTGGCGATCCGAACATGTCCTCGGGCACTCCCGGCATTAAAAGCCGTACGCCATATCATTTTTTACCGGTCGTTGAAGCCTCTGTAGTCCAGCCACTTGCGTATCTTGTTGTGTATTGTTGGTTATGAGTGATGGATAGGAAATAAATAAATAAATTAATTAAATAAATAAATAAATACACAAATAAATGAATAAATAAAGGTACGATCCTCACTTCTTACAGAAGATTTTGGAAGTTTTGTTCATCAGCGGACATACATTATTGACAACTCAGGAAAATATTCCCACTAATTCGATGCTATTCATCATCAATATTTAATTAAATTTCATGACGAAAAGTTTTGTTTTCGATCCTCCTCTGGGTACGAGTTTGAACTGTATATCTCGTCTTTCAGCTTTCCCCACAAATGAAAGTCACAAGGTGTGAGGTGGGAGGAACGGGGTAGCCGCAAGTATATTAATAGATAAACATGATCTGTCTTTAAGTTCTTAAAAAAGTGTCATAGATTCGTATGGTGTTTTGTCACTACATGTAGGATTTTTCTTTGTAGGTTAGCTCCACAAGAAAAAGTTATATATGTTAGTACTGTACACTATGTACTCAAATGTATCCGGACACCCCTGTATATTAGTAAACAACGCGGCCGGGCAGGCAGGGATGGATGTATTGCGGTCGGAGGATGCAGAGTGGGCTTCGGCCTACAGGTGGCCACGGCTAGTCCGTGGTTGGACGGCTCTGCACTTTAACCGACCAACCGAGCAGAGGAGGGGTGGCCGCGGCTCTACCATGGCTCTACGCTTCTGCATTCGGGAGGCGGAGAGGGGCTGATTACCACCGCCGGCTGTACTGAGAATGGTTCTTCGTGGTTTTCTGTTCTCCTGCACTAATGCGAATGCCAGGACAGATCCTAGTATAGGCCACGGCCACCAAACTCTTCACGTTTTCCGAACATCTCACTGTATCACATCTCCCTGGCCTGAGATACGTCGTTACCGTCTTGGAGGCCGCCGTCCCCTGCAGGGACGGAAAGTCAACGTTTTAGCAGTGGCATTATGTATGTATTGCTCAGTTCGACTATGAAGCAGCAACTGGGTAGGTCAGGTGAGCTTAGTGACTTTCAGACCGGGCGAGTTGGCCGTGCGGTTAGGGGTGCGTAATTGTGAGATTGCATCTGGGAGATAGTAGGTTCGAATTCCATTGTCGGCAGCCCAGAAGAGGGTTTTCCGTGGTTTCCCCATTTTCACACCAGGCAAATGCTGGGGCTGTACCTTAATTAAGGCCACGGCCGCTTCCTTCCAACTCTTAGCCCTTTCCTATCCCATCGTCGCCGTAACACCTATCCGTGTCTATGCGACGTGAAGTCACCAGCAAAATCAAAAGCAAGAAATATGTATGGGACATTTCTAACCTTTCGAATGTACTCAAATAGGTCGTCAGTGATGTATTAGTAAATTGGAAACGTGAAGGTACATCCACAGCACAACGAAGATCACCGACGTTCTGGTTGGCAACATATACTGACACCCAGGAACCAACGAACCTTAAAGAGGGTGATAAAATTGTTGGTTGTCTGTAGAAAGAATCACCAGGCAATTTAAAAATGTTACGGAAAGTACGGTCAGTTCCATGGCTGTGTGTTAGGTATTTAGAAGAACAGAGTTTAATGGTTGAACGTAGGAACGTTGCTTCCATTGGCGACAAGTAGAAAGATATTCAAACGAAGCATTTCTGTTTTAATTTAGTTGCAGGGACTATTCTCTGAGAGCAACGTTCTGTTGAACGAAGACTGTATTAATGAATTTAGTAATTAAGTTGAAAAATCAGTAGTGGGTTCGAATCCCACTGTCGGCAGCCCTGAAGATTGTTATCTGCGGTTTCTCATTTTCACACCAGGCAAATGCTGGGGTTGTACGTAAATTAGGGGCACGGCCGCTTCATTCCCTGTCCTAGGCCTTTCCTATCCAATCATCGCCGTAAGACCTATCTGTGTCGGCGCGACGTAAAGCAATTTCTAAAAAAACTACTTCATCTACTGCAATGGTCAAGGTTGTAAATTCATAAACCAAATATTTCCCCTCTTAATAAAAAGTGCCACCTAGCGTGGTGTAAAATACGACGCCACTGCAGGCTGGAACTATTAGGAACAGGCAATTTGGAGCGATGAATCATGTTATAAATTGTGGCAATCTGATGGGAGGATTTGGGGATAGGGAATGACCGGGAAACGCTATTTACCTGAATGCTTAGTACCAACAGTGAATTTTGAAGGAGGTGGCATTACGATGTGAGAATGTTTGTCATGGCATGGAATCGGTTGTCTTGTAGGACTGCATGACACTAAGACGCCGGCTGCATATTGAAGGCAGTGCAGCACAGCACAGCACAGCACAGCGCAGCGTAGGAACGTTGCATAACAGCACAGAGAAATGGATCTCGGTGCTGTGAACGCATATTGAGGTAGTTGAGGCTTGACTATGGAAAAGGGATGGCAGGCTTTCTCTCCCGTGCGTTGGCAATTTTAATGCTCAATTTTAGAGATATTTCAGTTTTAGCAGAGGTAAGTCGGATGAGATGCACAATTTAATTGAATACATATTACATCCCTCCATATAGGGTTGGCGTCAGGAAGGGCATCGGTCGTAAAACAGTGCCAAATCGAAATATGCCCGCGACCCACTGGTGTGGGAAAATCGGCAGAAAAAGGTGAAGAAGGAGAAGAAGAAGATATAATATCCTATTTTCTGCTAGTGGCTTACCGTCGCACTGACACAGATAGGTCTTATGGCAACGATGGGTTAGGAAAGGCTGAGGAGTTGGAAGGAAGCGGCCGTGGCCTTAATTAAGGTACATCCCCAGGACTTGCCTGGTTTGAAAATGGGAAGCCACGGAAAACCATCTTCAGCAGTGCCGACAGTGGAATTCAAACCACTATCTCCCGGGATAATATCCTCATGAAGTGTCGTACGATCATTATCCTTGTTTTGTTTGGCCATAAATTTAATAACAATGGTAAAAACCAATTGAAAGGAAAACTTAAAATACCTGATAAAGGTCAATATTTAGAAAATGTAAGTAAAATTGTGAGTTAATGAGTGTTGTAAAACATGTTTTAGCATTTTCTATACCCAAGCATTAGCTTTCGGAATATTATAAAATCGACACATTTTTGCCCGTCAGTGTATTTTAACGTTCTGGTCATGGAGATTTATGTATGATGTAGGCCTATCCAGCAACGGAGCTCTCTGTTAGAATGGAGCATTATATGTTCCTTAGACAATTTCTGGAACATTTTTTGAAGTTCGTCCTTCCATTGTTAATGAGCACTGGGGCTATACTTGTTAAATTCGAACGCATCACCGCCTTCCATCCCAGAACCTACATCCTTAACAGGATATCACAGTGTCTGTCACGACATCATCAGTTTTAATGGGATTCATCTTATCCCAAGCTGGTCTACTTCTAAGAATGGTGGGACATACCCTAATATACGTTTATACAATATTAACTTTGAATAGTCTTTGGTTTGTAGTCTTATAGAGACAGACAGCAATATCTTCCGTGGCAAAAGGGCCATCATAGATAAGTTACAACATCGCTAAATTCTCACCGACGAGAGCGCGGATCGAATACGTCTAATGTATGTGGGGTTTCGAAATGAGAAGATAAACAAGACCCTGTGAGTTATATTCGGCGTTAAACTGGAAGTCTTGTAGTATTTTATCACAATATCAATAGTCTCATAAATTCGAAAGCTTCGGAAGTAATGTGCTCTATGCTTAGACATCATCTGACACCCTCGTTCGATTTTTTCATTTATGTTTTCCCACTTGTTTAACGCCACACGTATTAGTACAGATATTGGACGACGGTAGAATGAGATAAGACTAGGAATGTAGAAGCCGTGGCCTTAATTAAGACGAACAGTTCCGAAATTTTGCCTGACATGCAGATAGAAACTCACGGAAGCCATCTTCAGAGCAGCTGACAGTTTGGTTCAAACCCGGTATCTTCTGTTATGAACTGTACCGCACAGTGAACTCACTTGATGGTGTATCATATAACCAGCCTGTTTTCAAGATGGAGCATAATCTAGAAAAAATGTCTATTCTGTAATAAGTACATGAAAACGGAACTGTAAAAGTGTGCTATAGCTGCCAAGATTTTATTTTATTCTGTTATCTACTATTTTATTACTGTAGTGTATTCCACGGAGAGATAATAAAGCTCCTCTGGGCTATACCATCTAATGTCTCACTTCGGATGTTTCATAATGCTCAGTGTATGTTCTTAATGGACCACCAATCTATTTTATGGAATATTCGACACAAAATATTGTCTGTTCTGTAATATGTTCACAGATATGGAGTCGTAGAAACGTACTATAACTGCCGGGACTTTATTTTATTACGTTATCAGCTGTGAAATATATCAAGTGTGCCCGAAGGAATGTCTAATTTAAAAAGCACTGTCTGGCCTAGACCTAGAAGAACACAATTAAGCGTTGGGTTTGTTATTTTTGCTGTGAGTTGCTGTTGGATCAACCCATCTCATCTACGAATTTAAGGCATATTTAAATAAGATTTATTTATTGGGCTCTGTGAGCATAACCAAGGAGCTAAAATAATCCATGGTGCAACAGCCCCGAAGGACCATGGTCTACGAAGGGACCGCTGCTCATCTTGAAGGCCTGCAGATTACGAGATGTCGTGTGGTCAGCACGATGAATTTTTCTGGCCGTTATTCTTGGCTTCTTAGACTGGGGCCACCATCTCACCGTCAGATAGCTCCTCAATTGTAATCACGTAGGCTGATTGGACCTAGAACCAGTCCTCAGATCCGGCAAAAATCCCTGGCCTGACCGGAATCGAACCCGGGGCCTCCGGATAAGAGGCAGGCACGCTACCCCTAAACCGCAGGGCTGGCATGACTATGAAACTACCTGATCCGAAAATATACTAATCCAGATCTGAAGTCAACCAACGTTCGATTTGCCATGGTGAATACAGTACATGTACGCCTCTGTGGTGTAGTGGTTAGTGTGAATAGCTGCCATCCCCGGAGGCCCAGATTCGATTCCCGGCTCTGCCACGAAATTTGAAAAGTGGTATTAGGGCTGGAAGGGGGTCCACGCAGCCTAGGGAGATCGACTCAGTAGAGGTGGGTTCGATTCCCACCTGTCATCCTGGAAGTAGTTTTCCGTCGTTTCCCCACTTCTCTTCCAGGCAAATGCCGGGGTGGTACCTAACTTAAGGCCACGGCTGATTCCTTCGCTCTTCCTTGTCTGTTCCTTACAAACTTCCCACCCCACACCAAGGGCCATGTTCTAAATAGCAGGTGAGGTCTCCTGGGAGAAGTAATGGTCATTCTCTCCAATGTCTCACCCTCCAGACCACTGCCCGTGAGGCGGTAGAGGTGGGATCTCTCGCTGAGTCCGAGGGAAAAACCAACCCTGGAGGGTAAACAGATTAAGAAGAGGAAGAAGAATACAGTACATAACACGCAAATGATCACACCTACGACAAGTACGCAAGTGCCACTCAGCAAACCAGGAGTTCTTTATGTCTTTCACATCATATGCATCTTTTACAATTCCAGATTCTAGAAATTAAACCTCACGAATTTTGTTATAGCAGCCCATAGCTTATTTACTAGCTTGCTTGTTTCCTTCTTTCGAGTATCGACCATTCATATCAGAACCGTTCTTCTATATACTGTAGTATACTGTGTAATTAGTTTCTTTTCAGCCTTATGCTGTAAATTTCTCTGTCTCGTACTACAAATCGCTTTGAATGCATTCATTTTAATTTTCTACATGATAATTATAATGATATCCGAACCCAACTGATTGTTTATTTATATACGCTTGTTAATCAATTATTGGTATAACATAGTTCTTATCGGGTCTTTTCGAGAGAAAATATAATTTTCCCACTCATATTTATCGATTCTTTGAACCATAATCGTAATATGAGGTCTTAGCTACATGTTTGGCACTACTGCTGTTACTACAACTAACATAACTGTTCAGTGTCCTGGTCACCGGCTGTGTGCAGTTTTACATCAAATAACGAGAACTGTAACGGAAGGATTTGGATCGTTTCACCGTTTATTGTCTGTGTTTAACATCCCTTTGGAATGCACTACATGTACTCGACAAATAGTTGAAAGTCTTTTTTATGTGTAATGCTGTGAAAGTTAAATGTTAATTAAAAAAAGCCCACCTGCAGCCAAGATAATAGTTGAAACAGCAGAATTTGCAAGGCCATCGTACCTCAAATGGCAATGCAAACTCATCCTAGCTCAATCAGTAAAGCAAGAAGTTCCTAGTCAACAGAGCAGAAATGGAAAGGCCACCGGCCCAAGATAGCAGCAATTTTTTTTTCTCTTCGTGAGTATTGTCATAATGCCCTCCTATCTGTTCACAGTGCACCGTGGTCAGTAGATAAATGGCTTGAGCAACCGCAGTGACCTGTGCGGACAACACCGGGCGGTAAGTGATGTTACTGCTTAGATTTCATTTGCCTGTGAATTACCATAATTAGATACACAGGATTTTTCTCTGCATGTATAAAGGGTTGTTTGATTATTTACTACATTCTCACAGATGGTATTTTGCCCTTGTGTTGTAGAAGTTGTGGCAAGTCGTCTGTGTTTAAACTTCTGGTACATTATAATATTCAAGATTAAAGCAACCGGAATTTAAAACCAATTAGTTCCTAACATTTCGCGATCCTTATCTGAATGATTAGCGTAACGACGTTCAATTCAGAGTGTTCCAGTTTCGATTCCCTGTCGGGACGGCGATTTTTGCATCGTCTTGTTAATTTCTCTATCTCGGGGACTGGATACTTATGTTTGACCAACATACACTTCTTTATTTACACAAAGCACAACGCACACCATACTGCTTACTATAAAATAATGTTCTTTTTTTTTGCTATTTATTTTACGTCGCACCGACACAGATAGGTTTTATGGCGACGATGGGACAGGAAAGGCCTAGGAATGGGAAGGAAGCGGCCGTGGCCTTAATTAAGGTGCATCCCCAGCATTTGCCTGGTGTGAAAACGCAAAAACAGGGAAAACCATCTTCAGGGCTGCCGACAGTGGGGGTCGAACCCATTATCTCCCGGATGCGAGCTCACAGCTGCGCGCTCCTAACCGCACACCAACTCGCCCGGTATCAAGGAGTGGTGTTGAATCTTTCGTTCCACATAAGTTTGGCGTGAGGAAGGGCATCTGACAGTATTTAGGCCAAGTCCGTATGTGCGACACGATGGCGTGGGAAAAGTGTCGGAGAAAGATGTCAATTCTTGTATGTGTCTTGGTGACGATATTTGATTTGAACAGTAGAAGTATTATACACATTTTTCAACACCTGGATTGTTTAACTTCTTCTTCTTTCTTCTGAAGTTAACAGTGGTTTTAATGAGACTTCCTTGTTTAATCAGGCTTTTTTGTGAAAATTGCTACGTATAACTATATAACAACGAGGTTATGCTTTCTTAAATTTACAATTGGCATTACGCCGCACCGACACACGTACCGCTAGGTCTTATGGCGACGATGAGATAGGAAAGGGCTAGGAGAGGGAAGGAAGCCGTCGTGGCCTTAATTAAGTTACCCAGCATTTGCCTGGTGTGAAAATGGGAAACCACGGAAAACCACCTTCAGGGCTGCCGGCAGTTGGGTTCGAACCCACTATCTCCCGAATGCAACCTTGTAGGTGCGCGCCCCTAACCGCACGGCCAACTAGGTCGTTCAATAATAATAATAATAATAATAATAATAATAATAATAATAATAATAATAATAATAATAATAATAATAATAATAATAATAATAATAATAATAATAATAATAATAATTGTACCGGGCGGTACACCTCCACGCCGCTAATTCAAACATTGCGCCAGTTGAAACTCCTCTACAGGAGAAAGCCTGAACTTTAACAACCACATTAATTCTAAGGTTTCTCAGAAGATGTCTTTACTGTAAATTTTGAAGTGTTCTGAACTATGTCGGTTTCGATTTGTTTTTGTTTTTTTCTCTGTAGTAAGAAGTGTGAACATTCTCTTCTAGATGGCACTACTTAAGAACTACAATTGTGCACCCTAGTGCGAAGTGAAGGAACTTTTTTTTTTTTGAAGAAATTTGCTATTCATAGGTTTGTTCCTTGTTAAATTTCTTTCAGTCATTGTTTGGGTTGGCAGTATAACCCTTCTCTTTCCGCCAGTTTTGAATTTGACCAATGAGGAATTTCTGTAATTAATTTTCCACCAGTAAGGTGTTTCTTCTTCGTCTGGTGTATTATTTTTTGCTGTTATCCAATAAAATTTTGTGGGCGGGTTGTAACCATTCATGAAACGTCTCGAATTTTCCACGAGGGTATATAAACTGCTGATTTTCTGGTCTCCTGGCCACTTCAGTAACATCACTCCTAGTGTGATTATGTAGCAGGGGGCGGGAAGCGCCTCTTTCTTCGGGCAGCAGTTCATCGATAAGGTAATGGCCGTTTAATAACTTTATTTCTTGCTAGCTCAGCAGTTTAACCCTCGGGGCAGGTTCGAAACTTTTCTCATGTAACCTATTCTTAAAATGTAATAGACATTTGGTAAAATTTTGGATTTTTTACTATAAATTGGGATAGAGAGTGCCTACCCTCTCGAGCTCCCACTCATATTGTTCTGAGGTGACTACGTTTTCATTTCCTTTTTTTTCTCCCTTCGTAATGTAAATAAGTTTTCTTATCGTGTCACCTCCGTAGTATGGGATTAGCCCTTGCATAAGCGGCCTAGTGCCAAATAGGTTTTAAAAATGTATTAGGAGTGCAAGTTACGCCTCCATTCAACTCAGAATTTTGGGCCATGTAATTGACCTGTTTCTTTACTGAATAGGCCTCAGTAAATTGGGTATTATTATCCCTGTTCTTGTGTGCCTGGAGGGCAGATTGAAGGTGGAGTTTGGTATGGCCTTTGAATAGGCTTGCTCTTTGAGAGCGGGTTTGCTCTTTCTTAAAAGTGGATTTTCTGTGTGCCTCGAGGAGGCTTTACTGGGTAATTGGGAGCAAGTGCTCCTTGGCATGATTGGGGTTTTCTGCCCCTTTGGTGTACCTTGTATATATGTAAAGTTGGGCTTATAGCTCAAGGATTGTGAGTCTGGGGCTCGAAGCCCAAATCCAGTAACAAACTGTAATTGTACTTTCTTAATTTGTTGATCTGCTACTTGGTACCTGTTATATTCTGTTATTTATTTATCTTGAAAAGAAAATATAACCTTTGTTAAAGTTTTAAATTAACTTTAATTTCGTAAGTTGAGACCTATTCCACCCAGCACCTTCTTTCACCTCTGCTGTTCCACAGATACCTCGGAATAATAATAATAATAATAATAATAATAATAATAATAATAATAATAATAATAATAATAATAATAATAATAATAATAATAATAACTAGCAAATGTACCCGTGCTTCGCAACGGTATTCTACATTGTATACGGATATCAAGTAAATTACTGTACATGCAGTGAATAAGATATTTTTTACAGTGCATGTCTCTTAGCGTTATCCAGAAACAGCAAGGGGAGGTTCCCGTACGTTGTTTCCAATGTAAAGTGCGAGTTGCGGAGTTGTGATGATAACGGTAGACTCACTTGCCTATTACCATTCACAATCGAGTAGGTACATTTTCATTATAATGGGAGGCCCCATTGCCTAATGCGCGGCCACAGTCGATTTTGGGGAGTTTTCATTTCAATGGCAGGTGCCATTTCCTACTTCCCGACAGATTAAAGTTGAGGAGTTTTTATGATAATAGCAGGCACCTTTCCTACTGCCAGTCAACATTGAGTTGTGATGTTATCATTCTAATGACAGGCCCTTTTTCTTAATGACAGACAAACCGAGTTGGTGAGTTTGCATTATAATAGCAAGGCTATGCGGTTGTAGTGCGTGGTGCTGGGGAAAATGGTCGAAAATGTGAGAATTTTAAATTTTCTTCATATCGACTTCTGATTGTATTCTCCGTTCCATGATGTATATATTATCGAGCAAAGAATATTACGCCCGTCATGGCGGTACAATCCCGTTAGAGATAGGACTACAATGGCAGAAGTTACATAGTATAACATATCCTGAGATTTGCCAAATATTTTGAAACATATGTTCGGGATATCTATAATTAGCCATCCGTGTCGCTTGGCGACCAGCTAGATAAGTTACTTCGGAAATAAATATCATTGGTAACATAAGGATGTAAATATAAAATCACAATCAGTTTTTATTTATTCAATCTTAGTTATATACATTGGACATTGTTTATAGCGATTCCGAAGGGACCGCTTATTAACGATCGTTATAGCCGACAGTCGCAAAAAACCGGTCTTTCATTTTTGTTGCTAAAAATATCATCTGTTAGCTCTAGGCTGCATACCTACATGGTTAAGAAAGCTTAAAAAAGGAGTGAAATATATACTGTATTTGCAATACAGTATGTGTGGAGTGGGAATGAGGAGAAATAATATGACAACAAAACTTGTAAAATAATAAGTGAGGAAAGAAGTAAAAACAATGGAAATTTATCAGTAATGTCGCACACTGTCCTGATTAATAAATGATATGTTCTCTCTATCCTCCAAATTGAGTTGAGTGTGATACACTCAATTCCTCGGCGATACTGATGTTTGTTTCCTCACTTTGCAATTGCCATATTATGTGTGACTTTTTTCAACATTAAAAAATTCCTTTTCTTTTGCTAAATCATCACAGCGATGCTTGCCTTCACTATTGAACAGACTATTTAATAGACTGATAAGCGTTGCATTGTTTCAGCAATCCCCAAATATGTAACAAACAAAAAATCAGCATTGGATGTTATAACCGATACACTTATCTGAAAATGTTATCCAAATACGTCGATTTATACGATATGTCATAATTAACGATGAGGTATTAAGCGATTTTTTAAATATTGTGTTGATAGAGGATCCAGCACGTCGTTAAAAGTGATGTCGCTATAAACGGTTTCGACTGTATTAACGTGATGTACTTGCCCACTACAGTCCTATTCGTCTCAAAAGTTTGGCCTCATTACCATGAACATCATCAATTCAATTCAATTCAATTCAATTCAATTCAATTCAATTCAATTCAATTCAATTCAATTCAATTCAATTCAATTCAATTCAATTCAATTCTGTTAGTGTAGTTAATGTCGGCCACTTGAAAACATAATTGTACTGAACTGACTATCTGATGTGTCTTGGAGGATTTGAAGGTACTATTCGTAACCTCCGCACTCAATGCCCGAACGTCAGCGCCATGTGCCACTCAAGAAGCGAATGTTTTTGACTTCCTGACAGGGAATCTAACCCTCGTTCTTTTGAGTGAACCGAGCTCGCCTTTACCGCCTCGGTTAGGCAACCCCTTAAACTGACAATATTCACTATCTGCATATTTCAAATTGTCGTGGATAGAACCGAACAGATAATCAATTAAATTGCGTCCGGCGACATTGTGACAAAACCCATGTAGGACTCTCCCTCACCTGTTCCCATCCATACCTCTTACCCACTACCTCAGCCGAGATCAAGCCCTCGAACTTATGCTTTTGAGCCGGACGTTATCTTTGATCCACTGAGTCTACTTCATAAAAGATTCGTGTTGTTTTGTTAGTGGTTGATGTTACTATCCATTGTGATGGTGAGATTTTGAAACCATGAGCTGTTGGGAATATGGATGACCATTAGCCACTAAGCCGTGTCGGAATGCGAAGAAACTCGAGCGTTGAAAAAAGGAAAAAAAAAATAAAAAATAAAAAATAGACGTCGGGCAACGCAAGTT